>NC_090447.1:1333470961-1334095961 GCF_031143425.1 Pleurodeles waltl | reverse complement strand
TCGCTTTCTAGGCACTGGAGGTGCCTTCATGCAACCAGGTACTGTTTAAAGGACCAATATAGTTGCAATCCAAAGTTCTTTCTACAGACTTTTGTTTGATTCATATATTACCTACCTGCGTTTGATGTTTTTACATATGTGTATGCAAATGTTGCTTTTATGGACATGCTTGCTAATATGTTTTTCTAACTTGCCATATGTTTTCTAATGTTCCTACTATGGGCATTTTATGATAGTCTTATGACAAGTGCTGTGATGTAATAACGTGTTTTCCTGACTACTGCGTATGTTGCAGAATACTGAGTAACCTGTGTGTTATGTGTGACTACTGCTAGGTTGCAGAGTAACTAATGTGTAACGTTCTGACAACTGCTAAGGTAGCAGGATAGTACTGATATGTGATGTTTGGTCTGATAATTGCCTTGTGTACAATACAGTATATTTTCATATAATCTGGTGTTGTGTTTCCTTTGTGGTTGGGATATTGCGTCACGTGTGTTGTGTGTGTTGTGCAAACGCTTTACACATTGCCTCTGGGTTAAGCCTGACTGCTCGTGCCAAGCTACCAAGGGGGTGAGCAGGGGTTATCTTGGACGTGTAACTCCCTTGCCCTGACTAGAGTGGGTAAGTTCTGCCTGGCTGAGGTGCATACCCTAGCCAACCAGAAACCCCATTTCTAACATTGGTAGCAGCGGTGGGAATAGGACTTGCGCTTGCACAATACCATTGTGACTCATTATTTCAGTACAAGGATTGCGTTTAGACCATCACATGTTTGGCTTCTCTTAACTTTCTCTCTTTGGTCATTTTTCCTGTTTTCAGTTCTCACGCTTGGGTGTTGTGGTTGTCACATTTGAGTTATTTGTACCTTTTCAAGATGGGGCTTACCTTTGATTTAGAGGACCTGCCGTTTTACACGCAGGAGGAATTAGAGGGGTTCTGTAGAGAGAGAGGGCTGCCTGTAGAAGGGGACCTCAAGAGATCTCTGAATTTCTTTGAAAGGTTTGTGACATATACCCAGGGAGGGAGTGTGCTTAGGGGGTACCCAGAGGATCCTTAGTGTAGCGAGGGTCCCAATGGGAGGGCTCCCAGACCTCATCCCTAGAGAGTGGTAGAGAGACTGATCAGGAGGGTGAGAATGACTGGTTGGGGACACCAGTTGACAGGGAAGGCTCCAGTGATAGGGAGTCCCTTGCTGGGTCCAGTGTAAGAAGCAGGGCTACCTCTCATTCCTTGATGCCTGATGAGCTAAAAGATAGGTGGGAAGAGAGGGACCTGAAGTTACAGTTAGCGCGCCTAGCTGTTGAGGAGAGAAGGGCTGAGGTAGAGAAGGCCTTAGTACAGGAGAGGATGGCAGAGGCGGAGAGGGCCTTTGCCAGAGAAAGACTCGCTCTAGAGCGCAGTCTGAAGGTTCTGGACCCACCAGCGCTGCAGGTGGAGTCCAGTGATGGCAGCAATGTAGAGTGCTGTAGCAAAGATGTTGCTCACATACCCATAGATCTGGTACCTAGGTTCCAAGAGGGAGGTGACATACGTCAGTGGTTAAAGGAATATGAGAGGGCTCTGGTAGAGAGCAGGATCCCTGAGAAGGATTGGGGAACTGACCTAGGGAGCTTTATTCCCGAGGAGGGGAGGGATGCCCTACCGACTCTAGAAGAGAGTGACAGGGAGGGGTACTCCACTATGAAGAACGCACTGATTGAGAAGTATGGTTTTTCCCCTGAGGAATACAGACAGAGGTTTAGGGGTGGTAAGAAACTGTCCCACCAGTCTTGGGAGGAGTTTGTGGAGGATTGCTGCATTGCACTAGATGGATGGGTGAAGAGTAGCACAGTAAACAATTTTGAAGGGCTGTTTAATCTGATTGTCAGAGAGCACCTGCTTCGTTGTTGTTTTTCAGAGTTACGCCAACACTTGTCAGTGTGTGAGCTCTCTGACCCCAGGGAGCTTGCAAAGGAGGCAGACTTCTGGCTGCGTACCAGAGGGTCTGGTGTGGCATTAGGGGGTGTTCCTAATGAGAGTGGTCTAGGTGTTTCCCAACCAGGTGTGGTGGGAAAGGCTTGTGTCCCAGGTAGGTCCCAGTGTATTGGGGCGGGTAAGGCACCCCATGTCCAGTCTCAGAGGAGAGGGAATGGGGTTGGGCTGAGGCCCAGGGTACCCGAGCTCCAGTCCCAGGTCCTGGAGGGTTCCATGAGTGAACGCCAGGAGGTGAGCCTAGCCTGTGCCGTAGGGCCAGCTGTTCAGAAGGATCCCATTTTGTCATTAGGACTTGGGCGGGTGGCTGGTGATAGTGTTCCGCCGGTCCTGGTGTCTGGTAGTCTCGCTCTACAGCAGAGGAGGTGGAAATCCAGGCATAGGGTTGAGAGGGGGCTGCGGGCCCCAGTGGAGACCCTGGAGGGTCAGGGGTCAGCTCTAAGAGCAGAGCCCACCAGGAATGACCTTGGTGAGACCATTTCTGGGCTGGGGGGAATCCAGACTCTGTCAGATGGGCAGAGGTCAGGAGACCTGCGCCAGCCAGACTCTTCTGTGGCCCTTGGGGAAGGTGTTTCCCTAGTGGGGGTTCGGTGTGCCCCCCAGGAAGTCCTGGTGCGCCAGGCAATGATTCAACCGCAGGGTGGTGACTCTGGGTTGGATGATCAGGTTCAGGGGGTAAATTCTGACCTGATGGGGAGTAGGTGTGCTCCCAAGGAAGTCCTGGTACGCCAGGCAGTGGTTCAACCGCAGGATAGTGACTCTGGGTTGGATTGCCAGATTCAGGGGGTAAGCTCTGATCTGGTAGGGAGTGTGCTCCCAAGGATGTCCTGGTTTGCTGGGCAATGGTCCAGTCTAAGGGTGTCGTCCCTGGACTAGATAGACAGGTTCAGGGGGTAAACTCTGACCTGGTTGGGGGGGCGGTTAGTGTGCTCACCCCGTGTG
Organism: Pleurodeles waltl; assembly: GCF_031143425.1. NCBI lineage: Eukaryota > Metazoa > Chordata > Amphibia > Caudata > Salamandridae > Pleurodeles > Pleurodeles waltl. Next base: position 1,334,093,045 of record NC_090447.1, on the reverse strand, counting down.
AAACTTCTGGTGGCTTCTCCCGAGGTGGGGAGACGCAGGACTCTGGAAGTGGGGTTCAGGGAGGGGGAAGCCCGCCCCGGACCCCGGTGCAACCCAAGGGTGTCATCCCTAGGTTGGGTGGTCAGTTGCCAGGTAGTGATCCTGGGTTGGCGAGAAAGTTGTGCAGGGCTGCTGTACCCAGCACCCTGGCAAGTGTGGATTCTGGTGATACCCCTCCTAGGAGAGGAGGGCGGGATCCTAGACGGAGGGGTAGAGGGAGGAGAGCCTCGCCTCTAGCCCCTGTAGAACCTATGGGTGCGGGCCCTAGGTTGGCGGATCAGTGGCAGGGTAGAGCCCCTAAACTGATTGGAAATGGAGTGGAGACAGGTTGCTTTGCACCTGGGGCTACCGCCCCCCACTCGTTATGGTTTCAGAGACCAAAGGCCCCTAGATGGCCTGGGGCCTGGTTCTGGCCATTGGCAGCTAGAGAACCCCTGTGGGTTGGTCTAGGCTGCCTGGGAAGCATTGACAGAGAGATCCAAGTGGAGTCAGGAAGGCGTAGAACTGGAACATGCCCCTGCTGTTGTGGGCCTGGGTCCTTGTTCTATCGCCCCAATCAGGGAAGTACATCAAGGTATTGATTGTTCTCCCCTGGCTTTTGGCTGGTAGGGGGTTGTGTTGGACTTTTGGCCTTACGCAGGGTCATCCCCAGTCGTTTTGCCTCCTTCCTCCTGGTTTTTCTGAATTCTCGCTGTTGGCTCTAGGACTCTGAGCACTTTATCACTGCTGACCAGTGCTAAAGTGCTGGTGCTCTCCCATCTAAAGTTGGTATGATTGGCTTATACCTAATTGGCATATTTAATTTACCTATAAGTCCCTTGTACAGTGGTATCTCTATACCCAGGGCCTGTAAATTAAATACTACTAGTGGGCCTGAAGCGCTGCTTGCCCCACCCACTGAAGTAGACTTTCAAACCTGTCTCAGGCTTGCTAGCGCAGGGCCTGTGTGCGCAGTTTTCTGCCACAGGGACCTGGCGTCTAAATCTACTTCACAGGCCCAGAACTCCCCTTTTACTACATGTAAGTCACCCCTAAGGTACGCAGTAGCTAGCCCTATGGGCAGGGTGCTATGTATGTAGAAAGGCAGGACATGTGCCATATTGCATGGCCTGTCCTAGTAGTGACAAACAGCCTAACTTGGTGTCTCACTGCTGTGAGTGCTGCCTTCTCATAGGATTACATTAGAAATGCCCTGCCTTATGTGTAAGGGGTATTGTCTGATTTATGAGGGGTAGCGTAGGCGTGTTTGGTATGGTTGTGATGGTGATAATAAATGCTGCTTACTGGTGTGGATGTATTTTTTATTACTATCACAGAAATGCCACTTCTAGAAAGTGCACATTTATCTGTGCTTATGACGTTTTGCAGCTTGACTCCAATCCACGTCTGGGCAGAGTGACAGTTGGGGCTTTGTGCATACTTTTCAGACAGCCTGTACACAGGGAGGGTGGAGGTGTCACAGAGGTGCATCTGCATACTGAATAGTCTTCCTGGGCTGAGAGAAGGGAGAGGCGGGGCACACCTGCATTTGTAAAGACTGTGCCCTGGCCTCACACAATAGGGTCGTTAACCCCCCACTGATGTTTGGAGCCTGTGCTGAAAGGAGAGAGGGGGCACTCCCAGAACCAGTTGTAACTGGCTGGAACCTCCTCTCCCTACCATTGTAAAACACTGTAAGAACTGACTATAAGTACAGGGGAATTTTCCCCACCATTTGGAGACTCTTGGAATCATCTTGGAACTGGACATCAAAGGCTGAAAGGACTCACCAGGAACCGCCATGGACTGCTGCTGCTGTGCTGACCTGTGACCTGCCTGGTCACTGTGAAGGACTTGCCACTTGCTGCCTTTCCCTTGTGCTGGCCTGTAGCTGGGCCCTCCACCTGAGGACCTTGTCTTAAGATTCTGCTCCCCAAGGGCAGGGTGCTGTGGCCCCTGACCCCTGACCCCTGCATCCATTTCTTCACGAGGGGTGCTTCTCCGTGGTTGCGGCTTCCATAGCGCTGTTTGCAGCTCGCTTATGGAGCCTTGGGAGCTCGTAGGCTTCTTGGTGCATTGTGCCCCTCTAAATAAGATCACCGGAGCGGCCCGGGAAGCTGGAAGAACACTCGCGTACCGCATCGGGTGCAGGCGAGTGTTTGCTCGGGCCCCAGGAGGGATCCGATCTTCTTGTGGCTTCACGGCAGGACCAGGGGAAGGCGCGGGGATTACCCTCTTCCCCCTGGCCTCTGCGTTAGGAGCAGGACGCTCCTTTTCTGCTGTTAGGTAAAACGGGCATTATTGTGGGCCCCCCCTCTTGGTGGAAGGGCCAGTGGAGGCCCGGGGGGGCCCCCAGAGATCGTGGGTCCCGGGAGGGGCCTGTCATTAAAACGGAGGGTGTGCGTGGTGCCCCCCTCCCTCCCTAAGTTGTTTTTGCTGGCTTTGGCCCCCCCTCGTGAGGGCCGGTTGTAATCACGGTCCCCGGAGGGGACTGTCTATAAAAGAGAGGAGGTGCATGTCGCCCTCCTCTGACCCCAGAGTAAAAGGGAGGCCCCCGTTTTGTGCATAGGTGCGCCGGGGGCCCCATTGTTCGCCTTCTAGGCACTGGAGGTGCCTTCATCCAACCAGGTACTGTTTAAAGGACCAATATAGTTGCAATCCAAGTTTCTTTCTACAGACTTTTGTTTGATTCATATATTACCTACCTGAGTTTGATGTTTTTACATATGTGTATGCAAATGTTCCTTTTATGGACATGCTTGCTAATATGTTTTTCTAACTTGCCATATGTTTTCTAATGTTCCTACTATGGGCATTTTATGATATTCTTATGACAAGTGCTGTGATGTAATAACGTGTTTTCCTGACTACTGCGTATGTTGCAGAATACTGAGTAACCTGTGTGTTATGTGTGACTACTGCTAGGTTGCAGAGTAACTAATGTGTAACGTTCTGACAACTGCTAAGGTAGCAGGATAGTACTGATATGTGATGTTTGGTCTGATAATTGCCTTGTGCACAATACAGTATATTTTCATATAATCTGGTGTTGTGTTTCCTTTGTAGTGGGGATATTGCGTCACATGTGTTGTGTGTGTTGTGCAAACTCTTTACACATTGCCTCTGGGTTAAGCCTGACTGCTCGTGCCAAGCTACCAAGGGGGTGAGCAGGGGTTATCTTGGACGTGTAACTCCCTTGCCCTGACTAGAGTGGGTAAGTTCTACCTGGCTGAGGTGCATACCCTAGCCAACCAGAAACCCTATTTCTAACAGGAGGAATAGAACAGTGAGTAAAATCCGGCACATAGAGTGTATAGAAAGCGAGGTAGTGCTACCATCTTAAAGAGTGCTGCCCTTCCCAACGAGATTGGGAGGGTTTACCAATGCTTAGTCTCCGTTTCGAATCTCTGCAGACTGGTCGGAGATTAGTAGTGTAATGTAAGTGGGGTGTGCCTGATATCCAATTCCAGAAACATTCTTTCGCCCGATAGACTCCTTACTACAAACCTTACTATGGTCAGGAGGGCAACCTAGAATCAAACTGAGCACCTTACAGAGGCCAAAGTATGAGGGGGGTATTGCCCTGACAAATATCCGGAAATGCTATGAGGCGACACAACTTAGCACAATAAACTATTAGGCTTTTGCTCCACAAGATGACCCAGCGTTTAGAGGGGATAGGGAAATGATACACCAGCATAGCTATCTGCACTGGCTGTATGGGGGCAAACTAAACCTGGCATTTAGCCCAACAACAAAAACGGTCATACAAACATGGACACGACTTACTAAAGAGATGGTGTGGGCAGCATGTCTGACCCCCAAAACGCATTTATGGGAAGGGAACAAACTACCCAAGATACATTCTTTGAACGGCTATAAAGGCTGGGATGATATTGGGATAACAAAGCTAGCTGACATATGGGACGCAAACAGAGTGGCACCCTTCTCACATCTTCAAAACAAATACCAAATGTCAGATACACAATGGCTCCAATATGCCCGCCTCCAGGTGGCCCTGAAACATAGTATCCCTGCAGACGAAGAGACACAGGAACTTGCTCCATTGGAAATTTAACTCTTAGAGTGGAGGATACAAAAGAAATTGATATCACAAATCTATGGTACAATCATGAGACACACACAACCATCCCTGGATCCTCTATGGGAAAGATGGAAAAGAGACTGTAAAGACCTAGAAGAGGAGGACTGGGTGGAGGCTGTGATATTTCCAGCAGAAGTGGCTATTCCCGCATCCCTCAAATTAATACAAATGATAATACTACACAGAGTATGCTATACAAGATCCCTGCTCTTTAAGATAGGGAGGGCAGCAGACAACCAGTGTCTGCGGAGCTGCGGTAGAGAGGGAACATTTTATCACATGCTGTGGACCTGCCCCCAGGCCGTTTTGGGAGAAAGTGAGGGGAACCCTGGAGCGGGTGACAGGGACTAGCTTGGAAATGACGCCAGAGACAACAATACTGGGAGTATGGGGCCACACTGAACACACAAGATTTAAAAAGATACTGATTAACAGAAGATGCATGATTGCAAAATGGGACATAGCTAGGAGATGGGGTTCGGGGATAGCACCTAGCCATAGAGAGTGGAGAGAGGGTATGGATAGATGCCGCATATTAGAAAGAGAAATTTACAGAGACAGAGGAAATGAAAAAAAATACCAAAAGATATGGAGGAACTTAGAAATTGAGTAGCTAAACGGCTGTCCGGGGACCTCCAGAGCCGTTAGAATGAGGGACAGTAGATGAGATAAAGCCAGGAAAACTCTAATGAGACCTACGGGGGCCCAGAAGATGAGAGAGGATGGGTCAGAAAGTCACACATTCCACACACATACAATACAATTCAGGGAAGAGGAATCCTTGCTGAAAAATACCGACAGGGGGTGGAGAGGGTTAAGGGATTGTAGTTGCTGTGGGATTGTTATCGCTGATATGTCACATCAGAGATACTCAACTGTTATCACAATTGCTGTCTAATATATGTGAACATAAAAAAGAAAAAACAATAAAAGTGTTTTTTAATAAAATCAAGCGCATAAACTTAATGAAAATCATGCACACACTTTGCAGCGACCAATCATCATTTTCAGATATTTGAATCTGCTGAATTTGTTGCTTAGGATGCAAGAAAATCTAAAGTTGTTAAGATTTCACCTTAGAGTAAGCCTGTTTGGAAAGATAACTGTGAAAGTTTTAGAGGAGCGCAAGGACTGCGTTAAAAATTTCTTTTTTAATTCCAGATCCACTGAACGGTCAGTGACGAGGAATTTTTTGAAAACTGCATTTGTCAAACCAGATGTTAGTAATTTGTGCCTGGCAAATTTCACAAGATAGCTATTCACGGAAAAAGGATGAGCCATGCTGTTGACCAAGTTGGAATTTTTCTTCTTTGTCAGTGCAGGCATGCTATAATGTGTAGGTCAATTGATCCTTTACAGTTTTAAAAGAGGACATTGATTATACATAACCTGATGTAATTGATCTTTCCATATTAATGGTGAAACTCGTCAACAATCCACTCATTTGGTAATCAATTGCTGATTGCCATCTGCTTGAAAGTGGCAGCAAAATCTGAATATAGCTCCCTTGAGAAATCAAACAGAACCTGCTATTCTGTTCTGCACACCTCTCAGGTGAATGATGACTTCTGACCTTGTCATTTTCGTTTCTAAATCAGGCAGATTTTCAAAGGACAGTATAATGTCATGTTGAATTGATATTTATAAATACAGTACTTCTCTTTCTAGAAGTGGAACAGCAGTTTCTGGAATTTGGCAAAGACTACAACAGTTTCCCCAACAACCTGTCCCAAGTTTGTTAGATCAGGTCCCTGTAATAAAAATGCCTTGAAGGAACAACATTTGGCTTTCATTCGTGGTTGTAATAGAGATGAAATCAACATCTGCTTTTCAGATGGTTCCTAAATTCCACATATGTCTCTAGCACCTCATTAACAGTAACAAGTGTGCTTTTTTGTCACGTTTTAGATGTTCAATTGGAATACATTAACTTTGCTTATATATTCAACAATGTCCGTAACAGCTTGCTACTCTCTCATCCTCTTCTTCTCACTCTAGTTTTCTCTAACTGTTTTTCTCTCGGCCTGTCTCTCTCTTTCTTCCTGTCTCTCTTTTTCTATTGGCAAAACTAGAATGCCAGCCAGGTGGCCAAACATGGTGCCTGGTTGGTTTAATTTTTCTTTTTGGCTACCACTGGAGGGTTTCTTTACTTCAGAACAAAAAACAGTGGCAGAGTGACAGAGTGTTGTCCCTGCTTTGTTTTCCTTAGCCTCACCAATGTGCCTATCACAGTTGTCAGAAACCAAAAACAAGCATTGGCAAAGTCAATCTGTCTGGCCTTTCACATTGCTACAGTACCTCAAGTATTTACTAGATGTCCTTTTCGAGTCAGAAAAACACTGTAATGTCTTTAAAAAGACTGCAGCCATCCAAAATTTTACTAGATGCCCCTCTCAAGTCAGAAGCAACTGCTTAACAAACCGATCACAAAGCTACATTCACTCACCTTGTTGTTAAATGTCCCTCTTGAGTAAGATATAACTGCTTCAAAAGTCCTTCACATACTTGAGGGGGGATGGCTTTAACATAAAACTATACATATCCACTTTTGCTATTCTAATAAATTTCAATATCAATAGAATACATAAATATGCCAGACCTGGTATACACTAATGACTCAATATCACAACTTTCATCATCATCATCACCATAACATTTATTTTGATCACCAAGATCATAAAAGTACATCACAGATATTTATTTCACATAAAAATACACACAACATAATAACAAATCTGAACTTTTAATAAATGTCTTGATTACTATGGAACACTTGTAAAGCCAACCTATTATGTGTAGGTACTGGTAATCATTGGTTAGGTCATGTGCTTTCTACCACAATGGTGATAAACTGTTGACTTGAGTTGCACTATATTTATGTCCCTGTAAAATGCCCACTGCCTTATGCTATGGGTTGTGGTAAAAGAAGCAAAATGCAAGCCAATAGATAAAGATATTTGAGTGTATCCCTCTCAGCAAAAGCACTGAAACCCTTCAGAAACCTGCAATACCACCAGTCCATTGCTAGGTTTCCCTATCAACTCCAATGCAAAAACATTTTTATGCTTCTTTGAAGATAGTCCTTCATGAAGCTGAAGTTCCACAAGTCATTACTAGGTGTTCCATTCTAGCCAAATGCAAAAGTGTTGAAATTCTTTCATGAAGCTGCAGTGTCCACAAGTCGTTACTAGGTGTCCCTCTCTAGTCAAATGCAAAAGCCATGAAATGTTTACATGAAGCCGGGGTGCAGGAAGGGGAGGGGTTGGGTTGGATTTACATGTTAGCTACTCTAATGACTTGTGCTTACTTTCAGTAGGATAAATAAATATATCAATGCTTGTTTCTGGTGAGGAACAAGCATTGTAATTTACAATAAATGTCCTGACTTATGAAAATAGTTGATGGAACTCTTCTATACAAAGGGACCTTCAGTCATCGGGAAGTGCAAGTGTATAACAATATTTATTATTCCTATTTTGAGAAACTATTTTTAGGTGTATGTGTCGCTGTGCAAGGGCAAAATGCAGCCACTCAAAATGAAATCATCTCATGGCTGGAGTGAGCTGGTTTGCTGATCTATATCTTGTGCTGGGTGACGGGAGTATACTAAAAAGTGTCAGGAGGCCTGCTCTGAAAAGGATGGGACATTCAACTCTCTCAGACGCCTCATAAGAGCTGTTGGCGGAGGCTTTCCAAGAGCAGAGCCGGCTAAGGATGTGATGTTCCGGTGGGAACTCAGCAGTTACCCCACCTCTAAGTAAGACTGGGCTACATAAAGCAGAGTCAACAATGAGCAAAGCTATTGAGGAATAGTAACTAAGCTTTGTCAGTCAGTTACAAAATCTGTATTTTGGTCCTTTAAACCATGAAAGATAAAGACAAAGTTAAAACAAAGCCAGCAGTCATAGACAAAGTAAAACTGCATCTATCAAACCCTAAAATAAAAATTCAAGTACATTAAAATCATAGAACTATCTAAAGTTTTCTCATCTTTCGGCAATACATTTACACAAGCAAGTTAAGAGTAGTTCGTAGTAATGACGAAATATACCAGTAGTTTGAGCATCATATGTAGAGCGCTTAATTTGAGCTGGTGGATGGTGGTGAGGCCACCATCACTAAGTTTTGGGGGCCAGCACTTATCTTTCCGCACCAGACACTCACCATAAGAAAGAGAGATAAACACAAAAAGGGGGAAATGAAGGAAGGGAAAGATGGAAGACTTTCAGAAAGGGAAAAAGCTGGAACCTTTGAGAGTGAGAAAACAAGAGTAGTGAGTGTGTGGTGGTAAATTAAAGAGGAATGAGGTGGATTCAAGACTGTGTAACCTTGGTATTCGGTGCACTGATATTTAACAGCACCTACTGTGGACTTCTGAACAGAGCTTTGGGTACCGGCATTTATTATTTTACAAATTAGGCACTCAAAAGTGAAAAATACAAATTTCTATGCAACTGTACAAAAAACTGTTGCCTTGACAGTTTATAATATTTACAGAAAAACATAGGGACTCGCTTACGAGGCACGTGGTACAGGGCGGCGCAGCAAGTGTACCACCGGGAAGGGCAGAAATGTGCCTTATCCAGAAGATTGGGCACATTTCTGTCCTCTCCTCCTGCGGTGGCGCACAAATTGCTGCCTAGCACCAATGCAGGCACCCTTGCACAGTGGTGCAAGGGTGCCTGCATTGGGGGGATGATTGTTTTAGTGCAGGAAGATACATTTTCCTGCACAAAAACAATCACAAGAGGAGTTTTCCTCTTTTTATGTGTGCTGAAAAATGCAACATACATAGAAAGAGAAAAAAGGGGGAGAAAGATATTTCTCCCTGTTGCATCATTATTACACCCCCCCAGGGAAGGCATAGGAATCTGACACATTCCCAAGCTTGTAAATCTGGGAATGTGTCAGATTCCTTTGGGTTCTATGGGTGTTGCGTGGGAACACCCCATGCAAGACTGATGGAAAGCCCCTTTCACACAGTGTTATGAGTGGTTTGCGAAGCCTTGTAAATATGGACGGGCACACTGCACCAAAAGAGCATAAAAAAATGACTCTCCGGTGGCACAGTGTGCCCCTAGGAACTTGTAATTCTGGCCCATAGAGTGCATTAATGTCTGTTGAAACCTCTGGTCACATAGACATTGTTTCCTAGAATCTGGAGACGCCTATCCCTTTTGGAAAGGACAATGAATGATGCATAACACCCAATCGAAAGAAGGTTAAGTAATAACGTTCTCAGAGACAGGAAGGTTCGATCATGTCACATGTTTAGTAATATATTAGATCTAACCTGGAAAAATCTGATGATTCTTATAGGGAAAGTCGCTGCTTCTAAAAACATTCCTAATCAAGGTTCTTATCTTTATTCAATTAGTTCTGGGTGTAAATAAATCAAGACTACCAAGCTCACTACACATGGTCTTATTATAGTTTAAGCATGCGATTTTTTAAATAGGAGTCCCTCATTAAGTAATCATTGATAATTTCCCTATTCAAATTAGTAGCAAGAGTAACTCAAACTGACAAACATAAAAATTGAGTTGGTAACTTAATGACATCCTTCAAAAAGGATAACAAGTACTTCATGGCATGAAAAATTGGTGCTTCTAGGAGGTCAGAAGTCAGCAGCAAAACCTCTTTTGGATGTTGGGTAGATGGACATATTCTCTCACACCAGGGCCATAACAGACAGAGGAAAGGAATGTACTATTAGATACCTCCAGTATATCTTTTAAAGACGAAGGACCATGTTTACAATGAGCTTGTGTAGCCGCTGCATAACTTTTTTGATTCAGCAGCGGCGTACTCAGTGCTCCATAGTTACAAAGAGAAGCATTAGGCATAATGCGGCCCATTTCTCTGTCCTGCATTGCGCTACAACCAGCTGCATCAGGTATCGTTAATCATATGTAAGGTAGGTGTTGCTTCTTAAAATCCCATGCAGAACTGACGCATCCATATTTACAAGTTTTTATGAAAGTGATGCATTGTTGGCAAATGACCTGCCGAATCCAAAATGCTTCACAATTCCTATGACTCCTTAATCCAGGCATAAAAATGAAGCAGTGGTAGTTCAATAGGAATCTGACCAGCTGAAATCACTTTATACACTAGAATATGTCTGTATTTCACTTCCCCTCTACCAGTAGTAGGTCTACACACGTGACAATAATGTTGTAGGACACCTTGACCAGGCTGGGACCATGGCACCTAGGATTTTATTATCCACTGCAGCAAGGAAATGTGAAGTTGTGTACTTTTTGTAAGGGACAGCCCAGGATTGTCACTTCTCCATGGAGGGCAGGGGTCCCAAAGTCCAGGCTTGTGTACTGCAAAGGACAACAGGTTAGTATACACATAAGGGAGGTAAAACATGTATTGCCACTACACATTCCAACACATACTTGTATTCACCTACATTAGACTGTCACTAACTATGTCACACATACTCAGGCCTGTACATATATGCACGTAGACTATGCCCACTGTGATGTGGCACATGTACATACTGCGTACTTGTCCTTTTACATTCAGGATCAATGCAAAAGCGAAGAAGGTGATTTTCCACCACTTACAGTCTTTTACATTGGTCGTAAAATTAGACTACTTGTGTCAATTAAAACTGACACAGCACCTCTAAATTGTGACGCATCGCTAAAGTCGTGTCAGTTGTGAGGCCAACTTCAATGATGCACCAATTTTGGGGCTGATTTGTTACGGCAAAGCTTCCACAGATGCATCAGAATTTCTGATGCACCTTTGGTCCTTGCGCCAAGGTGCTCTGTTTTGTAAATAAAGTGCATCCATGGCATTGTAACTGATTCTTCTGCATTGTAACTAATTTTGACACATCACTGCCACAATGCAGTGATGCATTATTTCTTGTAAATATGCACCTAAGTTCACAGACTCGATGCAAAGTCAAATGCAACGCCCTGGGGCTCTACAAGTACTTCCTCCTAGAGTACAGAATATGCAACCAACGGTCACTATTATCAGAGGTAGCACTCAGGTAAGAGAAAGCCTGAACTTTCTCAAGCACTTGATGTTTTTACTGATAGGTTCTTGATTTGGTGGTCTTTGGGTACTGGGTCATTGTACTGTTTTGAGGAAAGTTTGTGCTCTGATCTTGATCATTCATAAAGGACACAAAACTCTCAATCATTTTTTAGAACATTGGTGGGATGGGCCATAAGTACAGCATGATCAGCATGGCAAAGGGCTGGTACAGACCTGCTCCCTAACTTCGACATGTGCTGTCCTTGTGTTGCTAAGACAGCACCTAAAACATTTATATACAGTATAAAAGGAATAAGGGCTAAAACACAGCCCTGGGGCACATTCTAGCTCTCCCTCTAGCTGCATTCAAACATTTTGAACACTCTCCATTATCATTATACGTCACTGTGGTAGAATGTCCTGAGTGCACACAATAAAGGAAGCTTAAGATATCTTTATCTAAAATCATAAATGCAAATATGGACTAGAGTTGTATAATATTGACATGGTTGAATATTGATCTCATGTCCATAAATGAGAAGATAGTGAACATTGTGTTCCCACTGTAGGTTTATTAATCAAAAAGCTCAAAGTTAAACACTTCTTTGTGGTCCCTAAAGCAATACTGAATAATTACAATAATTTTGTTACATTTTACTCAGAATTCTTCCATGTGTTTCCTGTCTGTGAATGGTACAGTTAATAAATGGGGGATAATAATGATGATCTCCCCTTTTGCTATTACTAAAAACTGAAACTATAATTGACTGAGACCAAGAAGTTGGTAAAGCACCATTGCTGGGTGCATTTAAAACTATAGTGAGAATCGGAGCCCACATATCTACAGAACCTTTATAGAAGTCCATGAGAACTCCATCAGGGCCTGAAGTTTTACCAGCAGGACCATTCATAATGACTTTGATGAACTCTTGCAGGATTAGATTTTGTTCAAATATAGCTTTAAGAGTTCACTGTTTTTCCTTCTGGGATAGGGCCCACAATAAATGCTAATAAAATAGAGACCCAAAGATCTGGCAGGATTTGAACACCTATGGGAGAACATTGTTTTTTTAAAGAAGAAACGGCGGTTCACAGTTATCCAAAAAGCACAAAGATCTTTCTGCGCACTTGCAGCTGATGCTAGCATTCCTAATTTTCTGGGCATTTTTATATGACACTGTGCAATATACAATCATGTTTTTAAAACAGGGTGTTCTTTGTAAAGCACAATGTAATTTACAATATGCCAATGAGTTATCAAGCCACTTATAAGAAATTGTGTCATTGGCTGAGGGGCGTGTAAGCTCTTCTCAAGTACCAACCACAATCCTTGTCAGAGTGAACCACAAAAGTCACTAAATTAGCCTGTGCTTAACCCTCTGGTAACGTGGCACAAAAACAATCATGCTTAACTTAGAGGCAATGTGTAAAGTAGTTATGAGGAACACAAACAGTAATAAAGTAAAAACACAATAAAAATTCCACAACAATTTAGAAAATTAGAATAAATTGTAATAATTAAAATTATAGCAGGACAACAAAAATCCAACCAGTAGAACCAGAGATATGCAATTCTAAACTTTTACATAAGGATAGCACCTAAAAGCACAAAGTCGCACTCGCAGTCTTCTTGTCGTGCTAGGCCAGGGGAAAGCCACAAGTTAAGGCTGACCTTTGTAGAGCGCAAGTTGGATTCAGTTACTAAGTTAGCCTGCTGAAAAAGTTACTTTCTCAAAGTCCGTAGCGAAGAGTTTGCGGAGGAGGAGGAAATGAGGAGCATGATGGTCATCACTGTAGCACGAAGAGCAGGTCTGGGTGCCAGTCTGACATCACAGATCATTGTTGCTGGAGCTTCACATTGGCAGTCAACGCTGTAGTGCAAAATGCAGATTGCCCATAACTGGTCATTGCTGGCAGTCACTGGCCTGAGAAAAGTCAGGTTCACCAGAACTTTGCATTTGCAGTCATTGCAAGCAGCAGACTCTCACACTAACAAGCCCTTTCACGGTCATGAAGAGCCTAAAAATTCAGGATTTATCCATTCTTAACAGAGGAGTGCACTCTCTGGCATGAGAAGAGTCAAGTTCACCAGAGCTTTGCATTTGCAGTGGATTCAAGCGGCAGACTCTCAAGCGAACAGGCCCTTTAACAGTCATGAAGAGCCTAACATTTCTGAATTTACCAATTCTTCACAGAGGAGTGCACTCTGATCCCAGCCAATTGTCAAGGATCTGGAAAGGCAACTCTTAGGGATCAGGGACTCATTTTAGAAGATGCCCGCAGGGCTCAGGCAGGTCCTGACAGAACAAGATGGAGCAAGTTAGCTGGGCAGTTACTGGGACACCTCTGGGGTGTGCTGGGTCCCTGTAGCTCAGAACAGGAGGTCATCCAACTGACCCTTGGAGGTCATCCTCAAGTTAGCCTGGGATAAAGGGAGCAGGTCCATAATTCCTTCTTACAAAGCAGGGCAGGCCTCAATTAGCGGGGTAGTCACCTGGGAAACAAGGCAGGCTTCAAGCATCAGGGCAGTCCTCTGGGGAACAAGACAGGCCACAAACGACAGGGCAGTTCTTTGGGGAACAAGGAAGTCCTTCTTTTGTAATGTTTGAAGGTCCAGGAGTGTACTAAAGGTGTAGTTCAGGAGGCCTAATATTTATACCCTGTGCCAGCCTTTGAAGTGTGGAGACATCCTAGCTACACCCACATGAAGTTCTGGAAAGTTCTTCCCTTCCCCTGTCAAGGTGCCAAGTAGTCAAGGGTCACAGGAGACTAGTATCAAGTTCCTTTTATGTTTGCTGGAGGCAGGCCTTTGAAATGTTAGTGGGGCAGGGAACAGCTCCACCCCACCACCCAGGCAGGATGACCCATCCTGCCAACAGCGAGTACCCCTTTGTATCACTGTCTGGGAGGAATACACAAAGGCCAGCTGCCAAGCTATTCCCAGTCATGTGACTCAGGACACAGAATTGAGGCATCAAATGGTTGATACAAGAAAATGCCAACTTTCTAAAAGTTACATTTTCTAAACTATGACTTAAAATCCAACTTTACCATTAAAGAGGGTTTTAAATTGCAATTCATTTGAACCCAAACTTGACATTTCTATCCCTTCCCAATCTGAGTGGGCCGTTTTTAAAATACATTGCACAATGGCGGTAGTCAGGGGTACTAGCGTCATCATTTTTCATGCTACTCCGGCGCTTTGCAGGATTAGCATCAAAAATATTGATGCTAATCCTGCAAAGCACCCAGAGGCCCATTGAAAACAATGGGAGCCTCCCTTTAATGCCTGCTCTTAGCCGGCGTTAAAAATGCTGATAGAAATGACACAAAGAAATCTCTTAGATTTTTTGTGCCTTTTTTTCAGCCCCCCTCGCACCAGAACAGCCCCCCATACATTATGCCTGGTGCAGGCATAATGAGGCGGAAGGGGTTACAAAGTGGCACAATGCAAGCATTTGCGCCAATTTGTAAATATGCCACAGAGTTTTTGGTCCTCCAACGCCACATTAGCGTAAACAAAATGACGCTAATGTGCTATTGGAATGGCGCTAGGTTCTCTTAAATCTGCGCCTTAGAATTTAGTAGATTACAGTCAAGGAGCATACATTTGTAGTTAGTAGTTCATAAACAGAAAGGTAGGTTGGGAAATGTTGTTCTAGGCATAGGATATTCATTTCCTTTTTGAAGACAATACAGGAGGAGAATCTCCTAAAGGCCGGTGGGATGGCATTCCAAATTGTGGTGGTGGTTCCTTAGAAGGATTACTTTAGAGTTCTCAACATATGGAAGGTAGGGGTTGCCAGAGCAGTGAGTTGGAGCTTCTCAGGGTACAGTAACAGGAGCCACTTTAAATGGTTAGTTTATTTGTGCGATAGCTCAGTGAGATTTTCTGTAGAATTTTGTGGATAATGCACCTCAATTTGAAGGTACTCCTTGCTTTAGTGAGAAGCCAGTTGGTTGAGTGTGGTCAGAACAGGAGTGATGTTGTCAGAACGTCTTGTACCAGATACTAGGCAAGCAGCAGAGGTTAGGGCTGCATTTAGGGGGCAAGGTGATTTCTAGGAATGCCTGTAAGTAGAGTGTTGCTGTAGTACAGTTTCAAAAGAACTGTCGATTTCAGTACTGTTTTGAAGCCACTGACTGGGATTAGTGATTTTATTCCTTTTAAACCTGAGACCTTTGAGAAGCTTTATTTGAAATTGGGCATGCTCTACTATAGCATTGATATATGCGTGCAGATGCAGATTGGAGTCAAGTTTAAAGCCTAGAGATTTAACCCTGTAAACAAGTAAATAAGTAGAACCAAGAAGATTTTAGGAGGTTATCCAGGACTTTGTGGTTTGCTGGCAGTATAATGGAGAGAGCAAAAAGAACTCTGTCTTCTGGGGATCAAGTTTGAGGTGGTAGAACGACATCCATAAATGGTGGCCCTCAAGAGTTTTTGATAGATAACTAAGAACCTTAGGAGAAAAAACTCTTAGGTGTCATCCATATAGAGATGAAAAGAGGATGCTGCATTCTCCAGGAGGGAGCAGAGGAGTTCCATAAAAAGATTGAATATTGTTGGAGTTAAGATTGAGCATTGTGGTACTTCTTGATGCAGAGATGGGGGGTTGAGCAAGAGTTTGAGATCTTGACCTGTTGTGATTAAGTAGGACTCTAACCAGTTGAGTACACTAACTTTGATACCCATTTGATCATCTAGGATTCTTAGAAGAGAATGTGGTTGACAAAAGACAGGAGTCTACATTGTGTATTATGCAGAGACCGTCATCGATTATTTTTAGCATAGCGTTCTCACTGTAGAAGCCAGGTCTGAAGCCCAATTGGTGTTCATCAGAGAGATTGTTTTT
Source organism: Pleurodeles waltl (assembly GCF_031143425.1). Taxonomy (NCBI): domain Eukaryota; kingdom Metazoa; phylum Chordata; class Amphibia; order Caudata; family Salamandridae; genus Pleurodeles; species Pleurodeles waltl. Next base: position 1,334,077,064 of record NC_090447.1, on the reverse strand, counting down.
CTTGAAATTGCTTTTAAGCTAGTGAGCCATCCACCTTTCCAGAAGTTTGGCAAGGAAAAGTAGATTGGAGATAGGAAGGAGGTTGTTGAGGTCAATGGGATCTGCATGTGTGTTTCTTGAGAAGTGGGTTGATCTGCCCATTTTTAAGGCAGTTGGGTACTAACACTTAATTGAAGGAGGAGTTGATTATTTGGGATTAGAGGTGCAGCAATGCTTTTGATGATTTTTGCTGGGATGACTTCTGCTATATCATGGGCCACGATGTAGCCCACAGCCCGACCAACAGTTTCCCTCTCATCCCACTCTATGCAGAAAGACATGCTGCCTCCTTACCTGGTCGTTGATGGCTGTGCTGGCAGGCCACCACAGGCATTCTGGGGTGCATCTTCCCAGCAGTTGGCCCACTTGTGCAGTCTTTGACATTTTTCTCCCTGGGGGCCATTTTGAAAGTTTTCCGTCCCAGAATTCCTGTGAAGCAGTTTTCTAAAGCCCAATCCATCACAGCAGCTTACTCATTCATTGTTGAAGTGCCTTTCCAATCCATAGTGGCTGCATCAATTCTGATGTAATTTCCTATTGTAAGGGTATATAAAGAGTGTGATTTCTTTCCTCAGTGTGTTGCAACACTTCTTCTCTCCTGTTGATGTGTTTGCATGCTCCTGTTGTTACTCATTCCTGTGACTTTTTTAGTTTGGTTGCTCTTGTTTTCCTGACAGATTCTTCCTCCTTCTCCAGTTAGCACCTTCACTCCTGTGGGAGGTCCGGCTTCTGGCTTGTGCCTCCAGTGGTGCTTATGAGTCCAGTTTCAGTTGTTGGGTCTCTGGGTCTCTGCACACCTTATCTGGGAGCCTACCATCATATCCAGAGGTTTTTTCCCTTCAGGGTTTTTTCTCCTCAGGGCTCCTTCTGGTGGCCACTATCTGCTTAGGTGCTAAAATGTGTTGGCAGTATCATGGCTACAAGAAGGGGTCGCCCTTACCTGGGACAGATCAAGACAGTCAAGAATCGGACTCGAAGATCTTCACGTTGTCCTAAGCTTTCAGCCGGACATTTACAACCTGAGAATTTTGACAAATCTGACAGATTGAAACACCCAGCTTCCAGTCCAGGCCAGAATAGTATGGATCCTTCACAAGACTTACCATGGACAGGACAAACAGACCTGGCGCAAGTCTTGGTTCAGATATTACAACAACAACCACAGGAACTGCAACAGCTGTAGAATGAGAACCTGGCACTTCATCAAGCACTAACTGCAAGAGCATCTGATGCTCCTACCATTTCTCCTGATATTTCCTGGTTCTCCAGAGATCCAAACAAGTTAAAGGAGTTTTTGAACTCACTGACTTTGTTCTTTGACTTTCGTCTGGCTCAATTTACTCTAGATCGAGCCAAAACAGGACACCTCATCAGTGCTCTATCTGGCTCAGCATTGACCTGGGCAACCCCTCTGGCAGCTGCAAAAGATCTAAGTCTTTCTAATTATCCCACTTTCCTTGCTGCCTTTAAGTGCCTGTTTAGGAGAACAGGCACAGAGATCTCTGCAAAAGAAGCTGTCTGTGATATTCAGCAAGGCAATCAAAATGTCTCTGACATACATCAATGGCTTCTGCCAGTTGGCCACAAAGACTTTGTGGTTAGGACGAACCCTCATCACCCTTTTTCACCAGGGCCTTCAAGAAGAGATAAAGGATGAGCTAGTTCATTCAGCCCATGCAGGATCAATGTCAACCTTAATGACCCAAGCTTCCCATTGAACATCGTTTAAGAGAATGACGGTCTGAAAAATGTAGAGCCTGAATTGAACAGTCGCAGGAAAATGCCCAACCACTTGTCCATAGAAGTGAGGCTTCTTCTCCTGAACTATCTTTGATGTCAAGTGGAGAACCAATGCAAATAGGGCTTGCTCATGGAGCAATATCAGAATCTGAATAAGAACACAAACAGAAACAAGGGCTGTGTTTGTATTGTAGATCTCTGAGGATATGATTTATGTGTGCCTATGTGTCCCAAGAAGGCTCCTGGAAGTCCCAGGCCCAGTCCTATTTAAAAAGGGTAGAGGGTGGGAACGTCAGATAACCCTTCAATTTGTACCTCTAGAGAACTGTTGATCTCGCTTTTCCTTTTGCCCATGCAGTTAGAACTCCCAAATTAAAAGACTGACTAGGTGCTAGGTCTTCTGGATAATGGAGCCCCAATGGGTTATATCTAAATGAGAGTTGGCCTTGTGAGAAAAGGAGAACCCCAAATTCCCAAGCAATCCCCATAACAGGTTCATACCATAGATGGTACAAGCTTTGATCTCTGGAGCCGTGAAAGAGATGACAGATCTATTGAAGATAACCTTTGGAAGACATTATGAGGTGCTCTCCTTCCTTCAATCTCATATCCTCAACAAATCATGTTCTCATTCTAGGTTTTCCTTGGCTTGTCCGGCACAATCTATACATCAAATAGGAGACCAGAACCCTTTGCCTCTCCTCCCAATTCTGTCACCAATTTAGTTATGCTGAAGAGGATTATTGGGCCCCCAAGGAGAAGCCTAAGAATATGTCGACTGATCATGACAATATCAACATCTTGCAAGGGGTTCCGGCACGCTACCAGGAAGTTGCAGATTTATTTCAGAAACCCAAGGAAGCCTCTTTATCTCGTCATCAAGTCTCCTTTGGTAGAATCTACCCTTTGTCGGAGTCTGAAAAGGAGATCTTAAGGCAATATTTAGAGGAAAACCTCAAAAACAAGCTCATCACTTGGTCATCTTCCCCCACAGGGCGCCCTATTTTTCCTACCAATGGACTCCAATGAACTACACTCTTGGATAGACTTTAGAGGGATGAAGAAAGTAACCATCAAAGACAGAGATCCTTTACCTCTCCTAAAAGAAATCCTAGAGTCTATCTGAGGTGTGAAACTTTTCACCAAGTTAGATCTACAAGGAGCCTATCATCTCCTATCAATTAAAGAAGGGGAGAAATGGAAAACCACTTTTAGAACATTTTGAAGATTGTGTTATGCCATTCAGATTAAGTAATGTTCATCGACTTTACAGCATGTCATTGAACATATCTTTTCAGATGTGTTCAATTCAATTACTGGGGTCTACTTGGATGCCATTCTAATCTTTTCTAATGCTCCATTTTTGCATCATCAGCATGTCTAACAAATATTGTACAGGTTACAGCAACATCAACTATGTTGCAATCCTGTAAAATGCAAGTTTGATCAGTGTGAGGCAGGATATTTGGGCTATTGACCACTAGAATAGCTATGGATCCACAAAAGATTTCTGTCACTCTTGATTGGCCTTCACCGTCCTCAATCACTTTCTATCAGAATGTCCTGGCCCCTCAATGGATAATAGGAGCCATGCAATCATTGTTGGACAGTACTATCCAAATATGCAACAATTACAAGGGAGAATTGGAGCTCTTTACATGACTAGCTCCTAAAACAAGATGAACACTACTTCAATGGCAAGACCTCATTTAATACCAACAAAGGAGTTACAACTTGAAGTTTTGAAGATGTGTCATGATTCCACCATTGCTGGTGACCAACGTGTCAAATCCACCTGGAAACTAATACTTCACTCTTTCTTGTGGCCTTCAGTGCATGTAAACATTGATCAGTATGTTACCTCATGTCCAGTTTGTGCATAAGGTAAGCCATCTCCTACTCAGCCTTTGGAGTTGCTGTATCCTTTACCTGTTCCACCTACACCCTGACACACTATATTCACTGACTTTACTGCTGCCTTACCCCTTCAGCAGGAAATTGAGTCATGATGGTAACAGTGAATAATTTTTCAAATATGGCACACTGCACTCCTTTCAAGAAATTGCCATCAGCCAAAGAATTAGAACAAATCATCCTACATGAAATATTCTGCCTTCACAGCCTCCTTCGTGTAGTGGTGTCAGATCGAAGGGCACAATACATATCCTATTTTTGGAAACATTTTCTCAAATCCCTACACATCAAGGTTGCATTGTCCTGTGTTTTTTACCCATAGATCAATGGTCAAACAGAACGTCTGAACCAGAGTCTTGAACAACATTTACAATGTTTTTGCAACTCTATGCAGAGTGATTGGTCCACCTTTTTGTCTCTGGCTGAATTTTCATATAATAATTCAGTCCATACAACATCCAAGACAACACAATTTTCCTGTTTGTATGGGGTTTATCCTCAATCCTTCCCATCAGTCCTGCAGGGGTCTGTCTCAGTTCCTGCTGCTGCTTCTTTCATGTGTCATCTCCAAAATATTGGGTGTGACATTTTCATGCATTTACAAGAGTCCAAGTGAATAATGAAAGCCTCACCGAACCCCTATCGGCATGGGTCTCCCGCTTATCAAGTGGGAGACAAAGTGTGGCTGTCATCCAAATACTTTTCTGCTTACCGCTCATTGAAAAAATGAAAACCTCAGTTTTGTGGACCATTCAAGATTGTTTGCGCCCTCAAGCTAGTGGCATTCTGGGTTCAGTTGCCTTTTTCATGCAGGGTGCATCCTGCTTTTCATGGATAACAATTAAAACTCTGTGTAACAGATGCTTTCCACCATGCTTTTCCCAATGTTGGTTAATGATGCTCCTGGAAATGAAGGTCAGGACCTTGGAGATGCTTTCCACCATGCTTTTCCCAATTTTGGTTAATGATGCTCCTGAAAATGAAGTTCAGGACCTTTTTGATTCATTGAAAGGGTTATCCTCCCAGTGAGAGGTCATGGAAGATGCCTCTACTGTTCATGCCTTAGTTCTGATTTGTCAGTTCTTTCAGCAATATCCTGATAAACTCAGGGCCGCGGGAGGGTGGCATACTGTTATACAGTGACCTGCGATGCAGCCTGCATTTTATCCGATAGCTTACCTCGCATCCTGCTCTATGCACCCAGATGTGCTGCCTCCTTACCTGGGTGGTGATGTTTGTGCTGGTGGGCCACTGCAGGCATTCTGGGGTTCATCATCATGGCAGTTGGTCCACCAGTGCAATCTTCAACATTCCTCTTCCTGAAGCCATTTTGGAAGCCACAATAGCATTCCTTCCCAGAATTCCTAGGAAGACGTTTTCTATAACCAAATCCATCATGGCAGCTCACTCATTCCTTGTTGAAGTTCCTTTCCAAACTCTAATGGCTGCATCATTTCTAATGTAATTTCCTGTTCTAAGGGAATATAATGAGTGAGATTTCTTTCCTCATTGTGTTGCAACATTTCTTTGGTCCCGTAGATGTGTTCCCAAGCTTCTGTTCCTCATTCCTGTGACATTTCCAGTTTGGCTACTCCAGTTTTCAAGCTTGATTCTTCCACTCTCCAGTTAGCACCTTCACTCCTGTAGGAGATTTCCCTTCTGACTTGTGTTCTGTATCCAGTTTCTGTCTGCTGGGTCCTTTTGATCTCGGCCCAGTCATCTGGGAGCCTACCATCGTAATCAGTGTTTTATTCCCTTCAGGTTTTTACTCCATGGGGCTCAAATGGATGACATGTGATTCCAACAATCCCTACAACTTATAAACATCATTGTCCTATGTAACATTTCTGATACACTGATTTTCACACATATGATTCATTGCCTCTGCATAATGTGTGTGATGTAAAGCACTCTGACACCCTACACTCGTATGATAGTGCTATAAAACAAATGAAATGCATGTGAAAAAGGCACTATGAGAGATGAGGGGCACTGTGGGAGGGTGATAGTGAGGGAATCCATGGTGACAGAGGTCATTGCAGGGGCATCAAAAGAGACTGTTGCATCTAGCGACACGAGCGCTAAAGCCGGCTCTGCTTCTCCCCATGGTGGCGTTGTCAGTCAATTTTTATTAAAAAAACATGAGCAAAGAGTATATTAATTCAATATGCAATTAAAATAATAATGCCAGGGTGCTAATGCCATTCTTACAGCTTTAGGGCACCTAGTAAAGTCCAACCTGTCACATTTTTGAGATTCTAATGAGAAGTAGGTGCTGTTGGTTCTGGTACATGGCAGGGCTGTCAGGGACTGTAGGTGGTTCAAACTGCAATGGCCTCCTGAGCTATAACTTGGGCCAGGACACTTATGGGGTCATTACGACCCTGGCGGTCAGTAATAATGTGGCAGTAAGTACTGCCAACAAGCTGGAGGTACTTACCACCACATTATGACATTGGTGGGTTGGCTGGAGCCAACCCGCCAATGTACCACTCCGACCGCCATGGCGGTAACAGCTGCCGGGCTGGAGATATAAATCTCCAGCCCGATGGCCGCCATTGTGCCGCCTGTGGGATTATGACCCCGCCTACTGCCATGGTTTTTCGTGGCGTTCGTAACGCCTCGAAAACCATGGCGGTAGGCCACATCAGTGACAGGGAATTCCATCCCTGTCACTGATAGGGGTGTCCCCCCACCTCTCCAGATACCCCCTCTACCTCTCCAAACCCCCACCCCCGTACACCCACGCCCCTTCACATACACACACATGCATATACATACTCATTCACACATACATACAAGCATGCATACATCCAATCTCAGACATATCCGCACACACTTCCAAACATACACGCAGACACGCATTCACATTTCACAACATACACTCACTCACACGTCCGTACATGCACGCACGCATTCAACACTCAAAACACCCGCAATCATGCACACACATACATTCACTCACCCCCACAAACATACACGCAACACCCCCCTTTTGGAGACCCGACTTACTTGGATCCAGAGGGTCCTCCAGCAGGAGGTGGGCTGGGGCATTGCTACCACCAGCAGCGCCGACCAGCAGAACACCACCAGGCCGTATCATGTGTCATGGGTAGCAGCATCACCTTACAGCCACCTGCCAGTATGGCCACAGCCAGATTTCTGCCATTCTTGTGGAGGATATCCGACTGTGGTCATAATATGGGGGACAGCTGGTAGCCGCAGCATCTGTTTTTTGGCGGCCGTCACTGCGGCGGTAGGCGGTTTTTACCTCTGTTCTTGAAATGAGGGCATTAATATTTCATAAATTTTGCATTGAGTGACCAGCAGCCCGTCACTTAAGCAAATTACCCATACCAAGAAGGGCGTTTCTATCTGTGATGGAAATGCCCACCTTTAACAGAAACTGCAAGCCAGTAAGCAGGACTCAGGGCACCATCGGCTTTGATCTGCAAAGATTCTCCAGCGTAAGAACATGAGTCAAGCAGCCTGGTGACATACCCTGGGCAAGATGCTCAAACTTACCTAAGGAATCAACCAAACTTATTCTCTGTTGGTCAATGATTCTCCTTCATGTAGAATCAAAGCATAGATACTGACATCAGAAAAAAACTTGCCAGTTAATATTTCATAACACTGCCATCCACAATTTTGTAAATATAGACATAGCTTTACTTTCTGCAGGAATAACTCTTAAAAACATTTCTATTAGACTTGCTTTTAAAAAGATTCAAAGATTCTCTTTGCAGTTTTTGGGGGGGGTGGGACAAGCTCTTAGCAGTTCAACAAGAATGGAAATCTAGAATACTCCCTTTGTCCTATTTTAAATATTTTGAGTATAACCTATAGTGCCTTTTTCAGCAAACAAACCACTTGAATTTTTGATATCATGAATAGACCACTTAGAGGTATTATCTGATTTGAAGATAATTTACCTAATCCAATTCATTTGTAACAATAGCGATAAGACCTCAAATATGAAGGATTTTAATGTCCTGACTGAAGAGACTGATTCATTTGCAACATCCGAAATAAATCATCTAACCTTATAAAGGGGCAGATGTATCATTATTTCATATAGCACAATAAGCCACCTTGCTGCGCTGCATGTAAGGTAAAGGGCAAGGATGCACTGTATTTTACATGGTACAGCACATTCCTATCTTTTCCCTGCATTGGCACACAATGTGCTACCTTAAACCAATGCAGGCACTCTTGCACCTTTGTGCAAGGTGCATGCGTTGCAGGCAGGATTGCTTTTCTGCAGGAAGGGGCACCTTCTTGCGCAAAAACAATTCTCAGAGGCTTTTCCTATTACTTAGAAAGAAGGAAAATTAGGAAAAATAAAGATACTTTGTCCTTGTTGCACCTCCCCTGGAAGGCGTACCATTTTGACGCATTTACAGGTCTATCAGTGTTGTTAAATCTGGGAAAGCAACAAAGTCCATGTGTGGATGCGTGGGAACATCCATGCTCCACCCATGGAACCCCTTCTCTGTTACAGAGTGACACAAAGCAATGATTTGCACTTCCTTGCATTACTCCAGATCTATCAAGCCATTCAGGGTTACACAAAGTGGCCTTATGTGGCTTGATAAATCTGACTTAGGTTTTGCATCGCCCTTGCACCCCCTTGTGTGGTACAAGGGTGACGTAAAACCATGATAAATATGCCCTTAAGGGCCTCACTTACTTAAAAGAGGTGCAGCATGGCGCTGTGCAAAAACTGGCAGCGCTGCATCACTTCAGACATGCAGGTATGCATTGTATTTAAAACAATACGGCACATCCCTGTGTTTTCCCTAGCACAGATGCCCAAATTAGCTGCCTAGCACCAACATGGCACTCTTGCACCATAGTGCAAGGGCGCCTGTGTTGCAGGGAATTATTGTTTATGTGCAGGCAGGTATCTCTTCCTGCACATAAACAATTGTTAATGGAGTTTTGCTCTTCCTATGTGTGCTGCACAATGCAGAAAAGCAAAAACAAGGAGAAATAAAAGTATGTCTCCTCGTGATACCATTTGTTTTTTGCCTCAGGTGTTGCAGTGGAACGCCCACAGCAACACCCATTTCACGCCCCTCTGCCACAGATAATTGCGTCAGGGCACCCATGTTTACAAGGCAGAGTTAAGCCACGCAAAGTGGGTTACTGCTGCCTTGTAAATATGGAAAATGGCACAGAGCCTCCAGGGAGTCACTAAAAATGATGCTTCAGTGGTGCTAGGGCCTTGTAAATAAGGCCCAACGTTTGAACGATTAAACAGTGTATCATGGAATATAATTTAAAAAAATGAATAAATGTTGGATTGGGTGCTAACTGCAGAATGTGTACCCAGTGTTAAGGTCATTTAGTAAAATTATTGATGGCCGAACCATGCGCCCCTTACCTTTACCCCTTACCTGTAAACTGGACATACTCACCTGAGAGGTAAAACTTGGCCATCAGGCTGGAGAAGTTATTTTACAAATGTAGCTATAGCTGACACTAGTCCTCCATTTAGGCACATAATAGCTCCATGGTGCAGAAGTGCTGAATGAATGAACTGTGTGCTAAGAAGGCTAACTTAGAATCAGCTACATGCTACTTGCAGTGTGACATGAACACGTACAGGGAAACTATTAATTTAGTTTGAAAAATGTACAGGTTTTTCTAATCGACTGAAATGTTTGCACCCACTTCTTGAACCCTTGACTCACTTCACTATCATAAAAGGAGATGCAGGTACTTGTGCAGCCCCATTTATAATAAGGTGCTGTTCGAAATTGGGTTATTGGTTTACTGGTTGGGGAGGTGCAACCCTACTCAAGCAGCAGCCACAGTTTCTGTCAGAATGAAATCACAAGCAAACCCAAATTAGCTTGTGCTTAACTTTCTGGTAGCTTACCACAAAAGCAGTTAGGCCTAACTTACAGGCAGCGCGTATTTCAAACAGTAATAAAATAAAAACATAATACAAGAAAAATCCCACACCAGTTTGGAAAAATAGACTGAAATTTAATTAAAAAGAATGACAAAATTCCATTCTCTAGAACCAGAGATATACAATTTCAAAGTTTTACGTAAAATAGTCCTAGAAACACAAGGTGCCAATTGTCGTTATCTGGCCGTGCCAGACTGGGGTGAAGTTACAAGTTCAGGCCATCCACAATGGAGTGGGGGCTGGATAAATGGACCAAGATAGGCCCATGAATAAGACTACCTTAAATCCTGGTTGCAGAGCATTGCAAGAATTCATATTTGCAGCAGAGGCAAGGTAAGATCCTGGGGTGAATATGCATCACACAGCTGCGGTTCCAGGAAGCTGCAAGGCTGAGATGTGAGGGCCTGCATTGTCAACAAGCATGCTGTCGAAGATGGGCTGGCAATGCAAAGTCCTGTGTTGAAGATGTGTCTCATACCGGCTGATTCAGAAGAAGTGTGGGGCATGCAATGTGCAGTCCTGCGTTGTCAATGAGGATGCCATCAACGAGGACTTGCAATGCCAAGGCCTGATTCAAGGGAGTGCCACGCCGGAGGTTCTGAGGAGACTATGGGCTGCAATGCGAACTCATGCATCACACAGCGATTTAGATGCATACTTTCTGTAGAGCAATGCTTCGTACTGCAGTTCAGATGAGCAGCTTTTAGAAGGTGGTGCATCACACTGTGCCGGTTCTTCAGGGATCCCAGCTAGGCTGGCAGAGCTTCTTCAGGCCCACTTCCAAGGGTCCAGGACTGGAGTGGCACCACTTGGAAGGGAAGAACTCACAGCAGACAAATTACTGGTGATGGGTTCAAGGTGATTGAAGCCTTCAGTCCCTCAGTCTTTGGTCAAAAGGCCAGACAGCTAGAACTTGAAATCACTGAGGTGTTCCTGGGTTTAAGATGCAGAACCAGTTCTTCACTCAAGCATCAGGGCAACAGAGTAGCAGTCCTTTTGGCAGAACAGCAAGGCAGTCCTTCTGAGTCTTCCATAGGTCCAGAGGTGCACTGAAGAGTTGAGTCTGAGGGTTCAATATTTATACCTGTGACAAGTTTAGAAATAAGAGAAGGTTCTGAAGGTTTCCACCCCCAGAGTTGCTTGGAATTTCCTGCCTCCCTGCCTTGCTCCAGAGTGTCTGGGGTCACAATAAACTAGTGTCAAACCTTTGTGAGTGTGCTCAGGCACAGCCTTTGTGATGTGCAAGTGTGGTAGGTGACAGCTCCTCCCCCTCATCCAGTCGGAGATTACCACCCGGCCAACTCCTACGGCCCTTTTGTAACTGTCTGGGAGCAATACACAAGGACTAACTGGTAACTACACCTAATCATGCGACCCCAAGACAGGCTGCAGACACCAAATGGTTAAGACAAGAAAATGTCAACTTTTTAAAAGTGTCATTTCCAGAATTGTTACTTAAAACATGACTTTACCATTAAAGAGAGCTTTTTATTAAAATTCTTTAGATACCATACTCAACATTCCTACCTGCTCCCAATTTAAGTTATTAAATGTAATAAAGTAACACAATGTTATCCCATGGGAGAGGTAGGCCTTGCAGTAGTGAAAAATAAATTTAGGAGTTTTTCACTACCAGGACATGTAAAACGTAGAAGTACATTTCCAACTTTTTAAATACACTGCACCATAGTGACTGTTTAGGGCCTAATTTAGGGGTAACTGATATGTATTAAAAGGGAAGGCTTCAGCAGAAGCTTTATTTTGCAAGGTTGAAATGGCATTTTTAAAACTACACAAATAGACTACAATGGCAGGCCTTAGACCGGTTTACCAGGCTACTTAAGTGGGTGGCACAATCAGTGTTGCAGGTCCACTAGTAGCAGTTATTTTACAGGCCTCGGGTACATGTAGGACCATTTTGCTAGGGATTTACAAGTATATTAAATGTTCCATTTCGATGCAAGCCAATTTTGCCAAGTTTTCCCTTGGAGACCCCTTCCCTTTTGCAAATGCCTTTCCTCCAGCTTGATGTTGGTGGTAAATTGTGAATGTTTTGCGACCATATTTTGGGTGCAAAACATTTGTACATGCCAGTGTGAGTCGCTTTAAGGAAGGAATGCCCTTAACACGCCCCTTCCTAATACAAAATCAATCAATAATAGGTTACCAACTCGCAAAATAGGGATAGCACATTAAAAAAGCCTTTTTAGCGTGACAGATGGCCCGATCCTGCGTATCGGACCCTTTGAGACTGCTAAATAGTTTTTGTACATGTGGCCCTAAGTGCATGACTAAGGGTTTGGCAGGTTTCTCTATTAAAGTGTAACCGATATCCATTCCGTTTTATTATAAGTGTCATAGGATATAAAATATTTATAATAAGGCAGATTTGGAATCTGCCACATTTGTGAGGGAGTAACCCTTCCACCAATTTCTAAATTATGCTCTACGTTTTGGCAGGAGGATTGCGAACATTGATTTTACCATGTTTGCAATCGGTTGTTGGTCTAACACAATAAACATTTATGAGCATTCACATTCATTTCACTTTCTCATTATGAGGAGTGTTCCAATTTTTGCAATCACTTGTTGATGGCTGTCTTTTGTGCAGTTTTTATTATCCAATCCCCATGTCTACAGTAAAACTATTTATATATATTGAGATAGTTTTAAAGTTTTGTGTATTTCTAAAAGCTGACAACTCTGGTCGTACCTTACCGATCTAATGGCAACATTGGTAACTGCATAAAATTGTATCCTGACTCACTTCTGCACACCTCCCCTGAGTTGTGTCCTGACTTCCAGTAGATGCCTACCTGGATACATCAGAAGTAGTGGGATGCAGCAGGAGGAGGAGTCGCTTGAGTAAGAGTCAGAACACGGAGTGCAGAGTACAGGTCCAGGCCCCAGGGAAAAGTGGGCGGAGCCACAGCAGGGACGCTGATGCTGCTGGGACTGGCCTTCAGTGAGATAACCAAGGTAGGCCCACATAAGGATATCGGGCAATTCTTAATGACTGCATTCTTAAAGTCGGGAACGTATCCCGTTTTCAAAAGAATTTAAAGGATAAGGATTTGAAAAACATTAAGGTCAAGGTCACCACTAGCCATCAAACTTCTCAAGGCCTTAAGACCTACGGTGAGCTAACCGGCAGGCAAATGCATTCAGATAAAGCAGGCACTCCCTGCTGTAATTTGTGCTGTGCATCAGACTGGGTACTTGGAAGCCCAGTAGCTGTAGCCAAGGTACTGAGACAAGAATCATGGTAGGGTGGCTGTTAGAGTAGCCATATTGGTATGAGCCCGAATTCATGGATTCAGCCCCACCAAGCCCCCTCCACATCCTGGCATATAACCAAAATATTCAAAAAACAATCTGGCTTTTCAGCTTTGGGAAAATTTACAATATAAGCCTGACCTGACCAACCAAGAGAAACTGAGACCAGGTAGAATTAGGCAACAGATCGTGCAGAAACATGTGAATTAAACATTTGCCACAAGAAAACTTGAGACAGACAACAAGACTAAAACAAGTGTTGATATCATCAATTCAAACATTATTTGGGAAGGAGTCCTGCAGCTACAAAATATGTTTCTAAAAGACCAGGCAGTGGTAATTTATTCAACAGAAAACATCGTACATCTGCCAAACTCTCTCATGCAAAAAAAGATTGATTCAATACCAGATCCTGAGCAATGGCCCAGCACAGACCTAAGAATTGATGCTAAAATAATGCCACCTGGCAATGGTGAAATGATGTTGTGTAGCCCTTTTAGTTATAGCTCCATGCACGTTATTTTAACACACTAGGCCACTGTGCACTTTAACCTAGATATATTTTATTCAGCTTCATCTTATTATTGTTACAATAACCATTTTTAGGGTCTTGTTTTATTTTCCGTTTATCTAACTGTTTTTGCCTAGGCCAGCACTCTGTTCTCAAATAAGACATTCTTGATCACTCTGTGCTTCTTCCAAGGCTACAGCACGGTACATTGCCGGTGAAGGTGGTAGAAGTTTAGTCTCCAACATTCGTAGAAAACACACATCCTTACTAAGGGACATTTTCTCTGAACATCAGCTGTGTTATTATAAAAAACACTTCCTTGTTCCTTACACGTTAGAGGGAGATTCCAGCCAGGGAACCACGACTGTATGCTGATTGCTGAACGCTTCGCTACAGATGCTAATGCAGACCGCAGACCTTTGCTCAGGTATGGGGGTTAATGTCTTCCCAGGGGAACCTGAAGGGCAGAATTTGAGCTTAATATGCTGTGCTCTATCATAGCCTAGGTAGGAGCTAGTCCATTGATTATAGTGACAATATGATAGCGGTGTTTTTATGCTTCACTCTTCTTGTCACAATTCTAATACTGTCATGTTGTGATGTTGTGTCGTCCTGGTTATTGCAGCTCACGCTTTGCTATCTAAGATGCAGTCATTTTATTAAACTCATTATTGAAACATATACTGCTTCTGTTTGTCATTTATATATGAGACTGAATTGTAAATGAGAGAAACGGATGAGACCTGAGTGACCACGACTTCCCTGAGAAGCCAAGTATGTCATGCACTCGGCTGCCCAGTCATCCCTATCTTCGGGTAGAGATGGGGCACCGCTAGTTAGCCGGAGCAAAACCCGGATTGGAGCAACAGGTGTCACCCGCAGTGGGTTAGACTTAGTCTCCCACACTGCTGCTCAAAATCCAGTAGTCTCATTAGAATAATGAGAGCCTACGTGACAATGACAATGCCTAATCCAGGTCCATGCACCAAATTAAGCTCATTCCACATCAAGACCTGACCCAACTCAGTCTCTCCTACAAACAAAAACTCCACTAATGGCTGCATGGAGGAGGCAGACAACTCTTGGCTACACTCAATCTAACTAACAATCAATATGGATCTAGGACAGGCAATGGAAGTCAAGACAATCAATCGGGTTGATGAACCCGAAGGGCCTTAGCAATCCGCCATCAAAACGTCAACTTCACCTGATCAAGCAACCCAACACGCGTATGGGCAAAAACTGACACAAAGCGCCCCAGTTGCATCAACCTCGGACCAGACAGACGATATGGAACCTAACATACTAGGCTGCTCTTACCTGACGTCAAGCAGGAAAATAAGCACCTCCCTTGAGTCCTAGAGAATCACAAGGTTTCAGATTTAAAAATGGAGAACATTTCAAACTTCCATGCTTAATTGTTAAATATATTACAAACATCAATCACAGCACTCTATATGCAGTCAGATAAGCTGGACATACAGATTGATTTTATGAATTTGATGGCTACTCACATTACCGGTATGAATGCAAAGTTAACAAAATTAACATGTTTAATAGTAAGAGTGCAAGAATTAAATTATCCATTACAAACACACTGTGCAGGTGGCCCCATCATTGACAAACTAAGTACTATACCAGCTATTTTAACCAGCAATATAAACAATAAGAAAACATGCAACATAGAAACTTCTCCCAGGATTTATACCTAAGAGCCGACCAACCAGTCACAAGTTTTGGAGGTAGAACTACATCGCCCTTCAGAGACAAACAAGGAGCACAGTAAAAAAGGAGAAAACCCTAATAACCAGGAACAGAAAGAGGTTGCTTTGCATTCAACCTGGCAGAATCTGGAAAATAATTCAGAACAGAACAAGCCTATGATGCTTGTTCAAACCAAGAAACAGAAAAAACATGCTAGAAAGGCAAGGAAGAACCATCAGCATACAGGGAATGCAGCATCCACCAGCAACAGAATATTTCCAATATTGGAAGTTGTTGTATCTGGGGAGGGGGAGACCCACAAAGGTGGTCAGGGTCTCCAGCAGAAGAAAGAGGGAGGAGAAAAACTTAAGAATAAGGAGTTCTCAAAAGGCCCCCAAAACAATTCCCAGAGGGGTGGTGGTACATAGTCCAAGCCTTAGTTCTGAGAAGAGGCCAGGATTCTTTGACAAGAAGAAAGGGAAGGTTATCCCCAAATGCTTAGAGTGAGCAAGCATGGGTCCTCTTAGGGCAATTCCCAGTGTCCAAGAGGGCACAGCCCTCCACTGGAGAGCAGACACCTGGGTTGACTAGTGTAGCGCTCGGTGGGAGACAGCCCCAGTTAGCTTTGGGGAGCAGATAGAGGTGTCCCCAGTATCCTTGGGAGAGAAGGACATGGGCCCAAAAGCCCACATGCCTGCCAACACTTTCAAGTATAGGCAGTGGTTCACCATTACTGGGAAAAGGAGGGAGGCTCTGTCTGACACAGGAGCCAGTATGACTACTGTCAAGGGTCAGCTGGTGTCAGGAGAGCAGGTCATCCTTAATACATTCCACCAGGTCATAGTCGCTGACAATCGCGAGAGCCACCTACCGGTAGCTCTGGTTCCTTTTGAGTGGGGGGGTCTCTGGTACTCTAAAAGTAGCTGTGAGTCCTAAGTAGCTGTGAGTTCTGCCAAGCCTGTAGATTGTCTGTTAGGCAATGATCTTGAGCACACTACCTGGAAGGAGGCAGAGCTCAGATTCCACCTGGAGATGTTAGGTTTGCCTGAATGGGTCTGCATGACCACACGGTCCATGGCTGCCCGGGAAGGGAGTCAAGGGCATCTGGAGCCTGGAACAAGGGCCCAGACAGCTGCACAGAGGAAGGGCAAGGGGCACGGGAAACCGGACCTAGATATTCCCACAGTGGTTGATGGGGTCCCAGAAGAAGAGGCCCGTGAGCCAACTGGGGAGGATATAGCCGCCCTGGGTAACCTACCTGAGCTTGCTGGCTGGCAAGTGGAAGGTGGGCCAACCAGGGAGGAATTCTGCAATGCGCAGAAGGAGTGTCCCACTCTTGAGGGTCTGAGGCAACAGGCCTCAGCCCAAGCAGCAGGTGAAGCATCTGGCGATCACCACATATATTGGAAGAATGATCTCCTCTACAGTGAGCCTAAGGTACTGGCTGCTGGGGCCACATGTGTGCTGATGGTCCCCCAATGTTACCAGTCCTTCCTACTGGGCCTGACTCACGGCATCCCCCTGGCAGGACATTTGGCGCAAGACAAGACCTTTGCCAGGCTTTTCACCCACTTTTATTGACCTCGAAAGCTGGTAGCCTCAGATAAATTTCTTTAGGTCCTGCCCAACCTGCTAGGCTAGTGGGAAGACAGGGAAAAGGCTCAAGGTCCCCCGGATCCTACTCCCCGTCGTTAGCACCCCCTTTGAAAGGGTGGGCATTGACGTCATTGGCCCCTTGGACCCCAAAACCGCCCTAGGCAACAGGGTTATCCTGGTTTTGATGGACCATGCCACCCGCTATCCAGAGGCAATCTCTCTAAGGACAGTGACTGCACTCGTGGTGACCAAAGCTCTAATGGGGATATTTACCCATGTGGGGTTCCCAAAGGGGTTGTGTCTGACAGAGGCACAAACTTCATGTCAGCGTACATGAATTCCATGTGGGAAGAGTGTGGGGTAACCTTTTGGTTTACTACCCATTACTATCCTCAAACGAATGGGCTTGTTGAAAGGTTCAACAAGACCCTGAAAGGCATGATCACTGACCTGCCTGAGGCCATGAGGCGTAAGTGGGACGTCCTCTTGCCATGCCTCCTCTTTGTTTATAGGGAGGTGCCCCAGAAAGGGGTGGGGTTCAGCCCCTTTGAACTTCTCTGTGGATACCCTGTCAGGGGACCACTAAGCATAGTCAAGGAGGTGTGGGAGAAAGCTCCCAAGAAACCTCCCCAGGATGTGGTCAGTTACGTGCTGGCCCTCCGCAAGCGTTTCTGGAAACAGGCCAAGAGCAACCTCGAGGCCAGTCAAGAGGTGATGAAGGAATAATATGACCAGAAGGCTTCCCTGGTAGAATTCTCGCCTGGAGACAAAGTATGGGTGATGAGCCAGTAGAGCCTAGATCTCTCCAGGACCACTGGACTGGCCCATTCAAAGTCAAGGAGCAAAAGGGGGAAGCCACTTACCTATTGGACCTCAAGAACCCCAGAAACACCCTAAGGGCTCTCCAACACAACAGACTAAAGCCTCATTTTGAGAGGTCTGACATCAGTATGCTTCTTGTGACAGATGAGGGCATGGAAGAGGAGAGTGAGCCTCTCCCCGACCTCCTCTTTGCCAAGGAAGGTGATCGGTCAGTAGAGGGTGTTAATCTCTCCGACTCCCTGACTCTAGATCAGAGGGGAGACTGCTACAAGTTGTTGGAGCAGTTCTCTTCCCTGTTCTTCCTCACTCCTGGGCTCACACACTTGTGTGCCCACGATATTGACACAGGAGACAGTCCACTTGTAAAGAATAAAATCTACAGGGTGTCAGATAAAGTGAGGCCCAGCATCAAGGATGAAGTTGCCAAGATGGTGGCTCTTGGGGTGATAGAGAAGTCCAGCAGTCCCTTGTCCAGCCCAGTGGTGTTGGTTCCCAAGGCTGCTACTCCTGGTGCAAAGCCAGAACTTAGGTTCTGCATGGACTACCGGGGTCTCAACTCTGTCCCAAAGACATATGCTCACCCCATCCCCCGAGCTGATGAGCTCTTAGACAGGCTAGGCGCTACCAAGTTCCTTAGTACCTCTGACCTCACGTCAGGGTACTGTCAGATCACTTTGACTGAAGGGGCTCAAGAGAGATCTGCTTTTCTACTCCTTAGTCGCCATTACCAGTTCGGAGTAATGCCCTTTGGATTGAAAAATGCCCCTGCTACCTTCCAACGGTTGGTTAACAGGGTCTTAGCTGGTAAGGATGCCTTCTGAGCAGCCTACCTAGACGACATTGCTGACTATAGTTCCAGTTGGGAGGAACACCTACTCCACCTCAAGGAGGTGCTTCAGGCCCTGCAACAGGCAGGCCTGACCATCAAGGCCAGTAAGTGCCAGATTAGGCAGGGTTCCGTGGTGTACTTGGGACAAGTAGTAGGTGGTGGCAAGGTGCAGACCCTCCAGACCAAGATTGAAACCATCAAGGCCTGGCAACCAACTAGAACTCAAACCGAGGTGAGGGACTTTTTAGGCCTCAACGGATATTACTGCAGATTCATTAGGGGATATCGCACCATAGTTGATCCCTTAAGAGAAATGACATCCAAGAAACAACCTAGGTTGGTGAATTGGACAGAGACTTGTCAGAAAGCCTTTGACTCCCTGAAGGAAGCCATGTGCACACCCCGTGCTCAAGGCACCTGACTACTCCAGAGAATTAATTGTGCAGACAGGCACTTCAGAGCATGGCATATGGGAGGTCCTAGCACAGCTGAATGAGGAGGGCGTAGACCTACCAGTAGTCTTTATTAACAGAAGATTATTACCATGGGAACAGAGGTGGAGTGCTATTGGCAGAGAAGCATTTGCTGTGGTCTGGGCACTGAAGAAACTGAGCCCATACCTGTTTGGGGCTCACTTCCGAGTTCAGACAGACCACAGGCCCCTCAGATGGCTCATACAGATGGGGGGGTGAAAATCCTAAACTCTTGAGGTGGTCCATTTCCCTACAGGGGATGGACTTTACGGTGGAGCATGGCCAACGCTGATGGTCTCTCCAGATATTTTTGCCTTAGCGATGAGAGCTCCCAGGAGGATGGGTAGCTCTCCCCACTTTCAGCTGGGGGGGACACATGTTAGACCTGAAAGCCTTAGGATGGTCACGCCTAACTTTTTGCCTGCCTCCCTCCACTTTTTGGACACTGTTTTTGCTGGTATTAGGACTCTGCACACTTTACCACTGCTAACCAGTGCTAAAGTGCATATGTTCTTCCCTTAAAACATGGTGACATTGGCTCATACCCAATTGGCTTCTTTAATGTACTTATCAGTCCCTAGTAAAGTGCACTACATGTGCCCAGGGCATGTAGATTAAATGCTCATAGTGGGCCTGCAGCACTGGTTGTGCCACCCACATAAGTAGCCCCTTAACCATGTCTCAGGCCTGCCATTGCAAGACCTGTGTGTACAGTTTCACTGCCAATTCGACTTGGCATTTAAAAGTATTTGCCAAGCCTTAAACTCCCCTTTTCCTACAAATAAGTCACCCCTAAGGTAGGCCCTAGGTAACCCATAGGACAGGGTGCTGTGTACGCGAAAGGCAGGACATGTACCTGTGTAGTTTATATGTCCTGGTAGAGTAAAACTCCTAAATTTGATTTACACTGCTGTGAGGCCTGCTCCTTTCATAGGATAGCAATAGGGCTACCCTCATATACTGCTTGAGGAGTAATCTGAATCTGATCTGAAGGGAGTAACAAGGTCATATTTAGTATGGCCAGAATGGTAACACAAAATCCTGCTGACTGGTGAAGTTTGATTTAATATTACTATTTTAGAAATGCCTCTTTTAGAAAGTGAGCATTTCTCTGCACTTAAATCCTTCTGTGCCTTACAATCCATGTCTGTCTGGGTTAATTGACAGCTCCCTTGTGCATTTCACTCAGACAACCCCAAACACACGATGCTCAGTCACGCCTGCACAAATCTGCATTCTGAATGAGGGCCTGACACTGACATGTCAAAGGACAGTGGCCTGCCGTCACATAATGGACTGCTAAACCCCCTACTGGGACCCTGGCAGACAGGATGGAACTGAAAGGGGACCTTATGCACTTCTAAGCCACTCTTTGAAGTCTCCCCCACTTCAAAGGTGCATTTTGGTATTTAAACAGGTCCTCTGACCTTACCAACTTAGACACTTCTGGACAAGATACCACTGGGGAAGAAACTCTGAACAAGAACCTGTAATCTGCCAAGAGAAGCTGCCCGGCTGCCCAAAGGACTCACCTGACTGCTTTGCTGAAAAGGACTGCTGCCCTGTTGTTGCCCTGCTGCCTTGCTGCCCTCCCTCTCTGCTGAGAGTCTCAGGGCCAAAAAGACTTCATCTCTGCAAAGAACTCCTTGTGCGGCAAAATTTCACCACACAGCCTGCCAGAAACGATGCACAGCCTGCATCACAGTGAGAAAATCACTGCACGCCAAACCGGAGTGACACAGCCCGGCTCCCTGAGTGAAGATCGATGCAGCATCAGCATTGCGACCAGAACTAGAGACGCACGCCCCAATGAATCGACGCATAGCTGAGCAGGATCAACGCAGCCCGACTTCCTGTGAGAAGAATCAATGCAGCGCCTGCCGTGCAATGGAAATTTCCCCACATCGCCCACCAGATCGACATAGCTCCTGTTACTTCATCCTGCATGCCCAGGATTTCTCCGCATCGTCCCCGGGGCATGGAAATACCCGGCAACCCGAAGAGGATCCAAGTCAGCGCACCAGAAATCGATGCAAGGTCCTGGCTGCATGAAAACTATTGACGCATCGTCTGTGTGCGCCCGGAGAGACCAAAACACACCTCCCTGTTTTCCACGCATCTCCTTCTCTACGGTCCCCTACGGATAATTTAGACGCAAACCAGAAACTTTGTGCTTGCAAGAGACACTTATTGCTTTTAAGAACTTAAGACTCTTTTTAACATTCTCTAAAATTATTTTTCAATGTGTACTTATCAAATCTTGATCGTTTTGACCTTATTTTATCCAGCTAAATATTCTAGATTTTTCTAAACCTGTGTGATGGATTTTATGGTGTTTATACTGTGTTATTGCATGATTTATTGCACAAATACTTTACACATTGCCTTCTAAGTTAAGCCTGACCGCTCAGTGCCTAGCTACCACAGGGTGGGTACAGGATAATTTGTATTGTGTGTGACTTACCCTGACTGAAGAAAGGGTCCTTGCTTGTACAGAGGGCAACCTGACTGCCAGCCAAAGACTCCATTTCTAACAGATGTGAAGCAGGAAAAAAGAGACATTGCAAACATAAATACCTCAACAAATTCTCACATGGATGTCGTAGCCAAGTAAAAGTCACTAGCTTCGGGCTCTTTAGACCCATTGCAAACAACGGCAGATATGTTTAGCAATGCTTCTAAGACACCTGAAAGCATCTCGACTCATATCCTTCCTGACAAAAGAACGCAACATTTAAATAAGGTGAAGTATCCTCGGCAAAACAACCAAGAGCCAGGTTCAGACAAGCTTGTGTCTTTCACAGGACAAGAAAAATCTCAAATGGAAGTTAGCTTTACACATGAACATCTCCCCCAATCACTAAATAATGGAAGAGAATTTACCCAAGGTCATCCAGCCAGTGGGGGGTAATCACATTATTATGTAATGGTCCTAATAGGAAATCACTTGAAGGAGCCTGGCAGAGGGAGGAAGAGCGTTACTCAAATAATAATTCCAAAGATGAAAGGATAGTTGTTAACATCAAATCACAAAGTCTAAAACACCCTAGAGTGAAGTGGAGCTAAAAACACACCAGCAAGGAACCTCGTTGAGACTTGTTGACACCCCTTACTAACCGCAATATGTTCACCGTAAAAGAAGAGCCTAAATCAACAAATTATCTTAAAACCACAATAGGATTCACAAGGCCACCAGAACATCCTCAACAGAGGAAATATAATGAGACTACTCACCAAAATCCCAAGTTTGAGGCACCTGAAATCATTAAACTTGCTGTTGGTTAAATTCCAATTGAATGAAGACAAAATAGCACTTTCAATCATGGATGTTAGTCAACAATTTGAAGCATGGGGTATAATTCTGTCAAAACATACACACCACATTACCCTCATCCCTTGCTAATGCTGGCCAGGGGAATAAGCACAGATTGCAGATCATCTCCAGCATACTCAGCCCTGCACAGTGCCGGTGGTACAATGAAAGCAACAGGAAAAATGGGATAAATGGAAAGGAAGCTTCCAAATGAACAGGGCTGGGACGAGTGGAAGGGGCTAGCATCAGCCTTAAATGCATGAAGAAAAGAGTGACTCCATAAGCAACAGCTCAGGAAGACACAGGGTGATTCGATATGCGTCCTTTCTTGGAACATTGCAGGAGCAAAAACTGAGCCTCAATATGGTGTCCCACCATCAAACTGGGGGAAATATGAGGTCATTGCTCTACAAGAGACCTGGTTAATTGAGCCCATGCATTTGGTTAGCTATTCATTTCACCACGTGAAGGCCACAAAACGGCTGCGGGTTGGGACACCAGAAGGGGGCCTCACAATTTATGTATCGATAGCATTAAATATTACCTCAGAGCCGCTCCACTCCTCAGAGCCGCCTACAAATAATCAAGTTCAGCACCTGGCACACACAATTGGCAAGGATAGTCCTGCTGTTTAATGGTTCTGCTCACCCAAATACAAAGGAAAAGTTCATTTTATTTACAAAATGAATCTCAGAAAGAACAGAAGTAAGATTCACAACCCCAACGTGGGAGATAATAGAGACAGGGGGCTTCAATAAAAACGTAATTTACACACCTGATGAAGATGAGTATTTAGCCACGGAAAATGCAATTTGGGCTGTACGACTCCAGTGGGCAAAGGCTAATTACAGCACTGGAATACTGACGGATGAGTGTCGTACCATGCAGATCCCATGAAGACACTTTCCCAAGTTACACTTATCATCACGCAAATTCATGTTCCATAACAGACTACACAGTCCTCTCTTTACCACTACTTCCGTA
This sequence comes from Pleurodeles waltl, assembly GCF_031143425.1. Lineage (NCBI taxonomy): Eukaryota > Metazoa > Chordata > Amphibia > Caudata > Salamandridae > Pleurodeles > Pleurodeles waltl. Next base: position 1,334,053,940 of record NC_090447.1, on the reverse strand, counting down.
CTTGAGACAATATGAAATAAAATACACCACGCAAAGTGACCACTCTTACCAGCAACTTGCTTTAAGCATAATCCCTCCAAGGCATACCAGTGCTCCTGCAAACATTGGTGTATTAAAAACAACCAACTTAAAGAGCAAGGGGTGGATGCATAACTCATTACTGGGCCTGGCTTCCCGGGTGCAAGCTTGAAAATAGCCAAATGGAAGTGTGGACGTAATTTACTGCAAGATTATTACTGTGTGCTTCTGTAATAAAAAAAACAGTGGGAGGCAAGGAGACAATCAGATACACGGTCTTTCAAAAAAATGCAACCCTTGAAAAGAGAATCAAGAAAGGCAGTTAGGAACTCACAAAAGATCGACGCTCAACGTTTTTATGGGAGAATATAAACAAAATGAGAAAACAATATAAAACACAACTTTAGGAAGACTGAAACATGAAAACAGGTGCCATCTGATCAAACCTGCTGTTTAGTGCCAAGCAATCCTACTCCAGGACTTTTTGGTCTAGGTAGATCAAATAATATCATAAACAACTTCAGTGTGCTAAAGGAAGCTTAGGCCACTCATCCGACCAAGACGTTCGCTGACATCAGATGCCACGACAACCTAGAACAAGCTGAATGTAAGAGACTCTTTAATCAAGAAAGGATCTCCATTATAATAAACCTTAAGCCTCCCGTATCCACGTGGAAGAATTGGAGGTCAAAGGAAACAGTTGCAATACTGGCAAATTTGCAACAAAAGAAATTACATACACCAAAGTAATGGAAAATAGTTACATGTGCATCATCATGGACTGTCCATCCGGGCAGAAGACTGATTACTGAAGTGTAGTGAAAGTAATAACAGTGGGAAGAAGAGATGGAGTGCCTGGGCTAAATGGCATTCCGCAGGCTCTCTTCAAACTAAATCCTGAATATTGGGTAAATCCACTGTCAGAGCTATACAAGGAATCTGAATTAACAGGCTCCATCCCAATGAGCTGGAGAGGCATGATAATAAAATCAATCTTTAATGGAGGCGATCGGTCCAGCCCTGCCAGCTACAGGCTCATAGTATTATTAAACTCTGAAGCAAAGTACTATTCGTCGCTAATTCTGTAGGAGCTTGTAAAGTGGTCAATTATGAACAACTTGATACCAATCAATCAGACAAGTTTTCAACGAGGTTTTGGAACAACCACAATCCTTCTGGCCATCACCCTAATAGCTGACAAGTACAAGTGCATTTCTGCTTCGTAATTTTTAAAGCAGTATTTGACCGCGTCGATCGGAGGATACTGTGGAGGAAATTAAGGGAGTGGGGTCTTCCAGCTAGAATACTCCATGCCATCAAACAACTATTTATGCATACTTGGGTTCAAGGCAAAATGGTGGATGGTTCATGACTGCCAAGGAGAATTCTAATGGTCTAAAACAAGGCTGCGTGTGGCCCTGTATCTGTTCAATTTGTTCATGGCAGATTTGTCCCCAAGATTAGACCAGGTAAATTCCCCATCCACTGCGCTTGCGCCCTCTAAGCTTGTCACATCTTTCCTATGTGGATGGCGTGGTATTGCTCAGCCTAACAAGAGTTGGACTACAAAGATCACTCTCCGAATTAAAAAAAAATATGTCTTTCTAAATAAACTTCAAATTAAAACAACAAAAACAAAGATAAATTACCATTAGGAATCGACCTGGGCCACCACTCGAGCTCAAGCTGAATGATGTTGTATTGGAGGATGTTAACAGTTACAAGTATCTAGGAATGTATATGACCAGTAGATTAAGCTTCCAAACACACGAACAGTACGTTACCAAGAAACGAAATGCGATCACTTATGCGTTTTGTACACTGGCTAAGAAACTAGATGGACCCTCCTTTAAGCCATCACTGGTTGTTATAGTGGGCAAATTAATATCAACCCTAGCCTATTTTCTCCTGATCAAACTGTAAGGTAACACCTTTAAGAGGGTGTTTAGGCTTCCAGTGAATGCCTTTCAATCACAAGTCCAACTGGATTTCGGTCTTATGCAAGAAGCTTTGGAGAAGCTATTCCATAATAAACACCTGGTATAATATCAGGTCAGGTTGAGTTTATTAAATAAATCACTATGGCTGGCTTTGGAAACAGATCCTGAATCCACTCACTAAAAACATCTTTATTCATCAATCAAGTTAACAAAGACAATGGACCTCTGGAATAAGAATCTGCTCTGCCCTGTATTTCGGCAAGTTGTAAACAAAGCTGATAAAATACACTAGTATTTAGAAGACAAAAACAAACTTAGTAATCGTGTGCATGCCTGGATGGTCCTTCAGATTTATGACAGATTGAAACCAGCCTCATATTTAAATGAGACATTCTCACCACACTTAAAGAGGACAATTCGATTTTGCCTGTTACTGTTTTTGGCAGACCAACCATCCTGGAAATACAAAGGCCCTATAACCTGCAGACCATGTGGTTCGGAGAAGGAGGATGTTATCCACTTCATTTGTATATGCCACTCTTTCTAAAAAAGCACGAGTAACATTACTTAAAAGGCGTTTTAATGCAAGGGGCATTCGATCATTTCGGGCGACTATAACAAAGAGCATTTATCCAGCAGACCCTCAACTCAATTGCAAAATAATGAAATGTTTGTCCTCACATGCAAAAACAATTCAATCCACATCATAATGTCTTGCTTGGTGATTTCTACTGTTTGGCAGGATCCAAGGCTTTGGGAAGTCAGGGGGTTATGGCTTTAACAGACTTACAAGGGCCATTAGACTATTGGTGCTCTTATTTGGTTGAACCCACTGGAAAATCTATCTAGTCTTTCACTATTGACCAACATTGTTTACAAGTTTATTGGTGAAATTGATTATGTTTGAAGATTATTAATTGTAATAAACTAGGGGGATAAACAGCACTATAGCATCTCATTGATAACTAATCTCTGTCAAATTATGCTGATTTAATAATCTACCATCTCATAGCTTGGTGACCTTGATGATACTCCATGTGAATGATTAAGGACTTTTTTTCTTTTTTTAGATTGCAGATTAGATTATGGCATTTTCTGAAATTGTTTTTTTATCATGTATTATATTTTATATTTGCAACGTGTAGCAACATTGTTCTGGTTTTTATTAACCTAAACAATAAATATTTTTGTACCTTTTTGTACCTTTAGAGATCCAGGAAGGCATGTGTGATCAAATTTACCTCACAGGCTGAACAACTAGGGGGTCATTCTGACCCCGGCGGTCTGAGACCGCCGGGGCCAGGGTCGGCGGGAGCACCGCCGACAGACCGGCGGTGCCCCGCAGGGCATTCTGACCGCGGCGGTTCGGCCGCGGTCAGATGCGGGAAACCAGCGGTCTCCCGCCGGTTTCCCGCCGCCCTGCAGAATCCCCCATGGCGGCGGAGCGCGCTCCGCCGCCATGGGGATTCTGACACCCCCTACCGCCATCCTGTTCCTGGCGGGTCTCCCGCCAGGAACAGGATGGCGGTAGGGGGTGCCGCGGGGCCCCCGTAAGAGGGCCCCACAAAGTATTTCAGTGTCTGCCATGCAGACACTAAAATACGCGACGGGTGCCACTGCACCCGTCGCACCCCTGCAACTCCGCCGGCTCCATTCGGAGCCAGCATCCTCGTTGCAGGGGCATTTCCGCTGGGCCGGCGGGCGCTCTTTTGGAGAGCGCCCGCCGGCCCAGCGGAAATGTAAGAATGGCCGCCGCGGTCTTTTGACCGCGGTGCGGTCATTTGTCGGCGGGACGCCGCCATAGTCAGAATCAGGGCCCTAGTCTCTTACATAGTTGGTATTACCTTGGTCCAAAATATACGATACATGTATATGTATGTACATGTGTGTGTATGAATGGATGAATGTCAATTACTATACTGTGACCCTAGGCACAAAACAACAAAAGGTAGGACTGCAGAGAGGTGTAGAGAGCATCACTCTTATGGTGTGTTCCTGGTTGCTGACTGGTGGAGTGGATCACCTGCCCTGAAGTCTAGGGTATGGTTTAGGCACAGTGTCAATGAGGTGACTATCAACCCACAATGGAGGAGGAGGAAAGTGTTGCGAGTCAGTGGCTGGGCAGGCCCCCCAGGGATACAACAAGCGCAAGAAACACCAGGCAGATCTGATCCTGTTGGAGAGGTCTAGTGAAACCCCAGGAACACAGTAAGAAATCCAACAGTGATGAGGATGTTCAGGCACCTGGTGGCAGAAAAGAGGACCAGTCGGACAGTTATGTTGTCAAGACTCCTGGTGAACCAGTGCCTTGGGCAGACAGACTATGCAATGATATGGAAAGCAGGAATAAAAGCCATAAGAGGTGGTTAATAACAGGACCAGTGGTTTAAAAAATTGGGTTATTGTTGAGGGGGATGTAAATCATACTCAAGCAACAACCACAATCCTTGTCATGGTGAGCCCAACAAATCACTAAATTAACTTGTGCTTAATTCTCGCTTAGCACAAAAGCAGTGAGGCTTAACTTAGAGACAAAGTGTAAAGTATTTATGTAGCACACAAACAGCAACAAAACAAAAAGACAACACAGGAAAAAACCCACATCAATTTAGAAAGATAGCGAGTGTACATTTTAATGAAAAAATTAGACCAGTAGAACAGAAGAACCAGAGATACTGAATTTCAACATCTTAGGCAAAGTATAGCATCGAAAAACACAAAGTGCCACTCATGGTCATCTTATCATGCTATAATGAGAGAAAGTCACACGTTCAGGCTCACCATGATGGAGCATGGGCTGGATACAGAAACCGGGTTAGTCCCACTGAAAAAGTTACCTTCTCAAAGTCCAGCACAAACATTCCTGAACTTCCGGATTTCTCATTTTCTTGTAGAGGAGTGCACTATGATGCCAGCCAAGGCATCTCTTCAGGATCAGGGACTCACTGTAGCAGAGGTCAGCAGGGCTCAGGCTTGTCCTGATACAGTTCCAGACAGGTCCAGTTATAGCAGGTCTGCTGGGCAGGTGCAGGGAAGCCTCTGGAGCTTGTTGTGTCCCTGTAGCTCAGAACAGGAGGTCAGCCAACTAACCCTTGGAGTCACTCAAGTAGCCTGGGATGAAGGGAGCAGGCCTAATCTTCCTTCCGAAAGTGCAGAGCAGGCCTCAAGCAGCAGGGTAGTCTTCTGGGGAACAAGGCACGCCTCAAGCAGCAGGGCAGTTCTCTGGGTAACAAGGCAAGCCTCAAATAGCATGTCAGTCCTCTGTGAAACAAGGCGAGCCTCAAGAAGCAGGACAGTCTTCTTCGGTACAAGGCAAGTGCTAAGCAGTACAGCAGTTCCCTGGGGAACAAGACAGTCCTTCCTCTGTAATGTCTGCAGGTCAAGAAGTGCACTCAACAGTGGCTTAGGATGACCTCAGTACATGATAGCATCCTTTGAAGTCAGAGAAGTTTCTAGGCTACTCCCACATCTGGTTCTGGAAAGTTCTCCCCTTCCCCTGCCAAGGCTCCAAGAAGTCTGGGATGACATAAGACAAGTGCCAGGTTATCTTGTGTGTGCTGGAAGTAAGTATTTGAAATGGATGTGGGGAATAGCTCCGCATGCCCAGCCTGCCCACAGCTTTTCTCTTATTGTTCACTGTCTAGGCCAATATGCATTCTTAAGGGAAGGGTCATTAAATGGCCCAGACAGTTGGAAATTGCTAGAAGGCCATGGACGCTTTTAGGCAAGAAAATGCTAACTTTCTAAAATCTTATACTAAAATCTGACTTAACCATTAACGGAATTTTAAATTACAACTCATTTGAAACCATGAAAAGATATTTCTACAGTACCTAGTCCCAATGAAACGTTAGCACTTATAAAAATTGACTAAGTAACCCAATGTTATCCTATGAGAGAGGAAGGCCTTACAGTAATGAAAAACAGGGGGTTTTCACTACCAGAGCATGTAAAACTTAAATACACATGTCCTACTTTTTAAATACAATGCACCCTGCCCTATGGGCTGTCTCGGGCATACCTTAGAGGCAAGATATGTTTTAAGAAGTACAGTTTAGGCTAGGCAAAAGGTATATTTTGTGAGGTCAAATTGGCAGTTCAAAACTGCACTTCAGACAGCAATGGCAAGCCTAAGGCATGTTTCAATGTGCTAGTTTAGTGGGTGGCAGAGTGAGTGCTTCAGGCACACTCGTTAATAAAGTATTTACTATGATGGTCCTGAGAATGGCCTCATGGACTAGTGATAATTGAGACCGTAATGTTGACGACAAGTCCATCTCTTCCCACATGAATGTTCCAGATGTTCTCCATTTTGTTTGGTGAGCTTCATGATATAAAGACATTGATGTCGAAATAAGTGGACTTTTGGACATTATTCTTTGGTTTCCCTATAGGTTTTGACACTCCGGCATACATAATAAAAGGATTATTTTACAGGCCCTGGTTACATATATTACCATATACTAGGGACTTATAAGTAAATTAAATGTACCAGTCAGGTGGAGGCCAATTTTAGCATTGTTTATGGAGAAAGCACAAGCACTTTAGTACTGGTTAGCAGTAGTAAAGAGCACAGAACCCTAATGTCAATAAAAAGAGAATTCACAAAACAGGAGGGTTGAAGGGAAACCGTTTGGGGGGGTCACCCTCCAGAGAGGGCCAAGTCCAGCATGTAGTGGATAGTGGAATAATGTTTAGGAGACATATACCAGCAAATACAGAGAATGCAGAGAAAAGGCTGCTGCCAATAGAAAGATCTGTTTGAATACTGGCTTATTGTGCCCATTCATTTGTAAAGCAAGGTGGCCACATCTGCTGGAGAAACATGTCCAATTTAGTGTATAAAAGAGGGTAAATGTGAACCACAGACAGGCAAGTGAGTAGTTGGTGTTGGAGAGGAGAATTTCCAGTTGTCAGTGGAGTGCTGAAGTTCTAGCTGAGGTGTCAGATATAGACGGAAAAAGGCCTTGCAGCAGAATAAAGTGAGGTTATTCCTGTACTCTCCAAGCTGGAGCTTTGGAGCTGACTTAATGACCAGAGAATTCAACAGCGAAGGCAACTTCATGCTGAGTGTAGATAAATGTGATATGACCACGGGGGCAATAAAAGTACATGTTAAATGTGTTTCTCTATACTTATAATTGGAATGCAAGGTTTCTTCAGGGGGTGGAGGATTGATTTAAAAGGTTCCAATAACTTCCAAAGAGAGTAGAAGAAATGTTATGATCTCAAACCTACTTTAAAATACATACATGAAATTCAGATACATGAAATATAATAATTAATACCACAATCCCACGGATACAGACTAAGGGGGTCATTCTGACCCTGGCAGTCGGTGACCGCCAGGGTCACCGACCACGGGAGCACCGCCAACAGGCTGGCGGTGCTCCCTCGAGCATTCTGACCGCGGCGGTTCAGCCGCGGTCAGAAACGGAAAGTCGGCGGTCTCCCGCCGACTTTCCGCTGCTCGGGCGCGCTCCGCCACCATGGGGATTCTGACACCCCCTACCGCCATCCTGTTCCTGGCGGGTCTCCCGCCAGGAACAGGATGGCGGTATGGGGTGCCGCGGGGCCCCCGTAAGAGGGCCCCACAAAGTATTTCAGTGTCTGCAAAGCAGACACTGAAATACGCGACGGGTGCAACTGCACCCGTCGCACCTTCCCACTACGCCGGCTCAATTCTGAGCCGGCGTCCTCGTGGGAAGGTAGATTTGCCCTGGGCTGGCGGGCGGCCTTTTGGCGGCCGCCCGCCAGCCCAGGGCAAATCTCAAAATACCCTCAGCCGTCTTGCGACCGCGGAGCGGTATTTTGTCGGGGGAAGACTGGCGGGCGGCCTCCGCCGCCCGCCAGTCTCAGAATCACCCCCTAAATCCTTCAGATGTACTTTGTTTTGGTATACCCTGGAACGATCACCATCTAGGCCTCTATGTAGGGTCAGTTTTTTCTTGAAATTAAAATAGTGCATATTATCTCATTCATGAAACTACTTTTATTAAACCAGAAAAAACGCATCTGTAGGTGTTACTATTGGGAAATGCCGCAAACGTTTCTGTGTTGGTGAAAAGTGCATTCCCACATGCGGGCTTCATTAAAAGGCTTGAAGAAATGGCGTGCTTAATCTGAAGAGACAGACATTTTTCTAAATGTGTCAAAGGCCAACACAGTAGACTTGCTATCAGTGGCGGCTGGAGGATTCTGAACACTGTGGGTGGAAAGTTGAAATCTGTGTTGAATGCTCAAGTGCTGTGAGGGAGCCTGAACAGTGGGGTGGATTTTTTTTTTTAAGTGTGTTCAAGTGGTGCATTTTACACCACAAATGTAAATCAAACAAGACAAAATGCAATGTTTTGTCTGTCACAGTAATAATCATTGTACCGTATAATTAATGCTGATGACGCAGAAAAAGAAGGACCAACATATATTCATATATCATGTAACCAAAATCGTATAATGTAGTGTGATTTTAGTAAAGAAAATAATGTACGTGGGAAATTGTGCCCTCGGCGTAGTTCGCCAATACTATAAACGGGCTTTATTAATCATGAAGAACTGAAAAAATGTAGGAATCCGTCATGATTGCAAATGTGTTTAATGATTTTCTTGATTGAAACTGTTTTATGCTTAGCTTAAATTTAGTAGAGGCTTTGGCCTAGTCGCCTGGTCTCAAATTCAACTGCGTGGTTTTCATTTGCACTAAACAAACATATTATTTAATTTAAAAGGTTGTATTGTTCCAGTAGAAATTACTAATACACTTATCTCAAGGTTTCGTGCTAGGCCGGTCTCATCCCTTTTGATGCAAGGTCAATCTCTGCAGGTGCGGACAATAAAAGTGCTGATACTGAAATATTTGGCAAACCTTGTTGCAACTTGTGTTCCAAGGCTCCAAGGACAATGTATGCATAAATGAGTACTAGGAGAAAGACACTATTCATTGGACAATTTGAAGCCACCCTATGAACCCTCCAATGGAAGACCCTTAAGTATTTGGAATGTTTCTTACTTAAACCCACCGGACAAAGAGAAGTCAGCCATTTTCCTTGATGCCATTTTGAAGCCAAATGCCAGGCGCCATCTTAGACGACATCTTGATGCCCGTTTCTCTATTCCAGAGAAAGAGACTTTAAGAATTCTCACCCTAGAGACTTTAACTTTAAATTGCCCAGTCTTGCCCATGCAGTAACTTTGCCCCATTCTCCTTGCTGCTGCATGGAAACTTGCCCTTAATTCTGCCCCTTTAATATCTGCCCCATGCTGATCAAACCGGTACCTGAAGGACGAAGACTTTCTTGAATGCTGATTGTATTTGGTAATTATGAAAAGATAATTGTATTATGCATTGTGTTTTTCCTTTTAGGTACCAACTGCTATTTTGATAGGGCCCAAGCTAGAAGTTTTCCAAATTTGTATTGACTAAATTCGTTTTGCATGAAGCCCCACATGCCAATGCTAATTAGAGGCTAGTCAAGGTATTCATCTGATGCACCATGCTAAATTGAAATCTTGTTATGCTGACCGATGTATGAAATTAGTCAAATTCAGTTGCTTATATTAGTGATTTGTATTGCTATAACTGAATGCATTATAATTCAGATTTTGCGTAGATTGCGTTTCTTCCGCCGCTATGGACAGCTATTAATGTTTGTATACATATATCATTTGGTTCTGAGACTTATATACATTGTGCTAGCTTTGTTAATATAGGGAAATAAATTCACTAACTTTCAACAAACTGGTGTGGTTATTCATGACTGAAAGGTCATGGTGCGTCGAAATACCAACTGTTACTGATTCCTAATGTGTTATTTTGATTTATTAATGGAATATTAGCTATCGATTACAATAGTCATTGATTATTGGTTTAAGTGATCTGACTATTCTATGATGAGGAGAGCCCAACTCGGCTAAAAGGTTCACCGACCTCCAACGTGTCCAGGTACAGGGAAATTTATAAGGACTGGACGCGTTATCAGTAGATGGTAGCAGAGATTGATGGTTTGGCCCTTTGGGACCCCATCCGAACAATAGACGGAGTTAAGTTAGAATTTTCTTTGATAAAACAAGTTGGAGAGATGATGATGCCCTAAATCCCTAATGACTTTCCCGGAATCTCGGAGTGTGCGAATGGAGAAAATGGAGGTGTGAAAATGTTTCCAGTGTTTCTAATGACGGTATGAGAGAAGTTAGGGTTTTGCGCTTGCACAGCTTATTGCCGCAGATTAATTGAGAAGTTTGTGAGGATTTTAGGGGGTTACGAATCCCAATTAAAAGGATTTTAGAGGAGTGTTACTCCAAAGTGTGAGAGTAGGGAAGTCGTCGAACTTCACATGTGTGTAGCGCTTTGTGCAGGAAAAATTGTCCACGTGGTTGTTGATGTTGAGACGGGCCCTGCGAGGTCAAGAGACTCCGGAGTATGTTGAAAAGTGTATGAGACACTTGATTGATGTTGTAATCAGTTCGGTTTAATAGGCTGATCGGGCGTGGTCAACAAGTCAGTACGAATATTGAAGAATGAAAGAAAATTTTCGACTTTGAGATTTGACAAATTCTAAAGTGCACTAGAATAGTTCATTGATCAGTTGAGAGTAAAGTTTGCGGGTCAAATTTTGCTTGCGAGAGCAGGAAACCGAGAAAGATGGAATAACTGCTGAGGCTAGTGAAAAATCCCTAAGGTTTCTGAAGCGAATTAACAGGAGTCAGTCCAGAGATAGAGAAAACAACAGAAATTCAAAAAGATCAGATGAGTCAGACGATGAGGAGTTCATTATACAATTGCTAAATGATCGCCCGCCACCATATGTGGAAAGCGAAAAAGGCTCAAGCATTAGTACTACCCCTCCAGGACCAATACAAGGTAATGTGACACCGAATTTGAGAATATCACAGAGGCAGAGCAGTTCTGATATGCCCTTTTCACCACAAATACCGCAAATTCAGAGGATATATCCTGACGTGCCTAAATTGAATCCTGTCGATAATTATCAGCCGCAGGTTCAAAGACGCTGCTGTGATGAGCACAATCTGGGAATAACTTCTGATTCAAGGTCGCAGGGAGGGCAGAATTATCAAAGACCGACATTGATTCAAGCCGAATCGACACAAGTTATGATGCCCCAAAAGCAGGTACAAGAAGTGCAGAGGTACACTCGAGTAACAGAGAGCCAGTTAGGTATGCCAGCAATGATGAACCATAATGTGGGGATTAACATGCCACAGAATTCGGGGAACAGACAGAATCCAGATGCAATATCTCTGCCTATCACTGTAGGTCCACCAGTGCCATTGTATATACAGGCAAACCCAAACGTATGCGATCAAGGGGTAATGACACAAAGTGAGAAAGGGAGAAGATGCATAGAAAACACTCCAGAAACAACCCCGGTAGGAACACTGCCAAATAGATCTGGGTCTTTGTTGGAATTTAGTCCAATTCCAGCTTGTGTTCCGTCAACTGTGGTAAGGTCAGGTCTACCACTAGTAGTACCGCTAACCTCAAAAACAGGAACGTTACAGAAACCATCAGTAGCAGTCGATGTAAGTGCTACATTGATGGGACTGAACGCGGAACAGTTAACACAATGGTTGAACAGCCTGAACTCCCAACAGAGAACACCCAGTGGGAAGGGAGAAGAATACCTGAATAAAATAAGGTTGGGCATGGAAGCAGACGAACTAGTAGAGGGAACGATGGGTCTGAACAGGTTAGAATCATACACAGAAGAAGAGCTGAGATACATGTGCCCTAGGATTACAAGAGAAGTGAGCAGCATACACAAGAAGTTACAAGAAATTGCAGACAGAAACGAGATCGATATAGGTAAAACTAAACACTTGAGCAGAAGTTACAGGTTAGACTTTGAGACAAAAGACTTTGAACACATGAGATCTGCAGGGATGAAAACACACCTTAAGGAGATACTGCAGAGCATGCAGGTCTGGAGATGTTTAGACAAGTGGGAAAGTAGATGGGTTAAGAAAAAGGACAAAAAGAAAGAAAGTACCCCAGATCGGAATGAAAAAGCACAACAGAATGATGATCTGATAACCATGTTGCTGATGAGAGAAACGGCAGGGGGAAAACGTGTACATGTACCGTGGCACAGGTACGATATTCAATCCTTTACGGATGATTTCCCCAAATTGAGAGAGAAAACGATTGAATGGTATCAACAAACAGATAGATTTGTGAAACTCGCAAAATGTCTTTGGGAAGACCTGAATACTTTATTCAAAATTGTGGTTCCGGCAGATTTATGGGAAGATTGTAAGAGGGCTGTAGGTTGGCCAATAAGTGAGCCAGAAAGAGACAGGGACACAGGAGCACCATCACCTACGGTAATGAGTTTATACCATAAGGTGATCGAGCACCTGAAAACAAAGGTTGCGTCGAAAAATGTGGATTGGCAGAGGATTGAGAGAACAGCACAAGAGGTTAAAGAGTCGATACATGCGTACTATGAGAGATTGTTGAAAGCGTTTAAAAATTACAGTGGTACGGAAACGATTGAAGCAAAGGACATGCTCCATTTTGTGTTCAGATTTGTGGAAGGGTTGAGACCCGAGATTAGTCAGATGATTAAAATGCATTTGATTTGTTGGCAGTCAAAATCGTTTAAAATGAAGTGTTGAACTACGCAAAATACTGCAGTGATGAGATTGAGACAAAACAGAAAAGGTTGAAAAAGAAGGTGATGGTGATGCAGCTTAGAGCAGCTCAGACAGGTTTGCAAGGTTTACAAGGTTTTCAACAACAGTTGCCGCAGCAGCAACAGCAGGGAAATGCTATGTTTCAGCCACAAATGAGAGGCAGAGGCCGAGGAGGTTTTGTGAATAATGGTCCTGATTTAAATACTGTTATTATTCTGAATGGTATACAGGCAATGAAGAAGGTGATGCCATGTCACACGTGCAGAATCATCGGGCATTGGAAACGGGAGTGCCCAATGATGGTGCAGGAAGGTGTAGGTCAGCAAAACAATGATGTCAATGCATTTCAGAATATGAGAGGACCGAAATTGAGAGGTCCAAATCCAAATTTTCAAAATAATGTAAATCAGATGCAGGGTTTACAACCCATACAATCCCAGCAGGTGCAAATGCCCCGTGCACAAATGGCACAGTTACAGCCAATGCAACAGCAGTTTCCTATGGTACCTAATCAGCAAATGCAAATACCCTTAGTACCAATGAATCAGCAGCAAGTAATGCTTCCTCAACAGGTCACGGGCCAAGGGATGAACCAAAGTGACACAGTACACCAATTCCCGTTACACAGTGAGAATGGAATAAACGATGCGTGGGAGAATGAAAGTTCAGATGAGGAGGGAAATTGTATGCTTGCAGCATCCCTGGAAGTTGATCAAAAGGGTCCGTATGTGGAAGGAAGAGTTATGGGTCACCGCGTTTCATTCTTGGTTGACACAGGAGCTACACGCTCTACAGTTAGGAGCATCGAAGTACCAAATTTGCCACTTTCAGTGAGAACAGTTCAAGTAGTGGGAGGAGCAAATAGGTACCTGACAAACCCAATCACAGATCCAGTGCAAGTCAGAATTGGTAACTATCAATGGTCACATAAATTTGTGGTGTGTGACTCAAGCCCGATATCACTATTAGGGAGAGACTTATTGTGTAAATTGGGATGCTCGATTATGTGTTCAAATGATGGGATTAAAATTCAGACAAACAGTGATGGGGAAGAAGAGGACAGTGTAGGAGGGGATGAAGTGGAAACTGTCGATGAAGAGTATCCCTTGATTACTCTTTATCCAATGCTCACTGAAGCAGATATTCCTGCTGAGTTACAGGAAACAGTTGGAAAGGAAGTGTGGGATATGACAGGGAAAGAAGTAGGATTGGTCAAAGGAGTAGAACCAGTGAAAGTGACTGTAAAACCCAATGTAAAATTTCCCCAGACCCCACAATACCATATGGCATAAGACACCCTCATGAAAGTCACCCAACTCATTGATGAGTTTGTAAAACAGGGAGTACTAAAAGAAGTGTTAAGTAGTCCATGTAATTCACCAATCATGGGACTAATAAAACCGAGTGGAAAGGTCCGGATTGTTCAGGATTTGAGGAAAATAAATGACATAATAGTCAAATGTTGTCCCGTGGTACCAAATCCAGCTGTGATAATGTTTCAAGTTCCCTGTGATGCTGAGTGGTTCTCAGTCATCCACTTGTCACAAGCATTCTTTTCTGTGCCTTTTCACGAGGACAGACAATTTCTCTTTTGTTTCAAATTCCTAGACAGAGTCTACAGTTGGTGTCGAATTCCTCAAGGGTTTTCGGAGTCACCATCAATTTTCAATCAGATTCTAAAGAAAGATTTGGAATCATTGGAATTACCATTTGAATTAACCTTAGTACAGTACATTGACGATTTGCTGATCGCATCCAAGACAGAAAGTGACTGTACAGCTGATACCATTGCCCTATTGAACGATTTGGGAAGGAACGGACACAAAGGGGGTCATTCTGACCTCGGCAGTAAAAGGCCCTTACCGCCGGTCAGAAGTCCGCCATACTACCGCCGCGGCCGCAGTAAACCGCCACGGTCATTCTGACCACCAACTGTGAAACCGCCAACAATCCGACATCCAAGGAAGGCCGCAGCATCAGCGGGCCGCGGAAAACTGGAGATGACCAAACCTCCACCGTCACGCCAACACAAACACGCCCATGCCATTCTGACCCACGAATCCACGCGGCGGTCTTTCAACCGCGGTATTCCATTGGCGGTACACACCGCCGCGCTCAAAATACACACACAGCACCAAAACACAGCCACATTGGACAATTTGAAATACGCACACCTGAGACACATACAACCAACACTCCCACACATCCAATCAACTATAAAACACACACCCACATCACCCACAAACCCCCACTAGTTGGAAATCGGAGCGAAGGCGAGAGAGAGAGAGAGATAGAGAGAGCGAGCACAGCACTAGAAAACCCCAACACACACAGGAACCCAACTTCATCACCCACATCACATCTACGCACACATCACCACATATCACCACGCACATCACCACAAACACCACCCCACACCTCATCCACACCACCCCATGGCACCCCAAAGACACCCAAGGTTTACTGACCAAGAACTCCGGGTCATGGTGGAGGAAATTATGAGGGTTGAGCCCCAGCTCTTCGGCACACAGGTGCAGCACACCATCATAGCAAGGAAGGCTGAGCTATGGCAAAGGATCGTAGACAGGGTAAACGCTGTGGGACAGCATCCCAGAAATCGGGAAGATATCAGAAAGCGATGGAACGACCTACGGGGGAAGGTGCGCTCGATGATCTCCAGGCACAACATCGCTGTGCAGAAGACTTGCGGCGTACACCCACCCACTTCACCCCAATTCACAGCATGGGAGCAAGAGGTGGTAAACATCCTGCATCCTGATGGCCTCGCTGGAGTAGGCGGAGGAATGGACTCTGGTAAGTCGAATCTCAACTACTTCACCCCCCCAACCACCAGCATGCCAA
Organism: Pleurodeles waltl; assembly: GCF_031143425.1. Lineage (NCBI taxonomy): Eukaryota > Metazoa > Chordata > Amphibia > Caudata > Salamandridae > Pleurodeles > Pleurodeles waltl. The sequence goes on along the minus strand of NC_090447.1, from coordinate 1,334,038,470 downwards.
CCCCCCCCACCCCCAATCCCAACCCCCCAGCACACAACCTCCCTGCCAATGTCTCACCAGCACAACCCACCCTAAACATCACCAACCCCTGAATGCCAACACAAACCATAGACAGCCACCACCAAAGCATGACCATTGCACATACCCATACACCCCCCCCCCCCACCACCCTCACAACACCTCCCACAAGGGAATGCCAGCACTGGGGGACAAGGGCACTCAAAATGAACGCCATGGCACGCACAGAAACAATAACCATACTCCTTTACCCCTGCAGGGCCCGAACGCCAACACACCGCCACGGAGGGTCCAGATTTGTCCATCCCACCCTCAGAACAGGCCCCCAGCGAGGACAGCAGCTCTGTCGACCTAGAACCTGATGACCAGCCCGGACCATCGGGGACCTCTGGACAGTCGGTTCCCCACACACAGACACAGGCCACAGCAGACCCAAACCCCTCTGGGAACACCAGCACAGCTCCCACCCAGCGGCCCATGCCTCTGTCTCGTGGACGCGTCAATCAGCGGTGTGTCCGCCACTACAGGGCACCCAGGCTGACCCAACACCCCAACAACAACAGGGACCTGGGGGCAGTGGTAGTGGGCACACCGTCCAGGGGACAGAGGACCGGGGAAACAGGGCAACTGGGAGGGCTGCTGTGCGACAGGGGGGGGAGGACAGGCCCAGGGAACCGACTCTCCAAGAGGCCCTCACCACCATCATGGGAGCATACCATCACTCCCAGGAGACGATGGCGACGGTACTGGCCAGGTTCACCGAGATCCAGGCACAGCAGGAGGAACGGTACATGGGGTTCAGCAATGAACTCCGGAACATCGCTACCGCTATGGGGACCATAGTCCAGGCCCTCAACCGGATAGAAACCACATTGCGGGACCATGTGGCACCGCAAAGGGCCCCTATCACTAGCCAGGAACAGCCTACCACCTCCGCCGGCGCTAGTGGTCAGGAGGCCCCCACAGAACGACGGGCCACCAGAACCCCACCTCCTGCTGAAGAACAACCACCCCGCAAGAGGAACCTGAGATCTCAAAGGAAGACAGAGTAGGATGCCAAGTCCCCCGCCAGCCTAATATCCCCCCGGATGTCATTCCACCGTCCCACAGTGTCACCCTGTCCAACCTTGAACTGCCCCTGCTCCATCCTTCCACAGGCATATGGACAATGCACCTGTGCGACCGAGAACTGGACTCTGCCATGAACATAACTCCACCCTCACCCATCACCGTTTTAATATCATGTACCAATATCTAGCACTAAAAATAAATCACTCATTGCACTGAAATCATTCAGGAGTCAGCCTGTATTATTTACAAATGTATAACACATTACTGATCAATAATGTTCTGTTATTCTTGTGATGACAACATACCAGTGTCAATAAGCATTAGTCCATGGGTCAACCAAGCAGAAGTCACGCAGTGGGTCATACAGCACTGAAAAGGGAAGGGAAAATCAAACATCAGTTTAAAGGAACTGGGGGGAAATACACAAAGTAAAGATGCAGGGGGCTTTCAGTAAATGTTAAATGGCGTGGGTGATTCTTACCTGTGTGCTACTGAAAATACTGTGGGATAACTCTGTCCCTGTTGTCTGGGTCGTCCTCTTCGTCTTCCTCCTCTTCACTCTCCGCAGGCTCCACAGCTCCTTCAACACCACCATCTGGACCATCCTCCTGCAGGAAAGGCACCTGACGTCGCAATGCCAGATTGTGAAGCATACAGCAGGCCACGATGATCTGGCACACCTTCTTTGGTGAGTACATCAGGGATCCCCCTGTCATATGCAGGCACCTAAACCTGGCCTTCAGGAGGCCAAAGGTTCTTTCTATGATCCTCCTAGTTCGCCCATGGGCCTCATTGTACCGTTCCTCTGCCCTGGACCGGGGATTCCTCACTGGGGTCAATAGCCAAGGCAGGTTGGGGTAACCAGAGTCACCAATTAGCCACACACGGTGTCTCTGTAGCTGTTCCATCACATAAGGGATGCTGCTATTCCGCATCACATACGCGTCATGCACTGACCCAGGGAACTTCACATGGGAGATGTACTGGTCAGCCAAACAGACCACCTGGACGTTCATCGAATGGTAACTTTTCCTGTTTCTGTACACCTGCTCATCGTCTTTTGGGGGTACTAAAGCCACATGGGTCCCATCAATGGCACCAATTATGTTGGGGATATGTCCAAGGGCATAAAAATCACCCTTCACAGTGGCCAAATCAACCTCCTCAGGGAATACAATGCAGCTCCGCATGTGTTTCGTCAGGGCAGATAACACTCTAGACAAGATTTTTGAAAACATAGGCTGAGACATTCCAGATGACATGGCCACTGTTGTCTGGAATGAGCCACTTGCCAAAAAATGGAGGACTGACAGAACCTGCACCAGAGGGGGAATTCCTGTGGGTTGGCGGATGGGGGACATCAGGGCTGGCTCCAGCTGGGCACACAGTTCATGTATAGTGGCTCGGTCAAGTCGGTATCGTAGTATGATATGGCGTTCTTCCATTGTCGACAGGTCCACCAGCGGTCGGTACACGCGAGGATTCATCCGTCTCCTCGCAAGTCCCAGCGGACGGTGCCTAGGAAGGACAACATGGAGCACAGAGTCAAGCAAATCACAGGTACGTTCACCACAGCATGCATAGCACACGATTATCTATGCATTGAAAGGCGTGTATGTGTGGCAATGCTAGGCCTAGGCCTGTGTGACGCAGTACAAATTATGCCATGTGGGCCCTTGAAATGGCGGCTGCCTGACCTGTGAAGTGGGACAATGGGATGTGAGGTCAATGCGCTGGCGTGGCACACCGTGGCAGTAGGCGGTCGAAGACCGCTATACGAAGCCGCATTGGCTAACATTGAAGCCTATGGGTTTCAGGAGCCAATGACGATGTGCGCCGGCGGTCACGGTACGCACCGCCGCGGTACGCACCGCCGCGGGCGTGACCGCCATTTTCTATCTGCTTAATCACTCGAGACCTGATCATCCACAGGAGAGGACCTATACTGCAAGTGCTGCTGTGACCTCGGTCTGGAAGTGACAATTGCTGCTGCGACTGGGGAAAGGGCCCCTGCCTTCACGTCTGAGGAGTTGGAGAAACTTGTGGATGGGGTCCTCCCCCAGTATGCGTTACTCTACGGTCCTCCAGACCAACAGGTAAGTACACTGGGTGCACATTGAATGGGCTCTGCCTGTGTGGAGTGGGGTGGATGTAAGTTGGTGGGGTGGGGGGCGAATGAGGAGTGCAACGCACGACAGATGAGAGCATGTGCCATATGGCAAGGTTGGGGAGGGGGGTCCAATGGCATCTAGCATGCAGAAAATTGATGAATTTTTCCTTCCCACCCTGTACATGTCAAATAGGTCAGCGCCCATCAGAAAGTGGACATTTGGCATGCCATCGCCAAGGAATTCCGGGCCCTGGGGGTCCACACAAGACGGGGCACCCACTGCCGCAAGAGGTGGGAGGACATCCGCCGCGGGACCAGGAAGACCGCCGAGTCACTGCTGGGGATGGCCTCCCAACCTAGGAGGGGTGCCAGTCGTACCCTGACCCCCTGATGTCCCGGATCCTGGCGGTGGCCTACCCTGATTTGGATGGGCGCTTGAGGACATCACAGCAGACACAAGGGGGTGAGTATCAACACATTCTGCTATCTCTCTGCGCAGTGGAGGCGTCTGGGTGGGGGAGGAGGGCTGTGGGTGACATTAGGCCAGGGCACTTTCTGTAGTGTAGTCCTCTCCTTTAGGCATGGCCCTGTGCTCCCGGCCCCCAACTCTGTAGGGTGACAAGTACAGCTATCGATGGTCCAGCATCACACATGTGCACGTTTGTCGTCTCTAGACCTGTTGTCCTAGTCAGAAGTACTGAGTAGTGTACCCCGAATGCGCGGCTTAGTGCATGAGGCTCCTGTGTCTGTCCTCTCCGCCAACGGTGTTGACATTGCATGCACTCAACCTGGTCTTCGTTTTTCTCCCCCCACCCTTCTTCTTCATCTTCTTGTGCATGTGTGCATTAGCATCATCAGGCGGAGGAGAAATGGCATCGGAGCACGAGGGAGCTGCAAGTCACAAGGCCCCGGTGGGACCAGGAACAGACACCGAGGGCACCAGTGATCAGGAGGGCGAGGGGAGCACCACTACGGGGACCGGTGGTGACACCAGCGACAGCGACACGTCCTCGGATGGGAGCTCCCTAGCGGTGGCGGCAACATCCGGGCCCCCCGCCTCTCCAGGTACAGCCGCCACCCAGCGCACCAGCCCCGCCCTCCCAGCAGCCCCTCAGCCTACGCTCCGTGCCCGCTCGCCCAGGAAGGCGGGCGTCTCCTTCGCCCCAGGCACCTCAGCCCCTGCCCCTGTTACCCCTGCTGCCCTCAGTGAGGAGGTCATTGACCTCCTTCAGGCCATCATTGTTGGGCAGACTACCCTTTTGAATGCCATCCAGGGGGTAGAAAGGGAGGTGCATCGGAGCAATGCCTACCTGGAGGGCATTCATTCGGGTCAGGCTGCCCATCAACGATCGTTCAATGCTCTGGCCTCAGCACTGACGGCAGCCATTGTCGCTGTTTCCAGCCTCCCTCTTCTGACTGCCTCCACCCTGTCTCTGTCTCCTGTTCCTCAGCCTATCCCATCCACACCATCAGACCAGCCTGCACACACCTCATCACCCAAGGGCAGCTCATCCAGACACAAGCACCACAGAACCCACAAGCATTCCCGCAAGCAACACCCAGATGCAGACATTCCAACAGTCACTACCACCTCTGTGTCCCCCTCCTCCTCGTCTCCCTCCTCCCTCCCTGTGACATCTACACTCACACCTGCATGCACACCACCATCAGCCAGTGCTTCCATCACCAGCACACCCTCCAGTCCAGTCCGCACACGTGCAGTCACCACCCCCACTACCATTTACACGTCCCCTCTGTCCTCTCCCACTGTGTCTGTCACCCCCTCTTCCAAGACACACAAACGCAGGCAGACACCCACCCAACAGCCATCCACCTCACGACAGCCTCCAGCACAAGCACCTGCACCCAAAGACAGCACACCTGACTCTCCTACAACCACATCCTCTTCCTCCACTCCCATCACCACTTCTCCTACCTTTTACCTTGGTCCCAAGAAAGTTTTCCTGGCTAATCTTGACCTCTTTCCCTCCACTGACCCACCCCCTCCATCTGCAAGAGTCCCAAGAGCACCTCAGCCACCACCAGCCCAGCTTCGAGTGTCACTGTGGTGCATGGGTTCTGGAGTCCACCCTTTGCCAGCAGTGACACTTCCATCAGCAGCAAGGGGACAGCCAGCCCCCCACCAGGCAAGAGGACCAGGAAGCTAAAGGGCCGCCGTGAGAGGACTGACACGGCTGCCCCCAAGGAGCAAAGTTCGCCCACTTCACCAGCCACAACATCTAGGGGAGGCAAGGGCCCGAGAGCCCCATCTAAGGAGCGAAAGGGCAGCAGGGCGGAGAAGTCAGCCAGCAGGAGCGCAGAGCAGGAGGGGCCCACAAGCCCCATCCCGGGTGTTAGGAAGGACACCAAAGGGCCCAGGACTCCGTCACCGAAGGGTCCAGCAACAGCACGGTCGGAGGGCGACTGAGCAGGGAGTCCAGGCCAGGTCTGGCTCCCTTGACGACTGGACGAGCACCGCTGAAGAGGGCCCCGCCGGCCAGAAGAGCACCGCTGAACAGGGCCCCGCCGGCCAGAAGAGCACCGCTTAACAGGGCCCCGCCGGGCAGAAGAGCACCGCTGAAGAGGGCCCCGCCGTGCAGAAGAGCACCGCTGAAGAGGGCCCCGCCGTGCAGAAGAGCACCGCTGAACAGGGCCCCGCCGTGCAGAAGAGCACCGCTGAACAGGGCCCCGCCGGCCAGAAGAGCACCGCTGAACAGGGCCCCGCCGTGCAGAAGAGCACCGCTGAACAGGGCCCCGCCGTGCAGAAGAGCACCGCTGAACAGGGCCCCGCCGGGCAGAAGAGCACCGCTGAAGAGGGCCCCGCCGTGCAGAAGAGCACCGCTGAAGAGGGCCCCGCCGTGCAGAAGAGCACCGCTGAACAGGGCCCCGCCGTGCAGAAGAGCACCGCTGAACAGGGCCCCGCCGTGCAGAAGAACACCGCTGAACAGGGCCCCGCCCCACAGAAGAGCACCGCTGAACAGGGCCCCGCCGTGCAGAAGAGCACCGCTGAATAGGGCCCCGCCGTGCAGAAGAGCACCGCTGAACAGGGCCCCGCCGTGCAGAAGAGCACCGCTGAACAGGGCCCCGCCGGCCAGAAGAGCACCGCTGAACAGGGCCCCACCGTGCAGAAGAGCACCGCTGAACAGGGCCCCGCCGGGCAGAAGAGCACCGCTGAAGAGGGCCCCGCCATGTCAAGCACCGCTCCGCTGGGCCCCGCCGTCTCAAGCACCGCTCCACTGGGCCCCGCCGTCTCAAGCACCGCTCTGCTGGGCCCCGCCGTGTCAAGCACCGCTCCGCTGGGCCCCGCAGTCTCAAGCACCGCTCCGCTGGGCCCTTCCTGTCAAGCACCGCTCCGCTGGGCCCCGCCGTCTCAAGCACCGCTCCGCTGGGCCCCGCCGTCTCAAGCACCGCTCTGCTGGGCCCCGCCGTCTCAAGCACCGCTCCGCTGGGCCCTTCCTGTCAAGCACCGCTCAGCTGGGCCCCGCCGTCTCAAGCACCGCTCCGCTGGGCCCTTCCTGTCAATCACCGCTCCGCTGGGCCCCGCCGTCTCAAGCACCGCTCCGCTGGGCCCCGCTGTGTCAAGCACCGCTCCGCTGGGCCCCGCCGTCTTAAGCACCACTGGCACAATGACAGTGCCGGATCTGTCTCGAGCTACTGTTCACGGTTCACTGTGCCCACCATGCCTCCTCCTTGACCGGTGGAGACTGTTATCCACCTGATGGACTGTGGCTTTGCACTCCCCAGGATGGCAGAGTGGGCAAGCCACCCACTGTAGAGACTTGAGAGACTGTGGCTTTGCACTCCCCAGGATGGCAGAGTGGGCAAGCCACCCACTGTAGAGACTTGAGAGACTGTGGCTTTGCACTCCCCAGGATGGCAGAGTGGACAAGCCACCCACTGTAGAGACTTGAGAGACTGTGGCTTTGCACTCCCCAGGATGGCACAGTGGGCATGGTGGCCCCTTCGTGGATCTGGCATCGTGGACTCATGTGACTGTGGTGCCCCCCTCCTTCCCTTCCCCCTGAGGTGCCTGTAGTTTTGTCATCAGATGCCCCTGCAGTGTTCTCTCCAAAGGACTCAGGTCTCCTGTGTGGGCTTTGCCCTTGTGTGGATACACTTTGGCCCACGGACACTTGGAATATCGTTAGATGTGCAGGACTTATTGCCTCGGTTTATCGTATGCACTGGATATTGAATTGATATTTTGGAATTGTTATTGCTATTTGACCGTGACTTATCAGTGGTTTTTATTTCCCATAAATTTCGAGTCACAATTTAATTATGTCCTTGCTTTTTTTACGGGGTTTGGGTGGTGTCACTGTGACTTGTTGCTCTGCATTTGTGTGTACATGGTTTGGGGGGGTGGGTGTATCGCGTATGTGTGTGCACGTAACCTTTCGTCCTCCCCCTTCCCCTGTGTCGTAGGTGCAGTACTCACCGTTGTCGTCTGCGCCGGCGGTCTTACTCGTGGTAGATGAGCAGGTAGACGAGAGCAGGTAGGATGTTTAATTCGGGTTCCATGCTGTCCTCCTTCCTCGTGGAGTGCGTAGAGGTGCGCGTTTTCCCGTTCGTAGTCTGTTTCCGCCGTGTTTTTATTGGCGGTGCTCCCGCCCCGGAAAAGGTGGCGGATTGGCCGGTCAGAATAGTGTGGGCGGTACATTGTCTGCCGCCTGTCTGTTGGCGGTGACCGCCGCGCTGTTTGTCGGTCCCGCCGTGGCGGTCGGAGTGTTAATGTGGCGGGCTGTGTTGGCGGTTCCCGCCAGGGTCAGAATTCCATTTTTTGGACCGCCGGCCTGTTGGCGGGTTGGCCGCCGCTTTATCACCATCCGCCAGGGTGAGAATCACCCCCAAAGTGTCCCCTTCAAAATTACAGTTCTGCCAGAAGAAAGTGAAATATTTGGGTCACCAAATAGAGAAAGGGTCGAGAAGAATTATGAAAGAGAGAATAACAAGCGTACTTCAAATGAGTCCACCGAAGACGAGAAGAGAGGTGAGAAAGTTTTTGGGAATGGTGAGCTACTGTCGCCAATGGAATCCCAATTTCTCAACTCTAGCCAAACCTTTACTGAAACTGACCCAGAAAGATGCGCTGGATGAAATAGAGCTGAAAAGAGATGAGATGGATGCTTTTATTGAATTGAAGGAATGCATGTGCAGTGCTCCAGCTTTAGGTATGCCTGATTACACAAAGCCTTTTACATTGTTTTGTCATGAACGTGATGCATGTTCCTCGTCTGTCTTGACTCAAGCCCATGGTGGTGTAAACAGACCAGTAGCATATTTTTCAGCTACTTTGGATCCGGTCGCAGCAGCACTGCCAGGGTGCTTGCGTGCCGTAGCAGCAGTTGGTAACAGCCTAAATCAGAGTGAAGGAATAGTGATGGGACATCCTTTAACAGTCATGGTCCCTCACTCAGTCGAGATACTTTTGACACGTTCCCGAACGCAGCACATGACCGGTGCTAGGCTTACAAGGTACGAGACAATAATTTTGGGTTCACCTAATGTGCAGCTGAAAAGGTGCACTACGTTGAATCCAGCAACCTTGTTTCCCAGTGAAAATGTTGAAATTGAGAACGCTGAAGACATCGAGCACGACTGTCTTCAGGTGACTGAATTTTGCACAAAACCAAGACCTGACATCAAAGACACCTGATTGGAAGAAAACGATAAAGTTATTTTTGTTGATGGTTCATGTTTAAGAGATGCATTAGGGATATTGAAAGCAGGATATGCTGTATGTACAATAACAGGTGTTCTGGAAGCATCTTGGCTTCAAGGAGTTTACTCTGCACAAGTAGCAGAACTGGTAGCACTTACTAGAGCTTGCCAACTTTCCGCATTAATGAAAGTCACTTTTACACTGACAGTCAGTACGGATTTGGAATAGTGCATGACTTTGGACAGTTGTGGTCACAAAGAGGCTTCATGACCTCTTCGGGATCACCAGTGAAAAATGGTGAAAGAATAAGAGAATTGTTACATGCTATCCAGTTACCAGGAGAAGCTGCAGTGGTAAAATGCAGTGCACACTCAAAATCACAAGACTATGGGGGTCATTCCGACCCTGGCGGTCCATGACCGCCATGGCGGAGGGCAGCGGAAGCACCGCCAACAGGCTGGCGGTGCTTCCTGGGCTATTCTGACCGCGGCGGTAAAGCTGCGGTCAGAAAAGGGGAACCAGCAGTTTCCCGCCGGTTTTCCCCTGGCCCAGGGAATCCTCCATGGCGGCGCTGCTTGCAGCGCCGCCACGGGGATTCCGACCCCCTTCCCGCCAGCCTGTTTCTGGCGGTCTTCACCGCCAGAACCAGGATGGTGGGAACGGGTGTCGTGGGGCCCCTGGGGGCCCCTGCACTGCCCATGCCACTGGCATGGGCAGTGCAGGGGCCCCCTCACAGGGCCCCATACAGATTTTCACTGTCTGCTTAGCAGACAGTGAAAATCGCGACGGGTGCCACTGCACCCGTCGCACCCCTGCAACTCCGCCGGCTCCATTCGGAGCCGGCTTCCTCGTTGCAGGGGCTTTCCCGCTGGGCCGGCGGGAGGCCTTTTGGCGGTCGCCCGCCGGCCCAGCGGGAAAGTTGGAATGGCCGCCGCGGTCTTTTGACCGCGGGCGGTCATTCAGCGGTAACCGCATGGCGGGCGGCGACTGCCGCCCGCCGCGGTCAGATTGACCGCCTATGTTTCTTTGGGAAATGGGTATGCAGATCAAGTAACGAGGTTTTGCGCATTGAACTGTATATTGCTCAAAGACAAATGGAATTTGATAAATGAGCCAGAACTTGAACCAAGCGAAGCCTTCACTCTAAAGGTTGTAGATAGAATCGATGAATTGAAGTCCCTACAGAACGATGTTAGTGAAGACGAGATACTCTCATGGAGTAAATTACAATGTGTAAAGAAACCAGATGATTTGTGGGTTTCAAGTGAAGGGAGATTGGTTCTGCCAAACAGTCTTTTGACGCAGTTGGCCAGATTGTACCATGGACAAGCCCATCTTGGAAGGGATGCCATGGTTAGGCTATTCAAAATTGATTGGTTTAATCCCAAATTCCGTCAAGTTGCTGAAGCAGTTTGCCATCATTGCGTCATGTGCCAACAAATGAACGCAGGGAAAGGAACAGTAGTAAATTTGAGCCACATTGGAAGGGCAGGAGGTCCATTCAGTAGGATGCAGATGGATTTTATTGAAATGCCTGTGCATGGAGGCTTGAAGTATGTGTTGGTGATTGTGTGCATTTTTAGTCACTGGATTGAAGCATACCCCACACGTAGAAATTATAGCCTTACAGTTGCAAAACTACTCTTGAGAGAACTAATACCACGTTTCGGATTCCCGATCTCCTTAGAATCAGATAGGGGAAGTCACTTCAATAACGAAGTAATAAAATGACTGTGTGCAGCGCTGAACATTGAGCAAAAGTTGCATTGTAGCTACCGCCCTGAAGCATCAGGTCTAGTGGAGCAAATGAATGGCACATTGAAATCGAGGATGGCGAAAATATGTGCATCAACAAATATTAAATGGCCTGACGTATTGCCCTTGGTGTTAATGTCAATGAGAAACACCCCTGATAGAAAGACTGGACTGTCCCCGCACGAGATCCTCATGGGCAGAGCCATGAGGCTTCCAACAGTTCCTGCAAATGCTCTTTTGAATATTACAGATGATATGGTGTTGGACTACTGCAAAGGTCTAGCTGATGTGGTGCGCTCTTTTTCTCACCAGGTGGAGGCAACCACCTTGCCACCGATCCAAGGTCCAGGACACGCCCTGAAAGCAGGCGACTGGGTCGTGATAAAGAAGCACATGAGGAAGTCGTGTCTGGAACCCCGTTGGAAAGGACCTTTTCAAGTGATTCTGACAACTACCACCGCTGTGAAGTGTGCGGGAGTTCCCAACTGGATTCACGCCAGTCACACGAAGAGGGTGACGTGCCCCACAGAAGAGGAAGTTGAAGCGCTGAAATCGCCAGTGACTGACAAGAAAGTACCAGGCACCGAGACAGAACAAAGAGAACCTGGAGGCGAACAAGCAGAAATAGAGGAGGGAGAGATATTTTCTGAGGAAGAAATAGTTGATCCATTTGAGGAGAATGGAGGAGAAACATCATAGAGTGACGAAGATCCTGAGGGTGACAAAGAGCCTGCGACAGGTGAAGAAGCAGGAGAGCCTGATCAGAGGAGGGCTTTCCCAGAAGCAGACGATACAGGAAAAGAAAAAGAAAACCTGGTTGACCTCCTAGGGGAAGAAAAAGAGGCGGGACAGGGTGAAATCGTTCAACCTTGTCCGGAACCGGTTGCAGGTCCCTCAGGTGAAAACAGTGCGAAACGGAGACAAAGCATATCGCCAGTGAAATTAAGAACTAGGGAAATATTAAAAGAAAGTGAAGGGCCAAAGTTGAAAGAGAAAAGAAAAGAAGAGTCTGTCGCAATAACAACACCAAGCGAAGAGAAAGACCCGGCCAAGGAAGAAAGTATCAGCGAGAGAGAATCAAAGGGAGATGCAAAATTGAAAAGGAAAAGAATACCGAGCAGAAGATATTCTGGTCCGGAGCGGGCATACATAGCCACTAACGATTGGTCAGACGAATTCCTATCTCTCAGTCTTGAGAACGAAGAGGCAGAACTCCACTTTGGCACTTGAGAAGTGAAAAATTCCATGAACATTACCGAATAAGACATTAATAACCTGATTGACTTGTGAACCGGCTAAGACATTGCTAACTTGATTGACTTTGAAACCGATTTTAAGACAAAGCTGCTAAACCGATGAGAGACTAAGCTGCTAAAAAGAACCGTGTGAACATTGAACTCGTTCAGTTTTATATATATCTGCAAATCTGATTTGATAAAGTTTCTTCAACTTTCTGATTCTATATAGATCATGACAGGCTACACTACACAGGGAAATAAGATGAAGTGTTGTAAATACGTGTGTATAGGTCTAATAACTGCATGTGTACTAATCATTGTAGCAATAGTTCTTGGAATGCATGGAAAGAATGAGAGAGAAACGAATGATGCTTCTACTTCTAAACCTACTACTGAACTAACACCTTTGAAGAAACTCGAACAAGACAAAAGACATTTGCATGATAAGAAGGAACTTTCGTCCAACATTTTCTATCGCTTGTTGAGTGAGTATTTTGAGACAATGGATGCGAAAGATTGTTATGTGTGCACACAAATACCTACCTCAGTAGTGGAAGGGGTGACATATCATAGCATGCCTCTTACGTACGGAATTACATGTAGTTTAATAATGACCAGATTTTATGGCCAGGAGTATATTCACTACTTTTATTCCAATCAGGATGTTACATTTGCATATATCCCCATAATCGAGTACCTGAGTAAAGTAGCAAGAGATTATTATATAAAATTGATAAGGGGTTTCTTTGAGCCATTGTCACCTTTTCACACAGCTCACGCCCACAGAGAAAACCTTACATGCTTGCTTTCACCAATGGAGATAAGCTTCTTAGATCGCACTGACGATAGGAGAAAAGAGGTGAAGGAGAAATTAGAAAGGGAATTACACAAGAGAACATCTGTAGATGACTATGCTTTTGCCGCAATAAAGACATAAGGGAAAATAGCTTTAGATACATTACACGTTGGGAGGTTCTGTGTACATAGACATGAATCATATTATGATACAGTTTTTGTGGGAACGAGTGAATGTAAACATACGTTTTTGTTTCAACCTAAATGGACGTTCATGCTGAATGGACAAGACCCAGTTATTCCAGGGGTATATTATATTTGTGGACTTAACGCCTATTATCGTCTTCCTAAGGGATGGTATGGGAGATGCTATTTGGGAATAGTATTCCCAAAGGTTTATCAACTGGATGACTTAAAGACATTTCCAAAGCTGTCTGAATCACATCATGTTCAGAAAAGGGAGACAGCTTCTGGTGTGGTAGGAGATATATTTGGAGCAGTGATTCCGTCAGTAGGAGTCATGTTGAATTCAATTAAAATACGAAAGTTGTCTACTATTGTGGATAACATGCTGACAAAATTCTCAGGAGCTATAATCCTGATGGATGCTGAACTTGCTGCAGAAAGAGCTATGACTCTTCAAAATCGACTTGCCTTAGACATTCTTTTAGCAAAGGATGGCGGCGTTTGCAAAATGCTTGGTACACGTCACTGTTGTACTTATATTCCGGACAACAGTGGGCATTTTAGAAAAATGCTTACAAATTTAACTAACGAAAGTACAGATTAGAAAGAATTGAAAGAACCAGGAGTATGGGAGAAGGTTGGAAAAGGATTTGCTTCTGTGGGAAATTGGCTCAGCAACATTTGGAACGGATTGTTACTGAAAATAGTAAAAGGAATATTAATAATATTAATTTGTCTATTAGGTATTTGGGGAATATGGAAAGCTATTAAAATATTGAAAACAAGAAATAAGAGGAGAAAAGAAGAGAAAGAACAAACCAAAATGGTAGAAATATACAGAGAAAAATCTAAAGGAACCAAAAGAAAGAGGGAATTGACTGAAATGCCAAATTACTAAAACAGAATTTTAATGGAATAAAATTTGTGGGAAGATTTGATGTGATGACATAATTAGTCATCAGAGGAGGGATTAATGACGCAGAAAAAGAAGGACCAACATATATTCATATATCATGTAACCAAAATCGTATAATGTAGTGTGATTTTAGTAAAGAAAATAATGTACGTGGGAAATTGTGCCCTAGGACTAGTTCGCCAATACTACAAACGGGCTTTATTAATCATGAAGAATTGAATAAATTTAGTGATCCGTCATAATTGCAAATGTGTTTTATGATTTTCTTGATTGAAACTGTTTTATGCTTAGCTTAAATTTAGTAGAGGCTTTGGCCTAGTCGCCTGGTCTCAAATTCAACTGCGTGGTTTTCACTTGCACTAACCAAACATATTATTTCATTTAAAAGGTTGTATTTTTCCAGTAGAAATGACTAATACACTTATCTCAAGGTTTCGTGCTAGGCCGGTCTCATCCCTTTTGATGCAAGGTCAATCTCTGCAGGTGCGGACAATAAAAGTACTGATACTGAAATATTTGGCAAACCTTGTTGCAACTTGTGTTCCAAGGCTCCAAGGACAATGTATGCATAAATGAGTACTAGGAGAAAGACACTATTCATTGCACAATTTGAAGCCACCCTATGAACCCTCCAATGTAAGACCCTGAAGTATTTGGAATGTTTCTTACTTAAACCCACCGGACAAAGAGAAGTCAGCCATTTTCCTTGATGTCATTTTGAAGCCAAATGCCAGACGCCATCTTAGACGACATCTTGATGCCCTTTTCGCTTTTCCAGAGAAAGAGACTTTAAGAATTCTCACCCTAGAGACTTTAACTTTAAATTGCCCCGTCTTGCCCATGCAGTAACTTTGCCCCATTCTCCTTGCTGCTGCAAGGAAACTTGCCCTTAATTCTGCCCCTTTGATATCTGCCCCATGCTGATCGAGCCGGTACCTGAAGGACGAAGACTTTCTTGAATGCTGATTGTATTTGGTAATTATAAAAGGATAATTGTTTTATGCATTGTGTTTTTCCTTTTAGGTACCAACTGCTATTTTGATAGGGCCCAAGCTAGATGTTTTCCAAATTTGTATTGACTAAATTCGTTTTGCATGAAGCCCCAGATGCCAATGCTAATTAGAGGCTAGTCAAGGTATTCATCTGATGCACCATGCTAAATTGAAATCTTGTTATGCTGACCGATGTATGAAATTAGTCAAATTCAGTTGCTTATATTAGTGATTTGTATTGCTATAACTGAATGCATTATAATTCAGATTTTGCGTAGACTGCGTTTCTTCCGCCGCTATGGACAGCTAGTAATGTTTGTATACATATATCATTTGGTTCTGAGACTTATATACATTGTGCTAGCTTTGTTAATATAGGGAAATAAATTCACTAACTTTCAACAAACTGGTGTGGTTATTCATGACTGAAAGGTCATGGTGCGTCGAAATACCAACCGTTATTGATTCCTAATGTGTTATTTTGTTTTATTAATGGAGTATTAGCTATAGATTACAATAGTCATTGATTATTGGTTTAAGTGATCCGACTATTCTAGGATGAGGAGAGCCCAACTCGGCTAAAAGGTTCACCGACCTCCAATGTGTCCAGGTACAGGGAAATTTATAAGGGCTGGACGCGTTATCAATGCCAGTGTTTTAAACAAACACATTTTTCCTGAACACATTGGTAACAGACTTGTACAGTGCAATAGGTGTAATAGACTCCCCCCTTTCTGAATTCCATACCTAAATGATGGTCTTAGTGCTAGAGAAGGGCGATGCCATCAAAGCCTCCCTCTGGTGGCAGGTCTAGCCTTCTGGACCGAATCCATGTGATCTTGGTAAGTGACATTGTGTGGCTGGTTATGGGTTCTCTTTCAGGATAGAAAATCTGGGGGCCACATGCAGAGGCTATGTGGGGTGGTAGGGGCAGTGGTCCTAACTTTTAAAACTTTTTAAAGTCCCAACTTTTAGGGTTAGGCAGGAGCAACACCTCTAACACCACCTCGCAGGGTCCAGGACTTGGTGGACATTACTTGGGGGTTAAGACACACTTCAGGAGAGGCCCGGGGCAAGGTTCAAGGTCTCTGGAGCTTGTTATGTCCCTGAGCTCACACAGGAGGCCAGACAACTAGCCCTGGTATTCAGCCAGGTAGTCCTGGGTTCAAGCAGCAAAGCAACCCTCAATCAGCAGGACAGCCTTCTGGTTTAGGCAGGGCAGTTCTCTGAGGTAGAAGATAGGCCTCTTGCAGCAGGGCAGTCCTCTGGGGGTCCTAGGCAGTCCTTCCGAAGGCTTCCACAGGGTGGGCCATGTACTGAAGAGTTGTTTTGAGAGTCAAATATTTATACCCGGTGCAAGCCTTCGAAGTGGGGGAATCTTCTAGGCTACCCCAACATCTGGTTCTGGAAATATCCTTCCTTCCCCTGCAAAGGCTTCAAGAAGTCTGGGATACCAAAAAGGCTAGTGGCAGTTTCCTTTGTGTGTATGATGGAGTTGTCCATTTGAAGTGCAGGTTGGGCAAGGAATAGCTCCAAGCACAGCCATCATGGGAGGACGTCCCATCCAGGCAGGATGGCCTATCCTGACAACATCTAGTCCCTTTTTGTCTCACTTTCTGGGGGGAATACACAAAGCGCAACAGCTACGCTATTAATAGTCATGTGACCCAGGACACTGGCAGCAGGCACCAAAAGATTAGAACAAGAAAATGCCAACTTTCTAAAAGTGGCATATTCACAGTTGTAACTTAAAATTTGACTTTACCATTTAAAAGGGTGTAAAATTACAATTAATTTTAGTCAAAACGTGATATCCTTATCTAGTCCGAATCAAATGTTAGTACTAAATTTAATAAGTTAACCTAATTTTATGCAATGGGATGAATAGGCCTTACAGTAGTGAACAACACATTTAGGATTATTTCACTACCAGGACATGTAAAGCATAAAAACACATGTCCTAAATTTTAAAGACAATGGACCTTGCCCTATGGGCTGTTAAGGGCCAACCTCAGGGGTGACTATTATGAATTAAAAAGGAAGGTTTAAGCCTGGCAAAATGTTTATTTTGGCAGGTCGAATTAGCAGTTTAAAAATGCACTACATGCTACAATGGAAAGCTTGAGACACGGTTTAAAGGACTACTGTAGTGGGTGGCATAATGAGTGCTACAGGCCCACTAGTAGCATTCAATTTACAGGCACTGGGTACATGAAGTACCGTATACTAGGAACCTATAAGTAAATTAAATGTGACAATCAAGTGTAGGCCAAACTTACTGTGTTTTAGGTAGAGAGCAGAAGCAGTTCAGTTCTGGTTAGCAGTGGTAAAGTGCATAGACTTCCAATGACAACAAAAACGATTTTCACAAAACAGGAAGGGTGAAGGCAAAAGTTCTGGGGAAGACCACAACAGGGTTGTCAGGTGTAACACCACACTTCACTTCAAGATCATGTGACCATTGACTTGGAGATTATGCATATTTATAGTTGTGAATAAGCAAAGTACCTGCCAGGCCCAATGAAAGAAAGAAGGAGGTAAATTATTTCCCCTATTAGTATAGTATTCATCCCAACAAAAAATTAATGCATTTTTGTTCATCACATTGATTTTGTGTGCAACATTTCAAGCACAGTTTATACATCATGCACCCAAAAGTTGTTTTACTTTCTCTACTCCTCCTTTTTGGCAGAATGTGTAAGGAAGGATCGAAAGGGGAAGAGGTGTCAGCTGGGAACATTGAATCCCAAATATCAATGTACAGAATATCAATAAACAAAATATAAAAAGGTACCTTTCTATACATTTTCCATACCTAACTCCACATACATGTTGTTAGAAATGCGGTCTTTGGTTGGCAGCCAGGTTACCCCTGTCCAAGCAAGGACCCTCACTCTAGTCAGGGTAGGTCACACACAATCCAAATTATCCTGTGCCCACCCTCTGGTAGCTTGACACTGAGCAGTCAGGCTTAACTTAGAAGGCAACGTGTAAAGTATTTGTGGAACACAGTATAGCACCACAAAAATACACCACACAGTGTTTAGAATAATATATAATATCTATCTGATAAGATGCAGGTCAAAACGATTAAAATGCAATAAGTCTATGTTGAGATATCACTGTAAAAGTGATACTGTATAAAGTGCCTTTAGTCATTTAAAAGCAATAAATGTCTCTTTCAAGCACAAAGTACCTGGTTCACGTTCAAAATCTCCGCAAAGAACCGCAGAGGCGGAGATGCGGGGAAAACAGGGAGGTGTGCGTCGATTTCTCGGGCCACACATGGTGATGCGTTGTTTAGTTTTCACGCAGGGACGGCTGTGCATCGATTTCTGGTGCTTGGTCGTGGATCCTCTTCGGGTTGCGCGGTTTTCGGACGCTCTGGGGATGATGTGTGGATTTCTGGTGCTGACAGGACGAAGTCACAGGGGCTGTGTCGATCCAGTGGGCGTTGCGTGGAAATTTCTACCACACGGCAGGCACTGCATCGAATCCTCTCTGGAAGTCGGGCTGCACCGTGCCTACTCGGCTGTGCGTCGATCCAGTGGGCCATGCGTCAAATTTCCGGTCGCTATGCTGGTGCTGTGTCGATCTTCTTGTTGCGAAGGCGGGCTACGTAGTTCCGGTACGGCGTGCGGTGAATTTTTCACCGCAATGCAGGTTTTGCGTCATTTCTGGCAGGCTATGCGTTGATTTTCACAGCACAAGGAGCCCTTCTTGTAGAGATGAAGTATTTTTGGTCCTGAGACTTCAGGGAACAGGAGGCAAGCTCTAGCCAAGCCCTTGGAGAGCACTTCTCAGCACAGCCAGAGAGCAGTAAAGCAGCAGGGCAACAGAAAGGCAGCAGTCCTTCACAGAAAGCAGTCAGGTGAGTCCTTTGGGCATCCATGCAGTTCTTCTGGGCAGGTTGCAGATTCTGGTTCAAGTTCTCTTCTCCAGGAAGTGTCTGAGTTGGAAGGGGCAGAGGCCCTGTTTAAATACCCAAATGTTCCTTTGAAGTGTGGGAGACTTCAAAGAGTGGTTTAGAAGTGCACAAGGTCCCCTTTCAGTGCAATCCTGTTTGCCAGGGTCCCAGTAGGGGGTGTGGCAGTCCTTTGTGTGAGGGCAGGTGTGAGAAAACAGGGCTGATTGCAGAGGCACCCCTAACTTTTTGCCCCGTTTTCCACTTTTGGCTGGTGTTTTCCTGACTCTGATGGTGCCCTGGGTACTGCTAACCAGTCCCAGGGCCCATTCTCTGTGTAAAATCTGTATGCAAATTAGGCTAATTATAACTGGCTAAGTCAACCTACCTATAAGTCCCTAGTATAAGGTAGGGCATGTACATTTAGGGACCCCGGCATAGGTAGTGCACCCATAGGTGCACTGCTGAGGTGCCCAGTGTCATTTTAAAGGCAGGCCTGCCTTGCTGGCTGCTTTTAAATTAAAGTTGTATGCAAATTCGACTTTGGAATTAAAAGTAGTTCCAAAGTCTTAAACTACCTCATTTTTACATATAATTCACCCCTAAGGTGTGCCCTGTGTGCCCCTAGGGCTGGGTGCCAGGTAACTATAAGCAGGGACCTTATAAAAATAGTTTTATAAGCCCTGGTGAGGTAAAAACAGCCAAATTCGTTTTTCCCTCATTTTAGTGAATGGCCTTCATTGGATAGATCGAGAAGACTTTATTTTAATTTTAAAAGTCCCCTTAAGTGACAGATACTAAGAGTTTGGTATCAAATTAATTGTTATAATAAATAAATCCCACAACTTCCAGGTGTTGGATTTAATATAACTTGTTCAGGTAAAGAGTTTTAAACGTTACCTGAAAGTTGCCAACTTCAGCCCTGCATTGTTTTTGGGCTGTGCTCTGATTGGCCAGGCTGCCTTGATGAGGTGTGAAGTGGCCTGGCTTCACACAAAGAGATCTGCCTGTGGGAGGGATCTCCCCTCAGCAGATGGTGAGGCAGGGAGGGGGAGGGCTGCTAAACTGGTCTTCAAAGGCAGAGAAGGACATTTGGAGCAACCCAGCAACACCCCCACATCCTGAAACCCCAGACAACTAGGTGCCCCCTTCATTAGATTAGGAGAGGGCAGAAGAGGGGTGTGTTTATGATTTTTAGCCACACCAGTGGGTGGGCTCAGCCAGCTGTAACCTCCAAAAATCACTTTCAGCCATGATGGATTTTTGAGGAATGTTCCCTCCTGGGATCGATTTTTGACACACTTCCCAGGAATTGGTCATCACAGGGGGAAGGACCCTGCACCTGATTGGAGAACCAGGACCCCCCTGCTTTTCACCCAGGAGCAAGGATAAAACTGGCAGACCTGCACCCACACCTCAGTTCCCTATCACATCCCTACCAGGAAGAACTACAGAAGAAGAAGGACTGCCCTGCTGGACCCCCGGCCTGCACGTGGAACCTGCACTCTGAAGGACTGCACCAGCTGCACACTTGGGCTTCACCACAAGAATGACTTTGCCTGGCCTCAACTGGTTCAAGGAGAGACTCCCTGTTTGCTACAGGTGAAAAATTGCTAACCAGAGTCCCCTGCACCAACTCCTGAAGAAATCAACCAGCTGACCACTGTCCAGTGGCCAAAAAGGAGTTTGCGCCAGGTGCATTCTGGGAGTTGTAGTCCACACCCCCAAGGATCATCTCAGAGCTTCTGGACCCTTGGAGTGAGCTGCGGACCCGAAAAGAACATTAAAAGAACATCTGGGAGAAGACCCAGAAGTTTGGAGAACTTTGGAGAACTTTTGAAAAAAAGCTCCATAAAGGTGCAGCAACTCTAGCCAGCTTGCCTCAACCACGACCCGGACTGATTTGCAGGTTCGCCCCGGTGAAGAAAATCTCCCAAAAAAGAGACTAAGGGGGTCATTCTGACTCCCGCCGGGCGCGGTCACCGCGCGCCCGGCGGGAGCCGCCAAAATACCGTAGACCGCGGCGGGTATTTTGAGTTTTCCCCTGGGCTGGCGGGCGGCCTTCAAAAGGCCGCCCGCCAGCCCAGGGGAAAACGACCTTCCCACCATGAAGCCGGCTCGTAATCGAGCCGGCGGAGTGGGAAGGTGCGACGGGTGCTACTGCACCCGTCGCGTATTTCACTGTCTGCTATGCAGACAGTGAAATACAAGCGGGGCCCTCTTACGGGGGCCCCTGCAGTGCCCATGCCATTGGCATGGGCACTGCAGGGGCCCCCAGGGGCCCCGCGACACCCCCTACCGCCATCCTGTTCCTGGCGGCCGAACCGCCAGGAACAGGATGGCGGTAGGGGGTGTCAGAATCCCCAAGGCGGCGCAGCATGCTGCGCCGCCTTGGAGGATTCTGACGGGCAGCGGAAAACCGGCGGGAGACCGCCGGTTTTCCTGCGCTGACCGCGGCCAAAGCGCCGCGGTCAGAATGCCCTAAGGGGCACCGCCAGGCTGTTGGCGGTGCTCCCGTGGTCGGTGGCCCTGGCGGCCACCGGCCGCCAGGGTCAGAATGACCCCCATAGTCTGAACGTAGAAAGTTGACCGGGACCTCCCAGCCAGCGTATCCGAGGAGGGCTCCAAGGATGTCAGATCAAGATCCAGGTTTACCGCGGTCGAAGGATTTTCACCTCGAAAAAATGACTACGTCCGAAGGTAAAAATCTCCACCGAGGGCTCCCGCGATGCGTATCCGGAGAAGAGTTCCAGGAGGTCGGATTGGACTGGCAGGTTCGTCCTGCTGAAGAAAATCTTCAGAAAAACGACTAAGTGTGAAGGTAAACTTTTGACCAATGGCCTCCCGTGGGCTGTAGCCGAGCCGGGCTCCATCGCGGTTGGCCTTAAACTTTGACTTTGCCCCGGTCGTGGTGCGACCAGATGACCAGATTGGTGCTTTTTGTTTCTAGGCGCTAGAAAACAATAATTCTTTAAAAAATCATATCTCCGCTTCCCCTTATCCGATTTGATTCGTTTGTGTGTCATTTTAAAGATAAAAATATAATCTATTTTTATAAATTGGTTTTGGATTTCTAAACTGTTTCCTGTGTTTTATTTAATTATTGTTTTGTGATATTTGAATGCTTAACACTCTGGGGGTGATTCTAACCCCGGCGGTCTTAGACCGCCGGGGCCAGGGTCGGCAGGAGCACCGCCGACAGACCGGCGGTGCCCCGCAGGGCATTCTGACCGCGGCGCTTTGGCCGCGGTCAGTGCAGGAAAACCGGCGGTCTCCCGCCGGTTTTCCGCTGCCCCTTGGAATCCTCCAAGGCGGCCCCGACCCCCCCTCCCGCCATCCAGTTCCCGGCGGTCCGCCCGCCGGGAACCGGATGGCGGTAGGTGGGGTCGCGGGGCCCCTGGGGGCCCCTGCAGTGCCCATGCCACTGGCATGGGCACTGCAGGGGCCCCCGTAAGAGGGCCCCTAAATGTATTTCACTGTCTGCTGCGCAGACAGTGAAATACGCGACGGGTGCAACTGCACCCGTCGCACAGCTTCCACTCCGCCGGCTCGATTCCGAGCCGGCTTCATCGTGGAAGCCTCTTTCCCGCTGGGCTGGCGGGCGGCCTGAAGGCGGGAATGTCAGAATTACCGCCGCGGTCTTTCGACCGCGGAACGGTAACCTGACGGCGGGACTTTGGCGGGCGGCCTCCGCCGCCCGCCAAGGTCAGGATGAGGGCCTCTGTCTCCTAAGTTAAGCCTTGTCGCTCGTTGCCAAGCTACCAAGGGTTGAGCTGGGTTTATTTTACTGAGACCTACCTGGACCAAAGTGGAGGTAAGTGGCCTATTGCTAAGTGTGGGCACCTACCTGCCCTTACCAATAACCCATTTTCCAACAGCAGGCTACTCTCCTTTGATGTATGCAAGTGAGGCTGACTATCCTGTGTTTGGGGTGTGTCTGAGTGAATGCACAAGGGAGCTGTCAACTAAACCCAGCCAGACGTGGATTGTAAGGCACAGAAGGTTTTAAGTGCAGAGAAGTGCTCACTTTCTAAAAGTGGCATTTCTAAAATACTAATACTAAATCCAACTTCACCAGTCAGCAGGATTTCGTATCACTGTTCTGGCCATACTAAATATGACCTTCCTACTCCTTTCAGATCAGCAGCTACCACTCAAACAATATATGAGGGTAGCCCCAATGTTAGCCTATGAAGGGAGCAGGCCTCACAGCAGTGTAAAAACGAATTTAGGAGTTTTATAGTACCAGGACATGTAAACTACACAGGTACATTTCCTGCCTTTTGCCTACACAGCTTCCTGCTCTATGGGTTACCTAGGGCCTACCTTAGGGGTGACTTATATGTAGGAAAAGGGGAGTTTTATGCTTGGCAAGTACTTTTAAATGCCAAGTCGAATTGGCAGTGAAACTGCACACCACGGCCTTGCAACGGCAGGCCTGAGATAAGGTTAAGGGGTTACATAAGTGGGTGGCACAATCAGTGCTGCAACCCCACTAGTAGCATTTAATCTATAGGCCCTGGGCATACATAGGGCCTGATTCTAACTTTGGAGGACAGTGTTAAACCGTCCCAAAAGTGGCGGATATACCACCTACCGTATTACGAGTCCATTATATCCTATGGAACTCGTAATACGGTAGGTGGTATATCCGCCACTTTTGGGACGGTTTAACACTGTCCTCCAAAGTTAGAATCAGGCCCATAGTGCCCTCTACTAGAATTAAATTAAATAGTGCAATTGGGTATGATCCAATGTTACCATGCATACATTGTTTAGCAGTGGTAAAGTGTGCAGAGTGTTAAAACCAGCAAAAACAGTATCTAAAAAGTGGAGGGAGGCAGGCAAAAAGTTAGGGGTGACCACCCTAAGGCTGTCAGGTCTAACATATGTAATTTGGTGAAGGTACATAGATGTGGAGCTAAGAATGACAAATCATTATCTCCCTCTGTGCACTTACCTTTCGATATTTTGTCCCTTGATATAGAACAATATTCTGTCACATCAATATTTGGCATTCTGTATTCCTTACTATGATAATGGGAAAGAGAAGGATATAGTCAGGAGCCCTAGAAACTTGACAAATATTAATAATTTTCCAGCAGCTTTGGTGATATTCCCAATAAATTGCCGAACAGAACTCTATTGTTGGTCCCAAATGTGCCGGTGATATGGCAGGCACATACACATTTTAGTAGATTGCTGTGGCCACATTAAGATGAAAAGCTTTGTTCTCACAAAGAGGAATATAAATTAATGATTGGGAAAGAAGTGAGCAAATCATTTACTTCCAAGAATTCTCACCCAAAACAGCCTCTGTGTGCACACCAACAGCTCCTTCACTAACTGACATTTTCATAACCAAAGGTATCCTCACACTTTTCATTGGTGTCTCAGTCCAACAAGGTCCCTCACTACTTTATTCTCTACTCCAGCACTATCCCTATATTCTTCCTGTTTCCACACTCTTCTGGCCCTCATTCTGACCTTGGCGGGCGGCGGAGGCCGCACGCCAAAGTCCCGCCGTCAGGTTACCGTTCCGCGGTCGAAAGACCGCGGCGGTAATTCTGACTTTCCCGCTGGGCTGGCGGGCGGTCAACACAAACCATGGACACCCATCACCCAAGCATGACCACTGCACATACCCATCCCCCCCCCACAAACCAACCTCACAACTCCTCCCACAAGGGAATGCCAGCACTGGGGGACAAGGGCACCCACAAATCGCACGCCATGGCACACACAGAAGCAATAACCATACTCTTTTACCCCTGCAGGGCCCGAACGCCAACACACCGGCCAGGAGGGTCCAGGTTTGTCCATCCCGCCCCCAGAACAGGCCCCCAGTGATGACAGCAGCTCTGTCGACCTAGAACCTGATGACCAGCCCGGACCATCGGGGACCTCTGGACAGTCGGTTCCCCACACACAGACACAGGCCACAGCAGACCAAACCCCCTCTGGGAATACCAGCACAGCTCCCACCCAGCAGGCCCATGCCTCTGTCTCCAGGACGCGTCAATCAGCGGTGTGTCCGCCACTACAGGGCACCCAGGCTGACCCACCACCCCAACAACAACAGGGACCTGGGGGCAGTGGTAGTGGGCACACCGTCCAGGGGACAGAGGCCTGGGGAAACAGGGCAACTGGGAGGGCTGCTGTGCGAGAGGGGGTTGACCGGCCCAGGGAACCCACTCTCCAAGAGGCCCTCACCACCATCATGGGAGCATACCACCGCTCCCAGGAGACAATGGCGACGGTACTGGCCAGGTTCCAGGAGATCCAGGCACAGCAGGAGGAACGGTAAATGGGGTTCAGAGACGAACTCAGGAACATCGGTACCGCAATGGGGACCATCGTCCTGGCCCTCAACCAGATAGTCACCACATTGCGGGACCATGTGGCACCCCAAAGGGCCCCTGTCACCAGCCCGGACGACGAACAGCCTACCACCTCCGCCGGCACTAGTGGACAGGAGGCCACCACACCACGACAGGCCACCAGAACCCCACCTCCTGCTGAAGATCAACCACCCCGCAAGCGGAACCTGAGATCACACAAGAAGACAGAGTAGGATGCCAAGACCCCCGCCAGCAAACGATACCCCCTGATGTCATCCCACTGTCCCACATTGTCACCCTGTCCAACCTTGAACTGCCCATGCTCCATCCTTCCACAGGCATATGGGCAATGCACCTGTGCTACTGAGAACGGGACTCTGCCATGGACATTACTCCACCCCCTCCCATCACCGTTTTACTATCATGGACCTATACGCAGCACTTAAAATAAATCACCAATTGCACTTCAAGTGTCAGGAGTCTGCTTGTATTCTTTACAAATGTATTACACATAACGGTGCAATAATGTTCATTTACATTGTGATGACAACATACCAGTGTCAATAAGCATTAGTCCATGGGCAAACAAAGCAGAAGTCACGCTGTGGGTCATACAGCTCTGAAAAGGGAAGGGAAAGTCAAAAATCTGTGAAAAGGAACTGGGGGGAGACACAGAAAGTAGAGATGCAGGAGGCCAGAAGTAAATGTAAAATGGCGTGGGTGATTCTTACCTGTGTGCTACTGAAAATACTGTTGTATAACTGTGTCCCTGTTGTCCGTGTCGTCCCCGTCGTCTTCCTCCTCTTCACTCTCCACAGGCTCCACAGCTGCTACAACACCACCATCTGGACCATCCTCCTGCAGGAAAGGCACCTGGGGTCGCAATGCAAGATTGTGAAGCATACAGCAGGCCACGATGATATGACACACCTTCTTTGGTGAGTACATGAGGGATCCCCCTGTCATATGCAGGCACCTAAACCTGGCCTTCAGGACCCCGAAGGTCCGTTCTATAATCCTCCTAGTTCGCCCATGTGCCTCATTGTACCGTTCCTCTGCCCTGGTCCGGGGATTCCTCACTGGGGTCAATAGCCAAGGCAGGATGGGGTAACCAGAGTCACCTATTAGCCACACACGGTGTCTCTGTAGCTGTTCCATCACATAAGGGATGCTGCTATTTCGCATGACATACGCGTCATGCACTGACCCCGGGAACTAATTTTTTCTATTTCTGTACACCTGCTCATTGTCTTTTGGGGGTACTAAAGCCACATGGGTCCCATCAATGGCACCAATGATGTTGGGGATATGTCCAAGGGCATAGAAATCACCCTTCACAGTGGCCAAATCACCCTCCTCAGGGAAAACTATGTATCTCCGCATGTATTTCATCAGGGCAGACAACACTTTGGACAAAACCTTAGAAAACATAGGCTGAGACATCCCTGATGACATGGCCACTGTTGTCTGAAAAGACCCACTTGCCAAAAAATGGAGTACTGACAGAACCTGCACCAGAGGGGGAATCCCTGTGGGTTGGCGGATGGGGGACATCAGGTCTGGCTCCAGCTGGGCACACAGTTCATGTATAGTGGCTCGGTCAAGTCGGTATCGAAGTATAATATGTCATTCTTCCATTGTCGACAGGTCCACCAGTGGTCGGTACACGGGAGGATTCATCCTTCTCCTCGCAAGTCCCAGCGGACGGTGCCTAGGAAGGACAACATGGAGCACAGAGTCAAGCAACCCACAGGTTCGTTCACACAGCTTGCACAGTACACGAATCGCTATGCATTGAAAGGCTTGTATGAGTGGCAATGCAAGGCCTAGGCCTGTGTGACCCAGTCGAAATCATGCCATGTGGGCCCTTGAAATGGCGGCTGCCTGACCTGTGAAGTGTGACAGTGGGATGTGAGGTCACTGCGCTGGCGTGGCACACCGTGGCGGTAGGCGGTCGAAGACCGCGGCGCAAAGCAGCATTGGTTAACATTGAACCCTATGGGTCTCAGGAGCCAATGACGATGTGCGCCGGCGGTCGCGGTACGCACCGCCGTGGTACGCACCGCCGCGGGCGTGACCGCCATTTTCTATCTGCTTAATCACTCGAGACCTGATCATCCACAGGAGAGGACCTATACTGCAAGTGCTGCTGTGACCTCGGTCTGGAAGAGACAATGGCTGCTGCGACTGGGGAAAGGGCCCCTGCCTTCACTTCAGAAGAGTTGGAGAAACTTGTGGATGGGGTCCTGCCCCAGTATGCGCTACTCTACGGTCCTCCAGACCAACAGGTAAGTACACTGGGTGCACGTTGAATGGGCTATGCCTTGGTTGTGTATGGTGGATGTAAGATGGTGGGGTGGGGAGTGAATGAGGAGTGCAAGGCACGACAGATGAGAGCATGTGCCACATGGCAGGGTTGGGGAGGGGGGGCAATCACATCTAACATGCAGAAAAATGTTGAAATTTCCTTTCCCACCCTGTACATGTCAAATAGGTCAGCGCCCATCAGAAAGTCGACATTTGGCGTGCCATCGCCAAGGAAGTCCGGGACCTGGGGGTCCACAACAGTTGGGGCACCCACTGCCGAAAGAGGTGGGAGGACATCCGCCGCGGGACCAGGAAGACCGCCGAGTCACTGCTGGGGATGGCCTCCCAATGTAGGAGGGGTGGCAGTCGTACCTTGACCCCCCTGATGTCCCGGATCCTGGCGGTGGCCTACCCCGATTTGGATGGGCGCGTGAGGACATCACAGCAGACACAAGGGGGTGAGTACCAGCACATTCTGCTATCTTTACACGCAGTGGAGGCGTCTGGGTGGGGGAGGAGGGCTGTGGGTGACATTAGGCCAGGGCACTTTCTGTAGTGTAGTCCCCTCCTTTAGGCATGGCCCTGTGCCCCCACCCCCCACCTCTGTAGGGTGCCAAGTACAGCAATCCAAGGTCCAGCATCACCCATGTGCGCATTTGTTGTCCATAGACCTGTTGGCCTAGTCACAAGTACTGAGTAGTGTACCCCGATTGCGCGGCGTAGTGCATGAGGCTCCTGTGTCTGTCCTCTCGGCCAACGGTGTTGACAATGCATGCACTCAACCTGTTTTTATTTCTCCCCCCACCCTTTTTCTTTATCTTCTTGTGCATGTGTGCATTAGCATCATCAGGCGGAGGAGAATTGGCATCGGAGCACGAGGGAGCTGCAACTCACAAGGCCCCGGTGGGCCATGGTACAGACATTGAGGTCACCAGTGATACGGAGGGCGAGGGGAGCACCACAACGGGGACCCGTGGTGACACCAGCGACACCGACACGTCCTCGGAAGGGAGCACCCAGCGCACCAGCTCCACCCTCCCAGCAGCCCCTCAGCCTTCGCTCCGTGCCCGCTCGCCCAAGAAGGCGGGCATCTCCTTCGCCCCAGGCACCTCAGGCCCTGCCCATGTTAGCCCTGCTGCCCTCAGTGAGGAGGTCATTGACCTCCTACAGACCATCATTGTTGGGCAGTCTACCCTTTTGAATGCCATCCAGGGGGTAGAGAGGGAGGTGCATCGGAGCAATGCATACCTGGAGGGCATTCATTCGGGTCAGGCTGCCCATCAACGATCGTTCAATGCTCTGGCCTCAGCACTGACGGCAGCCATTGTCCCTGTTTCCAGCCTCCCTCTTCTAACTGCCTCCACCCTGTCTCTGTCTCCTGTTCCTCAGCCTATCCCATCCACACCATCAAACCAGCTTGCACACACCTCAACACCCAAGGGCAGCTCATCCAGACATAAGCACCACAGATCACACAAGCATTCACCCAAGCAACACCCAGATGCAGACATGCCAACAGTCACCCCTGTGTCCCCCTCCTCCTCGTCTCCCTCCTCCCTCCCTGTGACGTCTCCACTCACACCTGCATGCACACCACCATCAGCCAGTACTTCCATCACCAGCACACCCTCCAGTACAGTCCGCACACGTGCAGTCACCACCCCCACTGCCATTTACACGTCCCCTGTGTCCTCTCCCACTGTGTCTGTCACCCCCTCTTCCAAGACACACAAACGCAGGCAGCCACCCACCCAACAGCCAACCACCTCACGACAGCCTACGTCACAAGCACCTGCACCCAAAGACAGCACACCTGATTCTCCTACAACCACATCCTCTTCCTCCACTCCCATACCCACTACACCTACCCTTTACATTGGTCCTAAAAAACTTTACCTCTCCAAACTTAACCTCTTTGCCCCACCTGACCCACCCCCTCCATCTGCTAAGAGTCCCAAGAGCACCTCAGCCACCACCAACCCTGCTTCAAGTGTCACCATTGTGCACGGGTTTTAGAGTCCACCCTTTCCCAGCACTGATACATCGGCCAGCAGCAAGGGGACAGCCAGCCCCCCCCTGGAAAGAAGACCCGTAAAATCAAGGGCCGCCGCAAGAAGACTGACACGGCTGCCCCCAAGGAGCAAAGTCCTGGGCCGTCACCTGCCACAACATCCAGGGGAGGCAAGGGCCAGAGAGCCTCATCGAAGGAGGGCAAGGGCAGCAGGGCGGAGAAGTCAGCCAGCAGGGGCGCGGACTAGGAGGGCCCCACAAGCCCCATCCCGGGTGTGAGGGAGGACACCCACGGGCCCAGGACTCCGTCACAGAAGGGTCCAGCAACTGCACGGTCGGAGGGCGACTAAGCAGGGAGTCCTGGCCAGGTCTGGCTCCCTTGAATGACTGGACAAGCACCGCTGAAGAGGGCCCCGCCGTGCAGAAAGGCACCGCTGAAGAGGGCCCCGCTGTGCAGAAAGGCACCGCTGAAGAGGGCCCCGCTGTGCAGAAAGGCACCGCTGAAGAGGGCCCCGCCGTGCAGAAAGGCACCGCTGAAGAGGGCCCCGCCGTGCAGAAAGGCACCGCTGAAGAGGGCCCCGCCGTGCAGAAAGGCACCGCTGAAGAGGGCCCCGCCGTGCAGAAAGACACCGCTGAAGAGGGCCCCGCCGTGCAGAAAGGCACCGCTCCGCTGGGCCCCGCCGTCTCAAGCACCGCTCCGCTGGGCCCTTCCTGTCAAGCACCGCTCCGCTGGGCCCCGCCGTCTCAAGCACCGCTCCGCTGGGCCCTTCCTGTCAAGCACCGCTCCGCTGGGCCCTTCCTGTCAAGCACCGCTCCGCTGGGCCCCGCCGTCTCAAGCACCGCTCCGCTGGGCCCTTCCTGTCAAGCACCGCTCCGCTGGGCCCCGCCGTCTGAAGCACCGCTCCGCTGGGCCCCGCCGTCTCAAGCACCGCTCCGCTGGGCCCTTCCTGTCAAGCACCGCTCCGCTGGGCCCCGCCGTCTCAAGCACCGCTCCGCTGGGCCCTTCCTGTCAAGCACCGCTCGGCTGGGCCCCGCCGTCTCAAGCACCACTCCGCTGGGCCCTTCCTGTCAAGCACCGCTGGCCCATTGACAGTGCTGGTTCTGTGTCGAGCTAGTGTTCACGCTGCACTCGGGGCACCCTGCCTCCTCCATTACCTGTGGAGTCTGTGATCCACCTGATGGCCTGTGTCTCTGCACTCCCCAGGATGGCACAGTGGGCAGACCACCCACTGTAGAGACTTGTGAGACTGTGGCTTTGCACTCCCCAGGATGGCACAGTGGGCATGGTGGACCCTTCGTGGATCTGGCGTCGTGGACTCATGTGGCTGAGGTGCCCCCCCTTCCCTTCCCCCTGAGGTGCCTGTAGTTTTGTCATCTGATGCCCCAGCAGTGTTCTCTCCAACGGACTCAGGTCTCCTGTGTGGGCTTTGCCCATGTGTTGATACACTTTGGCCCATGGACACTGGAAATTTAAGTGACTGTGCAGGACTTATTGCCTATGTTTATCGGTTTCGCAATGTTCTTACTTGATTTTTTACAATTCATATTGCTATTTTACCATGACTTCAAAGAACCTCTTTTATACATAAATGTTGTTTCTCACTTTAATTATGTCTTTGCATTATTCCGGGGGGTTTGGGTGGTGTCACTGTGACTTGGTGCTCTGCATTGGTGTGTAGATAGTTGGGGGGGGGTGCATATGTGTGTGCCCGTAAGCTTTCCTCCTCCCCCCTCCCCTGTGTCGTAGGTGCAGTACTCACCGTTGTCGTCTGCGCCGGCGTTCGTACTCGTGGTAGATGAGCAGGTAGACAATAGCTGGTAGGATGTTTAATTCGGGTTCCATGCTGTTCTCCGTCCTCATGGAGTGTGTATAGGTGAGCGTTTTCCCGTTCGTAGTCTGTTTCCGCCGTGTTTTTATCGGCGGGGCTCCCGCCCCGGAAAAGGTGGCGGATTGGTGAGTTGTGATAGGGTGGGCGGTACATTGTCTGCCGCATGCCTGTTGGCGGTGACCGCCGCGCTGTTTGTCTGTCCCGCCGTGGCGGTCGGAGTGTTAAAGTGGCGGCCTGTGTTGGCGGTTCCCGCCAGGGTCAGAATACCTTTTTTTTGACCGCCTGCCTGTTGGCGGGTTGGCCGCCGCTTTATCACCGACCGCCAGGGTTGGAATGACCCCCTAGGTCTCTGGATAAACTAACATCTAAAATTAGCTCATCACATCAATCAAGTAGCTTGCAAACAGAGAGCTGCATTGCATTTTATCAAAACATTTGAAACAATTTCTACGCCCCAGTGACTTTTAGTGGGGGAATAGGCCTTCACATTATCTAAAACAGACTAGGTGGACTCAGTTTTGGCTGGCCCTCCTTCAGCTTTACTTACTCCTTTAAAGGCAGCAATACATTCTGCAGCAAGATTTTCTCTGGTGCCGTAAAAATATGGCATCAGTCCAGTGATCAAAGAACTGCATTCACTATCATTAGAAGCAAGGATTAGTTTTAAGATGGCATGAATTACGTACAAAGCAATAATGTTTAAGCAATTAAATAATAGAAACAAGAACCTCAAGAGTGTGCCGAGCGTAACTTTTTAAACCAAGAGATATGACACACAAATGCTTCGATCCAAGCCTTCTCCGTGCTGCATCTGCTATATAGAATGATTCACCAGTTAAAGTCAGACTAGCTGAGTCCCCTCTGATCTTCAGGAAAACTGAAAACCCACTTGTTTGAGCCTTACGTATCTTAGGGCCTGATTGGAAACGTGATGGATGAGTTAGTCCCTCACAACGGTGATATATGTCCCATCTGCTGAAAAATAAATCCCATTATATCCTATGGGGTTTATATTTAGGCGGACCGGATATCCGTCACCGTTGTGACAGAATAATTTGTCCACCAATATGTCAATCAGGCCCTGAATATTTTATCCTGACTTAAAAGACTTATGGGTAGATTTAAGAAAAGTGGCGATGCACTCAGTGCAGCACCACTTTTCTTGCGCTTCTTAGCACCGCCTACTGCCACCATGTGTGCACTATATTTAAATTACGACACACCATGGTAAAGGGTAGGGGCCAATAGCGTCAACATCTTTGACACTATTGACGTACTGTTCAGGGTTAGTGCCAAAATGGTGTGCCCTCTTTTAAAACCTGCTCTGAGCAGACATTAAAAATTGGGAAAAAAATGACGCCAATAAATATTTTAGATTTCTTTGCACCATATTTTCGCCCCTCCTACCAGGGTAACGCCTCCCTTGCATACATTATGCCTGGTGGATGCATAATGTGGCACAAGGGGTTACAAAGTGGTGAAATGCATGCATTGTGCCACTTTATAAATCTGGCGTGGCAATTTTGGTCTCTGTTTGATGCTAAACCCTATTCTAAAACATCAGAAGAAAGCGTTTAGCACCAAAAATTAATGCCTTTGAAAAGCAGGTGCTAAACTAAGATATGTTTTGATTTCTCCATGCTTTTCCGACTTTGCAAGTGTGCTTTACTGTCCAGAACACATACAAAGTAGGAAAAGCATTTCCTCTTGTCTAGGCATAGTATTTTGTACCAGAAGGGTATCCTTCCTGTACAAAACCTATGGTAGACTCACACACACACCCTAATGACGCTAAGGTGTGTGCGTGGAGCACAGCAGCTGAAATCAGCACCAACATTAGGGAGAGGGAAGAAGAGTGTCACATCTATGTGAAAATGGTGCTCTCCTGCTCTCTCCTTGTCACACAGTGCAGCACAGCTTTTTTAGCTGCTGCACTGTGCTGCGTGACACCTTTCAGAATCTGGGCCTAATGCTGTTTTCCTCGTGCTCTACCATTGACCGTTTATCAGAGTCTCCTTTCATCACTAGTTCACTCATTTTATCTTTCATGTACTCTTACTTTACTACATTCTACTCCTGCTTTTCTTCTTTTGCTCGCAACATTTCACCTTCCTAAACTCATATTACCCTACCTTAATTTTTGGTCTTGATATGTTATGGACTTATCCACAATTTTTGGGCCAAATATACATACATTTGTTGCAGGCACAAAGGGCCTAACTTGCAGAAGCGGACAGTTTGCAACTGCAAAAAGTCCTTTTCCGTACAAAACTACTACACGTACCAAATTGCAATTCACATTTGCTACCAAATACTGATTTGGTATTTGAAGGGACATGTATAGCATGCCCCTGCCAAGTACTGAACCAAATTTGTGTTTTACTTTTATTATGAAATGTTATTCAACTGAAATCTGGTTGTAAAACATTAACATTTTACTGACTACAAATATGTAGTGATGAGCCATTCTTAAATTGGAAGTGGTGCCAAAGGGGTCCCTTTCTCTTTAAGAATGTTGAAAAAAATATCTTTTAAGAGTGGGTAGTGGACCACCACTCGCTCCTAAAAAATGTTAGTAACATCTTTATTGTTTTCTTTTTAAAACACATCCTGTTAAGGAAACAGCTGCATTTAAAAAGTGCTTTATTTAAAAGCAGTCACAGACTCGGTGGTCTGCTGACCTCAGCAGGCCACCATCCCAGTGATTGCAGCTTTTCTCATTGGTTGCAATTTGCAACCTACCTCAGTACTATTCATGAAGTTGGTTGAATTGCGACCCACTAGTAATCAGTATTTTGGAAATAGTATTCATGTTGGATGGCAAAGTACCACACTGGTCACAAAAATATTGGTCACAAATTATGACCAGTTGTTTGCGACCAGTGTTTTAGACGTCTGGTCTCTTGCCTCTTAAAATACTATGGGGCATATTTAAGAGCCCCTAGCACCATTCTAACACCACATTATCATAATTTTTTTAATGCTAATGTGACGTTAGAAGACCAAAAACGCTTCACCATATTTACAAAGTTCCGTAATGCATGTATTGAGCCACTTTGTAACCCTGTGCGCTACATTATACGTATGCAAAAGGGGCGTTCCCCCATTAGGTGGGCCAAATAAATGGCGCAAGGAAGTCGGGGAGATTTCCTTGCAACATTTTTTTCGCACTTTAATGCCTGATCAGAGCAGGAGTTAAAAGGAGGCTTCCATTGGTTACAATGGGACTCCGGGTGCTCTGCAGGATTAGCATCAATTTTTTTTACCATAATCCTGCAAAGAGCCGGACTAGCATAAAGGGGTGCAAGAAAAGGGGCGCTGCACTGGGTGTAGCACCACCTTTCTTAAATATGCCCCTATAATTCTATGTACAGCGCACTGATTTCTTCAGGAGGAGGGCTCTCTATAGAAATGCATAAATAAATATATAAGCAAATAAAAGTGGTGGAAAGACAGCCTGAAAACTGTGAAAAACAAAATATACAATCAACTGCAAGATGCAGAAGACAAAATAAAAGAAAGAGGGAAAATGTGTGGAAATCATGTGAAAAAACGACATTACATATGTTATCCCTAACTCTGACCTCTAACTGAATTTTAGCTGGGTTAAACCTACATGGTGCGATATTGGATTTACTCCAAGGCACAATGACTGCAATAGTTGAAGGAGGGCCCAAGCCTTTAGCATTATCATTGAATAGTGGAAATATAGTGAAATATAATAGTAGTAAATTAGTGAAAAATAGTAAAATATAATTTTCACTGCTGTCAATGTTTCTGAGCTGGGACCTAAAATGTTTTTCATTGAAGCAAGTGGTAACATTGCGATTGCATAAAATAATTCAAAATTCAGCAGTCACCCTAAGAAGGGCAATAATACTTTCCTATGAGAGTAACTATCAAGTCCAATAAATATAACATATTTAGACCTAATATTACTGGAAATGGCCTTAATTTCTCACCTGAAAATGACCAGCACCTGAAAATAGGCAGCAGCTTGTTGCCTTAATCACTTGCAATGTAAGTTAGCTCTCTGCCGCTGTGAGAGTGTGAATTTCCTAATACATTTTATTGACGATTTCCAATGTATTAATCATATAGTGAATTACCATGAGAAAATGAGTGACTTTTGAAAATGGTTGCCATAATTCATTTTTGTTTTCTGGCTAAGCAAAATTCTCAATGCTCAATGCTTACATAAAAGTGTGTGCTAAATAGCTTAATAAATGTGTACACAGCTACCCCTAGTAGGTTGATGCACTGTGTCTTACAAGGTCAGATTTATTAAATCATAAAACGATTTGAATTTTCTATTGTTTGAAATTGTCATTAATACGTGGTTTCTTCCTCGAGGATGGAAGTAAATGTTTCAAGATGAGAAGTTTCTTCCTGTGAAGAGAAGTTGAGACGAGATGGAACAATGGAGTCACAGACGAGACGGAAGAGGAAAAGTTACTGTTATGAATGTGTCCTGGTTATTGCTGATGTCATTGAGTTTTAGGTTATCAATTAGAACGACTATTAGTTGAATCTTAAACCACCCCAGGCACTGACCAATCATAAACTTTTTGAAGATTAGTATAACAACCTGAGTAGGATGATTTTATTAGAGGGAGATTCTGAGATTCTTAGATTCTTAGATGCAATGTTCTTGGTTCAGAGTTCTTGATGTTGGTTCGAGTCGTTTTAGTGTTGTGGATTTAGCTGTCGATAAGCCTGATTCTCTGAAGACTTACCTGATGATGTCCCTTTGCTGAAGTAGACTGCATGTTGATATTCTATGGGTAATGTATGAAATCGCATTGACATATGTGTCTCTTTTGCTTTGCAGGTACCAGCTGCAACATATAGTTTAAATGCTGCATAATAACAATAATGTTTTTTTTTTATAATAACCTGAGTAAGTGTGTTTTTTCCTAAATTTGTGTTTCTAAATTCTTTTACATGAAATCCAACATGTTGATGCTAATTTGTGGTTAGTGAGGGAATCAACTTTCATATCCCCAAGATTCATATTGACACTCTTTGATTGTATGTACTAATGTATACTTTACTTTTATTGCCAATTCTGGTGTTATTAATCAGTGTTATGATACTTAAGATTATCTGCTTGATTGTTTTGGTTAAACTCAGATATATAAGACGTTCTAATCAGCCACTATTGATTCTATATGCTTATCTTTTGTGTTTGAGGGTTATTTTCATGACACTAGCATTGTTAATCTAGGGAAATAAATTTATAATTCTTCCTAATAAACTGGTGTGGTTATTGTTTGAGGTTCAGATTTTTGAATATATTGTTTACTGTTGATTATTACATTACTCATTTTTTACATCCCCTCAATCCTTTGTTGCATCGATCCATTGACCTCTTGCACAGAATCCACAATTTAGTTTAAATTAATAGCTAGGATTTTGTGGCGCTGCAGCACCACTTACTGGAGCAGACCAAGAATGGCTAGTTAAGTCATCTGGAGAGTTATATTAAATTCCATATGACCTCTAAAATCCATCACATTCTGCAAAGGCTGACTGCAAATATTCACTTGAGTCAGTCATTACATTTTTGTCACAAGACATTCAATGAAACAGATTGTTTATGAGTCTATCCAGCCTATTGTTTTAGTGTGATCACAATCCCCTGCCTA
Source organism: Pleurodeles waltl (assembly GCF_031143425.1). NCBI lineage: Eukaryota > Metazoa > Chordata > Amphibia > Caudata > Salamandridae > Pleurodeles > Pleurodeles waltl. The sequence continues at coordinate 1,334,001,688 of NC_090447.1, read as the reverse complement.
TTACCACATGAAGGCCTGGCGAGAGACCTGAGGCAATTGTGGTGGGTGGTAGGAACATCGCCACAGAAAGACAATGGTCGAATAATAGCCGGGAGAACGACCAATATGGAAGATTTACAATGCAAATTCTGTTGACTTTGATAAACTGATGTCTTTCACTGGAGCTGTGTTTCTTTAATTGCATAGAAACCTACTTCCGATTGGGTCTCATAATCTGGGCCGAACTGATGAAGTCTCAGAGGCACAGGGACGACAATCACCCATCATGGTTTGATAATACTGGCAGACTAGAGCCATGTGCACGAACCCAAGGAATAAGGGAATAGTGGCTGAGTGTAGGAAGGAGAATAAACAAGCCCTGAGAAACATAAAATTGCACACATAGTTAGATATTTGAAAAAGGCTGGTTACATCATGTAAAGTCGGAGATACTAGCATGCTTTGGCATGTAATCAATCGTAACAAGTTGTCTAGCTGTTAGTGGGTGGAGCATTTTCGAAAGACCTATAGTCTTAAAAATAGTATCACAGAGGTAAGTGATCATTCTCCCCCAACTTTCCCATTTATATTGTGTTTTCCCTGTATGAGGTGACAGAGGTAATAATTAAAAGTCCAGCAAAGAAGCACTAGAGCAGATCTTGAATTGTGGGTGCCTCTACTTACCAACTACATAAATGCTGCCTGTATTTTTGGCCTCCCCCGTTTTGGCAATCTGCCATTATAGTTTCTGTTTTAAAAAAAAGGAATAGTATGAGCCCCAGTTGTTACTGACTGATTTCCTTGTTATATTCCACAGTGCAAATTGTAGTTAGGGTCATTATTGATAGGTTAACCACTTGGGCATTGGATAAACTGTGTTATATCCAATGTACAGTATGGTTTCAGGTTAGCTTAGGTATTGTGGGACAGTGTCTTAATTGATATCTTCTGATAAATATGCAATTGGTAAACGGAGTTACATCTATATCCACATAAGACTAAGGACTCATTTAGGTTCCATATCGGGGTGAAAGATTCAACAGAGTCTGATTGCAAAAGTTATGGATGCCACAGATTCTCAAAGCTTCCTTCTCAGTGGAACAAGTTCTTTTTATTCATACATGTTCATAAAAAACATTTCCCTCTAAAGTTCATAGTAGGCCTAGTAGCCTTCATCATTGATTTGTTTTATACCGGGACGCCGTAGCAGAAATGTTGGAGAATTGACCCTTGAGCCCTAAAGAAGTCCTTGTGGACGAAAAGCATTGGCTACTATGGCTACTACAAATTGCGGATACCAAGGCTACTATGAACTATAGAAGAAGATGCTGTTTATGAACATTGATGAATAAAAAGAGGCTACTATGAAGTATTAAGGAAGATGTTTTTTATGAACATTCAACTTTCTCAAATCTTTCATTACAATATGGAACCTATACGAGTGCTGAGTCTTTTGAGGATATTGAATTTCCAGGACCCTGTTCTGGTCTATGAGGACTAGGAGGGTTGACCTTCAAGACTTGTGCACAATTTGTATGGGGGTAATTTAAAAGATATTTATTCATTAGTGAGGTAAGGTGCGGGCATTGATTGCCTTGGCCCTTCTTCTGATTTGATGGAGTTCCATCCATGTAGCCTCTATGGATCTTTTCTGTGCCTTTAATAGTGTTGTTAGATCAAAGCATTGTGTTATGTTGGAATTTCTGAGGGCTGACAATGTTCTAGTGGCTTTTTTACATGCCTGCACTAGGACCTCAAAGTCTTAGCCAGATATGGAGTCAGTGGTGAATGTACAGAGAATTGACTAAGGGCTATCTGGCAAGGTTGCATGCTTGCCCCTATTTTATTTATACTGTATATAATTGGGGTTGAGGCAGCTTCGATTAAGAAAGGTAGGGACATGCCTTTGGTTAAGAAAAAGGCTGTCCCCGATTTTTTATATGTGGACGTCGGCATACTTTTATCAAGAACCTCAAATGCACCTAAAACTTTGATGGATGCTTTTACCAATGTGAACCAGATGGCCACAGCACACAGAGTATATAGTCCAATGGTGTTACAGGGAAAATATTCCTGAAAGTATATTTGTTGAAGTAAAAAGTAGACTGGAGTCCAAGTTCTTGTTTTGCAGATGTAGCCTTTAATTGTAGATGCCAGAGATCATTGTGTCATCAACGAGATACAGCCAACACGTGTTTCGTCACACAAGTGACTTCATCAAGGCTGCAAAACAGTAATGAAATACAAAAAAGGAAAAGTTCTAATGTTATGGCAAACATAAGTGTATGAGGTTGAACATGGGCTCATAAGTGAGCACACGAAATAGACTCCAAGTCGTTGGATGTAAAAAAAAAACCAGTGATTTGTGTGTGAACTCAGTGGAACTAGTGTGGTGAGTGGGTGAATGTAGAAAACACACAGCAAAAAACAGTAAGTGATAGGGACCCTAGGTGTAGTGCATAAGAAAAAAAGGTGAATTACCGTGGGAAAAAACCTCAAGTTTAAAATGGACAGGTACATCAATGTTCTGGAGTAGTATCCATGTGCCTATAAAGTGAAGTGTATCAGGTGAACGAGAAGAAAAGGGCTGAGAGAAAGATCCGACCGACGGATGAATAAGAGCACTAAAGTCAATCAGGTGAATTAACCGACGGGAGAAGTGGCAGTAACTAAAAGCGTGGATCATACCTGGGCCGTCCGGCCAGAATGGTATGTGACAAAGGTAAGTAGCGAGGGAGCCCCGTGTTCAGTTAGCTGGGCTCCAGAAGGTCAATTATAACTGGTAAGAGAGAAAAAGGACTGTAAGTACGCAAAGAAACAGTACAAAGTAAAGATGAAAGGATGAAAATTAGAAACACAGAGTAAGAACAAAAGGGAGGGAAGAAGAGGTATAGATGAGTGGTGTGTAAATAGAGAAGGAAAATTGAAGAGAAATAGGTCGCACAATACATACCTTCTATGAGTGGACCTGTCAGTAGTGTACCTGGGTAAGAAGAGGGCAATGGTAGTAGTAGACCCTGATAAGCCTGTGGTCAAAAACCTATGAGAATAGCGGAGAGAAGGGGGACATGGAGCGAAAATGAGCCAGTAAATCCTGACAAAGAAAACAGGAACATAAGTAACTGGTATGGGTGCAGGTGATGTAAAGGCGGTGGGGAGTACGTAGATAAAGTAGAGAACAATAATCGGTGAGATACTATATTGGAAGGTCAAGTATTAATGGCCTCATCGGTTCTGTTCGTAGGATCAGAGGTAACTGCTATGTAAAAAGAGGGCGGTTAAGGTGAAGGCTAAGCGCGGTATGGCTATCTAGGAAACGTTAGCTGGTAAAACTGAAAAACGTCCAGACACGTAACCCGGTATGGTGGTTGGAGAGTGAGTAGAAAAAAGGGGGCCCAAGAAAGCAGGGCTCCGTAATTGGCGTGGGGCAAGTAATCAAAAACACAAGTTAGGGAAGGGGCAAAGAATGTATGCGCGTGACAGATCAGTTAGCCAAAGAAGATTGGGCTGTGGGTAAAATGCGAGTAAGCCCACAACGGTGAGAGAGCGAACCACTAAAGTGAAAGTGAAGTTGAGTGATAACGGCGTATGGTAATGAGGCATGGACGCGCTAAGTTTGCGAAAGAGAAATGGTAGCGGAGCGTGGCAAATCAACAGCGCGGTATGAAGAGCAAAAAAAACACGATACCGGTGGATGAAGCAAGAACGCCTACTAAAACAATGGTCAACGGAGAATGGGCTGTGTGCAGGTTGAAAGTTATCACTAAAACAGTGAGTCAGAGAAACGCTAGGGTGTAAGGGAAGTGGATCGAAACAGGAGTAGAAGAAGGCATACCTGTAATTCGGAGGAGTGTGGCACCAAATACTCAGATCGTAGTAATGGGCCGAGAGAGCTTTGATCTCGTTTTAAGATCGCGGGAGGGAGAGTTGTAGAAATCGGAGAAGGACTAGTATTGAGAAAAGCTAGTCAGCGTGGCGGCCATATTGGATGCGAAAATTAGATGCACGAGCAACTAGAGTAAAAGACGAACGCGTATGCAAATGTCGAAGAGGCGGCCATATTTATAGAAGGGAGAAATATAAGATGGAGAAATGGGCGTGCCATGCAATAATAATGTGGAGAGAGAGTATGCATGCATTAAAATGATAATACAGGTTGGTTGAGAAAAGTGTTAGTGCGCGGTTGGAGTAAGTATAAAGCGGTTACAACAGTACAGATAATAGGTTAAAGTAGTGTAATAGCAGCACTGCAAAATAAAATAAACAGCAAAAACACAAAATCACACAGAGGTCATGGAGCATAGTACAGATGAAAGGTGCAGTATATCAAAGACAACGGAGCATATAAAAAGACAGAGGTCATGGAGCATGGTAATTTCGTACATACAGTGGTGATGCATGTGCATGAGTAGGTAGTGAAGCATACGTATAGAAAATGCAATATGATACATGCAGTGATGTCATGACCCGTGAAGAGTGCGGTGTGTACGCACAAGTATTCATGGATATTGGCCACAGAAGGGCCCAATTAACAGATGAAAGACAACGTGGGAGTAGATCTCAGAATTTACAAGAGAAAATAATGAAGCTCACGGTCAGTGTTTAAGCCTGATTCAACTGTACGAAGTTTTAAGATCCACTTCGCCTCGCATCTACGCAAGTCCCTTGTTCTGTCCCCCCATCTTGGGGAGTTGGAAACATGCATGATGCCATGGAATCTAATGTTTAAGAGATCTTTTTCCCCGTGCAGGGTGTTGAAGTGAGCAGCCAGAGGATAGTTGGTGTTGACATTTCTAATGGCTCTGACATGTTCCTGTATTCGTTCCTTGAGCGGGCGTATGGAGCTACCAATGTAGACTAAACCGCATACACATATCAAGCAGTACACAGTGAACTTTGTGTTACAGTTGATGAAGGTCTTGATTTGATGCGTGATCCCAGTATTGTAGGAAAATGTTTCTTTCTTGTTAAGGGCCAGTTGGCAGGAAATGCAACAGCCACATTTATAAAAACCGTTAGGTTTTTCTGGCAACCAACCCACTGGGCGAGTTGAGGGGGAGGGGCCAAGAAAACTGGGGCACAGAATGTTTCTGAGCATGCGACATCTGGTGTGCACAATGGTGGGTGACAACCCTACTGAGTTCTTGAGGCAGGTGTCCAACATTAACAAGTGCCAATGTTTCTTTAAGATGCGCAGAACCGTCTTGCTCACAGTGCTATATTGGGTGATGAAAGCGACCGGTCTCCTGTTGGGAGAGCCGCTGGCGTTAGACTTTTTGGGGGTTTTGAGCAATAAGGCGTGTTGGTTCTTGCTAAATATGCGTTTGCTAGCCACCGAGATGAGTTTATCAGTGTATCCCCTAGCTAGGAAGCGGTGTGTTAGGCTTTTTAGTTCTTGCCTGAAGATATTCGTGTCAGTTCAGTTACGTCTAATCCTAACCATCTCTCCATATGGAATGGCCCTGATCTGAGTGAGGGGATGGGCGCTCTGGGCATGCAGAATAGAATTACAGGCAGTGGGTTTTCTGTAGAGTCTTGACATGATCTTGCTGTCGGTGATGTACAGCAGTAGGTCCAGAAACTCAATTTGGGTTGTGTCCATTTTATGAGTGAACACTAGGTTGAACTCATTAGTGTTAAGGTGTTGTATGAGTCCAGTGAGGTCAGGGATGTTGCCAGTCCAGATGACAAGAATATCATCAATATATCTCCCCCAGAACAGGATATGTTCCGTGATGTGTGTTGGACAGTTAGACCACAGGTGGATTTTCTCAAATTGGCCCATATACAGATTAGCATATGATGGAGAAAACTTAGCTCCCATGGCTACACCCTGACGAAACCACCTACCATCATGTAAAAAAACATTGTTCTCTAGCACCAAACGGGTGAGGTCAAGAAGCATGGGCGTATGTTCATAAAGTGTAGCGTCACGGGCATTAAGCGTTAGTTGGAGCATTTCCAAGCCCTTTTCCAGGAGAATGGAGGTATAGAGAGAACTAACGTCAAGGCAAACAAACACACACCCTTCCGTCCATTCGATGTCCTCAAGTTGACACAACAAGTCCCTAGTGTCCTGTATGTACGAGGGTAAGTTGTGTACCAAGGGTTGGAGAAAGGAATCAATGTACTCGGAAATGTGTTCCGTGGGAGAACCTATCCCTGAGATGATGGGTCTCCCTGGGGGAAAATCCCCCGATTTATGGACTTTGGGTAGAATGTAAATACAGGGAGCCCGAGGCGCCTCCGTATACAGAAATCTGTATTCAATATCGGTTAAGAGACAAAGGTTCCTCCAGGACGTTAGTTTCTTTTTGATGAGACTAGTGATGTCAGGAAGAGGATTGGATTGTAACGCAGAGTAAGCCTGTGTGTCATTGAGTTGCCTGTTGATTTCTGCAACGTAGTCAGTTTTATTCATAATGACAACGTTGCCCCCTTTGTCTGCCTTCCTGATGACTATGTCCGTGCATTTGGAGAGTTTGCGTAGTGCTCTGAGTTCAAGGGGATTGAGATTGTTGTATGGTCTGCGGGTGCAAGTGTTGTTCTTGTCCTCTAAGTTATGCAATTCCGTACTGACGGCTTTGTAGAAGACATCACGGTCAGTGTTTAAGCCTGATTCAACTGTACGAAGTTTTAAGATCCACTTCGCCTCGCATCTACGCAAGTCCCTTGTTCTGTCCCCCCATCTTGGGGAGTTGGAAACATGCATGATGCCATGGAATCTAATGTTTAAGAGATCTTTTTCCCCGTGCAGGGTGTTGAAGTGAGCAGCCAGAGGATAGTTGGTGTTGACATTTCTAATGGCTCTGACATGTTCCTGTATTCGTTCCTTGAGCGGGCGTATGGAGCTACCAATGTAGACTAAACCGCATACACATATCAAGCAGTACACAGTGAACTTTGTGTTACAGTTGATGAAGGTCTTGATTTGATGCGTGATCCCAGTATTGTAGGAAAATGTTTCTTTCTTGTTAAGGGCCAGTTGGCAGGAAATGCAACAGCCACATTTATAAAAACCGTTAGGTTTTTCTGGCAACCAACCCACTGGGCTTAAACAGTGATGAGCCCATGTTCAACCTCATACACTTATGTTTGCCATAACATTAGAACTTTTCCTTTTTTGTATTTCATTACTGTTTTGCAGCCTTGATGAAGTCACTTGTGTGACGAAACACGTGTTGGCTGTATCTCGTTGATGACACAATGATCTCTGGCATCTACAATTAAAGGCTACATCTGCAAAAGAAGAACTTGGACTCCAGTCTACTTTTCACTTCAACAAATATACTTTCAGGAATATTTTCCCTGTCACACCATTGGACTATATACTCTGTGTGCTGTGGCCATCTTGTTCAAATTCGTCTATGGGTAATTTGTTACCCGTCTTTGTGCCCACCGGGTAGTAAGGCACTGGGCCAGGTTGCACCAGACCCTGCTTTCACTTTGATTACTTGTCTCAGTACAACTGTTTTACTGCTCAGATGTGCGGCGCCTTTCACCCTCACTACCCTTATGTGTGTTATCTATGATTTTGTTCTGCTTTTACCAATGGCATGGGCCAGTGGAACGTGAAAATGTTTTTTACGAAACTTCTGTCATGACCTGTAGCCCCAGAAACCTTAAATCCCACTACCTGGCTATTTGTGGTGAACTATTCTCGATAATTCATGAGTTTCCATGTTTACGAGTAACCTTTGACCCACAGGCATCTGGGACTCCTTTTCTGGCTAGGAGAAGACAGAGATTCTCTAACACAGTTGGGTCTTAGTTTAATTTGGTGTCTAAAATAGGAAGAAAACCAATTACCCCACTCTTAGAACTGCACAAGAGAAAATGTTTACCAGTATTATTTTATGGATCTGAAGTTGGGGATATAAAAAGTTAATCCATTACAGGCCAAGGAAAACAGAGCTTGTAGTCTTCCTGTGCAATTCATGAGAAGCTTGGGCTTCCTTTTCTTGAATTCTATTTAAATTTACCTTCCCTTATTGTTATGGTTCTCACTTTGCAATTATATGCATGCATCGTTCAACAGAGACCCTACTGATGATTGCCTATCCTGTGATCTGAGTCAGCAGATTCCATAGCACTATTACATTGAGCAGGTCTGCAATAAAGTAGGCAGCCCCTTGACATTTTCAAACCCTGGGGAATTAACCAATAAGGATACATGTTGGCTAAAAACTGATGTTTTGGCCATCTGGCAGCAGGAAAGGACGCAGTGGGATAAATTAAACATACTAACATTGAATAGACTATTATACAAACATCCTTGATCTTGGAGCTGTACTTAGATATGGTGTATAGTACATGGCACTGGGTGATATTGACCATATTTAGATTGAGGATTATTAGAAATCATCTGTTTTTCTTTGGGCCAGTATGATCCTTCTGTTATCCTCATTTGCTCATGTGATAAGAATTCTGCACAGAGTTTATAACATTTTACTTTTTTGTACATTTGATTGTTTCTATGCTAAAAGATTTTTATTTCGGGTTTTGAGGAGCGCTGGCTGGTCTAGATGCAAACCTCTATTGTTATTTCTTCATCACGTTATTTCCCTTGTGGTGTGTTTTAGTGTTTGCACTTTTCTGAAATTAGCCTTGCCTCACAGGAAATTGTTCATTTTTTAAAACGTTTCTGGTGCCTTGGTTTTAGTATTTAAATTCTATGAAGTTTTGATTTGTAAGTACCAGTGGCTAGTTTTAAATGTGTAGCTTGTAATATTTTTGTATTTACAATGTACTTTTATGATTATTTTTTACCAAAAAAAGCTACTGATTGATAGATCAAGACATTAAACTATGCAACTAATCCAAAAAAAGGTACAGTCATAACTCCACTGACATAGGTATACAACAGGTAAACTAACATCAGATGTATGTCCCTTATTTCTCTGGCTACTTTTTGAACATTTCTCCACCACCTGATTGGTATTTGTTTATTAGGTCAAAAGCTAAATGTAAGTATATGATTTTCTAAAAGAGAAAAGAGTTATTTGTCTAATATTCTTTGCACCATACTCACAGTTCCACGAGGGAACATAACATTTTGGTTCCTCAGTGATTGAGAGGAAACCCCTAATAGTGCAAGATGCTTCAATCAAATGCAGCAGTTCCTTCAACAATCTTCTCATTAGTGGTAGTTTCTCATGTAGGGTGCAGGAGCGTCATCCCGCCTGCAGAGAACACACCAGCAAATGTAAATTAATAAAATGATTACTATTTTATTATAAAGTGCCATGTGCTGTTCTAGCACAAGTGTGAGGGTGGGGCCAGGGGTCATTCCTGCTGATTGGCAGCAGGGATGAGGACTTGCCTAAAGCATGTCATAGAAGCTGGCTATCTTGCTAGAGCCAGTCTGACATGCACCCTTCCGACCGCACCCACCCGAGTGGTTTGAAACAGCCGAGCAGATTGCAGACACAGCCACCTATCACTGGTGTAGCCTGCTCCAAACAAACCTGGCACTTCTCTACTGATAAAAACAGCATGAGAGCAGCTCCAGATATGATTAGGTTTGTTGACTTTTGCATGAAATGTCAATCATCTTCCTTCCTGTTCCCTCCCTTTGGAACTTGATCAGGGTCTTTGCTGACAGCAGTTTTTGTGAACTGTGAGTATTCAAATTTGTGATAATAACAGATCATGAGAACTTGAGAGAAGTTTTCATGTCAAAAGGGATCGATGCAATTTCCAGCAGGATTTGCAAGGGGTAATTGTGTTGCAGGAGTTTGATTATAGGGTGATTTATGTTCCCGGCTCTAAGAACATTTTGGCCAATTGTGTCTCTTGCTTGTGTAATGAAACTGACCAGTGAGAAGGTGAGTGGGGGCACATTTGGTGGTGAGTTCTACGAGGAGGAATGTAAATTGTGTGAGGTGACAGGTGGAGCCATGTTAGAAGGTGAATGGATGGAAGAGATGGAGAGGGACCAAGAATTGTGTGGTGATTGGTGTGGTGTCCTCTGGCTGGTCAAAAATTTATGGGCACGATCAGGTAATGAGGAGCTACTGGGAGGTGAGAGATGAGTTGACAGCGAGAAGCAGACTTCTCTTAAGAGGTTGCAGGTTGATTCTCCCATTGTGGTTACAGATGGCATAATTATGTTAGCACATGAGAGCCACCTTGGAATTTCTAAGACCAAGATGAGAATTCAAGCTGATTTCCGGTGGTGAGAGTTGGATATAATGGTAGAGAGGAAGGTAAGAAAGTGCACTGAGTGTCTGTAAAGTGATAAGATATTGAAGTGTAGAACGCAATCCACAACTGTCAGAAAATTACTTCTTGTTCCTTTGGGAGGAGATTTCCTTGGATATTGTGAGTCCTTTTCACCGCTTGAGTCTTGATTATTATTTAATAAGCTGCATGGATGTTTACTTAAGGTGGCCAGAAGTGCTGATTAGGACATTGATTGAGAGGCCAACGGTAGTTCAGTTCCTGAAGTCTTTATTTGATGGGGAAAGGTATCCTTCAGTTCTTCTTAAATATAATGGGGTTCAATTAACTTCAAAAGAGATGGATCTTTTCTTTAAGGAAAGGGGCATAATGCATACAAAATCTGCACAATAGCATGCTGAATGCAATGGAATTATCAAGAGGTTTAATAAAATGCTGAAGGAAGCCATACAGCGCTCAAGGACAAATGGCAAACCTTGGAAGGATTTAAGAGTGTGATAAGGTGAAGTGTACAAACTCACCACTCATTCCACCACAGGTCTAATGCCCTTTGAGTTATTTAGGGGCGGGAGTCCCAATTGTTCAGTGTGCCCAAGTTGGCTGAGGTGAAAGAAAAAATGATGGAATGGAAGACAAGGTGAAGGATAATATGTGGAAAGAAAGAGCGGAGGAGAAAATGAAATGAATGAAAGAAGAATTTGATAAATGAAAGAGGGTGAAAGTGGCAAGTGTGAAGGTGGGTGATTGGATTAGGGTAAGACTTCCTGGTGAGGGGTCAGGAAGGTCTAAATTCAGTAAACCCATGAGGGTGATTAAACTGTTCAGGAATCCTCATAAAACGAAGGATCACAGTGTGTGGAATTGGAAAAGAATAGCTTAATACCCCGTGGAAACTCACATGGAAAGTGTGGGCATGAAACAAGGGGGAGGGTTCCACAAATCAAGAGAGATTTGGAGTCAACAATGGTTTGAGGAGGAGTTCTAGGTTCATGGTTGCTTCAGCTTACCTTAAAGATTTTGCGATTACATAATCTAGGAGTGAAAATATTGTGTATTTTAATCAAAAAAATGTGGAAAACACTTCTCTATTTGTAAAATGTTGCCTACATGATAATCTATAGCTTGTATAGTTCTGTTGTTCTTCGGAGGGGAAGGTGTGTGGTATACTGCCAGATTTTGGGTGTGGGATTCCATGCACATGCATGGAATCTCATACAACAGGGCAGCATTCTCACCTTGGGACCTGCGGGTTCTGAGAATGTGGGTAACTGAAGGTGTAGACTGTTGGAGGAGACTGAAGGAGCTAGATGAGGTGCTATCTGTAGCTTGATAATAAATTACACCTTGAATTCAAGTCCTGCCTATGGTTCTACGTCTCTAAAAAGAGGCTGGTCAAGAATATGGTAATATAAGACGACGATGTTTAGACAGTTTTAGTAATTTTAAGAGACATTTACTTGTGTGCCTGTCAGTCAGTCAAAGGTGTGCTCAGAATATATGGCCATCCAATCCTTGTCCTTTCTAGAGAGAGACCACAGGACAGTGGTCACATATTCCAGCTGTAATTGTGATTCTGTTCAAATAGATGTGATTAGGCCCCCATCCTTGGGGTGTACAGTCTATAAAAATAATGAGAAGTTGAAAGCAAAAGAAAATGCAGCGCTCGTTCCCTGTTTAAATGTAATTCTTAACTTTTATGCCCCATCACTTTCAAATGTCACCAGCCACCACTGCTTCTCTTACATACGATCTCAATGCAAATCACTGCTAACAGCAGGGTGCCATGTTTATAACCTTGGTCAGCAAGATGACTGGCAGTTCAATTAAGTAAACTTGCAAAATATCTGATGAGATCTTTTGGCTTACGTATTTCCACCACAAAGAGGGTGAAGTACTCCAATGGATGTCGGAAGTCCTACAAGAAGCTGTTAAATAGCCGCTTGTGAATTATACAACGCACAAAAGTACTTATAGTGTGTATGAAGAGATCTGTACCACCTTACACTGCTATGAATGTGAACAACAACACTCACACTTTTTATACTGACACTCCACTTTGGCACACTGGAATTAACATGAAAAGTCCTCTGAATATGCAGTTGAACATCTCAAGATTATTGTCCTGTGACTACATTTAATAGTATATGTATATCGTCCTATTGTCTACTGATTTCTGCAATACTGCCATCCTTAACACATACACCAACTTTTTTAAAGGTATGAACAAACAACAATTGCGCAGGTGTACCAAAAAAGAACACATATTTATTTATTTATTTATTTATATATTTGTGTAACAGGTTTTGCAAAGCAGTGACATGTCGCCTTGCAGCCATTGCAGTGCTGTGGTATCTTTACATTGTTGTCCAGAGGCTTTGGCAGATGTGTGCAAGAGAATATTGTTACTCAAAATGGTTTTCAGGATGACCTATAGAAGGTGATGTTCAGGTGGTTCACTGGAGGGAGAATATGGGTCAGCTTGGTGACATCAGAGATGTTGGAACTTCAAAAGTACTTCATGCTGAGTGTGTTCAGTTTCTGGGAAAGTATAGGGTGATCCTACTGAGATGCTGCTGTGCTGAAAACGTCATTAAGAAGAGAGATCTAGAAGTATTTTCAGTATTTCGAGAAGTATGCATGTATGTATGTATATGGTATTTCAGTAGTGCAAATCTACTCAAAAGGCAAAGGAGCTCTGTACATGGTCAAAGGCAAACTGAAAGTTGGTGAGTAATAGGTTAGGAAGCTGAGTTGTGGATGATAAGTGCATTGTCATGTAGTGTTCTTTGAAGAGGTGAGTCTTTACCTCCTACATTTGAGCATCGTTAGGGGTGTGCTGATGGTTGCAGGGATGCTGTTCCAGATTCAGGCTGCATAGATAGAAAAGACCTGGGACCATATGTACTAAAGCATTTTCCCATAGACACAGAATGGGTAAAACCCTTTGATACATCTGGCCCCTGGTGTCATATTTTTGATTTTTTAAACTTTGTACTCTGCAGTTTAATGGTGTCCTGGTTGCTGGTGTGCCAAGAACCACCTGAGATGGTATGCTTGTCTGCAAGGTAATCAAGGTTGCTTGTTGTGATGGCTTTATAAATATTGGAGATCATTTTGAAGATGATGTGGGCTAGCAAGGAATGCCGATGGAGTTTCATCAATGTGTGGGTGGTGTGATCATATTTCTCCAGGCCTTGGATAAGACGTGCTGTGGCATGTAGAATGCCCCTAAGAGGTGCTAGTTTGAAGTCTGAGAAGTCAGGGAGTAGGGCATTACCACTATCCAGATGCGAGAGAACAGTAGTTCTGAAGTAGCTTTCTGGAAGAAATTGTTTTACTTTATTTAGAAGAAAGAACTGGTACCAGGCATTCTTTGTTTTGTTTTTGCCAAAGTGTTCCTTGAGAGAAAGTTTATGTTCAAAGCAGTCAAAGTTCATGGCAGTAAGCCAGGTTTGTATTATATATTGTTTGTTGTTCTTGGCTAACAATTGGTTGTGTTGACCTTCGGGTAAGTGCAGGGCACCCAGCTCTGAATGTTGTGCAAGCAGTGTTTAAGTATTGGATGTCTGAAACAGAGGAGACTTGCAAGTAGAGTCGTGTATCATTTGCATATTGGTGAATCTTGGCACTGTTGTCTAGGAGCAAAGCGCCAAGTGGCTCCATGTAAAAGTTGAAGATGACAGTAGACAGTGTGAAACCTTAATGGACTCCACATGTGATAGGAATTGTTAGAAATGGGATCTCTAGTTGGCAGAGGTATACACCTTTCTCCAAGTAGGGACCACAATCCTAGTCAGGATAAGTTGCACTCAATCCAAATTATCCTGTGTCCACCCTCTGTTACCTTGGCACTGAGCAGTCAGGGTTTACTTAGAAGGCAATGTGTAAAGTATTTGTGCAATAAATCATACAGTAACACCACAAAATACACAACACAGGATTAGAAAAATAGGTAATATTTATCTTGTTAAAATAAGGTCACAACAATAAAGATTCAATAAGCACAAGTTGAAATATCACTTTTTTAAGATTAAAAAGAATCTTAAATCTTAGACATCAATAGTTGTCTCTTGATTATACAAAGTACCTGGTTTGCATCAAAAATAACATGTGAGGAGACCGCAGAGGAGAAGATGTGTGAAAAATTATGATGGGCGTCAGCTTTTTCTACGCGGCACAGATGATGCGTTGTTTCCTCCCACACTGCAAGGGGCTTGCCTCATTTTTTGGCACGCAGTCTTGGTTCCCCACTACAATGCGGGGATCTTTTTGACACCCAGGGATTATGGGGGGAAATCCTGGGCCTGCTGGTAGAAGTCACAGTTGGTGCGTCGATCCGGTAGGGCGATGCATCGAATTTTCAGTCGCACAGCAGGCGTTGTGTCGATTTTCCACTTAGGGAATCGGCTGCATCGTTCCGGTTTGGCTGTGCGTCGATCCAGTAGGGTGGTGTGTCCAATTTAGGAGTTTTCAACTACCAGGACATATAAAACACATATGTACATGTCCTGCCTTTTACCGAAACAGAAAAAGGGGAGGGACCTGGAGGTTGATGGTCCAGTGTACAGTCTCTCACTAATGGTAATCACAGTAATAAAAGGTACACTGTTCCAAAATAACAAACCTTTCTAGGGGACCTAGTGGCTCAGGAGCAAGAGCCCTCACGCATCGCAATGGATGACTGGCATCATCATCGGGAATGCTCCTCGCCAGGCCGGCGCTGCAACGCCTGACGGGCTCCCCAGATGGGGCTCTAAGCCGTACTGTTCTAATAGTGACTAGTGGGTTCAAACTATATAGAGAAGGATACCTGAATCTAGGCACCAGCACAGATTGGAGACAACAGTAAAACATTAAAATTGGTTATTCATCTCACGAGACACATCAATATTTTAATCAGTACGTATGAGATGAAGGCCAAGATTAAAAACCAAGAATGAAAGTAACAAATTGAGTTGTGATGCTCAATTACTCTCAAAAAGCAACAAGAGAGGACTACAACTATTGTGGTACCTCTAATCCAGGGTCAACATGTTTCGCGTCTAGTGGTCCAGCCGGATCCATTGACGCTTCATCAGGACCAAAGAAAAAATAGCAGCTTCTCTAAATTACAAGACAAAAGTAGTTCCCTAATTTAGGAATATGAAACAGTCACTTACTTTAAGCGAAACTGGCTAAGTCAAAGAAAGGTCGCCCTAGAAAACAAAACAAGTATAAAACCAAATTGTGGTGAGAAAGGTGCACTTGTGGAACAAATGTGCAATAAGTGAATATATAGAAAACATAAGTAGTTAGGCTTACCATCCCCAGTGCGAGAGGAGGCTCCATGGGAAGCGCATACCAAGGACTCAAGCTGACACTGCTCATAATAATCATAAAACAAGCATAATGTTTATAACCAACATGTAGAGTCCTATAGTGTTAGAATAAGTTGGGAAACTCATGATTTGGAAACAAATGGCAATGGTACGCTCCAATAAATGGTGCTATTCCAACTGTGCCTAAAAAAATAAAACAACACACATACTGCCCACTACGGGTCCTGAAAACACAGTCATGTATTGAGAAGTCTAAAATAAGCTCATACGGCAGTAAAGGCAGGTATACAGGTCCATCGTCGTATGGCAAGCCTGTTCATAAACAATGCTAAAAGCAGAGTGCCTACTCACAATTGTGTCACTGGTCCTGTGCCAAGGACCTACCCTCCGGTCGGCGCTCCCATATAATGTCAATACGGGCGCTATCGGAAATTTAATAGACGCTACGAGATGTGGAAGTAGCAGTATCTTCCCGCTCGCGAGCGTCTTCAGTCATGTTAATAGAAAGAGGACTGCGTATTAGTCAGAAAGGAAGGCCGAGGTCATTTTTCACAGAAATAGGAGAGGGACAAGTGACTGGAAAGAAAAGGCTCATGTCACTGGGAGAATGTACAAAGACAATCTATTGTCATAACGGGGAAATGAAAATATATTTGTAATGAGGAGATCCCTCCTCTTGTTACAATCTTCAAAAGTGAATGTTTACTAAATCAGATGTGTCACTTACACGTATCACTCTCTAGGGCATGAGAGGTTGATGAATAGTTATTTAAACCCAATGTTCAGTGAATGGCGGACGAGTGATTACATGTATGCTATCGGAGTCACAAGATGATCTTATAATGAAAGTGAAGTCCAAGGTATATCGTCATTCAGACCCCGTATGTTGGTCCCTAATTCATAAACCCATCTTTGCTCAATCCTGAAGAGGGACGCTGTATCATTCGGTCAAACTTTAGGTGCTTTTAATATTACCCACCATAGGTCATCAGGGGTGTGTGGAGTCTCCAGGAAATGCGCACATTTTTTGTAGTGATTCTGTTGCATCTAATGTTACTTCTATGCTCATTGATGCGTGTTTTTACGGGCTGAGTCGTCATGCCAACATAACATAAATCACATGGGCATGTAATCATGCAGATGCAACTCTTGGTATTACAATTAGTGTGTTTCTTGAGTCGCCAAGTACCCACAGGGTCTAAATTCAATGTCGTTAGATGCCTGGTAAGGGAGCAAACATTACAGTGGCCACAGGGATGATGTCCTTCAACTGGGGGAAGGTCCCATAGCGTCTTTTGAGTAGACGTGTCACGTGGAAGTCGTGTGCGAGTATGAACCACAATGTCCTTAATATTAGTGGTACGTTTGAATGCAAACAGAGGCCTTGGAACTTCGGTACCCCCACTCGTTAATATTGACCATCTTTTACTAATCAGTTTCTTGATAGTATTGGACAAGGGAGTGTATGTGGACACACACGTGAGTCTAGTTTGAGGCCTCTTTTCAATAGTTGTCAACAACGCATCCCTGGTATTGTTCCTAGCTCTTTTTCGTGCTGCGTTTACAATTCTTGTGGGGTAATGGCGTTCATAAATATTTCTTGAAGAACAAGGGCCTGGCGATCAAATTCTTGAGGTGAACTACAATTGCTTCTTAACCGCAGAAATTGGCCAACTGGTAGATTGTCTTGTAGAGACTTTGGATGATGACTCTTGTATAATAGGAGGCTGTTGCGATCAGTTGGTTTGTGATAAATACTCGTGAACAATTTGCCATTGTTAATAGTGATCATCAAGTCTAGAAAAGGTAAACGGGTGGAAGACACAGTAGCCGTGAATTTCAAGAAAGGATCAATGGTGTTAATCCAGGCTGTGAAGTCATCTGCAATTGCCAATGAGCCCTGCCATATGATTAGGATGTCATCAATATAGCGCCGCCAAAGCTTTATGTGGTTCTGAAAAGGGTTAGTAGAAGGTAGGATATACTTCTTTTCAAAATCATACATGTAGAGGCAGGCTAGACTTGGTGCGAATGTGCTACCTATCGATGTCCCTCTGATCTGATGAAAAAAAATGATCCTCGAAAAGGAAAAAAAAAATTGTCAGGGCGAGTGAAGCACATTGCATGATGAACGGAACAGGGGTAGATAACATAGTAGGATTTTCATAAAGAGCCGACTAGACTACCTGTAAAGTCGCTTCTTGAGGACTGTTGGTATTCAACGCTTCTACATCCAAGGTGATAATACCTTGTACGTCCCCAGAGATATTAATGGCTTAATGGCTTCAATCAAATTCAAAACGTCTTTTGTGTCTTTTAAGTAAGTCGAGGAACTTCTCACTAGTGGCTGTAAGAAATGATCACAAAAAATTGATAAAGGTTCTAGGACCGAGCCTAAACCTGAAACAATTGGACATCCTGGAGGAGGTGTTTTACCTTTATGAATTTTAGGTAAACAGTAGAAATACGGAGTCCGAGGAGAGGGACTATCAAGGAATTCGGCCTCCTTAGGGGAAATCCATGAATTATTTCTGGCCTCTTCAATAAGACATCTAATCTGAGTCTGTAACCTCCCAGTGGGATCACTCGTTATCTTTGCATAAAAGGTGGAGTCACTTAAGAGACGTAAACATTCACGTCTGTAATCAATGGTGTCCATAATCACAATAGCACAGCCCTTGTCGGCCTGTTTGATAACTATGTTAGGGTTGGATGCTAAAGATAGCAAAGCCCTCTTCTCTTTCGTAGGTGTATTAATGTATGGATGTTTCGGACATAGTTGGTTCAAATTGGCTAGCACTGCCTTTTCAAAAGTTAAAACTTCACTGGGCATAGTTACTGGCGGTGGAACAAAATCTGAGTTTTTTTTTTTTCTAGGGCGACCTTTCTTTGACTTAGCCAGTTTCACTTAAAGTAAGTGACTGTTTCTTATTCCTAAATTAGGGAACTACTTTTGTCTTGTAATTTGGAGAAGCTGCTATTTTTTTCTTTGGTCCTGATGAAGCGTCAATGGATCCGGTTGGACCACTAGACGCGAAACATGTTGGCCCTGGATTAGAGGTACCACAATAGTTGTAGTCCTCTCTTGTTGCTTTTTGAGAGTAATTGAGCATCACAACTCAATTTGTTACTTTCATTCTTGGTTTTTAATTTTGGTCTTCATCTCATACGTACTGATTAAAATATTGATGTGTCTCGTGAAATGAATAACCAATTTTAATGTTTTACTGTTCTCTCCAGTCTGTGCTGGTGCCTAGATTCAGGTATCCTTCTCCATATAGTTTGAACCCACCAGTCACTATTAGAACAGTACGGCTTAGAGCCCCCATCTGGGGAGAGCAGTTGCAGAGCCGGCCTGGCGAGGAGCATTCCCGATGATGATGCCAGTCATCCATTGCGATGCGTGAGGGCTCTTGCTCCTGAGTCACTAGGTCCCCTAGAACGGTTTCTTAATTTGGAACAGTGTACCTTTTATTACTGTGACTGCCTTTTATCTACATAGCACCCTGCCTTATGGTATACCTAGGGCCTACCTTGGGGTGACTTCTATGTAGAAAAAGGGAATTTTGAGGCTTGGCAAATACTTTTAAATGCCAAGTCAAAGTGGCAGTGAAACTGCACACACAGTCCTGGCAATAGTAGGCCTGAGACATGGTTAAGGGGATACTTATGTGGGTGGGACAAGCAGTGCTGCAAGCCTAGCATTTAATTTACAGGCTCTGGGCACATGTAGTGCACTTTACTAGGGACTTACAAGTAAATTAAATATGCCAATTGGGTATGAGCCAATGTTACCATGTTTTTTAGGGAGAGAGCACATGCACTTTAGCACTGGTTAGCAGTGATAAAATGTCCTAAAGCCAGCAAAAAAGAGGTCAGAAAAAGAAAAAAGAGGAGCACAAAGGCAAAATGTTTTGGGGTGAATCTTCAGACAGGCCATTTCCAACAGGAATCATTTGGAACCTGGAGGTGCAGATATGAACAAACTGATGTTGGTTAGAAAGATAAGAGGAGAACCAGTGAAGGACATTGTCGGTGAATCCTATTCTCAACTCAAAGGTGTGTAGAGGTGGAAGGATTGACTGTTTTGAAGGCAGCTGAGAGGTACAGAAATAGCAGGAAGCACGGTTCATCTTTATCTACGGACTACGTCTACGATGTGTAAGGTGACACTTTTCATATTTCAGCTTGATCTGAAGCCAGACTGGTAGTTGTGCAGGGGATGGCTAACACTGATGTGATCTCAGAGTTGAACATTGACAGCTTTTTCAATCTAGATAGTTTCTTTGACCTCTGTTCTATAGGTAACAACACATGGTAACAAAATTAAGTTTTCTTCTATCAATCTATTTGCATGGCACAACAGTGACAGTACATACATCTAACCAACCTACACCTATTTGCACATACAAATTATAATCATCTGAACAGCGGGACATGTGTCATGAGTCTTGATTTGCTTGGATATAAATATCATTTTTAAGAGGTGAAATGTATACCAATACACATTGTGTCAATTATGTGTCATTTTCTAATGGATGCTGTAAAAAATTGGGTTCTTAGTGGAGAGGAATGAGAGCCCAAATCAAATAATAAACACAATCCTTGTCACAGTGAACCACAAAAAGCACTAAATAAACCTGTGCTTAACTCTCTGGCTGCTTGCCACAAAAACAGTCAAGCTTAACTTAGAGGCAATGTGTAAAGTATGTATGTAGCACTCAAACAGTAAAAACGTGAAAACATAACACAAACAAAATCCCAAACCAATTTAGAAAAAAATTGTATTTTTTTAAAGAAAACAATTACACCAAAACAACAAAAATCCCATCCGCAGAACTGGAGTTAAAGATTTTTTAAGTTTCAGAGGAAAATTGCACCAAAAACCACTAAGCTCCACTCATGGTTAGCTGGTTGCGCTGGAAAGTTTCAACATGAGGCCAATCGCAATGACTTATGATATTGGGACCAAGTTCATCCCGGTGAAGAGTTTACCTTCTCCGACTTAAAGTCCACGCGAGGAGACTCTGTTGGAGCTTCACATTGGTGGGGATGGGGGCAGTTGCGGTTTAGTGCGAAGAGCAGGTCGGTGTCAGAATTTGACAATGGGAAGAGACGCGGCAATTGTTGCAGAGCAAGGAGCCCACTTGTGTTCACAAAGAGCCCTAACTTCTGGATTTTCCCCTGTGGATCAGTTTTAAAACAGGAGGAATACACTCTAATGCATTTCAAGGGTCCAGGACCTGGGAGTCACCCCTTACGATCAGGATTCACTCCAGCAGAGTCCAGCAACAGGGCTCAGGCAGGTGCAATTGGAGCTGGTCAGCTGGGCAATCACAGGGAAGGTCTGTGGAAGCTTGTTGTGTCCCTTTAGCTCAAACAGGAGGTTTGCCAACTGACCCTTAGAGTCACTTATGGGGATCCTGGGTTCAAGGCAAGCAGTTCCAGTCTTCCTTCTTCAGACAGAAGCGCAGCCCTTTTTCTGAATCTTCCACAGGTCCAGGAATGTCTAACCTTCCCTCATTCCAGGGCTTGACTCCTATCTCTCTGTAAAGTCAGGCAAGCCTTGGTGTGATCAGCATTTGTCAGTTGCAGGCAGGCAGCTTCAGAGCTTCTGAAGTCAGGACTGGGTGAGCACATCCCTCAGACTGTCCTCTTTGAAGCTCAGGAAGGGCTGAGTACAATCCCTCAGGAGAACCTGCTCTGAGAAGTCCCCAACCCCGCATCCAAGGTCCTTCTGGCCCTACATCTTGAAGAAATAAACAGCACACCACAGGCAAGTCATTCACAGTCATGTGTCCCTGGACACTGACAGAAAGGCACATTTGGTTTAGGGAGAAAAATGCCAACTTTCTAAAAGTGTATATGTAGTACTTTTAATAGCGGTTTCCGCTATGCGTGCTTTTCTATTGTTGCACGCGCAGCGGAGCCACTCGCACAAGGCCGTTCTTCAGTGTTGGGTTTTCCTTCTTGCGTTGTGTGCGCGAGGAATGGCGAACATCGAGGAGAGGCAGTTGGTGAGCTGGGGAGCAACGGCCTCCTCAGCGCTGCGCTGGGGTGATTTACCAGGGATATTTTTGTAGAAACTTTCATCTGGATAGAAAATAAACATTATTTTCACAGACTTCGCGTTATGGACATTTGTTCCCAGCTTACTTTATCTGGCAACGAGCTGTGGAACTGAATCACTCCAGGCTTTCTTATCGAGGAACACACATGCTTATACTTCTCTTTGTCTCCAATCCTTGAGAACCCTCTGGACAGCATTAATCATGGTGAGGGTTACTCATAACTGCCTGCTTTTCCTCCTATGACCCTCTAGTCAAAGGGTGTAGTTACAGGAAGTCCTTATTCCTAAGGAAACGTGGCGCCCATCTTTAAACAGTAGTCCTAACCAAGGACTCCAGGACTTTTTTCAGGCTAAAACTTATGGTGAGGTTGGTGAGTTGGTAAAGACATTTAAGTCTATGGTGGTCATTACAACCCTGTCGGAGGTGTTAAAGCGGCGGTAAGACCGCCAACAGGCCGGCAGTAAAAAAACTGGAATTACGACCGTGGCGGAAACCTCCAACAAAGACAGCCACTTTAACACTCCGACCGCCACGGCGGTACAAACAAACAGCGCGGCGGTCACTGCCAAAAGACAGGCGGAAGACAAAGTACCGCCCACTGTATCCCAACCTACCAATCCACCACCTTTTCCGGGGTGGATTCACCGTGGACAAAAACACGGCGGAAACAGGACTTCGAAGGGAAAACGCTCACCTCTACGCACCCCACGAGGAACTCGGACGCCATGGAACCAGAGCTGCAGATCCTGCCAGCCTTTATCTTCTTGCTCCTCTACCAGGAGCACGAACGCAGGCGGCGAAGACAACCGTGAGTACTGCACCTACGACACAGGGGAGGGGGGAGGGAAAAAACAGGGACACACACACACAACACGCAACACCCCCACCCCCACCCTCACCCACTACAACACACACACCAATACAGCATGATACATTACAGTTACGCTCCCCAACCCCGCCGGAAGAATGCAAAGACAAAAGAAAATGAGTGTAACCGTTGTAATATATTAAAATCATGTACGCAAAAAAATATATATCCACTATAAACAACATATACACCAAGCTTAGTAGTCCAGGTAGTGCTCCAATGAAGTCCGTGGAACACTGGGCTCACACGGTATGGGCGAGGCCCACACAAGATCCCCGACCATGACGGAGAGAACACTGCAGGGGCATCAGAGAGCAAGAAAACAGGCACCTCAGGGGGAGGGAAAGGGGGGGCACCTCAGCCGGTGGAGTGCACAATGCCAAATCCACGAGAGGACCACATGCCCACTGTTCCATCAAGGGGAGTGCAAAGCCACAGTCTCTCAAGTCTCTACAGTGGGTGGATTGCCCACTGTTCCATCCTGGGGAGTGCAAAGCCACAGTCTTTCAAGTCTCTACAGTGGGTGGGTGGGTTGCCCACTGCTGCATCCTGGGAAGTGCAAAGCCACAGTCTCTCAAGTCTCTACAGTGGGTGGGTTGTCCACTGTTCCATCCTGGGGAGTGCAAAGCCACAGTCTCTCAAGTCTCTACAGTGGGTGGGTTGCCCACTGTTCCATCCTTTGGAGTGCAAAGCCACAGTCTCTCAAGTCTCTACAGTGGGTGGGCTGCCCACTGTTCCATCCTGGGGAGTGCAAAGCCACAGTATCTGAAGTAGATAACAGTCTCCACTGGTTCTGGAGGGGGCATTGTGCCCACAGTGCTTCATCCTCCTAAGGACAGAGGTAGTGGATGACAGTCTCCACTGGTTCTGGAGGGGGCATTCTGCCCAGAGTGCTTCATCCTGCTAAGGACAGAGGTAGTGGATGACAGTCTCCACTGGTTCTGGAGAGGGCATTGTGCCCAGAGTGCTTCATCCTGCTAAGAACAGTGGTAGTGGATGTGAATCTCCACTGGTTCTGGAGGGGGCATTGTGCCCAGAGTGCTTCATCCTGATAAGGACAGAGGTAGTGGATGACAGTCTCCACTGGTTCTGGAGGGGGCATTGTGCCCAGAGTGCTTCATCCTGCTAAGGACAGAGGTAGTGGATGTGAATCTCCACTGGTTCTGGAGGGGGCATTGTGCCCAGAGTGCTTCATCCTGCTAAGGACAGAGGTAGTGGATGACAGTCTCCACTGGTTCTGGAGGGGGCATTGTGCCCAGAGTGCTTCATCCTGCTAAGGACAGAGGTAGTGGATGTGAATCTCCACTGGTTCTGGAGGGGGCATTGTGCCCAGAGAGCTTCATCCTGCTAAGGACAGAGGTAGTGGATTACAGTCTCCACTGGTTCTGGAGGGGGCATGGTGCCCAGAGTGCTTCATCCTGCTCGTGACGGACTCAGTTGCGTCAGTGCCCTTGGTGCTCATGGGCCAGCGGTGCTTGTGGCGGTGGTGCCCTGTTCAGCGGTGCTTGTGGCGGCGGTGCCTTGTTCTCAGCGGTGCTTGTAGCGGCGGTGCCCTGTTCAGCGGTGCTTGTGGCGGCGGTGCCCTATTCAGCGGTGCTTGTGTTGGCGGTGCCCTGTTCAGCGGTGCTGTGGTGGCGGTGCCCTGTTCAGCGTTGCTTGTGGCGGTGGTGCCCTGTTCAGCAGTGCTTGTGGCGGCGGGCTCCTTTGCAGTGACTCAGCTGCTGGCGGTCCTCTCTAGCCCAGCAGGCTTGTGCTGGCGGTCCTCTCTAGCTCAGCGGGGCTTGTGCTGGCGGTCCTCTCTAGCTCAGGGGGCGGTCCTCTGTAGCCCAGCGGGGCTTGTGCTGGCGGTCCTCTCTAGCTCAGCGGGGCTTGTGCTGGTGGTCCTCTGTAGCCCAGCGGGGCTTGTGCTGGCGGTCCTCTCTAGCTCAGCGGGGCTTGTGCTGGCGGTCCTCTCTAGCTCAGCGGGGTTTGTGCTGGCGGTACTCTCTAGCCCAGCGGAGCTTGTGCTGGCGGTGGCCTCCTGGGCAGCGTGGATGATGGCAGTGGCCTCCTGGGCAGCAGGGATGATGGCGGTGGCCTCCTGGGCAGCGGGGATGATGCCGGTGGCCTCCTGGGCAGCGGGGATGATGGCAGTGGCCTCTTGGGCAGCAGGGCAGGTGCTGGCGTGGCCTCCTGGGCAGCGGGGATGATGGCGGTGGCCTCCTGGGCAGCGGGGATGATGGCGGTCTTCTCCGCCGTGCTGCTCTTCCCAGACTTGCCGGGTTTCTTGTGGCCCTTCCCCACCTTGGAAGGTGTCGCAGCTGACTCCACACTCCCACCGGGACCCCTGGGAGCAGATTTGGTGGCTGGAGTCTTCCCCCTCTCCCGCCGGGCACTGACCAACTTTTGATGCTTGACAGGTGGGGGACTGTCCGTGCTGTGGCTCTGTGCCACACTGGCTGCCCTGGTGGCCGGTGCACTCCAGATTCCGGTGACTACAGGCACCACTGGTCCTAGAGATGTTGTGGCTGAAGTGCTAGGTTGGGTCCTGGGGAGTCGGGCCCTAGGAGACGGACGGGGTGGGGGAGGTGTGGGAAAGAAGTCAAGGTTGGACAGGAATGGTTTTTGGAGACACTGGGACGGGTAGCTGGAGGGGGTTTGGGAGTGGAGGAAGAGGTTGTGGTTGTAGTTGGTGTTCATTTGGTGACTTTTGTGAAGGTGCATGCCCTGGAGACTGTCGTGGGGTGGATGGCTGTTGGGTGGGTGTGTGCCTGCGTTTGTGTATTTTGGGAGGTGGCGTCACAGACACACTGGGAGAGGACACAGGGGACATGTGAATGTTAGTGGGAGTTGTGACTGCACGTGAGCGGGGTGTGGTGGTGTGTGTGCTGGTGATGGCAGTAGTCGCTGTAGATGTAGTGCATGCAGGTGTGAGTGTAGACGAGACTGGGAGGGAGGAGGGAGACGAGGAGGAGGGGGACACAGTGGAGGCAGTGGATGTTGGTGTGTCTGCATGTGTGTGATGCTTGCGTGAGTGCCTGTGGGATGTGTGGTGCTTATGTTTGCCAGAGCTTCCCTTGTGTGTTGACGTGTGTGCATGCTGGTCTGATGGTGTGCTTGGGATAGGCTGGGGTACAGGGGATTGAGTCTGGGTGGAGGAAGTTGGAGGGGGGAGGCTAGAGACGGGGACAATGGCTGCCATCAGTGCTGAGGCCAGAGTCTGAAAAGCTCACTAAAGGGCCGCCTGACCAGAATGAAGGCCCTCCAGGAATACATTTGTTTGTTGCAACTGCCTTTCTACACCCTGGATGGAATTCAAAATGGTAGACTGCCCAACAGTGAGGGACCTGAGGAGGTCAATGGCCTCCTCACTGAGGGCAGCAGGGGTGACTGGGGCACGGCCTGAGGTGCCTGGGGCGAAGGAGATGCCCACCCTCCTGGGTGAGCGGGATCGGGGCAAAGGCTGAGGGGCTGCTGGGAGGGCGGTGCCGGTAGGGGGGGTGGCTGTAGATGCGGGGGGCACAGATGTTGCCGCCACCAAAAGGGAGCTCCCATCAGAGGACAAGTCTGTGTCGCTGGTGTCAGCTCCTGTTACCGCCGTGGAGCACCCCTCTCCCTCCGTCCCACTGGTGAACTCCGAGTCCATAGTGTCGCCCTCCAGGGCCATGTGGGATGCAGCTCCCTCCTTCTCCGGTGCCACTGCTCCTCCGCCTGATGATGCTAATGCACACAAGTACAGGGAGACCACAAAAAGGGGGGGGGGGGGGGCGACAGAAGAAAGACATGTTGAGTGCATGCATTACCGCTACCGTTGGCAGACACGACAGACACAGAAGCCCCCTGCACTACACCGCTCTCTTGGGCTCCACTGTTCAATCCCTTGGACATGGCCTACAAGGCTATGGACGACATCTGCACACATGGATGACACAGGGACATGACTAGGTGTACTTGGCACTCTACAGAGGTGGGGTGGGGTGCCACATGGCCTGCCTTATGGAGGAACCTTGCCTACTAAACTCGCCCTGGAAACCCACGGCCCCCCCCCCGACTCAGACACCTCCACTGTGCGGTAAATCAGCAGGATGAGAGTGTACTCACCCCCTTGTGGCTGCTGTGATGCCCTCAAGCGCCCATCCAACTCCGGGTATGCCACCGCCAGGATACTGAACATCAGGGGGGTCATGGTGCGACGGGCACCCCTCCCACGTTGGGAGGCCATCCCCAGCTGAGCCTCCGCCATCTTCTTGATCCAGCGGCGAAGGTCCTCCCATCTTTTCCGGCAATGAGTGCTCCGTCTGTGGTAGACCCCCAGGGTGCAGAAGTCCTTGGCGATGGCATGCCAAATATATTTTTTCTGGTGGGCGCTGACCTACATGAATTGTACAGGGGGAAGAGAAATGTTATTACCAACTGCACCGTCACAGTCATTGGCCCCCATCCCTACCCTTGCCATGTGGCACATGCATTCATCGTTGTTTCATGCACGCCTCAATCTCCCCCCCATCTTTCATCCACCCCACTCCACACAGGCATAGCCCATACAACATTCTCCCAGTGTACTTACCTGTTTGTCTGGAGGACTGTAGAGTAGCGTGTACTGGGGGAGGACCCCATCCACGACTTTCTCCAACTCCTCCGATGTGAAGGCAGGGGCCCTTTCCCCAGACACTCGAGCCATTGTCTCTTCCAGACCGAGGTCACAGCAGCAGTTGCAGTGTAGGTCCTCTCCTGTCGAAGATCAGATATCGAGTGATTGAACAGATAGAAAATGGCGGTCACGTCTGCGGCGGTGCGTACCGTTACCGCCGGCGTACATCGTCATTGGCTCCTGGGACCCATAGGGTCCTATGTTAACCGATGCAGCATTGCGCCACGGTCTTCGACAGCCTACCGCGACAGTGTACAACGCCAGCGCAGTTACCTCACATCCCATTGTCCCACTTTAGAGGTCAGGCAGCCGCCATTTCTGGGGCCCACATGGCTTAATTTTTAACTGCGTCACACATACCTAGGCCTAGCCTCAACACACATACAGACCACTTTTCGGATTAGGATTTGTGTTCTGTGTAAACTGTGGGTACGTACCTCTGAGTTGGTTGACTCTGTGCTCGCTGTTGTCCTTCATAGGCACCGTCCGCTGGGACATGTGAGGAGATGGCGGCATCCTCCGGTGTACAGACCGCTGGTGGACCTGTCGACAATGGAGGAAAGACATGTGATCATCACCTACAGGCTTGACCGTGCCATAATTCATGAACTGTGTACCCAGCTGGAGCCAGACCTGATGTCAGCTATCCACCATCCCACAGGAATCCCCCCTCAAGTGCAGGTGCTGTCAGTACTCTATTTCCTTTCAAGTGGGTCATTTCAAACAACAGTGGCCGTAGCATCAGGGATGTCCCAGCCTATGTTTTCCAACGTGTTGCCCAAAGTGTTGTCTGCCCTGCTGAAACACATGCGGAGCTACATCATTTTTCCTCAGGTGGAAGATTTGCCTACAGTGAAAGGTGATTTCTATGCCCTGGGACATATCCCCAACATCATAGGTGCCATTGATGGGACACATGTGGCTTTGGTCCCCCATGCAGGAGTGAACAGGTGTACAGAAACCGGAAGACTTATCATTCGATGAATGTGCAGATGGTGTGTTTGGCAGACCAGTACATCTCCCATGTGAATGCCAAGTTCCCTGGCTCAGTGCATGACGCCTACATCCTGCGGAATAGCAGCATCCCTTATGTGATGGGTCAACTCCAGAGGTACCGTGTTTGGCTATTAGGTGAGCACCTGGAAGCAAGACAGTGGGAATGGTTGTCTGGGCCTGGGGATATCCCTCCAGGTTAATGTGTGTCTAACAGTTGTCCCTCGCCATTTGCAGGTGACTCTGGTTACCCCAACCTGTCATGGCTACTGACCCCAGTGAGGAATCCCAGGACAAGGGCAGAGGAACACTACAATGAGGCCCATGGGCGAACTAGGAGGGTGATCGAGCGGACCTTCGGCCTCCTGAAGGCCAGGTTCAGGTGCCTCCATATGACAGGTGGATCCCTATTCTACACACCAAAGAAGGTGTGCCAGATCATCGTGGCCTGCTGTATGCTTCACAACTTAGCTTTGCGACGACAGGTGCCTTTTCTGCAGGAGGATGGTCCAGATAGCGGTGTTGTTGCAGCTGTGGACCCTGCGGACAGTGAAGACGAGGAAGCAGAAAAGAGGACATGGACAACAGGAACTCTGTGATCCTGCAATATTTCCAGTGAGACACAGGTAAGAGTACAGACCTGCCTTCTACATGTACATCAACACCACTACCTCTCTACTATCTGTCGTTTTCACCCAGTGTATGGTCACTGAGTTGTCACTTTCCCTTACGATTTCACAGATGTGGGTCCCACTGTGTGACATCTGCTTTGTTTCCTCATGGACTAGAGCTGTGTGACATAGGTATGTTGACATTACAATTGAAAGAGCATTTTGTCACTGTAATTGCTAATACACCATTTCGAAATCACAGACTGACTCTAGATTGTTTTGTGGTTGAAGGGTGTTTATTTAAGTGCTCAATATTGGAGGGGGTTGTGAAATTGTGAGGGGTGATGGTGGAGGAATGTCCATGGCAGAGTCCAGTCTATTAGCCTCACAGGTGCATTGCCCAAATGGGCATAGGAAGTGGAGCTGGGGCAGTTTGAGGATGGACAGGGTGACAAAGTGGGACAGAAAGATGACATTCAGGGTGGTCTCATTTCTTGGCGGGGGTCTTGGCATCGTTCTCTGTCTTTGTCCTGGATCTCAGGGACCATTTGCGGGGTGGTTCTCCCTCTGCAGGGGGTGGGGTGCTGGTGTGGTGGCCCTGTGGCGGGGCGTCCTGTCCACTAGCGCCGGCGGAGGTGGTGGACAGTTAATCGTCCATGCTAGTGTCAGGGGCCCCTTTTTGTGCCACAGTGTCCCTACTGGTGCTGAGTACTTCCTTCAGCACCCCTACAATGGTGCCTAGGGTGGAATTGATGGTTCTGAGTTCCTCCCTGAAGCCCAAATACTGTTCCTCCTGCAGGCGCTGGGTCTCCTGAAACTTGGCCAGTACCATTGCCATCGTCTCCTGGGAGTGGTGGTAGGCTCCCATGATGGAGGAGAGGGCCTCGTGGAGAGTGGGTTCCCTTGTCCTGTCCTCCCCCTGTCGCACAGCAGTCCTCCCAGTTCCCTTGTGTTCCTGGGCCTCCGTCCTCTGGACCATGTGCCCACTACCACTGCCACCAGGTCCCTGTTGTTGTTGGGGTGGTGGGTTAGCGTGGGTTCCCTGTAGTGGTGGACACACTACTGCTTGACGTGTCCTGGGGACAGAGGTATGGGCCCGCTGGGTGGGTGCTGTGCTGGTGTTTCCAGAGGGAGGAAGCTCTGTAGTGGCCTGTGACTGTGTGAGGGGAACCGACTGTTCAGAGGTCCCCGATGGGCCGTGCTGGTCATCTAGATCCAGTTGGACAGAGGTACTGTCATCACTGTGGGCCTCTTCTGTTGGTGGTGTGGACATGTGTGGACCCTCCTGTCCGGTGACGTTAGGTAGGGGTGCTGCAGGGGTATAAAAGGATGTTTATTACATCTGTGTGTGGCATGGTGTGCAATGGGTGGGTGACCGTGTACCCCAGTGCTTGCATTCCTGTGTGGGACCTTGTGTGATGATGGTTTATGGGGGTGTATGGGTATGTGCAGTGGCCATGCTTTGGTGATGGGTGTCCATGCTTTGTTGTTGCATGCAGGGTTTGGTGTAGGGATGGGCGATTTGTGACATTGGGACATTTGTGAGGAGTTGGAGTGATGGGGGTGAGGGTGGGGGTATGTGATGGCATGCAGGTAGGGTGGGGGATGTAATAGTAAAGCTTTGACTTACCAGAGTCCATTCCTCCATCTACTCCTGCGAGGCCCTCAGGATGCAGAATCGCCAAGACCTGCTCCTCCCATGTTCTTAGTTGTGGGGGAGGAGGTGGGGGTCCGCCGCCAGTCCGGTGAGCCGCAAGGTGGTGTCTTGAGACCACGGAACGCACCTTCCCCCGTAGGTCATTCCACCTCTTCCTGATGCCATCCCTATTTCTTGGGTGCTGTCCCACTGCGTTGATCCTGTCCACTATTCTTTGCCATAGCTCCATCTTCCTAGCTATAGAGGTGTGCTGCACCTGTGATCCGAATAGCTGTGGCTCCACCCGGACGATTTCCTCCACCATGACCCTGAGCTCCTCCTCAGAGAACCTGGGGTGTCTTTGCCGTGCCATGGGTTGGTGTGGGTGATGTGTGGGGTGGTGTGTGTGGTGATAAGTGTGCTGATATGTAGTGGTGTGTTGTGTGAGGTGCGTGGAAGTTCTCTGGGTGATGGTATTGTGTGCCTGTGGATGCTTGGTAGTAGTTTGTAGTGTCTCTCTCTGGCCTTCTCTCTGTAATTCTGGTTGTAGGGGTTTGTGGGTGATGTGGGTGCGTGTTTTATATTGTAATGGGTGTGTGGGAGTGGTGTGTGTATGTGTATCAGGTGTGTGTATTTTGAATTGTCCAATGTGGCTGTGTTTTGTATATGTGTGTGTATTTTGAGTGCGGCGGTGTGTACTGCCAATGGAATACCGCGGTTGAAAGACTGCCACGTGGATTCGTGTGTCGTGATAGTGTGGGCGTATTTCTGTTGGCATGACGGTGGAGGATTTGTTTTCGGCAGTTTATCACTGACCTTTGGGGTGGCGGACTTGTGTGGGTGTCTGAATTTTGGCAGATTCCGTGCTGTGGGTCATAATAGCTGTGGCTGATTTCCGAAGAACTCGACGAATTTGAAGAAGCTCTTAAGAAACTGGTTACCAGGTTTGATGCTCCACCAAGTTTGGGTATAGCAAGACATAAGTTTTTTAGGAGGGAACAGAAGGTGGAGAATATGTCAATACTTACATATCTGCGTTGAGGAAACTTGCTTCAGATTGTCGTTTTGAAACATTTGCTGATCAGTTAATACGTGACCATATCATATGTCACTGTTCGGATAAGTCTATCAAGCAAAAGTTGTTGCCCTTGGGAGATCCATCTTTGTCGGATTTAATCAGAATTGCCAAAAGCATTGAAACTGCGATTAAATCAGCTAAAGAATTAGAACATGCACAAGTGGAACACGTTAATGTAGTCCAGAGACCTGACAACAGACGCAAGATGAACATTCCTTCATCAGCAAAGGAGAAGTGGCCAAACACAATCGTTTTTTCAATCAAACTAACATATGTTTTAGGTGTGGTTATCCATCACATCTAAAAGGAGGGAAGATCTGTCCAGCAAAGAATGTTCAATGCAGATTATGTGGCAAAACGGGTCATTTTGCAAAAGTGTGTCAAAGTAACAAAAGTTGTAACACTATTGTTAATGCTGTCGTTGATGATAGTGATGACAGAATGGTTGAGTTGATGAGTGAAATGCAAGAAATGATTCTTGCTGTGGGTGACCATGACATGAGAACTGGAAATCCTGATCACTGCATTGATCCATACATTTTAGTTCAGGTAGGTGACAAACATTTAAGGTTGTTAGCTGATTCGGGCGCCAGAATCACTATGATTACTCAGGAGTAATTTGAGCAAAATTGGGGTACATGAAAATTGAACCCTCCAGACGTTTTGTACGAGGGAAAGAGGATTGATTTAGTGGGTTTTCAAGGGACGACGCATTTTTGGGAAGGTCTATGTGGCTGTAAAAGGATTGAACATTTTGGGGTGGTTTCATCAAGGGTTGTTTGGAATGGTTTTGCGTCCAGGTATGGGTGATCAGGTAACAGTTATAAGGGATTCCTCCGATTTAGAAAATTTGTTCAATGAGTTTCCTAGAGTTTTTTCAGGTGAACTAGGTAAGATAAGAGGCTTTACATATAAAATAAAAGTCAAAGACAATGCCATTCCTATAAAACATAAATTGAGAGGTGTACCATTTAGTGTCAGAGATGAGTTAGAGAAAGAAGTGGAGAGTTTTTGAATGAAGGGAATCATTGAACCTGTTGATTCTTCATTATGGTTATCACCTTTGGTTGTGGCAAAGAAACAAATGGTGAACTGAGAGTATGTGTCGACTTGAGAGCACCTAACAGAGAGATTTGGGTGGACTCCCATCCACTGCCAAAGATTGGTGAGATGCTCGCTTGCATTAATGGAGCGAAACTCTTTACAAAACTTGATTTGGCCGCTGCTTATCACCAAGTAGAATTGACACCGGATTCTCGTCACTTCACTGCTTTTGTTTCCCTGTGGGGGACATACCAATATTGTCATATGCCGTTTGGACTGGCGTCGGCAGCGTCTGTGTTTCAGAGAATAATGTCTACGCTGCTTAAAGGCATAAATAAAGTGTGTGTTTTTCAGGATGATGTGTTGATCTATGCATGTGATCGACATGAACATGATGAGATTTTGAACCAGGTCCTGAGTAGGTTTAATAGTGCTGGGGTTGTATTGAAAAGAGAAAAATGTCAGTTTCTCCAAACATTGGTAGAATATTTGGGGCATGTCATGACAGCAGAAGGTGTTTATCCCAGACCAGGTCTTGTAGAAGCTATTGTAAGAGCATCTACACCTCAGGACAAAGTTAGTGTCAAATCTTTTTTTTTTGGGGGGGCTTTGTGAGTTCTATTCAAGGTTTATTGAAAATTTTGCAACACTATTCAGACCCATTTCGAATCTTCTGAAAACAAAAACAGACTTTGTGTGGGATGCTGAGTGTGCAGAAGCGTTTGACACTATTAAGCAAAGGTTGGGTAGTGTTAGTGTACTACAATCCTATGATCATAATTTGAAGTGGTGTCTGACTGTGGATGCCAGCAAGTTCGGTGTTGGAGCTGTTTTGACGCAGATCAGTGGGAAACGAGAGCACACCATTGGGTTTGCGTCAAGAGTGCTCAGACCAAATGAAATACACTATTCTGTAATAGAAAAAGAATTATTAGCATGTTGGTGGGGTATAGAGAAATTTAAATCTTATCGCTGGGGAAGGCATTTTTTGCTCCAAACAGACCATAAGCCATTAGTTTCAATTTTAAATGGTACTAATGTTAAAAGTAGCACACCAAGAATCACAATATTTTCAGCCAGGTTGTTACAATTTGATTTTTCTGTTGTGCACATTTCTGGTGGAAAAAATGTGAGAGCAGATTATCTCTCTAGGTATCCCATTACTGAAGACGCTGGTGAGAAAGAGGACATTCAGGATGAAAATTGTTTCATTGCTGCCTTCGAATTGGAACGTACTGGGTCATTTTCCGAAGTGTATTGGAAAGAAGCATCAACAAATGATCCTGTACTCTCTAAAGTCTTGATGTACATTGAGGAAGGATGGCCACATGAGAAAAGTTTGAATCTGAGTGCTTAACCTTTTTTCAAGGTGTCTGATGAATTGTCAATTGAAGATGGTGTACTATTGAGAAATGCTAAAATTGTGCCTCCTGAAGTTATAAGATCTATCATTCTGGAAAAAGCACATGAAGGTCATTTGGGTGCTACACTTACAAAAAAAGGGTGAGAGAATACTATTGGTGGCCGCAAATGGACAGAGACATTGAAACATTAGTCAAATGTTGTCACATTTGTTCCACCAGTGATAAGACCCTCAAAACGTCAACGCCCCCGCTTAGGCCTATAGAATGTCCATCAGGTCCATGGGAAAAGATTGCTATCGATTTGTTAGGACCATTCAATTCTCTTCCACCTAAATTACGATATGCTTATGTTGTAATTGATTACTTTTCCAAGTGGCCTCATGTGAAGTTTGTAGGACATGCTGATTCCACGTCAGTTGTGTCTTTTCTAAAAGATGTATTTTTGGAGGAAGGGTTTCCCAAGGAACTTGTGTCTGATAATGGGGTCCAAGTTGTTTCAAGTGAGGTTGAAAATTTTCTGAATGATTGTGCTATTAAACATTTGAAGAGTTCACTCTACCAACAGCAAACAAATGGTCTGGTTGAACGCTTTAATAGAGTGGTTGGTGAATGTGTCCAGTGGGCGTTAGCTAATGGGTGTGTGGTTGACACGGCTGTAAATAGTATGCTCTGGTTCTACAGAACAACGCCCCATACAAGCACGGGGGTGACTCCGTTTGAGGCACTTAGAGGGAGGAAGCCTGCCACTCTATTTAGACCAGCTTGGTTGTCCAAATTTTTAAAAAATTCTATGTGTAAGGAACACATTGACTGCAAAGTTCGTTCGAGTATGAGAAAAGCTCAAGAAAAACAAAAAACATATTATGACAAGAAAAGAAGTGTGAAGGACTTACAATTCACTGTTGGTGATTGGGTGCGGGTCAAACTGCCTAGTTTTGTCAAGAAAGGTGACTAAAAGTTTTCCGAACCATTGAAGGTTGACAAAGTGTTGGTAATGCTGATCGTGTTGGTGGATGTAACTGGTGGAATGTGGGAAAAGTGGGAAAGGTTCTACCAAAGGATGTTTTGTTGCCATCTAGCGACCCGCTAGGACAGTATACAAAAGTGAAGAAATCCGTGAGTGTACAAAAATCTGGGGGGATTAAACCAGTGAGTCCTAAGGTGGTGGACAAATGCTCTGAACTTTTGCCTGTTAGAAAAAGTTGTAGAGTGCACAATTTACCTTTGAGGTACCGTTAAGTGGGAGTTTTTTTTGTGTTGCTCAAGTTTTATTATGTATCGAGAAATGTAAAACATAATATATATTGTTACCTGATGTTTTTTCATTCATCAGTGTTACCAGTACTTTCTGGTTATGAAAAAAAGGTGATGTGCATTGTTTTTTGTAAGGGGGTTGATCCTTATTGTTTTGTTTTAAAAGGGAAAACTAAGGGGGTTATTCTAACTTTGGAGGAGGTGTTAATCCGTCCCAAAAGTGACGGAAAAGTGACGGATTTACCACCAGCCGTATTATGAGTCCATTATATCCTATGGAACTCGTAATACGGCTGGTGGTATATCCGTCACTTTACCGTCACTTTTGGGACGGATTAACACTCCTCCAAAGTTAGAATAACCCCCTAAATGTAGTACTTTTAATAGCGGTTTCCGCTGTGCGTGCTTTTCTATTGTTGCACGCGCAGCGGAACCGCTCGCACGAGGCCGTTCTTCGGTGTTGGGTTTTCCTCGTCACGTTGTGTGCGCGAGGAATGGTGAACATCGAGGAGAGGCAGTTGGTGAGCTGGGGAGCGACGGCCTCATCAGCGCTGCACTGGGGTGATTTGCCAGGGATATTTTTGTAGAAACTATCATCTAGATAGAAAATAAACATTATTTTCACAGACTTTGCGTTATGGACATTTGCTCCCAGCTTACTTTAGTATAGTAACTTATTAGAAGAGCTAATTAATTCCTGTCCCAATTTTAGCATCAAATCATAATCCAAATCATCATAAGTAGGGAATGTGTGTGCCACAAGGCCTCTTGGCACCCTATTACTCTTGATATATTGGTGCAGTATAGCTCCATCCTACCACCTGGACAATTCAGGTTTCTTTAATTTCCCCATTTTAATGAACATATTGCTCAAGCCCTCTTTCTTACTGCTCTTCTCTGCTGTTATTTTCTAAAGTGTCACTCCCGCACTCAAGTTCCTAAAGAGATCTACTGCAAACCTTTCCCTTTCTGCCAAAGAGGATGTCATCCTTGTCCTGTCTTGCTCAGTTCCCTATTATGACAACAGTACCCAGTTTTTGCACTCATTTCTACTAATAGCACAAAGGGTGAAAATTAGGAATAGTTGAGGCCATTTCACAATGGATATTTCTGTGTGTAAGTTTCAACTTATTCACAGTGGATATTTCTGTGTGTAAGTTTAACTTATACATACAAATTGCCATTTTTATTAGTGATAACCATTTTTGGGATGCAGAAAAGGTGGAGTTATACTTATGAATAGACACTAAAATATTTTTGTGTGCATGAATCTACGCTCAGAGAAATGAGTGAGCATTCCACGGCTAGGTTGCCATGAAAGATTATGCTGATTCACCAACATACTTTGCCTGGTGGGTACTTACAAACATTTTCCAAGCTAGTCACAATTTAGGAGCTGATTGGCAGATGCAAATTGAGACTTGCATGTCTCTTTATTCTAAAAAAGCTGCTAACTTAATCTTCTTCTTAATATTTGCAAGTCTAAAAGCCTTGTATGATTGTTTTACAAGTCTTTAAAATTGCATTTTGAACATGCCTACTTTATGCTCATTTGTATAGGTTATTCCTTTGAATTTGAGTTCAATAAATCAGTCACTTTCCGTATAACTGCATTCTATGACAATTGGCTCCTCTGAGCACCATAAAATTCAGTTTATTAACTTCACCCCAAACTTTCTTTTCAATTCAAACTTCATATTTACCCCACTTATTTATGGCTTCTTGATAGGTATCAGTTCCTCTTCTTAACACAAAAAAGTTTTTCCAGCTTCCCAGTCTCTTTCGGCAAAGGCATCAAATAAATAAATAACTACATTTTTGCTATTCAGTAGTGGACTTATATCAATCGTCTTTAATGTTGAGATTATTAAATTAAAATATGAAAAGAGCGCTGCAAACAATAATGTTCCTCTATCTATGACTTTATTTCAGGCCAAGTTTTCCACCTGCCCCGATTATGAAATCTGTCACCTTGGAGAAATCTGTTGTCTCCAATTAGATACATTGCTTTGATCAATCCTCTCCCTTGGAACCCAGTCAAAATCAGACAAGTGTTGCAGCATTAATATAGGGAATCAAACAGCACCTATAAAAGTCCATCTGCTGTCTAAAAAAAACAATGTAGGGTCTTATAACAAACTTTCTTGGGGGATTTAGTCAATGTTAAAATACCAATTATATTATATTCTTTTAGAATCAAATTCATCTGTCATTCTTAAAAATAACAGGTAGTTCAGGAGTTGTACAAAATCTGAAAATAAAGGGCTGCATTCTGACCCTGGCAAACTTAAGACAGCCAGGGCCGTTGTGGTCTGACCTCCGCCAATGTGGTGGTCCGACAGCCACGTTATGACCATGGCGGTTGCGCTATGGCCGGACTTCTAGCACCGCCAGATTTCCTCCACTGGAGGGGCTGGCGGTGCTGCTGGTCCTAATCCACCAGGGCAGCTCTGGGGATTATGAGTTCCCTGCTCTGCTGGTGATTACATGGCAGTAGCCCCGCTATGTAAAGGCTGGCAGAGAACAGATGCAGAGAGCCTTATGGGGGCCCCTGCACTGCCCATGCACCTGGCATGGGCAGTGCAGGGGCCCCCTTGTCCAGCCCAGTCGCCCTTTTCACTGTCTGCTTATGCGCAACAGGTGCTGGTGCACCTGCTAGCGCAGGTGTTTTAATAAAAAATATTAATGAGTGTTTATGTATTTTTAATAACAAGTTGTGTAGAAAATAACATAGACGTAGAAAAATAATGTACGTGTTTGAAAATGTGATCACGGAGAATGGCCACCAATGTTAACGAAATGTACTAATCAATGATTAAATATTGTGAAATATGGACTATATATTAGACTGATGCGGTAATATGTCATATTAAGGGTTATGCAGTAAGCTTTAGCTTTATTAATTGTAGGCCTTAACTTAGCGAGTGTCTTGGCCTACTTGCCAGGCCTCATATAAAATCTGTATTTTTGAGCATTTAATAAAATGGCTGTCCTAGAGAGTTAAACTGTGATTTCTATTGCATTGTTTAAATGTGCTCATAACGGAAGCTTCTTGTGTGAACTGACTGCTAGGAGATGATGTTCCTGCTAATGCAACATTTTATATGTGTAATGTGTGTGAGACTGACTTTCCCAGGTCAAGAACAATGAAGATACTGACTAGAGTAGAAGCTGCAAAAATATTTTTACCTGACAAGCTGGATGATGAGGACATTGCAAGACAAACCAATTAGCGACATGTGAACAGAGTAATATTAGAATTCATAGATTTGGGATTTTAATTTTATTGGACAAAGTGTGAACATACGATTAACTGACCAAAAGGGATTTGGGGGGTAGTATTAATAGTTTTGACTTAACAAGTGTACATTGAGAGAAGTCATGCATTCTGACCATTGCCCATTTTCGTTGTTGGATAGTCTGAGACATTCTTCCCTTACTATGCCCATATTGCTTCTTGACAAGAGCTGTGCTTAACTTTAATGCTTAGAGACTTCGCCTTTCCTGAACTTTGTTGCTGAATCCTGATGCCTTGTGATCGACTGATGTCCTGAGGACAAAGACTGATTTGCTTTGCTGATCCATACTGAGGATAGGTATAACCTAAACTGTGATTATTATGCATATTTGCTTTTTCTTTCTAGTTACCAACTGCGCTGTTTTGAACCATAGTTAGATGGGTTTTTTTCTCCAAATTTGTGTTACAAAATTGTTTTGCATGAAGCCCAACATGCTGATGCTAATTTGATGTAAGGATTCTCACTAACTGAATTATGATAACAGGGACTAATGCTTGGTGAATTTCTCTGCTAAACTTCATGTACATAATTAAATTGACACAGTTGACTTTACTACTGATTTGCACCATAACCTTAGAATGTGTTGTTCAAACTTTGATTAGATTACGTTTCTTCCGCCGCTTTGGACAACCAGTATTTTTCCTATATGTGTTTCATCTGATTTTGAGATTAATCTATATGACCTTAGCATTGTTAATATAGGGAAATCAATATTCTAACTTTTACTAAAAGGTGTGGTTATTCATGACTGAAAGGTCATGGTGCGTGACAATTACTGACTTCATTGATTTTTGATGTTATTGATTGCTAATGATTATTGACTATTG
Organism: Pleurodeles waltl; assembly: GCF_031143425.1. Lineage (NCBI taxonomy): Eukaryota > Metazoa > Chordata > Amphibia > Caudata > Salamandridae > Pleurodeles > Pleurodeles waltl. Next base: position 1,333,962,534 of record NC_090447.1, on the reverse strand, counting down.
TGGATTGGTTATTGATTATGTACTGAAGGTGTGGTATGAACATCTTAATTGCGAGTCAAAAGGTTCATCAACCTATTTGCGTCCCCTTGTAAATTTACTTATTAAGGTCAGATGTGCTAACACACCCTAAGCACCGCAGCATTGCTGACGGCTCTATTATGACCCGGGGCCAATGTTGTGGGCTGTTTCCCACTAGGACAGCGGGGGGAAACTGCAGGACTTCGGCGGACGGCCTTTTCCGTCCACCGAAGTCTTAATAAGGCCCATAGGGGGTCATTATGACCCTGGCGGAGGGCGGAGAACCGGCGGTAAGACCGCCAATAGGCTGGCGGTCTTACTTTGTGGAATTATGACCATGGCGGTTACCGCCATGGTCATCCGCCGGTTCTCCATTCCGCCCGCCGGGCTGGAGACCTGGGTCTCGAGCCCGGCAGCCATCACTATACCTCCGGCGGGATTTGGACCCGGCTTACCGCCGTGGATTTCCAGCGGTTTGAACCGCCATGAAATCCATGGCGGTAAGCACTATCAGTGCTAGGGAATTCCTTCCCTGGCACTGATAGGGGTCTCCCGCACCCCCCACCCCCACCCCACCCCCCACCCTGACTCCCTCCCCTACCCCCCCACCACCCCTGCCACCCCCAAAGGTGGCAGGGCACCCCTCCCCACCCCGACCCCCAACATCACTTCACCCATACCCACACGACACGCACGCAGGCACCACCTACATACTTACACGCACACACGCCGACATACATGCCTACATCCACACACACAGTCATACACGCACACCCACCTTCAAACATACACGCACACATCCATACAGACATACCCACAGACATACATGCACTCATTCCCATACACACAACACCCCCGCAGGCATACACGCACTCACACACCCCCTCTACATACACACACGCACACCCCCATGCACCCACACAACACACAACACCCACCCACCCCCCTCCCCTCACGGACGATCGACTTACCTGGTCCGACGATCCTCCGGGAGGGGACGGGAGCCATGGGGGCAGCTCCGCCGACACCACACCGCCAACAGAACACCGCCACGGCGAATCACAGGATGTGATTCGCTGGGCGGTGTTCTGTTGGCGTGGCGGTGGAGGTGGAGCAACCTCCACTTCCCCGCCTCCCACCAATATTGCTGTTGGCGGCTCTCCGTCCGTAAAAGGACGGAGAGCTGCCAACGGTCATAATAAACCGAGCGGCAAACCGCCACCACTGGCGGTCTTCCGCACGGCGGTCCCTCTGCGGTCTTTAAAAAAGACCGCCGAGGTCAAAATGACACCCATAGTGTGCAAAATAGGCATTGTAATATTCTCGAAAATTGGGGAGGGCTAAGCCACCTTCTTCAACATCTATAGAAAGTGGTAAGCGCTAGTCTGGCATGTTTATCTGGCCAAATGAAAGAAACAAAGCAACATTCAGTGCACAGGGCAAGGCAGAAAAAAAAAAACTAAACAAGGGAAGAATCACCATGTTTATCAATACCACCCTTGCCAAAAGAGGAAGGGGAAGCAATTTTCATTGCACTAACAGCTCGTTAACTTTAACCTCGGAGAGAAATTTAAACTGAATAAATATTCAACCTTGCTTGTATACCTAGTACCCCGGTACTGCTTAGGTTGGTTATGAATGTAGCCACAAAGTTCTGGAAGCAGACTATTTGCCCCACTATTGCTCAAGATAATTTGAGTTTTCATTTTATTGAATCTATCACCTCCTAGCCCTTGAAACAGAGTAAATATTTCAAAATGTCTTTCCTGCGTAGTCTCTAATAGTAACATTCTCATACTCATGGAGATTTATCTTATACATCTCAGGTATAGGAGGTTGAATCTCATCATCTTTTTGTATTGCAATTGTCAAAGGTGCGATAAAAAAGGCAAAGAGGAATGGAGACAGGGGACAAGGCTGTCAACTTCTTTGTCACAACTTTACCATTCCTGTCTCTGATGTATTAATAATTATTCTTACCTCTGCATTCTCATATATTTACATGTATAAACCTTGTAATCTGGGATGGTATCTTAAACCTCTCTAGTGTAACTAAAAAGGGTCTCCCAGGTCATGTGGTCAAAGGCTTTCTCAACATCCAACAAAAGAAAGCTGCGGGGACTTGATTTACAGATAAATAATGAAGCACTTCTACTAAATAGTGTGTATTTGTTCCTGGCTGACGCCCAACAATAAAGCCATTCTGATCACGACATCTCAACTAAGAGGCTATCCCCATTCCTATTTGCCAACAATTCCATAATTATTTCATAATTATTTTATAATCCAAATTCAACAATGTTATCGGACGATATGAATTAAGATCCTTCATATTTTTCCCTTTTTTTAAAAGCTAAAAACATTGGGTAGGTTAAATAAAACTGGGATGGTCTTCCTTTGAAGATAAAATTGGCTACTAAAAGCAGATATTCTATTACAACAACAGAGAACTCTTTATAAAGCTCCCATGGAAAACTAGCAAACCTCACATCTTGAAGTGTGGCAAACTAAGAACCACCTCTTCCAACTCTTCCTTGCAAAAGGGGCTTACCATTTTTTGCCTAGCTTCCCCTGAAAGTGCAGGTATGTCTAGTCCTCCCAAAAACACCTCCAATGGCTCTTTATCAGTTCTCTGACTATTGCTATAAATCTGGTTAAGATGTTCTAAGAAACTTTAATTTATCTTTTCCTGCTCTTTACAGCGCAGCTCATTTACAAGACATTTTAGGATAGATATGGCTCTTTTTGCTGTTTTTTCTAAGGCTTGCCAGGCCATAACCTTCCTGGCATAATTTCTCTCTTCATAAATCTTTTGCATATAAGTGGTGTTATTTACATAGTTCTGGTATAAAAATATTCACTTAGCGCATGCGTAGCTTTCTCAAGCATCCTTCTATTATATTCGGTATACTGCCAAGAAAACTTGTCATGGGCTTCCCGCACATGCTTTTAGTGAACCAAGTTTTGCTTTTTGCTTTCCTGTCGGCTGGTGTATACTTAGATATCAATTGCACCCGTAAGTAAACCTTTAATGCATCCCGTATTACAATTGATGGATGTACTCTGATTTCTGATTTCTAGTCAAGAACTTTAGAATATCCTCTTTGAATATTCTAACCTAATTCTCATCCTTCAGGTAATGTTTATTAAAGATCCACCTCTTGGGTTGGGGCTTTCGCCCCTTACCAACGATTTCCAGCTTAAGAACTGAGGGTTCTGAGAATCCATTAGGAAGTATCTCAAGACATTTCAAACCCAGGCTATTTGAAACCAGTCAAAAACCAATCCAGAAGGCATTTTTAAATCATCCCGAGAGGCACATGTACTCCCTCTTTTCTGGGAATGCTTACCTCCATGAGTCTTAAAAGATTGGGCTTCTGCTGCCTTTTACGGCCTAAGAATCCACCTCAGGGTACTGTAAAAAGATTAAAATTGCTTCCTATAATAATTTCCCTCAGAATTTGCAATAGAGGCTGGAATAACTAATTGTACGGTCTAGTATTCTCCTCGACGGGGGCATAGAATCTGACTAAGGCAAACCATGCAGAAGAGACGGAACAATTAACCCAGAACCAGCAGCCTTGTATATCACTTGCCCAATCATGGATCTCTGTGATCATACTTCTAGCTATAAACACTAAGATACATCAATGGGACTCTGGGGCTGCTGAAAAAGCTCTGGCCCATTTCTTAAACATTGAATACATAGAGGGCTTAATTGTTGCACTAAAGGTTTCCTGTAACAATACTATGAATGGATTACGTTCAGCAATCCAGGCTTCAATAGCGTACAGTTTCCTTTTGATATTTAGCCCATTAGCACTGAATAAAATAATCTTCAATATGTTTCTTTGCGTTCCAGACCCACTCATGTTCCTACCTATATTGAAGTCCATACTGCTCTAAGTTTTGCCCGATATACCTGCTCCCTTCAGGCCACCCATTTAAAGAGATGGGAGCCCCAAACACACTATTTATATGAACACTTCGCTTTAAAAATCTGTGCAAGTTCTTATTGGCAGCCTCTATTCGACATTCTCCTGTGCAAACATTGTAATCATCATCTAATCCGAAAAAAAAACTCAAAGTGCTTAAATATGCCTTAAAGTGCTTCAGAATTCAAACGTGCTTCGTGTGCTTAGTGGCGGTCAACAAACTTGTATAAATAACACATTAAAATAAACGATCACAATATACGTAGCTCTCCCTACTAAAGTGCCTACTTCACTATCTCCCTCCCCCATAAAGTGTTTAAGTATGCCTTAAAGTGCTTCAAAATGCAAATGTGGTTCATGTACTTAGCGGAGATCAACAAAGTTGTACAAATAACACTCTCAAGTTAACCATCACAGTATAGGTAGCTCCCTCTGCTAATCTGCCTATTTTGCTCTCTCTGCAATGTAAACTCAAATTGGATAGTCTGTAATTTGTCTTTACTTGTTTAACTCTTCTGGACCTCATTTTAGACTGCACCCCGAAAGCAGCAGGGTAAACCTGGGAATAATTAACTTGATTTGAAATTTAAGTGTAACTCTCACTTGGTGGAATTTCCACTGGTTTATGATTTTGCGTTGCGTTGCGTTTGCGTTGCAAATATGAACATTTTTGATTGAAATCAAATACATTTTCACTCATTTTTTTCCACCTTCAGAAAGTATGTGACGCAAACCAGCCTACAATTGGGAGGTTACTCACAGCAATGTGCTTAGAAATTCCAGGTTCCACCTGTTATTCTCCATGCCCGGCCCTGATGGCTGGTACCTGAGTTGGAGATAATGATAGAGATTTAAATGCTTCGTCATCAGGATTTTCGTGATTTCGACAAATAAAGGTAATTTCGGATTCATTGATTTAAAAAAAAAAATAAGGAGCTATGTTTAGAAGTCGAACATGAAATTAAATATTGTAATAGCATTCTCCTGCTTCGAATGTTTAATTAGTCTCATTTCGCTCCCCGAGTCTACCCCAGCATGGATCCATTGTTGAAATAAAATGGCACTACATGTAGGCTACCTATGAAACTTATTGAGCCGCATATATTGCTTTCCACTAGGATATTGAAGTTCGTGATTGGTTTTTGAATGACACGTTTCCTTAGCCAAAGCGTGAAGCAAGCCGACACGCGTCATGCTGTTCTGCCGGAAGCCTCTTCCTGGGCATGCTAAATTCACCATTCAGTTATTGATGTTTGCAAATTATTCCCATTCTATCCCCCACTTGCTCAGTGGTTTTCATTTAATCCATAATATCACAAGCCACCTTTAATCTACACCGTTGGCTTTGAGTTAGAACTATTATTTATATTAGGGCTGTTAGTAGCCAGGCTCTAAGTAATGAGCCCTGTTGCCAACGGAAATTCCCACCAGAAAGATTCTTGGCCACATCCTAGTGCTGTTTAAATCCTCTATCTGTGCGGTTTGTGGAAGCTTTTGCAAGCGTCTCGTTGCTGTTTGGAAATGGATTTGTAATTCTGGTGATGAAAATGCCATGGAAGTGTAATTTTGTTGTTGTGATGGCATGCACTTGGGAAAAGATGCCTGGTCAGTCATTGTCCCAAAGAGATCTACCCCTGACCATTTTAAGCCACTGAGCATTTTTCATACCACATTTTGCACAGACACCCTTTTATTATCGTTTACAATCATCGTATCACTTTTTTCTTGACATCCACGTGCTATGGATGCCCACGAGTTAGCAGGAATTACCACCATTATCATTAATTAAAAACCCAGGAAAGCAAAGATTATTTGGATTTCAGTTTCACACTGCTTCTCTGTGTAACTAAACATGCAGAGTAGATTAAGGCTTCAGAAGGTGTCTTTCTTGGAATATCCTTTAAGTGTTTCACTTGTGACAGGACGAACTATTCTTGGTGCAAGGGTTTATACTTATCTAAGCATAATAGTCTTAAACGCACTAAAAATACCTCCCACAAAGGCCCATGAAACCTTAATTGTCTCAGACTGTAAAGTCAAAATGTGAGTAAGTGGAAGATTAGGCTTCTCACATGCTTGCTACTACTACAGATTAAGCAAAACAAAGACGAGGGATTCAAATTGTGATCTATTGCTGAACTTCTGATGATTTGAAATGAATGCATGACATTTCTTCATAGAAGACGACTTTTGTAGTAAGCATGTTAACGCTGAATTTTACTAATAAACTCTCATGAATTCTGAATGTTACATCTTCATAGAAAATGAATTATTATAGAGAAATAATACACGACTTTGAAAATGTGCCTACTTGAGTGGCCATCAATAATCAGGGAGTGTCTTTATTAACTGTTTATTAATGTAAAATGTCATGCTCATATTCAGATTAATGTAGTATTATGTTATATTAATGGTCATGTATTATGTATTTCCTTTATTATTCATAGGCCTTAAGTTAGCAAGGTCTTGGGCCTAGTTGCACAGCCTCATGTTAAGATGTATTGCTTAAACAAGTCACACATAACGGATGCCTAGAGAATTAGACTGTGTTTTTCCACCGGGTTGACTGAATGCTAGTAACTAAGGGGGTCATTAAGAACACAGCGGGATTACCCTCCGTGTTCATGCTGGAGGTCTAAACATAGACAGCCAGCCCCCTTGAGACCCCGCCGGCCGTATAAACAACATCCTACTGGGCCGGCCCAGCGAAATGCTGGGCCAGGACATTATCGTCGGCTGCACATGGAGCCGTCGTCAATGCCGCAGTGCGGCGGGTGCAGCAGCACCTGTCTCACAGATCACTGCCTGTAAGTCGGGCAGTGACCTGCGCAACGGGGCTGTGCAGGGGGGCCCGGGAGCACCCCTTCCACCAGCCATTTCCTGGTGGGTGAAACCGCCAGGGAATGGCTGGCGGAGCAAGGGGTCTCTATCCGGAGGGCAGCGCTACTTGCAGCACTGCCCTGTCGGATGAAGAATTCCAGCATCGTCAGGCTGCCTGGTGGCGGTAGCCTGGCAGTGGTGGAGGGCTGCCTGTGGCGGTCCCCACTGTGTTCATTATGTGGCGGTGGAGACCGCCATGCCAGTGGCGGAAATTTCCTCCGCCGCCGGCATGGCGGTCTCGACCGGCAAGTTCATATTGACCCCCTAAATCTTCTTTCCCATGAGAACTGCTTGCTAGAAAATGTTGTGCTAGATATTACTACTTTGTAGAATTCAGTGTGTGTAAAGGCGACGTTCCAAGGAACCAACAATGGATGCAGAGACTGGAGTACAAGACAATACAAAAAAAACAACGGGAACAGGAGAAGAGGAGCCAATCATCGACATGTGAAAGACAGTTTAGCTATATCTTAGATTTGAAGTTCTAGTTTCATTGGACTAAATGTAAACATTCGATTCTTCGACCAGTAGCAACGAGGACAGTGTCCTGGATGGTTTTAACTTAGCCCGACTACACAGAGAGTGGAGAGCTCACTTTTTTCCAAATCTTTTACTAAGAAGTGTCATTTTGATTATTGCCGTTCCTGAGACATTTCTATCTGAGACATTTATATCTTGAACTTGAATTTCTATCTTGAACTTTATTGCTATGTTCCGATGCTGATGCTGACCGAGCTCATGTTCCATTGACGAAGACAGTCGCAGCTTGCTGAACCATACTGAGGCAAGGTATAAGACTATGTTACTGATCGCCATGTCTACTTGCTTTCGTCTTTAGGTACCAACCGCTGATTACATAAAGCAATAGCTAGATTTTTTTTCCAAAATTTGTGTCAACTAAAATTATTGTACATGAAGCTCAAACATGGTGTTCCGATCAGAAGGTTAGTGAGGAGACTCACTGAGGGTGTTTGCTAAATGTTAACAACAGTTTATGTCTTTTCTTTACTGAATCAAAATGTATGCTATTTCTATTGCCCAGTTATTCTTGCTACTGATTTGTACTGTGACTCTAGAATGTGTAGTGATCCATGCATTGATTAAATTGCGGTTCTTCAGAAGATTTGGTCAACCGGTATTGTTTCTGTGGGTTTACTATTTGATTTTGAGACTAAGGCCCTCATTATGACATCAGCGGTAAATCCCACTTACTGCCACGCTGACGGCTGCCAACTTACCGCTGCAGCAGCGTATATCTGTTCACCATATTATGACACACACAGACCAATCCTTCAGTATAGAGCCACATACACAAATCCGCCAGCCCAAAGGTCAGTGATAAACTGGCGGTATCAAAACCCACACCGTTACACCAGCAGACCAACGCCCATCACATTATGACCCACGAATCACCACGGCGGACATTCAACAGCGGAAAACCATTGGCTGTACATACCGTTGTGCTCAAAATGGACACACACAAACAAAACAATACCACATTGGACAATTCAAACAACACACACCTGACACCCATACATATACCACACCCACACACCCACACCACCATAAAACACCCACCCACATTTCCAACAACCCTTTACCATTACAAACCATTGCCAGCAGAGAGACTCCAAGACCACTGACACAACCAGAGCAACACACTATTCACACCTATACACCACTCATGCACCCCACATCACACACCCCAACACATTAGCCAACACACCCTCACCAACACACCTCACACAACACCCATGGCATCACAAAGACACCCCCATTTCACAGAGGAGGAGCAAAAGGTCATGGTGGAGGAAATTATCAGGTTAGATTCACAGTTATTTGGAGCACAGGTGCAGCAGATATCTATAGCTAGGAAGATGGAGCTATGGTGGAGAATCGTGGACAGGGTCAACGCCGTGGGACAGCACCCAAGAACTACGGATGACATCAGGAAGAGGTGGAACATCCTACAGGGGAAGGTACGTTCCATTGCTGCAAGACACCAGCTCCCCATCGAGAGGACTGGCAGTGGACCCCCACCTCCTCTCCCACAACTAACAGCATGGGAGGAGCAAGTCTTGGCAATCCTGCATCCTGAGGGTCTGGCCGGAGTAGGAGGAGGATTGGACTCTGGTAAGTCAACTCTCTACTACTACTACCCCTCTACCTGCATGCCATCACATACCCCCACCCTCAAGCTCACTCCCATCACTCCACCACTTCCCACACACCCCACCATCAAATCTCACTCATCCCAATACCAAGCCCTGCATGCTCTACCAATGCATGGACATCACTCACAGTCCTGCATGGACACTCATCACTAAAGCATGCACACTATAGTGAACTAACTATCCCACTATACACCAACGTACACAAGTGAAAGCTGCCACGGCAAATCCAACCAAAGAGGGCAAGCCATGGATCGACAATATGTCAGACACAGAAACCATAGAACATTATTTACATCCCCACAGGTACCCCAGCCAATGTCAGCGGAGAGGAGGTGCCACCACTATCTAGTCCCTCAACAGAAGAGGCCAACAGTGATGACAACAACTCTGGTCTTCAGGATCTGGATGACCTACCTGGCCCATCAGGGACCACTGGAAAGCCAATTACCCAGGCCCTGTCACACACCACTACAGAGCCTCCCCCATCAGGAAGCAACACCACAGCACCCACCTAATGTACCCACACCTCTGTCCCCAGGACACATCAATCAGCAGTGTGTCCACCTCTACAGGGACCCCAGGCCACACCTCATACCCAAAACAATCAGGGATCTGGGGTCAGTGGACACACGGTTTAGGGGACAGAGGCACAGGCCAACAGGGAAACTGGGAGGAGTGCAGTGAGCCAGGAGGAGGACAAGCCCAGGGAACAGACTCTCCAGGAGGCAGTTGCAAGATCCTGGGAGCTTATCAACATTCCCAGAACACGATGGGTCAGATCCTGGACAATGTGCAGGAGAACAGGTGGCTGCAGGAGGGACAATACCAGGGGATCAGGGAGGACTTGCAGGCCATCAACAACACCCTGATCTCCATAGCAGGGGTGCTGGCCGACATGGCCAATATTATGAGGGAGGCAGTCTCACACCAGTGGGCCCCTGCCACTAGCCAGACATCTGAACAGCCTTCAACTTATGCTGCCGCTAGTGGCCAGGAGGCCTCACCACAGGAGTCACAGGTCACCAGCACCCCTCCCCCTGCAGAAGGTGAACCACCCCTCAATGTTCCCTGCAATCCAGACAGAAGCCAGAGACACTTGCCAAGACCACCGCCAGGAAATGAGACTCTCCTGATTGTCACCCTTGTGTCCCACCCTGTCACCCTGTCCATCTTGAACTGCCATTGCTCCCCTTCCTTTGTCCCTTTGGAGAATGTACCTGTGCTACAAACAGACTGGAACAATACCATGGACCTTCCTCCATCATCACCCCATCCCATTGCACTTGCCCCTCCATATTTTAGCACTTCAATAAACACCCTTGGAAAAAAAGAAATTTGGAGTATGTCATGTATATCAAATATTTATTAATTGAAACAGGTACAAACATTACAAATCAACTGCACAGAAAATGAGCATAGATTAATGACCTGTAGCTGGCTGCAGTGATCACACCAGGAGTATATGTCAGGTCACCAACATCTGCATGATGAATTGCCAGAGGGAACAGTAAGTGGGCATAGAAGTGGGAAATATCAGCATGCCATTGCCACACAAATTCAAACAAATGTCATTGAAATGTGAACTAACACTGTCCTACCTGTGTGTCATTGGAAGTATTGTCGGATCACAGATGTTCTGTTGTCCTCATCCTCTGCCTCCTCATCCTCACTGTCCACAGGGTCCACTGCTAGCACATGGGCATCGCCAGCCTCCTCCTCCTGCAGGAATGCGACATGGCGTCTGAGGGCCAGGTTATGCAACATGCAGCATGCCACCACTAACTGGCAGACCTTCTTTGGTGAGTAGCACAGGGATCCACCTGTTAGCTGGAGGCACTGGAACCACAGGAGGCCAAAGGTCCTTTCAATTATCCTTCTGGTTATTATAATGTTATTCTGCCCTTGTCCTGGCATTCCTCACAGGGGTCAGCAGCCATGATAGGTTGAGGTAGCCAGAGTCACCTGAAATATTGTGGGACAACATTTAGCCACACACTATCCCATATGGCCCACACCATACCCATACACCAACATATACTGGGTGGGAACCAGGGCTCACCTATTAGCCACACCCTGTGCCTCTGTAGTTGGTCCATCACATTTGGGATGCTACTATTCCTCAGGACAAAGGCATCATGCACCGATCCAGGATACTTAGCATTGACGTGGAAGATGTACTGGTCGCAAGGCACACCATCTGTACATTCATAGAGTAGAAACTCTTCTGATTCCTGAACACCTATTCATTCTGGTGGGGGGTGACAAATGCAATATGTGTTCCATCAATCGCCCCAATTATGTTGGGGATATGTCCCATTGCATAGAACTCGGCCTTCATTGTGGCCAAATCTTCAACCTGGGTGAAAACAATGTAGCTGCACATGTGTTTTACCAGGGCAGACAACACTCTTGTCAGCACGTTTGAGAACATTGGCTGTGACATTCCTGCTGCCAAGCCCACTGTCACTTGAAAATAACCAGTTGCCAGGAAATGGAGTACAGATAGCACTTGCACAAGGGGGGAGATCCCAGTAGGGTGACGGATAGCAGATATCAGGTCAGGCTCCAATTGGGCCCTGTCCAGTCTATAGGTGAGGATAATGTGCCTGTCCTCCAGTGTTGCCAAGTCCACCAGGGGTATGCCTCCATCTCCTATTCCAATGGCGATGGTGATCTACGCCGGCTGTGACGGTATGCACCGCCGCAGACGTGACTGCCATTTTCTATCATATTCTTCACTTGCTACCTGACCTTCCATCAGAGAGGACCTACACTGCATGTGATGCTGTTACCTGTGTCTGGAACCTACCATGGCCCAAGGGACCGGAGGAAAGGGCCCCAGCCTTCAGTTCAGAGGAGTTGGAGAGACTGGTGAATGGGGTCCTCCCCCAGTACAGACTGCTGTATGGGCATCCAGACCAACAGGTGAGTACACAGTGAGCATGATCCATGTGGCATGAATGCATGGAGTTGTGCGTGTGAAGGCCTCATGTAAGGGGAGGGGGTGGATGTCCTCTGGGCGGCATACAGGTTGTGTTCTGGGCCATATGTGTGTAAATGGTGATGGAAATGGGTATTGTGGGCCATATGTGTAACAGGCAGAACTGTTTGTCTAAATCTATTTTCCTGTGTCTATTGCTCTGCAGGTCAGCGCCTATCGAAAGAAGGGTATATGGTGTGTCATTGCCAAGGACGTGCGGACCCTGGGGGTCTATGGCAGGTGGAGCACCCACTGTCACAAATGGTAGGAGGACCTGAGACGCTGGGAACGGAAGACAGCGAAGGACCACATGGGGATGGCCTCCCAACGAGGAATGGGTGCCCGTCGAACCCTGATCCCCCTAATGTCCCGCTTACTGGCAGTGGCGTATCCTGAGCTGGATGGGCGCTTGAGGGCATCACAGCAGCCACAAGGGGGTGGGTACAGTGCCCATGATTACAACTTACGCATGGTAGGGTGGTATCTGGGTGTGGGATGTGTGTCAGTGGGTGCCCCTAGGCCAGGCCTGACATTGCAGCGTAGGTCCCCTGGTGGCAAGGGTTCAGAAGGGAAAATCTTGCAAACTAGCTCGTAGCCATCCACTAATGGTCAGGGCTGCGTGGGTCCCAGGTGTGCTTCATTTGGTGGTGTGTGCCCCTCCCCATGCCTTGGCCGCTAACTATTTCTCTGGTAGTGCAATGCACATTGCGTACGGCTGTTCCCTGTGTGTGAGGGTGCTGTGTACACCAACAGTGGTGTTGGTGCAGCCATTGACCAAGTGTATCCTTTGTCTCTTCCCCCCGTTTTTGTTTTGTCATCCTGTCCTTATGTGCATTAGCATCATCTGGCGGATGAGCAGAGGCACCGGCGACTGAGGGAGCTGCATCCCACAGGACCCAGGAGGCAGAGTCCACCGACAGTGAGGGCACCAGTAAGACAGAGGGCGAGGGGAGTACCATGGCAGAGACTGGAGGGGACAGTTCTGACACAGATACCTCCTCCGATGGAAGCTCCCTGGTGGTGGCCAACACTTCTATGACCATCCCAGTTACAGGTACAGCCGCCACCCCCGTACCAGCACCACCCTCCCAGTAGCCCCTCATCGAGTTGCCTGTGCCCGCTCACCCAGCAGGGTGAGCATCTCCTTCACCCCAAGCACCTCAGGCCCTGCCCCAGTGAGCCCTGCTGCCCTGAGTGTGGAGGCTATTGACCTTCTGAGATCCATCTCTGTAGGGCAGTCAACCATTGTGAATGCCATCCAGGGGCTGGCAGCCCATATGCAACAATCAAATGCATTACTGGAGGGCATTCACACTGGATTGGCGGCCCAACAGAGATCGATTCAGGCTCTTGCCTCCTCTCTGATGGCAACCATTGTCCCTGTTCCTACTGTCCCCCCTCCAACTTCCACTGCCCAGTCCCATTCTCCTCAACCCCAACCTATCCCAAGCACACATAGAGACATGCATGCACACAAAACAACACCCAAAAGAGTCACAGCAAACACAAGCACCACACTTCATCCCACAGGCACTCACACAAACACCATCCAGTTGCAGATACAACATCCACTATTTCCACTGTGTCCCCTACTCCTCCACCTCCCACCCAGTTAAGTCCACACTCACACCTGCATGCACTACATCATCATCCATTACTAGCATTACCACACCAAGCAGAACACACACCTCACGTGCAGACACCTCCACAACAGCCATGCACGCGTTGTGTCCTCTCCCACCTTGTCTGTCCCCCTTCCTCAAATACGCAAACGCAAGCACTCAGATACCAAACAGCCATCCACCTCACAACAGTATACAGCCCATGCACCTGCACCCAAAAGCAGCAGAGAGACACCTCCAACAACCACTCCCTCATCCTCCACTCCCATTCCTTCTCCCTCTTCCCGCCCCAATGTCCCTAAAAAACTGTTTCTATCCACCATTGACCTCTTCCATACCCCTCCCCACCATCTTGCACGTATGGCCAGGGTAGGAAGAACCCAGCCAAGCACCTCAGCAACACAGTCCACAGGCTCAGTCCTGACCGCACCCACTCGTGGTGGAAAGGGATCCAGGCCACATGTCCTGAAGGGGAAGGAGCCTGCAACAGCCAGCCTACAGGGGAAGGAGACTGCCACAGCAGGAAAGATGGGAAAGGAGCCTGCACCTGCCACCTGAAAGTCCAAGGAGCCTGCACCAGCAGGCAGGAAGAGCAAGGAGCCTGCACCAGTAGGCTGGAAGACCCAGGAGCCTGCCCCAGCAGGCAGGAAGACCAAGGAGCCTGCACCAGGAGGCAGGAAGGGCAAGGGGCCTGGACCAGGAACTGCGCCGGAGCCCCCACCAGCAACCAGGGTTGTACAACCATCCAAGATTGCAGGGTATGGGCAGGAGCATCCCCCTACCAGCAGCACCACCTCTGTGCAGCCATCCGAGGTTGCAGGGGATGGGCAGGAGCCTCCCCCCACCAACAGCACCAATACTGTGCAGCCGTCGTCGCCAGCAGACGGTATGTAATCCTGCCTTCATGGGCTGCTGTGCAACCTGCCCCCTCCAAAACCAGTGGGCAAGACACCCACCCAGGAGACTGTGGCCCATCACTCCCCAGGATCAAGCACAGGGGAGGTTGCCCCCTCCAGAACCGGTGGGTAGGACACCCACCTGAGAGACTGTGGCCCATCACTCCCCAGGATCAAGCACAGGGCAGGTTGCCCCCTCCATAACCAGTGGGTACGACACCCAGCTGAGAGACTGTGGCCCATCACTCCCCAAGATCAAGCACAGGGCAGGTTGCCCCCTCCAGAACCAGTGGGTACGACACCCAACTGAGAGACTGTTGCCCATCACTCCCCAGGATCAAGCACAGGGCAGGTTGGCCCCTCCAGAACCAATGGGTATGACACCCACCTGAGAGACTGTGGCCTATCACTCCCCAGGATCAATCACAGAGCATATTGCCCCCTCCAGAACCAGTGGGTGAGACAACCGTATGAGAGACTGTGACCTTGCACTCCACAGGACCAAGCACAGGGCATGCTGCCCCCTCCAGAACCAGTGGGTGAGACACTCACATGAGAGACTATGACCTTGCACTCCACAGGACCAAGTACAGGGCATGTTGTCCCTCCAGAACCAGTGGTCTTGTTACATCTCCCGGCTGAGGTGCCCACCGTCCCCTGTCCCTTGAGGTGCCTGCCTATTTACCAACTGATGCCCCTGCAGTATTCTCTCTGTGTTGAAGCAGGTGACATGTGTGGTCTTGGACTTTGGCCTGTGGCCATGTGGCCTATGCAAATTGTGGACTGGGCTGAGTTCCCTTTTCTGTACATATGTATATATCTATTATCTTGCCTAACTTATTTTTCATACTGTGTTGATCTCATTACATTCACTTTTGTGAAATCCTTTTGTCCTTGCATTATTCAGCTGAGTTATGGGGTAAAATTGTTTTTGTAATGCATCTGGTTGTGTGTATGGGGTGTGTGTTGTGCGTGTGTTTGTCACTCTCGTTTTCCTGCCCCCCTCCCTTGTGTGCTAGGTGGCTGTACTCACCATCGCCGTCTTCGCCATCGTTGGTGTTCATGGCAAAGTAGAACGTAGAATATCATTGGGAAGACATGCAGTTCAGGTTCCATGGTGGCGTGGTTCTTCCCTGTGTCTCCACTGGTGAGTCCTTTCCCTTCTGTGCTCAGTTTCTGTCAGGCTTTTGGTGTCGTTGGTGTCTCCCTGGAAAAGGTGGCGGTTTGCAGTGTCTTAATATGGTGTGCGGACCATTGACTTCCACCAGGCTGTTGGGGGCTACCGCCGTGGTGGCTGTTGTTTCTGCCCGGGCAGTCGGTGTGGTACATTGGCTGTCTATCGGAGATGTTTCTGCCATGGTCATAGTTTGGCAGTAGTTATCGCCGGCCTGTTGGCGGTATTACTACCACTTTATCACCGACCGCCAGGGTCGTAATGAGGGCCTAAGTCATGTGATATTAGCATTGTTAATAAAAGGAAATAAACATTCTAATTTTACATAAAGGTGTGGTTATTCATGGCTAGGGGGGCATAGTGTGTGGGAATTACTGACTCCCAAGATCATTGATCCTATTGACTAAGATTGTTACTGATTGATATTGTAATTGAGTCTTGTGGTGGGAATTACTCTAAGCACAGTCAAAAGGTCTATCGAACCTCTAACGTGTCCCCTTATAAATTAATTGAAGAAAAGCCAAATAAGGTCAGATACGCTAACAGAGATGGTAGCAGGGTATATTGGTTAGTCTCCTTAAGAATCCTTCACCTTAAGTCAAATTGCTTTTGCCTCATAGAGACAGGTAGAAGAATATGATAGTTTGCCTCCTTAAAAGCCTATCATAAAGCATTTTGCCCCATAGAAAATAAATGTGAAATAGGAGGTACCCAGAGGTCGCAGATCGGATAGGAGAAATTGGTGAAAGTTTGGATCTTCAGATTCGATGATACAAAGTGGAGAAAGAATGTGTCCCTAAGAACTTAGGATGACTTTCCCAGAACCTTGGAGCTTGCCAATGATTCTTTGAAGATGTTCTCGGCGTTCTAGTGACAGTGTGAATGGAATAGATTTTGCGATTGCACAGCTTATGCAAATTGCAGGTGAATTGTGACATTTGTGAGGGTTTAGGGAGATTGTGTACTCCAAATTAAGTTGTTGAAGGAGTTTGCGTACTCCGCAATGTGAGAGTACGGGAGTCATAGAAGTTCTCATGTGGGTAGTGCTTTATGCTAAAATATTTCCCACGTGGTAATTGGTATACGGGCCCTGTGAGGTCTAAGACTCCGGGGTATATTGAAAAGTGTACGAGGCACTTGATTTTTGATGTAATTTGTCTGGTTTAATAGGTCAATCGGGCGTGGTTGACAAACTCGAGAATGTGTGTTAAAGTGAGTAAAAGGTTTTCGACTGAGATCTGGCGAGTCCTATGTTCACCAGGACAGACCCACTGACCAGTGGGGAGTAAAATTTGCAGGTAAAGTTTTGCTTGCAAATCAGGGAAATTGAGAAAGAAAGAGTAGCTGCGAGAGCCAACGCCGTCAGTGAAAATCCGTAAGGATTCTGAAGCTATTGTGTTACCTTGCCTGTAGTGAGTGGACAAATTGGTTTTGATTTTGTTTAGTGCTGGGAGGACAATCCGAAAGACTTTGTCAGATGCTGTACGTGTGAGTGTGATGTCATTAGGGCCACGCTGGGATAGGTTGGTTAGTGAGAAGGATCGTGCACAGATTGGTGGACAACCATGAAGCGCAATTGGTTGAGGAGGCTGGCGAAAAGGATTCTGGGATTGAAAGTCACTTCCTGATATGATTTAGAATAACATAAAGGTCACAGAAATGAAATTTTTCAAAGCTTTAAGGAGTGCCCCAAGGGGAGATACGTATATTACAACGTGTAAAAGAGATATTGCACCACCAGAAGGTACACCTGCTTACATTGTATTTGAAGAGAAGGGTGCCTGTGCCATGTCTTTGGCTGAAAACAATGGTGCAAAGTGACGGAAAAATATGGGAGTGTAGCATTTACTGCTTACGGAACATTTAAGTTTAGGAGCTTAGAGAATTTGAGGAGAATGCTGTATGATTTGAAACCCCCTCTGAGACCACTACAGTTTGAGTCATTAGCAATCTCAGAACTAGTAGCCAGACAGCAACAGCAACAGAAACTTGAGAGGAGAATGAGAAAAGCAGAAAAGACACTAGCGGAGGCTAGATGGGACAGCGATCAAAGATTTTGGAGAACCAAGACTTTACAGGGAATTAAGTTGTTTCCTGCAATTACACAGGACAGCGAGAGACAAGAGATGGAAACTACCAGAAAGACAAACAGAAGTCCATCCGAGAGTAGGGAGTGGAAATCAAAAGAGTCTAGGAGATCTTTGATACTCGATGAAGGTTCAGATGATGATGAATTCTTTTTACAGTTACTGAGAAATCACTCCCACCATATGCAGCACAAGAGAGTGGTCCAAGCACTAGTGTGTCCCCCTGTGCACCGACACCGGTTAACATGACGACGACACCAATACAGATTAATCCTAACCTGACACAGAGCCAAATGCAGAGCAGTCCAACTCTGCCTACTACGTCGGCAGCTCAAAACCCAATGCCACAGCTAAATATCCCTAGAATTTACCCTGATGTACCTATCGTAGAAGCTGCCACAAACTTAATAGTACCAACAGGACAGGTTTTTCTGAAACCAACACTGGTTCAGACTGAGCCAACTCCACTCTTACTGTCTCGAGTACAGAAACAAACAATACCAAAGTGCATTTCTATAACAGGAGCACAGACAGAAATGCCCGTATTAATGAGTCAGAATACAGGAATCATGCACTCACAAATCCCGAATGTTAGACCAAATCCAGATGCAGTGTCTGTACCCATCACAATTGGTCCAGTCATACCATTGTTTGCCCAGGGAAATAACAACACCAACGACCAGGGAATCTTGAGTCAGAATTTAATGGGAGGAGGATTTAATGAGTGGCAGAGTAGCCTCTCCTGTGGGACAGACCTTTGATGGAGCAGGATCATTGTTAGACCTTAGTCCTTACAGACCTCTTCCGAATACTGGAACAGGGTCAAACATCAGTCCTAGCCTAAAGTTACTGGCACCGGAATCTCCAAAGCTAACTGTACAACCATTGCCAAATACTCAGCCCAACATTTCACTGCAAGGGTTGACAGCCCAACAATTGACCGAATTGACAAGCTGAATAGTCCACAAAGTGCTTCTAGGGGAGAAGAATACTTGAACTATACTAGACTTGGGATGGAAGCAGGTGAACTTATTGAAGGAACTATGGGAGTGAACCAACTCAAATCTTACACAGAAGCAGAATTACGATACTTACGCACACACATTACAAATGAAGCGGTGAGGTACATCAAAGGCTAGCAGATTTAGCAGAGAAATACGGCATACAGATTGAGAAAAGAAAACACTTGAAGAGGAGTTACAGATTAGATTTTGACTCGAAAGATTTTGAACACATGAGATCCGCAGGAATTAAAACCCACATTAGAGAGTTATTTCAAAGCGTCCAAAACATAGGGAGCATTAGCTAAATGGAATGGTCAATGGGTTAAAAAAAAGAGATAAGACGAAAGGGGATTCCGCTAATCTCACTGCAAATATGCAGTAGGTTGAGGACACAGTAACATTTTTACCAATGAGAGAAATTCCAGGAGGGAATTTTTTCCATGTCACTTGGAGCAGAAGTGACATTCTATCATTTACCAATGATTATCCCAGGTTGAGAGAGAAACCAGTAGAATGGTACCAGCAGACAGACAGGTTTGTGAAACCCACAAAATGCCTGTGTGAAGCTTTGAACACCCTGTTGGAGATAGTAGTTCCAGCAGATCTATGGATTGAATGCAAGAGGAGAGTAGATTGGCCGACAAAGGAACCAGTGAGAGACCCCATTATAGGTGCACCATCTCCTGAGGTCATGAAATATTGCTATAAAGTGACTGAATTTTTGAAAACCAGAATTTCGTCTAAAAATATTGATTGGCAGCACATAGACAGAACATCACAGGAAGCAAAAGAGTCTATACATGCGTACTATGAGAGATTGTTGCAGGCGTTTAAACATTACAGTGGTACAGAAACAATTGAGCCGAAAGACATGTTTCATTTTGTGTTCAGATTTGTTGAGGGACTGAGACCTGAAGTTAGCCAGATGATTAAAAGTCATTTGATTTGCTGGCAAGCAAAGCCAATCGATGAGGCATTGAAGTATGCAAAGTACTGTACTGACGAGATTGAGTTGAAACAAAGAAAGTTGAAAGAGGAGGCAATGGTGATGCAGAATAAAGTGGCACTAACAGGAATGCAGGGAAATTTTCAGCAGCAACAGCAGCAGGGAAATGTGGGATTTCAGAATCAGGGGAGAGGTTCGAGGTCGTGGAGGAATTGGAAACGGAAATCGTAGTCCTGATTTGAATACTGTAGTTGTTCAGAATGATGTGCAGAGAATGAAGAAATTGTTGCCATGTCACACTTGCAGAGGTCTCAGACATTGATAAAGGGAGTGTCTGATGTTAGTTCAGGAAGGGGTGGTTCAGCAAACAAGTGACATTAATTCTTTTCAAAACATGAGAGGACCAAGAATGAGAGGTCATAATCCAAATTTTCAAAGTAACGTAAAACTGATACAGAATTTTCAACCCATGCAACAGGTGAAAATGCCACATATGCAGATGGCACAGTTGCAGCCAAGGCAACAGCAGGTTCAAATGGTACCTAGACAGCAAATACAAATACCTCAAGCCCTAATGGAGCAGCAGCAGGTGATGCTTCCCCAGCAGGTCACCAGTCAAAGGTTTAACCAGAGTAATAACACAGTACACCAGTTCCCATTACACAGTGAGAATGGAATAAACAATGACTGGATGAGTGAGAGTTTGGATGAAGAAGAATGTGTGCTTGCAGCTTCTCTAGAAGTAGATCAGAAAGGACCGTATGTGAAGGGAAGAGTAATGGGTCACAATGTTTCATTCTTGGTTGACACAGGAGCTCCACGCTCCACAGTAAGAACAGCAGAAGTTCAAAATTTGCCCCTTTCAGGAAAAACAGTACAGATTGTAGGAGTAGCGAATCAGTATTTGACCAACCCAATAGCAGAACCAGTTCAGGTTAAAATTGGCAAGTTTAAGGGATTATACAAATTCGTAGTTTGTGACTCGAGTCCGGTATCCTTACTGGGAAGGGACTTGTGTAAAACAAGAAGTTTGATTACCTGCTCAAACGACGGAATTGAAATTCAGACAAACAGTGATGATGAAGATGACCCAGCTCCAGAGATGAATTCAAGGCAATAAATGAGGAGTACACTTTGATTAGCTTCTTTCCAGTTTTCCCAGTAAAAGATCTTCCTTCTTATTTACAAGGAACAGTTAAAATGAAGGTGTGGGATTTGACAGGCAAAGACATTGGTCTACTAAAAGGAGTTGAGCCAGTTAAGGTTTTGATCAAGCAGAACGTGAATTTTCCCCAGATTCCCCAGTATCATATGACACAGGACATCATTGGGAAAGTTGCTCCCATAACTGCAGAATTTGTGAACCAATGGGTTTTGAAAAAAGTGTTGAGCAGCACATGTAATTCACCAATAGCGGGATTGAGAGACCCCTGTTGGAAAGTTCGAATTGTTCAAGATTTGAGAAAAATAAATTATATTTTGGTTAAATGTTGTCCCCTAGTGCCAAATCCAGCAGTGATTTTGTTTCAGATCCCATGTGATGCTGAATGGTTCACCGTAATAGACCTTTCACAAGCATTCCTTTCTGTACCTCCTCATGAGGATTGTCAATTTATCTTCTGTTTCAAATTTGTAGATCAAGTCTACTGCTGGTGTAGAATTCCTCAGGGGTTTTGTGAATCACCTTTTATTTTCAACCAGATCTTGAAAAAGGACTTGGAGTCATTGGAAATGCCTTTCCAATCGACATTGGTACAGTACATTGATGACATGTTAATGGCGTCCAAAACAAGAGAAGAATGCAAATACGATACGATTGCCTTACTGAATCATTTAGGGGAGAATGGTCATAAAGTGTACCCAGCTAAATTACAATACTGTCAGAAAGAAGTGATGTATTTGGATCATCAGACTGAGAAGGGAATTAGTAAAATATCCAGAGAAAGGGTTACAGCCATATTGCAGATGAGTCCCCCAGCCACACAAAGGGATGTCAGGATGTTTTAGGGAATGGTAAGCTATTGTTGTCAGTGGATTCCCAACTTTTCAGTAATTTCGAAGCCATTACAGAATCTGACTCACAAAGGAGTTCCAGATCCCTTAATGTTAGATCAAGCCTGCATGAAATCATTTTCCGAGTTGAGAGAAAGTCTGCGCAAAGCGCCTTCTCTGGGAATGCCAGACTACAAAAAAAACCTTATGTTGTTATGTGATGAGCGTGATTAATGTTCTTTGTCTGTCTTGACTCTCAAGTCCATGGTGGTGTGAACCGCCCAGAAGCCTTTTTCAGGTACTTTGGACCCAGTTGCAGCAGCTTTACCAGGCTGTTTGCCTTCAGTCGCTGCATTTGGACTGAGCCTCACTCAGAGTGAGAGCATTGTGATGGGACATCCCCTGATTATTATGGTCCCTCACTCCATTTAAGTTTTACTTACTCGAACCAAGACTCTGGCCCATATTTATACTTTTTTTGCCCGGCATTTGCGCCATTTTGTGATGCAAAAGCGGTGCACACTTACTAAATACATTTATATTTCGTAAGTTTGCACCGCTTTTGCGTAAAAATTTTTTCTCAATTGTGGCACAAAAAAGTATAAATATGGGCCTCAGTATCTTACAGGTGCCAGGCTGACTCATTACGAGACGAGCATCTTGGGATCCCCAAATGTGTCATTGAAAAGGTGTTCAGTGCTTAACCCAGCAACCTAGCTCCCAAAAGAGAATGTTGAAACTGACTAATTGGAAGATGTTGAACATGATTGTCCTGAAGTAACTGATCTATGCACAAAACCGAGACCTGATATCAGAGATAATCGATTGGAGGAAAATGACCAAATTATTTTTGTTGATGGTTCCTGTTTAAGAGACAACACAGGAACATTGAGAGCAGGATATGCAGTATGCACAATTTCTGGTATACTTTAAAAAAAATTATTTATTGATTTTGCAGTGAATACAGTGGAAGTAAAGAAAAAAACAAAAGGAAAACCATAAAATACAAATTAATCTTCGTACAAGCTACGTGTATCTGTTTTGCATGATGTTATACATCGATTTATGAAACAATGAGTACATTAAGCATCCCCACCTCCTTGTCCCCGTCGTCCATTCCGTATTATCCAGCATAATTATACTTTTTTCTCTTGACCAACTGTATTTGAGGCACATATCATACTGTCTGGGTTCTTGAGAAGGAATGCGTTCAATGGCCCCCATATATCCTTCGGGCAAGAGGCAGGAGGCTGCAACTCTGTATAAACCTCCAGCTGGTCGTTACAGTATAGTACGCCTGATAGCCATTCTTTGAATTTGGGCACCCTTCCTCTCCCCCATCTGCATGCCACCATTTGTTTTGCAAGTTGGAGAACGATGCCAGTATATCTACGGTATGCGCCCTCCAGCTCCTCTGTATATCCCAATAGTGCTATCTGTGTTGTAAGCGTTATTGACGTGGATGTCATGTGGGAAATTGCCATTGCGACTTCTTTCCAGTATTGCAATACTGGTGGGCACAGCCAGGCCAAATGTAGGAAACCTGTATTCTCCATCCCACACCTAGCGAAATTTGCACCTGGCCTTAGACCATATTTATGGAGTTTTCTGGGTGTTTAGTATAATCTGTGTAAGAATTTATAGTGTGTAATTCTCAGCCGGCTGCTAGCTTTGATCTTACCGGTCTGTTGACAGCAATAGACAGCAATAGAGACATTGCTGGTCCAAAAGAGGCAGTTGTAGCTCCTCGTCCCAATCCTCCCGTGCACCCCCACCTGTCATCGGTTGTTCTTGCTGCATGCAGTTGTAGGGTGTTGCAACCAAGTGTCATGGTGAGTCTGCTTGCAGCAATGTATGAAGCGTGTTCACCTTGGGCGGCTCCAGTGGGAAGGTCGGTGTAATATCTCTGATGCTGCACTTAAGGCGGAAGAACAGGAAATTATCCAGTGGTGATTGCAACATACCGATTGGGAGCGCCTCTCTTTCCCGAAAATGGGCACCTTTATATAGGTCCCCCCATGTGAGCATGTTTAACTTCGGTAGTAATTTTCGCACCTGCTGTTTCGCATGTGACTGAGAATGGTCCTTGGTTCAACAGTGGCATGTCCGGAGAGTATAACAGGCCCCTCCCTGCCCGATTAGCCATCTTTTTCCAGGCTCTTTGCGTGCAGGCCACTGTAGAGTCTTGGGGAGAAGTGATTGTCATATCTGGCCTTAGGTATACCAGTAATGCGCAAAGTGGGCTTGCGCGCAGTCCCAGTAGAGCTCTAGGTCAGGGACATCATAGCCCCCATTGGCAAACGATTGAAAAAGAATTTCCCACTTCAATCGTGGCTGCTTACGAGCTCATGTCAGTCTAATCATTTGTGTTTTTAACAGTTTAAAGAAATGCTTAGTTGGTGGGAACGGTATATTGAGAAATAAATAGAGTAGTATGGGAAGTATGACCATCTTCATTAGCGAAATGCGGCCTGCCATTGAAATGGGTAGGGTAATCCAGAGCGTCATACTGGATTGTATATTGTCTAGAGCCATCCAATAGTTTAACCGCACTAATTCTTCTATGCCCAAGTAGCGAAGACTCGTGTCTGTCCACTGGGGGGAAAGTCCGACCTGAAGCGGGCTGTGTTTGCAGTTAATGGGTAAATGTGCGATTTTCCCCAGTTTATTTGTATACTGGACATGTGACCAAATCTTACAAATTCCCATAGTATGGGGTTTCGGCTGTCTGCTGGGCTTCAAAGGTATAGTGTTACATTGTCAGCATATAGGGAGATGAGTATATGTCTGCTGGGAGTGCGGATAGCTAAGTGATTGTGATGTTGGCGAAGTTTGGCAGTCAGAGGCTCCATTGCGGGGGCAAACAGCAGAGGCGATAGTGCGCATCCGTGCCCGGTCCCCCTCTCCATGTGGAAGGATGTTGTGCGGGCTCCGATCTGAGAGGGAAACCAGGCAAACCACAACATACTGGTGATAACAGACAGCTAATAAGCTGTGTCTCTCCCTGGGCATAGCATAGGAAGGCTGGCACCCTCTCTCTCTAGGGAGGGACCTCCGTGCGACCCGCTGGCAGACGCCCAAAGGGAAACACCCCACCTACCCTTAGAGATTCAATGGTTAAAATTGGTAGTGATGGTTTAGGATTTCAAATTGAAGGTTATACTTGGCGGAATTGGGAACATCACTCTGGGAGGGGGGAAGGGGAGTTTGAATGTTACCTACGGCTGCGCCACTGCACACCCCAATCACATGAACCAGGTATTCATGACAGGCTATACAAAGCTACCCAAGATACAAAACAAAGTGGCTATGCTACTGGTTCACACCTTTTATATGTAAACATAGTAAATTGGGAGAAAATAATGTCCATCTGCCGCAGATCGTGCTGCCAGGGGTGCCAAGCTGGTATGGCACCCAACCACTTCAGGTTCAATTGTGTTGATCGAAAGTTCAAACAACACGTAGACATTCAATGATTAGATACCAAGGCACATCACCATAGTTCTTATAGTCCATTCCTTAGTACACTGTGCAAATCAAAGTTCAGAGTACATGTATGTATATGGTGAAGGTTTTATTCATCCAATGCATCATGAATCCAATGAAACAACAGCCAAAAAGTGTTTCGTCACCAAGACTTTCTCAAGGCTGTAAGTTGAACATACAAAAACACAGCTACCCCACTGGCCACGAACCAGCTCATATCCACACCATTGGATGACAGAATGCAGAGCGGGAGCCCAGCCACCTAATACTGGCTATACGTTAGACTGCCTTACATGGAATATGCGGGGACTGGGAGACCCACGTAAGAAAAGACACATAATAGCATACTTAGACAGACACAATACGCACTTAGCATTACTACAGGAGACTCACTTTGCGCCTGGGGCACAGGTCCCATTTGCGACATGATGGGCATCATATAGACAATTCGCCACTTACTCCTCCTATTCCCGTGGCACAGCAATTCTTATTCACAAAGGCACCCCATACATGCCACAAGGTTTTAGACATAATCCACAGGGGAGATACACCATCCCATAGGGTAGACTAGCACAACGATCCATCACAATAGTTAACTGCTATGCACCAAACGTTGATGACCCCTCTTTCCTTGATACAATTTGGAAACATGTGGTTAAAATAGGATCAAAATATTGAATATGGGGGGGAGACTTTAACCTGGTCATGGATCCCCTCATGGATAAAGGAAAAGGGCCAGCACACTACGTTAACAAAGCGGCAGAGCGCCTGCACGCAGACATAGCTGCACACGGAATGGTGGATGGCTGGTGCTGGCAGCACCCACTTGACAAGGAGGGCACATTTCACTCTGCCGTACACTGTAGATGGTCGAGGTTAGACTATTGGTTCATCTCCTAAGCTATGGTACTCTGGCCAAGAGAAACCACAAATCTGGCCGGCACATATTCTGAGCTAGCACTGCCTGACGTAGCTTCCCCACTCAGCACCTGGCGTCTGTCCCCAAACATGCTACGGGACAGCTTATTCTGAGAGGAACTCAGGAGGGAGATAGTGGACTTCTTCAATAGGAACAAGGACACCGTAACCAAAGTAGGCATAGTGTGGGGAGCCTTCAAGGTGACGATGAGAAATAGCTGCCTAGCAAATGGTATTGAAGTCCTGCGTGATATCCGATCCACCGTCACTTGCATTGAAACAGAAATCAAAAAATTAGAGAAGGCGCTAGCTACAATGATTACTGCTATCATAGCCCGACGCCTGAGGGAGGTATTGACTGACTATCAGGAGACGGCAGAGCGAGAGGTAATATTCAGGGGTAAATACGCACGAGTGCGGGCTTACGGAGAGGGGGAAAGGCCCGGCAGGGCACTAGCCAATACCATTTGCATGACCCGTTCAGACAACACAATATTGGAGATTCAAGACCCATCTGACCATATACTTAGGGACACTCCAGACATACTTAAAACATTTGTTGCATAATATGAGCAACTATACTCATCAACTAGGACAACGCCCCTGGACACAGACAGCTACCTAGAAGATGTAGCACTGGCTTGGCTCAGCGACTCCCAAAGTGAACTTCTCACTGCTGAAATAGTACAGGACGAGATCCAGGAGGCCATAATGCAGTTGCACCCAAGCAACGCCACTGGGCCTGATGGCATAACAGCCAATTTCTACAAACGTATGAGGCCGTACTTATCCAATGGCTGAAAGAAGTATATACCGAGGCTAAACAGGATGGGATACTTCCCCCCTCTATGAGAGAGGCCTTGATAATCAATTTATTAAACCCAAATAATATAGCCTCCAGTTGCGAATCTTACCGCCGACTATCGCCCATCAACTGCGATACAAAGATCCTGGCAGAAGTCCTAGCTAACCGTTTAAGTCTATTAATGACATTCCTGACCCGACCAGACTAATCGGAGTTTGTACCAGGCAGATCCACATCGCACAACCTGCGTACTTTCTTTGCCTTACAACACATCATAGACCCTGAAATCCCCGCAGCAGCAATCTTTCTAGATGCCACAAAAGCCTTAATTTCCTTAGAGTGGGATTATTTAATGATCATACTGAGGCACATGGGTTTTCTGCCCGCATATAGAGACTGGATCGTATTGTTATACACCAGCCCGTTGGCAACCTTGCTGGGGAGTGCAAGGCCACAGTCTCTCAGGTGGTGAACATGTCCACTGCTCCTGGAGGGGGCCCCTTGTACAGCAGTCCCGGAAGGGTGGCCGACATAGCTTCCGCTGGTGGTGATGGCTGCACTGTGTCATCTGGTGAAGGTGTCTCCTGGACAGCCTCTGCTGGAGGTGAGGGATGCACCGTGTTGGCAGGTGGAGGTGCCTCCCGGGCAGCCTCTGCTGGAGGTGAGGGATGCACTTCCTCAGCTGGTGGTGGGGGCCCTGTGACCACTGGTGGTGGTGGTGTCACCTTGACAGCCCCTGCTGGAGTCGTGGGCCTCTTCCCCTACTTGTCAGGAGGTGTTGGATGCTTGCCCTTCCTGGCAGGAGTCGAGGGTTTCATCCCCTTCATGGTAGGAGGTGCGGGCTCCTTCCCCTTCATGGCAGGAGGTGTGGGATCCTTAACCTTCCTGGCTGGTGGAATGGGATCCTTCACTGACTTGCCACCATGACTAGGTGGTGCCACCACTGTCTGCGTAGACAGTTTGGCTGAGGTGCTGGGCTGGGTCATTGGGACCCTGCTCTTACGGGCAGGACGGAGGGTGAGGGGGAGGGAAGAGGTCAAGTTGGGCAAGAAAAAGCTTCTTAGGGACGGTGGGGTGAGATGAGGGATGGGAATGGAGGTTGAGGGACGGTTGTAGGAGGTGTATGTCTGCTGGACTTGGGTGCAGGTGCATGGGGAGTGTGCTGATGTGAGGTGGATGATTGTTGGGTGTGTGAGTGCTTGCGTTTGTGTCCTTTAGGAGGGGGGACAGGCAGGTTGGGAGAGGACACAGGGAACGCATGCATGGATGTTGTGGAGGTGTCTGATGGTGAGGTGTGTGTGCTGCTTGGTGTGGTGATGCTGGTGGTGGATGTTGATGCAGTGCATGCAGGTGTGAGTATGGACAAGACTGTGAGGAAGGTGAAGGAGGAGGAGGAGGAGGAGTGGGAGACAGTGGAGGCAATGGATGTGGTTTTGTCTGCAACTGCCTGGTGTTTGCGTGAGTGCTTGTGTGTTGAAGTGTGGTGGCTGTGTTTGACTGTGCCACTCTTGTGTATTGTCTTGTGTGCATGCTCGTCTGTATGTGTGCATGGGATGTGTTGGGGTTAAGGAGACTGGGACTGGGAGGTGGTAGTCGGAGGGGGTACGGTAGGGACAGGGACAATGACTTCCATCAGAGAAGAGGCCAGAGCCTGAATCGATCTCTGTTGGGCCGCCAATCCACTGTGAATGCCCTCCAGGAATGCATTGCATTGCTGCATCTGGAATGCAAGCCCCTGGATGGCATTCACAGTGGTTGACTGCCCTACAGAGATGGATCTCAGGAGGTCAATAGCCTTCTCACTCAGGGAAGCAGGGCTCACTGGGGCAGGGCCTGAGGTACCTGGGGTGAAGGAGAAACCCACCCTCTTGGGTGCGTGGGCACAGGCAACTCGCTGAGGGGCTACTGAGAGGGTGGTGCTGGTACAGGATGGCGGCTGTACCTGCAGCTGGGGTGGTCAGCTCCCTCTGTTGCCAGTGACCCTGCTCCTCCCCCAGATGATGCTAATGCACACATGGACAGGATGACAGAAGAAAAAAGGGGGGGAACAGAGAAAGGAAACACTGGGTCAATTACTGCACCAACACCACATTTGGCATACACAGCATGCCACACACAGGGTTCAGGCTTGAGCACTATTGTATTGCACTGCCAGTGATTTGGCTAGATGCCAGGGCAAGATGAGGGCCACACACCGCCAACTGCACCTCTCCTGGGACCCAGAAAGCCCTGACTAACATGGAATGCTGACAAACTAGGTTACCTGCATTTGCCATACACCCAGTACCCTTGAGCTGGATCCCGCTGCAATGTCTGGCCTGGCCTTACGGGCACCCACTAAGTCACATCCACCACCTGGATCCCATTCCACCTACCAATTATTGTAGTAATGCCCACAGTACTCACCCCTTTGTGGCTTCTGTGATGCCCTCAAGCGCCCATCCAGCTCTATGCAGGCCATCAGAAGGGTCAGGTTCCAACGGGCACCCCTTCCTTGTTGGGAGGCCATCCCACAGCTGGGCCTCCATGGTCTTCCATGCCCAGCGTCTGAGGTCCTCCCACTGTTTCCGATAGTGGGTGCCCTGCCTTCCATAGACCCCCAGGGTCTGCACATCCTTGGCAATGGCACGCAATAATCCCTTTTTTTGATAGGCGCTGACCTGCAGAGGTAATACAGACAGGAGGATACCATTACACATACAATCCAGCCTCTCA
Organism: Pleurodeles waltl; assembly: GCF_031143425.1. Lineage (NCBI taxonomy): Eukaryota > Metazoa > Chordata > Amphibia > Caudata > Salamandridae > Pleurodeles > Pleurodeles waltl. The sequence continues at coordinate 1,333,932,902 of NC_090447.1, read as the reverse complement.
CACATATGGCCCACCAATCCCGTTTCCATCACCATTGGCACACACATCACCTGACGCACACCATGTACACCACCACAAGACATTCCCCCAATGACACGGTACTTGCACACACATCTCCATGCATCCTTCCCACATGCATCGTGCCCAAGGTGTACTCACCTGTTGGTCCGAACGCCCATACAGCAGTCTGTCCTAGGGTAGGACCCCACCCACCAAAGGCTCCAACTCCTCCGAAGTGAAGGCAAGGGCCCTTTCCCCGGTCACATGAGCCACAGTAGGTTCCAGACACAGGTCACAGTAGCACACGCAGTGTAGGTGTTCTCCTGTCGAAGGTCAGGAAACAATTGAGGAATCAGATAGAAAATGGCGGTCACATCCGCTGCAGTGTACACCGTCACGGCTGGCGCAGAACCCCATTGGCCACTGTATTCCATAGAGCCCAATATTATCCAATGAGGAATTGCACAGCAGTGCAAAACCGCCTTCCACCACCTAACGTCGGCGGAATTACCTCACTTCCACCTGTCTCTACATACAGGACAGGCAGTCGCCATTTCATGGTGGCGGACAACGGTCATATCAACCTAAACTGTGTCACAGCCTAGATTAGCACATACCTCACCATTCCCACTGTTCCATCACATAAATGCACTTTGCATACTGAGGTTGGGGTTCCATTGTTCTAATTGTGACAGCCTACTCACTCTTGTGTCCCTTATATACCTACAGCTGCGGATAAATAGGAGGAGGAGTCACATCCCAGTGTACAGACCCCTTGTGGACTTGGCTACACTGGAGGGCAGGCACATTATACTCACCTACAGACTGGACAGGGCCACAATCACAGAGCTGTTTGCCCAGTTGGAGCCTGACCTGATATCTGCTATCCGTCATCCGACTGGGATCCCCCCTCTTGTGCAAGTGCCATCAGTGCTCCATTTTCTGGAAACTGGTTCTTTCCAAGTGACAGTGGGCTTGGCAGCAGGAATGTCACAGCCAATGTTCTCAATCGTGCTGGCAAGAGTTTTGTCTTCCCTGGTGAAACACGTGCAGCTACATAGCTTTCCCTCAGGTGGAAGATCTGGCCACTGTGAAGGACGGATTCGTTGCAATGGGACATATACACAATATTGTTGGGGTCATTTACAGGACACATATTGCTTCAGTCCCCCCGCCAGTATGAACAAAAGTCTCAAAGACTTCATCAGGGCTGTAAGAAATATAATTAGGTTATTTTGTTGGCTGTTATGGACTACTAGTTTGTATAATGGTGGCCTTCTGTGTAATCCAATTCTTCAACTATTTATCATGTCACGCAAAGTCACATATTGAGATAGGTTTCCCATCACAAAAGTCACGGGGGTAATGGTATTAGATGTGCAGTGGGACGAGTTCTAGTATAATCATAGTTACCATTTATATTTCTTACAGCCCTGATGAAGTCTTTGAGAATATTTGTCTCATAGGACGAAACACGTGTTGGCTGTTGTTGCATTATGGATATTGTTTTCCAAGGACGGCTTTTGTTGCCCTAATGGACATTGCATTTCAAGATTAAATTGAACCTTTGCCTACTTATCCCGGTCCGACTTATATTTGATGAGTTTGAACAAAATACCAAGATCTGACACACATGGAGGACTGAACTTTTATTCATGAGTGCCCTGACATCTGTTTCTCACTGTTTGGTTTCTATCAGAAACATTGGAGGAGGGGGGAAGATCCTCCTGCCAGGTGCACTGTGCATTTAAGAATGTATTAATTTTGATTTGGTGATTCACTGTGAGCGCTGTTTCCTATTACTTTCTTCCTTATCGTACAATCTTGTTTCCTTCTGCCAGATACTAGTAGCATGCTGCATGTTGCACAACCTGGCCCTCAGCGGCCATGTACCCTTTCTGCAGGAGGAGGAGACTGGAGATGCCCCTGTGGCAGCAGTGGACCCTGAGGACAGTGAGGATGAGGAGGCAGAGGATGAGGACAATAGAACATCAGTTATATGTCAATACTTCCAATGACACACAGGTGAGACAGTGCAACTGACTATTCCTCTGACTGTTGATGTTTCCTGTGTGGCTGTAGCATGATGGCATTCACTTCCATTGCATCTCAACTTACTGTCACCTATGGCTTGCCATTTTACAGATGTTAGTGAGATAAGAAATGTGTACTGATGTGATGACTACAGACAGCTACAGGTCATTATTTCGATGCTCTCACAGTGTTCAGATCATTTGCAATAAATGTGACTGTTTCCATAAAATGCACATTTTCAACACATAAAATACGAGTTAGTCACGTTGTGTTCAAGGGTGTTTATTGTAGTGGTATGAAAATGAGGGAAAAGTGCAAGGAATGGGGTGCTGATGGCAGAAAGTCCAGGATTTTGTTCCAGTCTGTTTGTAGCACAGGTCCAGTGTCCAAGGGGCCATAGGAAGGGGAGCAAAGGCAGTTCAAACTGGACAAGGTGACAGTGTGGTCCACAAGGGGGACAATCAGGAGAGTCTCATTTCCTGGCGGTGGTCTTGGCAAGTGTCTCTGGCTTCTATCTGGGTCGCAGGGATCATTTGCGGGGTGTTTCACCTTCTGCAGGGGGAGGGGTGCCGGTGGCCTGTGGGTCCAGTGGCTGGGCCTCCTTCCCACTAGCTGCAGCAGAAGTGGAGGGCTGGTCAATGAACTGGCTAGTGGTAGAGGCCCGTTAGTGTGCTGTTGCTTCCCTCATGATGGTGGCCAGGTCTGCCAGCACCCATGCTACGGAGATCAAGGTGGAGTTGATGGCCTGCAAGTCCTCCCTGATCCCCTGATACTGCTCCTCCTGCAGCTGCCTGTTCTCCTGCACGTTGTAAATTATCTGGGCCATCGTGTCCTGGAAATGTTGGTAGGCTCCCAGGATCTCGCTGAGTTCCTCCTGGAGAGTCGGTTCCCTGGGCCTGTCCTCCCCCGGCGCACAGCGGTCCTCCCAGTGTCCCTGTTGCCCCGTGCCTCTGTCCCCTGAATGGTGTGCCCACTGCCACTGACCCCAGGTCCCTGATTGTCTTGGGTGTGAGGTGTGGCCTGTGGTCCCTGTACAAGTGGGCACACAGCTGATTGACGTGTCCTGGAGACAGAGGTGTGGGTACACTGGGTGGGTGCTGTGGTGTTGAATACTGATGGGGGAGGCTCTGTGGTGGACTGTGAGTGGGCTTGGGTGACCGACTGTCCAGTGGTCCCTGATGGGCCAGGTTGTTGCTCCAGATCCTGAAGTCCAGAGTTACTGTCATCACTGGGGCATCTTCTGTTGGGGAACTGGACAGTCCTGGCACCTCCTCTCTGTTGACATTGGCTGGGGAACCAGTGGGGATGTAAGTGATGTATTATGCTCCATGTTTGTGACATTTTGTACATCCCTGGCTCCCCCTCTATTGTTGCTGGTGCCCTGCCACATTGGACTAGGCATTGGCCCTTTGTTTGTGTATGGTGATGTCTTGTGTGATTGTTAGTTTCCCTATGTAGTGCATGCTTTGGTGATGGGTGTCCATACAGGGCTGGGAGGGGTGTCCATGCATTGGTACAGCATGCAGGGCTGGGTATAGGGGTTAGTCATCTGCGTTGGTGCAGTGTGTGCGGTGGAGTGGAGTGATTGGAGTGAGGGCGAGGGGGAGTGATGGCATGCAGGTATGGGGGTGATAAGTGTTAAATGTTGACTTACCAGTGTCCAGTCCTCTGGCTACTCCAGCGAGTCCCTCAGGATGCAGTAATGCCAAGACTTGCTCCTCCCATGCTGTGAGCTGTGGGGGAGAAGGTGGGGTCCACTGCCAGTCCTCTGTATGGCGAGCTTCTGCTTTGCTGTCACGGAACGTACCTTCCCCAGTAGGTCGTTTCACCTCTTACTGATGTCGTCCCCTGTTCTTGTGTGCTGTCCCACGGCATTCACCCTGTCCACGATTCTCAGCCATAGCTCCATCTTCCTGGTAGTAGATATCTGCTGTACCTGTGCTCCAAACAGCTATGGCTCTACCCTGACAATTTCCTCCACCATGACCCTTAACTCCTGATCAGTAAAACGGGGGTGCCTTTGTGGGGACATGGATGTTGTGTGGTGTGTGTTGTTGAGAGTGTGTTACGTAATGTGATGGGGTGTGTGATGTGGGATGCGTGAGGATGAATGGGTGTATGTGGTGTGTGAGTCTTGTTGTCTCTGTGCTGTTCGTGTCAATCTCCTGACAGTAATTGTTGTTTGTAAAGGGCTGTGGGTAATGTGGGTGTGTGTTTTATAGTGCTGTGGGTGGGTAGGCGTGGTGTGTGCATGAGTGTCAGGTGTGTGTTTTTAGTATTGGCAAATGTGGTGTTGTTTTGTATGTGGGTTTCCATTCTGAGTGCAGCGGTATGTAATACCAATGGTTTACCGCCATTGAATGTCCCCGTGGTGATTTGTGGGTCATAATGTGGTGGGCATTGTTCTGTTGGCGTAACGGTATGGGTGTTGGTACCGCCACTTTAGCACTGACCTTTGGGCTGGCGGATTTGAGTATGTGGCTGTATTCTGTTGGATTGGTGTGTGTGTGTCATAATATGTTCAACGGATGTTGGCGGCCCTCACCGTGGCGGTAAGTGGGATTTTCTGCCAATGTCATATTGAAGGCCTGAGTCTTTTCCCTTATGCTTGATCTTTAGGTGGGCTGGGTACAACATTGCATAAGCAACATTCACTTGTCTCAGCTTCTGCTTAATGGCGGTGTATTTTTTTCGAGCCTCGTGCACTGTGATTGTGAAGCCTGGAGAGATCGATATCCCATTTCTGTTGAAGTGCAGAGGGTGGCATTCGCGAACTAGTCTCATTGTGGTGTCCCTGTCTCTATAGTTTAGCAAGCATGAGATTATTGGTCTGGGCGGAACCCCCGGCGGCGGCCTTTTCGCCAGAGCTTTATACGCCCTCTCCACCACAAGATTCTTGGAAAAGGCCTCAGCTCCAAATAATGTAGTAAGTAAGCGTTCCATGTACTGTTTCATATGCCCGGTGTCTGTGGATTCTAGTATACCCATTATGCACAAATTGCTTCTTCTGGATCTTGCTTCCAGGTCTTCATTTTTGCTCGCAATGATCTTTAAGATTTTGTCCAGTTGTAGCAGCTGTTCACTTTTAGCTTGCACTGTGTCTTCAACACTTGAAATACAGTGTTACGCCTCTGATATGTGTCTGGCATGTCCCTCCAGTTTATCAGTTAGCAGGTCGAACTGTGTGCTCAAATTGTCCATCTTAGTGTCTATTGAGGTGAGGCGAGATTGCATTATAATTGGGATAGCTTTCATCTCCCCCATTTCTCCGGCTGCATGGGAGTCTTGTTATCCATGGTGTCCGGTTGAATCCTGGGCATTTTTTTCCCCCAAATTGTATTTTGGCTTTTTGAAGAGGCTGTGGCCTAATATCCGTTTCTCACCACAGTTGTTGCCCGTCTCTTTGGGGCCCATCTACTATTAACTGCAGGCTAGCAAGTTTGGCTCTTGTGTTCAGTTATTTTCTGGTGTACTGGGGCAGTATGGGTAGTGCCCGGTTTGTCAGTCTCCTCCACTCAGGTGGCACAGCCAACAGGGTCTCCCATACCCTTCTGCTGATGGGTCCGCCTCATGCCCGTCTGCCGGCCCCGCTGTACGAGCTGCTTTTCCTGTTGATGGTCTGCAGTTGCTGCCCATCTTTCACACACACCTCACCTCATTTCGCTGCCGACACAACAGCTGCCGCCCCAACTGTGCCACCAGGCCACAGGCCCTGCCAGCAGTCAGGGGGCTCTCTTAGTCACCCCTGCTCTGGAGTCTCTGTCTCCCTCTCCGGTAGCGGTCATGTAGTCAGACGAGAGGCCCAGCTGCTCCACCGCTCAATCTAGTTCTCACAGCCCAGGAGGCTCCACCAGTCTCCGACAGGAAACCCTCCAAGCAATATTGCTTCATCTCAGGGTCACCCTGCAGCCCCAGGACAGCCACCAGCCGCGCAGGCTCCTCCGTCTCCTCCGTCTCCTCCGTCTCCTCCACTACTGCGTGGATTTATATGCACCGCGCTGCAATTTTGTGGTTGCTCGTGCTGAGCAGCAGTTATTTAAAATACCTGGTAACCAATCTGGGTGGCATGAAGTCCTCTCCTCACGCCCGCCAGCAGGGTCCAGCCACATATGTTACTTTTTGCCGCCGGTTATCGGGAGAGGCCGCACTCCTTTCATTTAGGCTGCACTGTTGAGCAGCACCAGTTGCTCTGTCTAAGTTGCCAGTCTCCGGACTCCGTCATCAGCCCGGGGCCACTCACTGCCGCTCTTGCACGGGTGCTTAGCCTCAAGGCCGCACCACAGCCTCAAGGCGGCCGGCCACGCTTTGCTCTATTCCGTCAGTCACGCAGGCCCCTCTGTCTCCTCTACTGCAGAGCTGGTCGGCGTGTACCACGCTGCAATTTTTCGGTCACTTGTGCTTCCATGTAGTTATTTATCAAAACCAGGAACCAATTTGGGTGGCATGAAGTTCCCTTCGGGCAGGATTATGAGGGATTAAGTGTCCGGGCTGTGAGTGCCTCACGAGAGTGCAGCCATTTTGCTCGCCGGCTCTTTAGCGCCCCCAATTTCTGGTATACTTGAAGCATCCTGGCTTCGAGGAGCATGTTCTGCACAAGTGGTGGAACTGGTATCCCTTACTAGAGCATGCCATGTTTCTGCACAGCTTAAAGTTACAATCTATGCGGACAGCCAGTTTGGATTTGAATTAGTCCATGAGTTTGGCCAGATGTTGTCACTGAAAGGTTTCCAGACCTCTCCTGGTTCACCAGTCAGAAATGGTGAGAGAATTCATGAATTGTTGCAAGCTATTCAAATGCCTGAGATTTCCATGGTGAAATGCAGTGCACACCTGAAATCACAAGCTTTTGTGTCAATGGTAAATGGATTTGCAGATCAAGTCGCAAGGTTTTGCGCATTGAACTGTATATCGTTTAAAGATAAATGGGAATTGTTACCTGATGACGATGAGATGTGCCCAAGCTATGCATTACATGTTATAGACGCATTGGAAGAAATGAAAACTTTGCAGGATAACGTTGAAAGGGAGGAAAAAAGGTAATGGGTCAAAATGAAGTGTGTCAGCGTGAGGATGAGTTATGGGTTGCAGAAGAGGATCAATTGGTTTTGCCGAACAGCTTGTTGACACAAATGGCTACCATATTATCATGGTCACGCACATGTTGGGAATGATGCCATGATTCGAGTGTTCAAACAGAATTGGTTCAAACCAAAATTCTGACAGGTTGCTGAAGCAGTTTGCCATTGTTGCGTCATTCGTCAACAAATTAAAGCGGGAAAAGGGACAGTGGTCAATTTAAGCCAGATTGGAAGAGCAGGAGGTCTATTCAGCAGAATGCAGATGGATTTCATTGAGATGCCTGTGTGTGGAGGATTGAGATATGTGTTGGTGATTGTCTGTATCTATAGTCATTGGATTGAAGCTTACCCCATGTGAAGAAATGACAGCCTAACAGTGGCAAAGTTACTGCTTAGGGAACTGATACCACATTTCGGATTTCCAAACTCTTTAGAATCAGATAGTAAAAGTCCGTTCAACCATGAAGTAATTAAATTACTATGTTCAACTTTAAACATTGAGCAGAAGTTGCATTGTTGCCTCAGGACTTGTGGAGCAGATGAATGGTATTTTAAAATCAAGAATGGCAAAAATGTGCGTGTCCACAAATCTGAAATGGCCAGACGCACTACCATTAGTTCTGATGACAATGAGAAACACACCCGACAGGAATAAAGGACTGTCACAGCATGAGATCCTCAAGGGCATAACAATGAGGTTGCCAGTGGTTCCTGCAAATGCTCTTGTGAACATAACAGATGATATGGTGTTGGACTACTGCAAAGGTCTGGATGATGTGGTTTTCATCAGATGGAAGCCACTACACTGCAACCATCCCAGGATCAAGGACACAACCTGAGAGCAGGTCACTGGATGGTGATCAGGAAGCACGTGAGAAAGACGTGTTTGAAGCCTCTGTGGAAAGGCCCTTACCAGGTAGTGCTGATCACTACCACAGCTGTGAAGTGTGCTTGAGTTCCGAACTGGATCCACGCAAGCCATACTAGGAATGTGGCATGTCCGTTGGACAATGAAGAGGAGTTGTAGAGAGTACCAACAACATCCAGACAAACTCCAGAATTGGAAACAGGAGAAGGAGAAACTGAAACCGAATCCAAGCAAACTGAAAGCGGTTCAGCCACTCCTGTGAGAGATGAAGGAGAAGACCCACAGGAAATTGAAAGTGAACCAATCTCAACTGAGGCAGCAGGAGAGTCTAGTTAGAGGAGAGCTCTCCCAGAAGCAGATGGTCTTGAGAGACAAAGAGAGCAAACAGCAGACCCCATGAAGAAGGAGTTGAGGCGGATCAAAGCTAATGTGGTCTGACTTCTCCTGAACCAGTTGCAGGTCCGTCAAGAGAAAATCCTGCAGAGCAAGGAGACCTGACCAGTTTGACACTGAAAAGGGCATTGACGAAAGGTCTGCTGAAAGGAGATAAGTGGCCGAAGTCACAAGCGAAGAGAAAAGAAGCAATTACAGTGACAATAATTCAGGAAGAAGTAGACACAACAAGGAGAGGAGATTTGAGTACTGGAAAGTTAAATGAAGATCGCAAAGTAAAAAGAAAAAGGACTGAGAGTCGAAGGTACGCTTGTCCTGAATGGGCATACACAACAAGTGAATGGCAAAGAGAATTTTTGTCTTTTTGTTTTGATCAATACATTCCAGGTCAATATTTTGGCACTTGGAAACCACTGAACTGAACTGTTGAAACTATAAGCTCAGAGAGTTGCAAAGATAAAGAGACTTTTGAACGTAACCAGAAAAGGCTTTTGATAACCTGATTTGACAAGTTGCTAAATTGATTTTTGATAACCTTACCGATTTTGAGAAAAGAATCCTGGAAATACGACTGGAAGCCGTAAATAATTGCTAGAGTAAAGTGAAGATTTGTTTTTAATTTTGCTGCATAGTTATAATTTTTCTCTTATACTTTCTGAATCTTTACAGAGCATGAGTAACCTTAGCCAGCAGGGTAGGAAGAATAGGTGCTGTAAATACATGAGTATTGGATTGTCAATTGTATGCATGACATTGTGCCTGATATTGATTGTGGGTATGACTGTTCTTGACAAAAGTAAAGCAAACCATACATTAGCTTTAGAGACAGCGACTGCACTCACAGAAATAGAGAAGTTTAGGTTAGATGTGAAGTATCTGCACCTAGATAATGCCCAAGGAGAACTTTCTTCTAATGTTTTCTATCACTTATTGAATGAGTATGTTGAGACAATGGATGTGAGAAATTGTTATGTTTACACGCAGATTCCTTCATCAGTCGAGAAAGGAGTTACCTATCATAGTTTGCCCCTCACTTATGGGATAAGTTGTAGTCTGGTACTAACAAGGTTCTATTACCAGGAGTACATCCAGTATTTCTACTCCAATTACGATGTCGTATTTTCATTTGTCCCTATAATGAAGTACCTGAGTAGAGTAGCGAAAGAGAACACTATAGAATTAGTGAGAGGATTCTTTGAGCCTACATTGACATTTGGTACAGCTTATGCGCATAGAGACAACCTGACATGCTTGCTTACACCCATAGAGAAAAGCTTCTTAGATCAGACAGGAGAAAAGCACTAAAGGAGAAATTAAAAAAGGTTTTAGAGAAAAGGAAATTTAGAAATGATTATGCATTTAGTGAAATAAAGACACAAGGAAGGTTAGCTTTAGATGCGCAACACATAGGAAAGCTTTGTGTATATAGGACTAAATCTACAACTGATACTTTGTTTGTAGGAACGAGTGAATATAGACATGTATTTCTGTTTCGGAGTAAGTGGACGTTCATGTTGAATGGACAGAATCCGGCGATTCCTGGAATCTATTACATCTATGAGCCAAATGCCTATTAATGTCTTCCAAGAGGATGGTATGGCACGTTACTTAGGGATAGTTTTCCCAAAGATATTTAAACTTGAGGACTTGAAAAGATAACCGAAAATGACGGAATTACATCACGTTAGACAAAAGAGAGAGTCTTCTTCTAGTATCGTTGGAGATACATTTGGAGCAATAATTCCTTCAGTGGGAATTATCTCAACTTCTATAAAGATTTGAACGTTGTCTACTATTGTGGATAACATGTTGACACGTTTTTCAGGAGCCATGATCCTGATGGATACAGAAATGGCTGCGGTAAGATGGATGACTCTTCAGAATCGCTTTGCGTTAGACATTCTTTTTAGCAAAGTATGGCGGAGTTTGCAAAATGCTGAATTCGAAGCATTGTAGTTCATATATTCCTGACAATAACAAAGAAATTAGAAGCTTATTTAGTAATCTGACTAACAATAGTGATGATTTGAAAGCGCTGAAGGAACCAGGTGTTTGGGGAAAGGTTGGCAAAGGATTTGTTTCAGTAGGAAATTGGCTCATCAACATTTGGAAAGGGATAATAATTAAAATAATACAAGGAATATTGATTATTGCAATGTGCACAATTGGAGCATGGGGAATATCTAAATTGTATAAAATGCTTAATTGAAAGAAAATGAAAAATTATCAGAGGAGGGAAGAAATGAAAATGGGAAAATTGTTTAGGGAAAATTCTAAAAGGGAATGAAGAAATAAAAGGGATAGGGAGGGCAAATTTTAGCTGAGAGATTTGTGTGGGAAGATGTGTGATGACATATTTAGTCATCAGAGGAGGGATTGCTAACGCTGAATTTTACTAATAAATTCTCATGTAGTATGAAAGTTAAATCTGCATAGAAAATTAATTAATATAGAGAAATAATACACAACTTTGAAAATGTGCCTACTTGACTGACCACCAGTAATCACAAAGTGTCTTTATTAACTGCTTATTAATGTAAAATGTCATGCTCATATTCAGATGAATGTAGTAGTATGTTATATTAATGTTCATGTATTGTGTATTTGCTTTATGAATCGTAGGCCTTAAGTTAGCGAGGTCTTGGGCCTAATTGCACAGCCTCAGGTTAAGATGCCTTGCTTAAACGAGTCACACAAAATGGGTGCCTAGAGAATTAGAATGTTTTTCCACTGCATTGACCGAATGCTAGTAACTAAATCTTTCCCATGAGAGCTGCTTGCTAGAAAATATTGTACTAGATATTGATACTTTGTAGGATTCAGTGTGTGTAAAGGCGACGTTCCCAGGAACCAACAAAGCACTGACTAAAGTATAAGACGATACAAAATAGTTTTTTGTTGAGCCCAACGATGGAAACAGGAGAAGAGGAGCCAATCATCGACATGTGAAAGACGGTTTAGCTATATCTTAGAGTTGAAGTTCTAGTTTCATTGGACTAACCGTAAACGTGCGATTATTTGACCAATAGCAAAGTGGACAGTGTCCTGGATGGTTTTAACTTAGCCCGACTACACAGAGAGAGGAGAGCTTACTTTTTTCCAAATCTTTTACTGAGAAGTGTCATTCCGATTATCCCTGTTCCTGAGACATTACTATCTTGAACTTTATTGCTATGTTTCGATGCTGATGCTAATGCTGACTGAGCTGATGTCCAATTGACGAAGACAGTCAAAGCTTTCTGAAACATACTGAGAGTATACATAAGACTATGGTGGTCATTCCAACACTGGCGGTCCATGACCGCCGGGTTGGAAGACCGCGGGAGCACCGCCGACAGGCCGGCGGTGCTCCAATGGGCATTCCGACCGCGGCGGTAAAGCCGCGGTCGGACCGGCAACACTGGCGGTCTCCCGCCAGTGTACCGCCGCCCATTGGAATCCTCCAAGGCGGCGCAGCTAGCTGCGCCGCCGAGGGGATTCCGACCCCCCCTACCGCCATCCAGTTCCCGGCGGTCGGCCCGCCGGGAACCGGATGGCGGTAGGGGGGGTCGCGGGGCCCCTGGGGGCCCCTGCAGTGCCCATGCCACTGGCATGGGCACTGCAGGGGCCCCCGTAAGAGGGCCCCTAAATGTTTTTCACTGTCTGCTGCGCAGACAGTGAAATGCGCGACGGGTGCAACTGCACCCGTCGCACAGCTTCCACTCCGCCGGCTCGATTCCGAGCCGGCTTCATCGTGGAAGCCTCTTTCCCGCTGGGCTGGCGGGCGGCCTGAAGGCGGCCGCCCGGCAGCCCAGCGGGAATGTCAGAATTACCGCCGCGGTCTTTCGACCGCGGAACGGTAACCTGACGGCAGGACTTTGGCGGGCGGCCTCCGCCGCCCGCCAAGGTCAGAATGAGGGCCTATAGCCCTCCGTTTGACACTGTCGGTAAATCAGGCTCGCCGGCATGCTGACGGCTGCTAACATACTGCCGCAGTGGTGGATATCCGTTCACCATATGATGACACACACACCAATCAAACCGAATACAGCCACATACACAAATCCACCAGACCAAAGGTCAGTGCTAAAGTGGCAGTCCCAAAACCCGTTCCGTTACGCCAACAAAACAACGCCCATCACATTATGACCCATGAATCACCACGGTGGACATTCAACGGTGGTAAACCATTGGCGGTACATACCGCAGCACTCAGAATGGACACCCAGATACAAAACAAAACTACATTGGACAATACCAAATACACACACCTGACACACATACACACACCACACCACTATAAAACACCCACCCACATTACCCACAACCCCTTACGAACAACAATTGCCACCAGGAGACTGAGAAGAAGAGCACAGAGACAACTAGACACACACACCACTTACACCCATACACCCCTCACGCACTCCACATCACACACCCCACCACATCACCCAACACACCCTCACCAACACACATCACACAAAACCCATGGCACCACAAAGGCACCCCCGTTTCACTGAGGAGGAGTTAAGGATCATGGTGGAGGAAATTGTCAGGGTAGAGCCACAGCTCTTTGGAGCACAGGTACAGTAGATATCTATAGCAAGGAAGATGGAGCTATGGTGGAGAATCGTGGACAAGGTCAACGCCGTGGGACAGCAACCAAGAACAAGGGACGACATCAGGAAGAGGTGGAACGACCTACAGGGAATGGTACGTTCCATATCAGCAAGACACCAGCTCGCCATACAGAGGACTGGCGGTGGACCCCCACATCCTCCCCCACAGCTCACAGCATGGGAGGAGCTGGTACTGGCAATACTGCATCCTGAGGGACTCGCTGGAGTTGCGGGAGGACTGGACACTGGTAAGTCAATATTTACTACCTATCACCCCCCCAATACCTGCATGCCATCTCACACCTACACCCTCACTCCCATCACTCCACCCCATCCCACACACTGCATCTACACATCTCACTAATCCCAATACCAAGCCCTGCATGCCATACCACTGCATGGACACCCCTCCCTCCCAGCCCGGCATGGACACCCATCACTAAAGCATGCACAGCATAGGGAAAATAACATAGCCACACTACATCACCATACACAAGCAAAAGCTGGCAGGCCAACACCAACCATAGAGGGGAAGCTAGGGAAGTACAAATGTCATACACTTGAAGCATAATACATCATTTACAACCCGACAGGTACCCCAGCCAATATCAGTGGAGAGGAGGTGCCACCACTATCCATGCCCCCAACAGAAGAGGCCCTCAACTATGACAGTAACGCTGGCCTTCAGGATCTGGAGGACCTACCTGGCCCATCAAGGACCACTGGACAGCTGGTCACCCAAGCCCACTCACAGACCACCACAGAGCTTCCCACATCAGGAGCCAACACCACAACACCCACCCAGCGTACCCACACCTCTGTCCCCAGGACACATCAATGAGCAGTGTGCCCACCTGTACAGGGACCCCAGGCCACACCTCACCCCAAAGGCAATCAGGGACCTGGGGTCAGTGGGCACACCATTCAGGGGACAGAGGCACCAGTCAACAGGGACACTGAGAGGACTGCTGTGTGTCAGGTGAAGGACAGGAGCACGGAACTGACTCTCCAGGAGACACTCTCCGAGATCCTGGGAGCCTCCCAACATTCCCAGGATACAATGGGCCAGATCCTAGACAATGTGCAGGAGAACAGGCGGCTGCAGGAGGAACAGTATCAGGAGATCAGGGAGGACTTGCAGGCCATTAACACCACCCTGATCTCCATAGCAGGGGGCTGGCTGACATGGCCAACATCATGAGGGAGGCAACAGCACGCCAGAAGGCCCCTACCACTAGCCAGTCAACTGAACAGCCCTCCACTTCTGCTGCTGCTAGTGGCCATGAGGCCCCACCACAGGGCCCACAAGCCACCAGCATTCCTCCCCCAGCAGAAGGTGAACCACCCCGCAAATGTTCCCTGTGAACCAGACAGAAGCCAGAGACACTTGCCAAGACCGCCACCAGGAAATGAGATTCTCCTGATTGTCCCCCTTGTGTTCCACTCAGTCACCTTATCCACTTTGAACTGCCATTGCTCCCCTTACTATGTTCTCTTGGACACTGCACCTGTGCAAACTGGAACAATACCCTGGACTTTCCTCCATCATCACCCCATTTCATTGCACTTTCCCCTCAATTTCTTAGCACTACAATAAAAACCCTTGGATAAAACTCAACTACTAGTATTTCATGTATAGCAAATTTGTATTGATTGAAACAGCTACATCAATTGCAAATGAACTGTACATAGTAAGAGCATAGAATGAATGACCTGTTGCTGGCTGTATGATCACATCAGGACATTGTTGTCATATCACCAACATCTGCAAAATGATAATCCATAGGTGACAGTGAGCAGAGGTAACAAGTAGGTAATGCCAGCATGCCACTGCCACACAGAATACAACAATAGTCATAGAAATGAGAAGTTGCACTGTCTCACCTGTGTGTCATTGGAAGTACACACGGTTCACTAATGTTCTGTTGTCCACATCCTTATCCTCTGCCTCCTCAACCTCACTGTCCTCAGGGTCCACTGCTGCCACAGGGGCATCTCCAGTCTCCTCCTCCTGCAGAAAAGGTACATGGCATCTGAGGGCCAGGTTGTGCAACATGCAGCATGCCACTACTATCTTGCAGACCTGCTTTGGTGAGTAGCACAGGGATCCACCTGTCAGATGAAGGCACCTGAACCTGGCATTCAGGAGGCCGAAGGTCCTCTCAATGATCCTTCTGGTTCACCAATGTGCCTCATTGTAACGTTCTTCAGCCCTTGTCCTGGCATTCCTCACTGGGCTCAGCAGCCACAACAGGTTTGGGTAGCCTGCAAGTATTGAGGGGCAACATGTAGCCACACACTATCCTATTTGGCTAACAGCAGAGGCAGACACTAACATAAACTTGGTAGGGACCAAGGCTCACCTATCAGCCACACCCTGTGCCTCTGTAGTTGGCTCATCACATTTTGGATGCTGCTTTTCCTCAGAACAAAGGCATCATGCACGGACCCAGGATATTTAGCATTGACGTGGGAGATGTACTGATCCGCCAGGCACACCATCTGCACATTCATGAGTGGCAACTCTTACGATTCCTGTACACCTGTTTATTCTGCCGGGGGAGGGGGAAAACGCAATATGTGTTCCGTCAATCGCATCAATAATATTGGGGATATCTCCCATTGCATAGACTCTGACCTTCACTTTGGCCAAATCTTCCACCTGGGGGAAAAGCAATGTAGCTGCACATGTGTTTTACCAGGTCAGACAACATTCTTGCCAGCACGATTGAGAACATTGGCTGTGACATTCCTACTGCCAAGCCCACTGTCACTTGGAAATAACCTGTTGCCAGGAAATGGAGCACTGATGGAATCTGCACAAGAGGGGGGATCTCAGTTGGATGACGGATAGGTGAGATCAGGTCAGGCTCCAACTGGGCACACAGCTCTGTGATTGTGGCCTTGTTCAGTCTATAGGTGAGTATTATGTGCCTGTCCTCCACTGTAGCTAAGTCCACCAGGGGTCTGTACACGGGGGTATGTCTCCATCTCCTATTCATCCGCAGCGGTAGGTATCTAAGGGGCACAAGAGTGAGTAGGCTGTCACAATTTGAACAATTATACCTCAACAGCAGTCCACATTGTGCAATCATGTATTGGGACAGTGTAATTTTCAAAGTAAGTGGCTATTTATCCTGTGACGCAGCAATTATCGATAGGCCTGTTTACCCCCCTTGAAATGGCTACCACCTGTCCTGTGTGGAGGGACAGGTGAAAGTGAGGTAATTCTGCCGACGTTGTGCGTCGTGGCGGTAGGCAGTCTCGAACCGCCGTGCAATTCCTCGTTGGATAATATTGGGACCTATGTGGTACAGTGGCCAATGGGGATGTACGCTAGTGGTGACGGTGTACACCGCCGCAGACGTGACCGCCATTTTCTCAATCATTCCTCACTTGTTTCCTGACCTTCCACAGGAGAAGACCTACACTGCATGTGCTGCTGTGATCTGTGTCTGGAACCTTCCATGGCCCGTGTGACCGGGGAAAGGGCCCCAGCCTTCACTTCGGAGGAGTTGGAGTGACTGGTGGATGGGGTCCTACCCCAAAACGGACAGCTGTATGGGCCTTCAGACCAACAGGTGAGTACACTGTGAGCACGATGCATGTGGCATGGATGCATGGGGATGGGTTTGAAGGCATTGTGTAAGAGGGGATTATCTGTTGGTGGTGTACCTGTCGTGTGCTGGGCAATGTGTGTGCCAATGGTGATAGAAATGGGCATGTTGGGCCATGTGTGTGACAGCCTGGACTGTTAGTTTAATGGTGTTTTCCTGTCTTTATTGCTTCTGCAGGTCAGCGCCCATCAAAAGAAGGGAATATGGAGTGCCATAGCCAAGGAGGTGCGGACCCTGGGGGACTATGGCAGGCGGAGCACCCACTGTCGGAAACGGTGGGAGGACCTGAGACGTTGGGCACGAAAGACCACAGAGGCCCAGCTGGGAATGGCCTCCCAATGAGGAAGGGGTGCCTGTCGGACCCTGACCACCCTGATGGCCCGCATACTGGTTGTGGCCTACCCTGAGCTACATGGGCGCTTGAGGGAATCACAGCAGCCACAAGGGGGTGAGTACCGTGGGTATCATTATATCTTATGGCTGGTGGGGTGTTATCCGGGTGGTGGTTGTGTGTTAGTGGGTGCCCCTAAGGCCAGGCCAGACATTGCAGCATGGGTCCTCTGATGGGTAATGGTTGCATGGCAAATACAGGTAACCTAGCTTGTTAGTATTCACTACTAGGCAGGGCTGCGTGGGCCCCAGGTGTGATGTAGTTCGCGGTGTGTGCTCCTCCTCATGCCTTGGTGACTAGCCATTTCACTGGTAGTGCAATGCATAGTGCGTAGGCCTGTTCCCTCTGTGTGAGTGTGCTGTGTACGCCAACTATGGTGTTGGTGCAAACACTGACCCAGTGTATCCTTTGTCTCTCTCCCCCCTTTCTTGTTTTGTCATCCTGTCCTTGTGTGCATTAGCATCATCTGGCAGAGGAGCAGGGGCACCGGCGACAGGGGGAGCTGCATCCTACAGGACCCTGGAGGCAGAGTCCACGGACGCCGAGGGAACAACTGGGACGGAGGGCGAGGGGAGTACCACGGCGGAGACTCGAGGGGACAACACAGACTCAAATACCTCCCCCGATGGGAGCTCCCTGGTGGGGGTGGGCACCTCTGTGACCACCCCAGCTGCAGGTGCAGCCACCACACCTGTACCAGCACTGCCCTCCCAATAGCCCCTCAGTGAGTTGACCATGCCCGCTCACCCAGGAGGGTGGGCATCTCCTTCGCCCCAGGCACCTTAGGCCATGTCCCAGTGAGCCCTGCTGCCCTGAGTGAGGAGGCTATTAACCTCCTGAGATCCATCTCTGTAGGGCAGTCAACCATCGTGAATGCCATCCAGGGGCTGGCATCCAAGATGCAGCAATGTAATGCATTCCTGGAGGGCATTCATGGAGGATTGGCGGCCCAACAGAGATCGATTCAGGCTCTGGCCTCCTCTCTGATGGCAGCCAGTGTCCCTGTTTCTACTGTCCCCCTCCAACTTCCACTTCCCAGTCCTATTCTCCTCAACCCCAACCCATCCCAAGCACACATACAGACAAGCATGCACACAAGGCAACACCCGAGAGTGGCAGCCTCCACTGTCTCCCCCTCCTTCTCCTCCTCCCTCCCAGTCACGTCAACACTCACACCTGCATGCACTACATCTATATCTACTATCAGCATCATCACCCCAGGTAGAACACACACCTCACTAGCAGACACCTCCACAACAGCCATGCTGTCTAAAGGACACAAACGCAAGCACTCAGACACCCAACAGCCATCCACCTCACATCAGCATACAGCCCATGCACCTGCACCCAAATCCAGCAGACATAGGCGGTCATTCTGACAGGGGCGGTCGCCGCCCGCCAAGCGGTTCCCGCGGAAAGACCGCTCCGCGGCGGCCATTCCGGCTTTCCCGCTGGGCCGGCGGGCGACCGCCAGAAGACCGCCGGCCGGCCCAGCGGGACAGCCCCTTCAACAATGAAGCCGGCTCGGAATGGAGACGGCGGAGTTGAAGGGGTGCGACGGGTGCAGTGGCACCCGTCGCGATTTTCACTGTCTGCACAGCAGACAGTGAAAATCTTTGTGGGGCCCTGTTAGGGGGCCCCTGCACTGCCCATGCCAGTGGCCCCACGGCACCCGTTCCCGCCATCCTGGTTCTGGCGGTGGACACCGCCAGAAACAGGCTGGCAGGAAAGGGGTCGGAATCCCCATGGCGGTGCTGCAAGCAGCGCCGCCATGGCGGGTTCCCTGGGCCAGCGGGAAACCGGCGGGAAACCGCCGGCTCCCCTTTTCCGACCGCGGCTTTACCGCCGCGGTCAGAATCGCCCAGGAAGCACCGCCAGCCTGTTGGCGGTGCTTCCGCCGCACTACGCCATGGCGGTCATGGACCGCCAAGGTCAGAATGACCCCCATAGACATCCAACAACCACTTCCTCATCCTCCACTCCCATTACTCCTCCCTCCTCCCACCCCAACGTCCCTAAAATGCCTTTCCTTTCCCAAATTGACCTCTTCCCTACACCTCCCCCTGTCCTGCACGTATGGGCAGGGTACCAAGGACACAGCCCAGCACCTCAGCCAAACAGTCCACAGGGACAGTGGTAGCACCACCTACTCGTGCACTTATAGCATCCTGCTTCATTTTTCTCTTCCACCTCCTTTCATTTTCTCATCCTGGGATTTCCATGTACAAATGTAGTTAGATATTTTATTCAAACTGCGATAAAAACTATACACAGATCTAATTATCTCGGTGTAAAAAGAAGGCTTATTGATCTACGTTCTACAGTCCACTCAAAAAAGTAACAGCCCAGTCATCCCATAAGGTATTCCGGGATCACCTTTGGAAATGTGGCTAGAGTAGCATCACAGTGCTCCAGTGGGAAGTGTTTGGTGGTGTCACAATTTGCACAACAGTGCTGTCAAAACATACAAAGAACTTCAGGGGCCTGTATCACGATGGACTTCGCTGGCTCAGAGCAGAGCAGAGTCAGGAACATATTTTGATGTTCCTGCAGTGTATAAAGTGAATTGATTTAACTCGATTTTCCTCCTGAGCTAGGGCTCTGTTTTCTGACAGTTTCAGACAGTAGAGTACAGCTTGGAAACAGTGAGCAGTGTTTGCCTCTTTCTGGTTTAATATGTGCTGTCTAAAATAATGCACAAAGCCTTAGAACAGGTTAAATAGATTTCGCTTGACCCTACGCTGAGCCAGGGGCGTGCTTCATCACACTGCCTCAGAAATTTAGAGAAAAAGAAAGACTTTTACAAACTTTAGGGTGATAATCATATTTAAATCAGTTGTTCCAGAGTTATTAAACATCAAACACGTTCCCAATAAAAAAAGAAGGCAGAGCTAGTCAAGAGTTCTTTAGACAGAAGAAACTGTTTCACCTAGATTAGTAAGGGTATATGCCTCGGAGAGCTACTAGGCATAATATGAGGCGAGTCAACAATACTATTGAAATGAGTGCCAGCTTACTAGGACACCAAGGCTTACTTATGGTTGAGTTTCAGGAAGGTTTCAACTCAGTGGACTGGGAATATCTTTTCGCACTGTCAACACCCATACAGTTTGGCCCTAAATTCATTATTTTCATTAGACTGCATTCTACTCATCTCCAAGCCAGGGTAAAGATTGGCGGCATCATCTCCCCCTGGTTCCCCATTGGGAAGGACACTCGCCAGGGATGCCTGCATTCTCCCCTGCTCTTAGCCCTTGTGATAGAGCCCCTGGCAACATGGGTGAAGGTAGATGCTTTGCTCCGTGGTTTCCCATGGTCCTCAACAGTGAGCAACAGAATCTCATTTACGGCAGATGACGTTTTGCTCTTCCTGGATGATCCCCCTAGATCTGGAAATCTTTAACGTTGTTGAGTCCTACTCAGGTTTGCGGATTAAAACAGCTAACTTGTCTTTAAGTCCCATCACTCATTACACAGCACTCATGTTGTGGGCCTCGTAGATACGGGTGCTCCCACAGTAGGTCAGGTACCTTGCAGTATATATTATAGAGGATAAGGCCTTGGTGTATGATCTCGACCTCCATTCCTAGCTCTAGCGACTGGCTGGAGACGTTAAATTGTGGAACTCCTTTCCACTCTTTTTGCTTGGCCTCTCAGCCATTCTTGAGATGGTCTCACTGCCAAAACTTTTATATCAATATCAGAATTTCCCATTTCCAGTGAATACAAGTTTCTTCACTAGCCCTAATCCTCTACCACAAGAGCTCCTGTGGAATGGGGAGATACCCGTGCATCGCCCTTGCAAAATGCTGCAGATCTGCCTTTGGCGAGGGCCTCACCACTCTAGATCTACTGCTATCTGATAGAAAGGCACATCTTCTGGTGGTCAATGAGCTGTGGTTTGTGAGGTTTAGAGAGGGATCGGTCCTAGGTCGTGACTGCCTTCCACACCTTTTATATAGTGCTGATAGGCCAGCACTATCCTCATGTCAATGTGAGTGGTACTGACCATATGGAAAGAGGCAAGGAAGGCCACAGGATGGGCTACTCAGCCGATGCTAAAGACCCCATTGTGGAAGAGAACTACGATTCCTCAGATGTTGGCACACCATGGATTTGACAAATGGAATGCCATCACCATCACGACGCTGGGGGATGTCCTCATGCATGGTTCCCGTAAGGCTTTCTCAGATCTACAGACAGAATACCAAATGCATCACTCCCTTTTCTTTTGTCATCTTCAGTTGCGACATGCCCTCACTCTCTACTTACCCACAGAAACTAAAATCCCTGCCCATTACCACTGGAGGCAAAAATCCTGCTGATTTACATTAAAACACAGAAGCTATTGACTCTCTATCACACACTGTAGTACCAACAGCCGGATCCGATGGAGATGGTGAGGGAGGCATGGTCCCAAGATATAAACCAGATTGAGCATGAGGACCGGAGGAAGGCAATGGCGGGCCCCCAAGGCGACAGTAGTGGCTGCTCACTTTCATCTTATACAACATAAAATACTCCACTGCACGTACCTTATACTGACATGATTAAGCCATATGGGACTAATAAGCTCCAGGAATTGTCTGTGCTACAGTGATGCTGATGGGGGTCTAATACATACCCTCTGGAGCTGTCCTGTCCTATCACACTTCTGGGAGGGGCTGCTGGGGACTCTGTGGAATTTGCTAGGTTGGAGGGTCCCCAGGGAACCGAAAATGGTTCTATTACATATTGCAGAGGATGTAGAGGGTAATAGGTGTCAGAGGGTACTACTGTAGTTGGGCTTGCTTGTAGCTAAGCAAATGCATGTAAGAATGAGGAGACCCCATCCTGGGAGGGATGGACGAATGGCATGGACTTCTGTATGGGCTTGGAACACCCGGTATGTCAGGCTAGAGGGTGCCCCCATAGGTATGTCAAGATCTGGAAAAACTGGGCTGACCATTAACGGATCTACTTAGAACCTTGTCCATTTAGACCCTGGCTTATGGACAATCAGATACACTTCTTCGAGCCCACAACAAGTTGAGACCTCATAGGGGGGTATAGTGGTTTCTTGACTTACTGACTTCTACAAGCGGCACGGTCATCAGTGCTATGGCTCTTTGGTCCCTGGGATATAGAAATGCTTATGTGGGTAGAATTGTCGAGTGATGATGCTGAATTGCTAGCATTATGGATGGGTTTTGTGACAGACTTGGCTTTTGTTATGTCTTGTTTATTCAAAAACCAATACAAACTTAGTCAACAAAAAAGAGTTCTTTAGACAGAAGCAAGGATCAGTGGATAAAACAACTTTCAACAGAGTCACCTCAAACATCTGGCAAACCCACATATGAATACATATCATACCTGGTTAGCCATGGTTGATCTGGACGACAGGTCTTCAGCTCAATCTCCTCAGATTTGCCCATTTGTTAATCAGTTTCAAGAGAGCTTCCTGCTACACTCAGTCTAGTAAGCTCTCTCCAACACCCTTAGAAAAGAAGGAAAGAAGTCTAAGTAGGACAGAATCGATCTTACGATTTGTGAATTCCAAAGGCCCCTCAGGTTTTTTGCAGAGTAGCCACACAAGTCAGGTCAGATTGCTTCCAATAGGCCACCAAAGTATAGCTCCCTGGCAGTCAGTTTGTTCTTGGTAAAGGATGCCTACTTCTTCTATAAGGTTACAAGTTGCTTCTGAGTAGTAGGGTTAACTTGCCACAGATAAGAATGGAACAGACTCCCTCCAGGATTACGTTTGTTCCTTTCATCGCTTGCCTTTCATAATGTCATAAAGTGACTCCCGTTGTAACAAGACTGCTGGATTAGGGCAGCAGCACCACCAAACTCGCAGGACTGAGTCTGACCCTGCATCGTGTGATATCTGTCGGCCCAAACCTTCTGGCCAGCTAGCAGCACCTCACCAGAACCCAAGGGTAAAGGTGGTTTGTGACAGCCCTTTGCATGACATCTTGGATTTCTCAGGGAAACCGTGGTGGAACATATCTTACCTCTTTCTCTCAATCACACATGTCTCATACAGGCAAAGACAGACAGACGCAGGACTAGGTTCAATACGTTTCATTCATTCAACTGCATTTGATGTAAAAAGGCATGTATTGCGATTATGAGGATGATAAAGCATAATAAAAACAAAACAGTGACTAGGAAAGTGAAACATAGGAAAAGTCCCACAGTACTGTAACAATATTGGTTTTAGAATCCCTACCGGCACTACTAATATTCTATGCAAGAGCATGGCAGTGTAAGCCCTAATCTGCCCATCAGGCCCCCCACAGGAACCCATCACCCATACCTGTGGTTGTAGGTAAAGAAGAGGTATGTTGGTCTACTGAGAGTCCTCCCACATATAGGCAGAGGAGGTTTCAGATCTTAGCAGAAACTGCAAAATCAGTGTGCAGCATTCATTGGCAACTGGATGGAAATCCCCTCTAACATAAAGGAGGCAGTGAGGTGTTTTATAATAAAACATCAGATGTTCTGAGAACCTGCCCTGATGTGACAACACATATATTCAGTGTATAAGAGTTGGGGACATGATGAACTCTTTGTACCAGCAATAACTAATAAGCTTATCATAGGCAGCCCTGGGGTAAAGTACAGAGTGAATATGTTGTGCAAGAAAAGAATAACAAAAGTCTATGCGAAAGGGCAACTATAAAATAATAAAAACTGCATTCCACTAAATGAAGCCTTTGCTAAAATAGTAAGAATTAATAAAATGCCATGTATCTAGATGAACGGGCGCAAGCTGCAGGCCTAAGCTAAAAAAGGCTAAAAGAAGTATTATTCAACTAGGCCAAGCATCTTTAGTGCACATGTGCAGATGAATTTAAAAAAATAACAAAATAACAAAGAATGGCCCCGGTAGGAACATATAAAATGTACAAATCTGTACCAGAGGAGTAAAGTATGATAAAACATCCCATGCCAACAGCTTCCATCTCTACAATATGATGTATTTTTTGCCCTGCTAGTGCCTAATTGCTGAAAATCACTCAGCTCCAAACTTTCAGCACAAACCCAGAAGTCTTTCTGCATGAGATCTTCTTCTAGTCTTTAATCTCTCCCACTATTTCTTTATCCCAGTCCCATAGAAAACAAAGAGAATGATCACACTTCCCTACTATCTATTGTTAGGACCCACGCTATGCATGATGTCTTGGGCCTTCATTAGGAATGGAAGAGGCAGGAAAGGTAGCACTTGAAGTGTGGAGAGCACATACTGACCCTATTCTCCTGTCTCCTAACAGATAGCTTGTGAAAAAATAAATCTTACCTGTATCCTGTTCAAATATTCTTACATAATATAGTGTTCATTATCATGTATATAATTCAACATGTATCAACCTTTTTAACCCCTTCTGTGCCCAGGACGTAATGGTTACGTCCTGAGGCACAGTGCTGCTGTGCCCAGGACGTAACCATTACGTCCTGTGCACAGAGCCCAGAGGGAGCGCTAGCGCTCCCTCTGTAGGGTTCCCCCCCACCCCCCCAAGTCAGGGATGGAAGGGGAAGCCCTTCCCCTTCCACCCCTGACCCCCCCCAACCCCCCCAACCCCCCCTGTGACGTCAGCGCGCGAGCGCGCGCTGATTAGTCACAGGGTCTCCCCCATTGCTCTGGAAGCAGAGCTTCCAGCGCGCTCTCACAGGTTTCAAAAGCCGGATTGCTTGCAATCCGGCTTTTGAAACCCCACTAGACAGCAGGGATTTTTTTTTTTTCAGTGAAATTGGCAAAAGGGAGCGACCCCTTGGGCAAGGGTCGCTCCCGGGGGGGCATTTTTTTAGGAAGGCCTTTTCTGCCCCCCCTGGGGGCAGAAACCTCTAGGCACCAGGGACCTTTTTTTTTTGTTTTTTTGTTTTTTGTGATGATTTCTTTTTTTTTTAGGTGGGGAGCGATCCCTTAGGCAAGGGTCGCTCCCCTACGGGGCAATATATATTTAGGCCATTTCTGCCCCCCTTGGGGGCAGATTGGCCTATTTTGATGAGGCCAATCTGCCCCCAAGGGGGGCAGAAACCATTAGACACCAGGGAGTTTGTTTTTGCGCGCGAATTTCACGCAACGGGAGCGACCCCTTTGGCAAGGGTCGCTCCCAGGGGGGGCATTGTTTTGGGAAGGCCTTTTCTGCCCCCCCTGGGGACAGATCGGCCTATTATTAGGCCGATCTGCCCCCAGGGGGGGTAGAAACCTCTAGGCACCAGGGATCTTTTTTTTTTTTTTTTTTTGTTATGTTTTCTTTTTTTTTAGGTGGGGAGCGACCCCTTAGGCAAGGGTCGCTCCCCTAGGGGGCAAATTATATTTAGGCCATTTCTGCCCCCCTTGGGGGCAGATTGGCCTATTTTGATGAGGCCAATCTGCTCCCAAGGGGGGCAGAAACCATTAGACACCAGGGAGTTTTTTTTTTGCGTGAATTTCACGCAAGGGGGAGCGACCCCTTAGGCAAGGGTCGCTCCCTGGGGGGGGGGGGATTATTTTAGGCCATTTCTGCCCCCCTGGGGGGGGTAGATCAGCCTATTTTGATTCGGCTGATCTGCCCCCAAGGGGGGCAGAAACCACTAGGCACCAGGGATTTTTTTGTTTTTCTGTTTTACAGATGGGGAACGACCCCCTTGGACAAGGGTCGCTCCCCTGGAGGGGCAAAATGTATTTAGGCCATTTCTGCCCGCTTTGGGGGCAGATCGGCCGATTTTAGGTCAATCTGCCCCCAAGGGGGGCAGAAACCACTAGGCACCAGGGATCTTTTTTTTGCGCCGTCACACAAGGGGAGCGACCTTGTAGTCAAGGGTCGCTCCCCGGGGGGGTGGGGGGTTGGGGGGGGCAAAATTATTTTAGGCCATCTCTGCCCCCCTGGGGGCAGATCGCCCTATTGGTATTAGGCCGATCTACCCCCAGGGGGGGCAGAAACCTCTAGGCGCCAGGGCAATTTTTTTTTTTGTGTTTTTTGTTTGTGTTTTTTTTTTTTTTTAGAGATGGGCAGCGACCCATCAGGCAAGGGTCGCTCCCCTGGGGGGCAAATTGTATTTAGACCATTTCTGCCCCCCTTGGGGGCAGATTGGTCTATTTTAGGTCAATCTGCCCCAAGGGGGCAGAAACCACTAGGCACCGGGGATTTGTTTTTTGGCGCCAATGTCACGCAAGGGGAGCGACCCCGTAGGCAAGGGTCGCTCCGGGGGGTGGGGGGGTGGTTGTTCGGGGCAAATTTATTTTAGGCCATTTCAGCCCCCCCTGGGGGCAGATCGGCCTATTATTAGGCTGATCTGCCCCCAGGGGGGGCAGAAACCTGTAGGCGCCAGGGCAATTTTTTTTTGTTTTTGTTTTTTTGTTTTTTTAGAGATGGGGAGCGACCCATCAGACAAGGGTCGCTCCCCTGGGGGGCAAACTGTGTTTAGACTATTTCTGCCCCCCTTGGGGGCAGATTGGTCGATTTTAGGTCAATCTGCCCCAAGGGGGCAGAAACCACTAGGCACCGGGATTTGTTTTTTGGCGCCAATGTCACGCAGGGGGAGCGACCCCGTAGGCAATGGTCGCTCCGGGGTGGGGGGGGGGTGGGGGTTCATGGGGCAAATTTATTTTAGGCCATTTCTGCCCCCCCTGGGGGCAGATCGGCCTATTATTAGGCCGATCTGCCCCCAGGGGGGGCAGAAACCTCTTGTTGCCAGGGCAAATTTTTTTTTTTTGTTTTTTTTTTTGTTTGTTTTTTTTTTTTTAGAGATGGGGAGCGACCCATCATGCAAGGGTCGCTCCCCTGGGGGGAAAATTGTGTTTAGACCATTTCTGCCCCCCTTGGGGGCAGATTGGTCAATTTTAGGTCAATCTGCCCCAAGGGGGCAGAAACCACTGGGCACCGGGGATTTGTTTTTTGGTGCCAATGTCACGCAGGGGGAGCGACCCCGTAGGCAAGGGTCGCTCCGGGGGGGGGGGGGTCGGGGGGGTGTTCGGGTGGCAAATTTATTTTAGGCCATTTCGGCCCCCAGGGGGGGCAGAAACCTCTTGTTGGCAGGGCACATTTTTTTTTAGTGTTTTTTTTTTAGTTTGTTTGTTTTTTTAGAGATGGGGAGCGACCCATCAGACAAGGGTCGCTCCCCTGGGGGGCAAACTGTGTTTAGACCATTTCTGCCCCCCTTGGGGGCAGATTGGTCGATTTTTAGGTCAATCTGCAACCACTAGGCACCGGGGATTTGTTTTTTGGCGCCAATGTCACGCAGGGGGAGCGACCCAGTAGGCAAGGGTCGCTCCGAGGTGGGGGGGGGGGGGGGGGGGGGTTTGGGGGGGCAAATTTATTTTAGGCCATTTCTGCCCCCGCCTGGGGGCAGATCGGCCTATTATTAGGCCGATCTGCCCCCAGGGGGGGCAGAAACCTCTAGGCGCAAGGGCAAATGTTTTTTTGTTTTTTTTTGTTTTTTGTTTGTTTGTTTTTTTAGAGATGGGGAGCGACCCATCAGACAAGGGTCGCTTCCCTGGGGGGCAAACTGTATTTAGAGCATTTCTGCCCCCTTTGGGGGCAGATTGGTCGATTTTAGGTCAATCTGCCCCCAAGGGGGCAGAAACCACTAGGCACCGGGAATTTGTTTTTTGGCGCCAATGTCACGCAGGGGTAGCGACCCCGTAGGCAAGGGTCGCACCTGGGCAGGGGGGGTTTGGGGGGGGTGGGGGGTCAAATTTATTTTAGGGCATTTCCCCCCCCCTGGGGCCGGCTGAGCTAGAGACCAAAATCCACATGTAGGCACTTTGCAAAAAACACCTCTGTTTTCTGTGAAAAAATATGTTGTGTCCACGTTGTGTTTTGGGCCATTTCCTTTCGTGGGCGCTAGGCCTACCCACACAAGTGAGGTACCATTTTTATGGAGAGACTTAGGGGAACGCTGGGTGGAAGGAAATTTGTGGCTCCTCTCAGATTCCAGAACTTTCTGTCACCGAAATGAGAGGAAAAAGTGTTTTTTGGCCAGATTTTGATGTTTGCAAAGGATTCTGGGTAACAGAACCTGGTCAGAGCCCCGCAAATCACCCCATCTTGGATTCCCCTAGGTCTCTAGTTTTCAAAAATGCGCAGGTTTGCTAGGTTTCCCCAGGTGCCGGCTGAGCTAGAGGCCAAAATCCACACGTAGGCACTGTTTTCTATGAAAAAATGTGATGTGTCCACGTTGTGTTTTGGGCCATTTCCTGTCGCGAGCGCTAGGCCTACCCACACAAGTGAGGTATCATTTTTATAGGGAGACGTGGGGGAACGCTGGGTGGAAGGAAATTTGTGGCTCCTCTCAGATTCCAGAACTTTCTGCCACAGAAATGTGAGGAACATGTGTTTTTTTAGCCAAATTTTGAGGTTTGCAAAGGATTCTGGGTAACAGAACCTGGTCCGAGCCACACAAATCACCCCATCTTGGATTCCCCTAGGTCTCTAGTTTTCAGAAATGCACAGGTTTGGTAGGTTTCCCTAGGTGGCGGCTGAGCTAGAGGCCAAAATCTGCAGGTAGGCACTTTGCTAAAAACAGGTCTATTTTCTGTGATGTGTCCACGTTGCGCTTTGGGGCGTTTCCTGTCGCGGGCGCTAGGCCTACCCACACAAGTGAGGTATCATTTTTATCGGGAGTCATGGGGGAACGCTGGGTGGAAGGAAATTTGTGGCTCCTCTCAGATTGTAGAACTTTCTGCCACAGAAATGTGAGGAACATGTGTTTTTTTTAGCCAAATTTTGAGGTTTGCAAAGGATTCTGGGTAACAGAACCTGGTCCGAGCCACACAAGTCACCCCATCTTGGATTCCCCTAGGTCTCTAGTTTTCAGAAATGCACACGTTTGGTAGGTTTCCCTAGGTGGCGGCTGAGCTACAGGCCAAAATATACAGGTAGGCACTTTGCAATAAACACCTCTGTTTTCCTTCAAAAATTTGGTTGTGTGTACGTTGCGCTTTGGGGCGTTTCCTGTCGTGGGCGCTAGGCCTACCCACACAAGTGAGGTATCATTTTTATCGGGAGACGTGGGGGAACGCTGGGTGGAAGGAAATTTGTGGCTCCTCTCAGATTCCAGAACTTTCTGCCACAGAAATGTGAGGAACATGTGTTTTTTTAGCCACATTTTGAGGTTTGCAAAGGATTCTGGGTAACAGAACCTGGTCCCAGCCACACAAGTCACCCCATCTTGGATTCCCCTAGGTCTCTAGTTTTCAGAAATGAACAGGTTTGGTAGGTTTCCCTAGGTGGCGGCTGAGCTACAGGCCAAAATCTACAGGTAGGCACTTTGCAAAAAACACCTCTGTTTTCCTTCAAAAATGTGGTTGTGTCCACGTTGCGCTTTGGGGCGTTTTCTGTCGTGGGCGCTAGGCCTACCCACACAAGTGAGGTATCATTTTTATCGGGAGACGTGGGGGAACGCTGGGTGGAAGGAAATTTGTGGCTCCTCTCAGATTCCAGAACTTTGTGCCACAGAAATGTGAGGAACATGTGTTTTTTTAGCCACATTTTGAGGTTTGCAAAGGATTCTGGGTAACAGAACCTGGTCCCAGCCACACAATTCACCCCATCTTGGATTCCCCTAGGTCTCTAGTTTTCAGAAATGCACAGGTTTGGTAGGTTTCCCTAGGTGGCGGCTGAGCTACAGGCCAAAATCCACAGGTAGGCACTTTGCTAAAAACAGGTCTGTTTTCTGTGATGTGTCCACGTTGCGCTTTGGGGCGTTTCCTGTCGCGGGCGCTAGGCCTACCCACACAAGTGAGGTATCATTTTTATCGGGAGACGTGGGGGAACGCTGGGTGAAAGGAAATTTGTGGCTCCTCTCAGATTCCAGAACTTTCTGCCACAGAAATGTGAGGAACATGTGTTTTTTTAGCCACATTTTGAGGTTTGCAAAGGATTCTGGGTAACAGAACCTGGTCCCAGCCACACAAGTCACCCCATCTTGGATTCCCCTAGGTCTCTAGTTTTCAGAAATGCACAGGTTTGGTAGGTTTCCCTAGGTGGCGGCTGAGCTACAGGCCAAAATCTACAGGTAGGCACTTTGCAAAAAACACCTCTGTTTTCCTTCAAAAATTTGGTTGTGTCCACGTTGCGCTTTGGGGCGTTTCCTGTTGTGGGCGCTAGGCCTACCCACACAAGTGAGGTATCATTTTTATCGGGAGACGTGTGGGAACGCTGGGTGGAAGGAAATTTGTGGCTCCTCTCAGATTCCAGAACTTTCTGCCACAGAAATGTGAGGAACATGTGTTTTTTTAGCCAAATTTTGAGGTTTGCAAAGGATTCTGGGTAACAGAACCTGGTCCCAGCCACACAAGTCACCCCATCTTGGATTCCCCTAGGTCTCTAGTTTTCAGAAATGCACAGGTTTGGTAGGTTTCCCTAGGTGGCGGCTGAACTACAGGCCAAAATCCACAGGTAGGCACTTTGCTAAAAACAGGTCTATTTTCTGAGATATGTCCACGTTGCGCTTTGGGGCGTTTCCTGTCGCGGGCGCTAGGCCTACCCACACAAGTGAGGTATCATTTTTATCGGGAGACGTGGGGGAACGCTCGGTGGAAGGAAATTTGTGGCTCCTCTCAGATTCCAGAACTTTCTGCCACAGAAATGTGAGGAACATGTGTTTTTTTAGCCACATTTTGAGGTTTGCAAAGGATTCTGGGTAACAGAACCTGGTCCCAGACACACAAGTCACCCCATCTTGGATTCCCCCAGGTCTCTAGTTTTCAGAAATGCACAGGTTTGGTAGGTTTCCCTAGGTGGCGGCTGAGCTACAGGCCAAAATCTACAGGTAGGCACTTTGCAAAAAACACCTCTGTTTTCCTTCAAAAATTTGGTTGTGTCCACGTTGCGCTTTGGGCGTTTCCTGTCGTGGGCGCTAGGCCTACCCACACAAGTGAGGTATCATTTTTATCGGGCGACGTGGGGGAACGCTGGGTGGAAGGAAATGTGGCTCCTCTCAGATTCCAGAACTTTCTGCCACAGAAATGTGAGGAACATGTGTTTTTTTAGCCAAATTTTGAGGTTTGCAAAGGATTCTGGGTAACAGAACCTGGTCCCAGCCACACAAGTCACCCCATCTTGGATTCCCCTAGGTCTCTAGTTTTCAGAAATGCACAGGTTTGGTAGGTTTCCCTAGGTGGCGGCTGAGCTACAGGCCAAAATCTACAGGTAGGCACTTTGCTAAAAACAGGTCTGTTTTCTGCCATGTGTCCACGTTGTGTTTTGGGGCGTATCCTGTCGCGGGCGCTAGGCCTACCCACACAAGTAAACGATCATTTTTATCGGGAGACTTGGGGGAACATAGAATAGCAAAACAAGTGTTATTGCCCCTTGTCTTTCTCTACATTTTTCCCTTCCAAATGTAAGACAGTGTGTAAAAAAGACATCTATTTGAGAAATGCCCTGTAATTCACATGCTAGTATGGGCACCCTGGAATTCAGAGATGTGCAAATAACCACTGCTTCTCAACACCTTATCTTGTGCCCATTTTGGAAATACAAAGGTTTTCTTGATAGCTATTTTTTACTCTTTATATTTCAGCAAATGAATTGCTGTATACCCGGCATAGAATGAAAACCCACTGCAGGGTGCAGGTCATTTATTGGCTCTGGGTACCTAGAGTTCTTGATGAACCTACAAGCCCTATATATCCCCGCAACCAGAAGAGTCCAGCAGACGTAACGGTATATTGCTTTCGAAAATCTGACATTGCAGGAAAAAATTACAGAGTAAAACTTAGAGAAAAATGGATGTTTTTTTCACCTCAATTTCAATATTTTTCTTTTTCAGTTGTAATTTTCTGTAGGAAACCCTTGTAGGATCTACACAAATTACCCCTTGCTGAATTCAGAATTTTGTCTACATTTCAGAAATGTTGCGGTTTCTGGGATCCAGCATTGGTTTCATGCCCATTTCTGTCACTGACTGGAAGGAGGCTGAAAGCACAAAAAATCATAAAAATGGGGTATGTCCCAGTAAAATGCCAAAATTGTTTTGAAAAATTGGGTTTTCTTATTCAAGTCTGCCTGTTCCTGAAAGCTGGGAAGCTGGTGATTTTATCACCGCAAACCCTTTGTTGATGCCCTTTTCAGGGAAAAAACCACAAGCCTTCTTCTGCAGCCCATTTTTCCAATTTTTTTTAAAAGAACGAAATTTTCACTGTTTTTTGGCTAATTTCTTGGCCTCCTTCTGGGGAACCCACAAAGTCTGGGTACCTCTAGAATCCCTAGGATGTTGGAAAAAAAGGACGCAAATTTGGCGTGGGTAGCTTACGTGAACAAAAAGTTATGAGGGCCTAAGCGCGAACTGCTCCAAATAGCCAAAAAAAGGCTCGGCACAGGAGGGGGAAAAGGCCTGGCAGCGAAGGGGTTAACCAAACATATGTTGTTTTTTTATGAGTCAGAGGCTTCCTGTACCACCGAACATGTTGTGCTCCAGTAGGCCTAGAAGCCATTGGTCTCAGGGTTGCTGCTTGCACACTACTTAGCATCACACCCTTATTTTTGCATGTGGCAAGTGGAAACAGGATTTTGTGGGAGTAATGTGGTAAGAGGTAGGTGAGTAGTGTACATATAAATTATATCTTTCCTTAAAGACCATTCCATGCTTCCTTAGGGGAAAGGTCTTCCATCTGCACATCAGATAAGTTGTCACTGAGAGTAACACGTTTCTGTCACATGGTTATTCTTCTTTCACTTGTATTAAGAGAAAACATATATACTAGAAGGCTTTTCTATGAATCTTAGCTCTAGGCTCTTATTGACCATTTTCTGGTAGGAGCCTTGGTTAGTTGAAATTACATTTGTCTTTGATCATTTGCTGTGCTGCTTTGCATTAAACGGTAGTTGGACTTTATGCTTCCATATGTGTTGTGCTTTCATTTTACCAGATGGTGCATGTGGTGGTGGGAATTACCTCAACAAAAGAAGAAAGTGGGGGAGCACTGCACCAAGATCCATATGAAGTCCACAGGAAGTTTCTCTGGGGGTGCTGGGGTGGAGAATGGCCCATCGCCTGACCTGCCAAATGGCTAAAAGATCACCAAATCAAACCAAAACTGTTGCTTGCTTGCATGGCTTATGTTGTTTGTGGCCAATGTGTTGTCAGAAAAGGTGTGCAGTGTTGTCATCTGGGTAGAAGATGGTGAAGAGAATAAAAAGGGAAATGGTTGGGTAGGTTGGATTGAAGAAGTCCACAAAACAAAGTGAAAAGTGAAAACGAGCGTGAACTCAGGATACAGAGTGAGTGGTCTCTAGACCAGTGCAACAGTGGGAACAATAGTAAGCAGTGCCATGACCTGAAGCACAGGGCCGTTGTAGCATTTTTTTAAATATGCAAAATGTGTAAACATTGTGTGAAAACTATTTTTCATAATTAGTGCTTTTAATGACGCATAGAGTTTGTAGCCGATGAACTATTAATGTTTCACTTAGAACGAGTTACCTAGGTCACTTAGAAGAATGAATAATGTTATGAATAGATACACCACATTTTCATTTAACACACCATTATTTTTTATATGAATGTAGCTTCTAGTGTTCTGTTCAACTTGCTCCGGTTTATTCCCCCTCTCATTTAATGTCTTGCAGCAAGCCATCTCTCTCCTCTTTTCCACGGAACATCAAGTGAATGATGAAAATGATTAGTTAGGTACAACATGTTAGAAAACATGTGTTATGAATGAATCGTTCATCTTGTATCCAAAGTAGTGTTTTCAAGACTTCCGCTGGAAATGCTAGTGTAGATGTGCAAATTCTATCAGCCAGTGCTTCAGAGGTGTTTCATTTTGTGGTGATCATCTCTGTAGCACAGTAGCTAAGAGAGTAGATGGAAGATTTCTGTTTCCTTAAAAAATGTGTTAGTATTACAGATTTAGAAAATTATGTTGTTGTTTCTGATTTCCCAATGGAACCCTAACCATGATCATACTATGCTGAATTTTTTAATAGAGAGTGTAATTTTTGTATAAAAACTCTTAAGTTTTAGACTCACAGGTGGCTCCTTTTTGGATTTACAGAAGTCATGAGGACTGCTGTCACTGAAGGACTTTATTATCTATATCCATTTGACTTTATGGGATGTGTCAGTACTCTTTATGAGCTTGACACTTAGAACTTTTGCCTAGATTCTGGCTAACTAGGGATTATTAAGTTTTATGATTTAATTTTTCTGTAATTCTGTAACTTAGCCTTCATGGTATTACATGCATTTTTGGCTCTACCATGTTTTTTAATAATTCTGTAATTAAATTCACTTTTTGCCCTACTTTTGATCTAGAACTCACTTATGATTCCAATATTTTATTCTGTTTAATTCTGTAAAATTGTGTTTTCCTGATGAGGGGTGTAGTTACTAACCGCTAGATCAACTGGAGACACTGGAGCTAAATTATTGTGATAAAAATTTGGGTGACCTAATATAGGAGTTCAGATAAATTATTGGTGTTTGGCCTCCAGAGACCCTTGACAGACGAATGTGTGAGTGAAAAAGGCCATCAGATATAGCCACCAACCTCTTCACGAGCCCCCCGGGGTGTTGACTGAAGGTTCATTGAATGGAAGGGAATCTTTGGGTGTGAGTCAACAATACCCTTCCTCCTCCAAGACATAATTTAGAAGAAACTAAGTAAAGGCAAATCTGATCCCGCTTTCGGTTTCCACTCCTACCTTCATTCAAAGGATGCACTACACTTGCAAAATCATTCCTGAGTGGGAATGGATTGTAAGGAATCAATATTGTATTCAAACAGTCAAAACATGCAGTTCTCCTCCAAAAGGAACACCTTCCCATACTAATTACCATCAATATGGTAAACACATATGTAAATGCCTAAGAGAGTGGGTGGGACTCACTAATGAGGAAAGAAAGAAGTCCTTTCTGCAGCACGGTTTCATCATAGAAAAATTAACTAATTTGCATAAAATACTGAAATACCCCATGAACAGAATAGATGTCAAACAGTGGTCACCCTTCCTAGAGTAATATGAGGAGGCAGAGAAGTGAAAACATGAGTCCTAGATCAGAGCATAAAAGATACTCATGAGAAGCTGGAATATCAAATTTGCTACCTTAGGGACATGGTAAAGGCTTGTGCTCCAACTGCTTCACCTACTTCACAAGACCACAGGGAGGAGGATCTTTTGGATAGCTTCCCCATGCCGGCCAATGCTGCTTGAGGTACAGCTCTGTTACTCCTGGAAATGGAGCAGGGCCAGTGGGAGCGCCGGTAACTAGAGCACAGGAGTTAACATGAAAGAGTGTGCAGCGATACAGTCAGCTGACAGCAAAACAACCAGGTCAGATTCTACTACTGTTGATCGGTTTAGATCACACGTATGTTTTGCCCTGGGATGTAGAGACTCACCAGAGAGAAGACCTACGATCACTCATGAAAGCTCAAAACAAATAGGCAGGGAGATAAATGCAAGTGATGCTAATGGTCAGGGTCCATCTTATTCCACCTTTGTACCTGTGGGGGACTACCCAGCAGCCGGATGTAGAGTTTTTCGTCCATATTGCCTGGGCTCTCACTGAGAAAATGAGCATAAAGAAGCAATGCCTCAACATTTATAAAAATCTAAGTCAATTTTGAGAAGAATTGCAGAGTGTGTTCAAGGTGTATAGACCAAATTAGGTCATTCAATTAGTCCGATAGAAAGCACCATAGGAAGTAAGAGAAAGACTGAGAGACAAAATGCCTTGGCCAAGAGTTTCCCCTGAGAATGATGTGAGGCTGAATGTGATAGAAGATACACTGTTAAATGTGATTCCAGAAATACGCCCATTGTAAACTTACTGGACTAAAATTTTCAATTTCAAGCAGAATAGGGTGAGGCATCAATTAATTATTTAGAGAGACTCAAGAATGTGTGTGAAAGGTATTGGAGTAGAGCCCTCCCAATTGAGATGGCTTAGGAAGCTGTGCTTTTGTGCAGGGTTTGTTGCCAAATGTTAAAAATCAATTGATTACCACATGTATTGTATGGCAGACTAAGGGCCTAATTACGACTTTGACGGTCCGACCATTGGACTGCAAAAGCTGCCTGGAGGCGCCCGCCGTCAAGCCGGCTGTATCACCTTGTTGTATTGCAATGTTTCCACCAGGCTGACAGGCAGAAATGCCACTATTACGATGTTTCTGCAGGTCAGTCCGATGGAAACAGTGCAGCAGCATTGGCCTTGGTTCTCTTGGAGAGACGTAGCCAATGCTGTCACACACAGCACCATCAGAATGCGCACTGTTTGCCATAGCAGACAGTGCACATTCCAAGGGTGCTGGCAGGGGGCTCCTGCAATGCCCATGACATGGTTGTGGGCAGTGCAGGCCCCCGTACCCCTGTGCCCCCACCACTGCCTTTCTGCCAGCCTTTTCATGGCAGGGACCCTGTCATGAAAAGGCTGGCAGAGAGCAGTCATGATCAGCACAGAGGTGCCAAACTTGCCACCGCAGTGGCTTACCACGACTTTGACCGCCACCAACACATGAGGATTCCTGATCCTGGTGGTTTCAGCGCTCTCCTGATGGTCTGACCACCATGATCACAATTAGGCCCTCAAAAACTAGCAGAGATGGTGGCTATTGCAAACCACCATGTCAAGACACAGGGGACAAAGAAAGAAAACGTGGAACTGAAATTGATGTCATTTAAACTGCAAAATATGCAGTGAGTGATTAAAGGAGTAGGGTGTGAAGTCCAGCAAAGTGGAAGAGCCACCAGGACTTTCTGCCCAACCTGGGGATCCACAGAGGGTGAGGTTGCCACTGGGTGGAGAAATAGAACAACAAGACGATGTCATAGTAGTGATCACATTTTCTGATAACGTATTAACGATATATATGATTTCAGAACTTTGTGAAGGAATAGAATTTTGTCCTATGAAGAAGCATGATTTTTATCATTCAAGATTGACCTCTTCAAGTTTGTCTGAAAATTAAAGCTTAAGAAATATTTTAGTGTGGGTGATCAAGCAAGGAGGAACGGATTACCTCCCATGAGTCGTTGCAGTGAATTCACAATGTAGTATGCATCTATATTATTGTCAATTACAGATCATGAGTATGAACCTGATATTTTAAGGACCTTACTATCAGACTTAGAGATTGACACTGGTCGTAGTCCTGACAGTGTCCTGAGACAGAAGTCCAGGTTTACACCTCAGGTGCCCAATGGTAATCACTTAGGTTTATTTTGCAAGGTAGTCAGTTATGACTTGAATCACTACAATGAGGATAGGAATAGAAAAGCCCATACCAGAAAGGATAATTTGATGAGGCCTGAATGACTGGCACTGAGGGACTTGAAATGTGACAATAAATTGATAATCAGGGAAGCTGACAAAGGTGGGAACATTGTTGTTATGAACAAACTTGATTATGATCATAAGATTTGGTCACAATTATATGATACCATGTTATGCTTGAGAACAATCTCACTCCTGCGATTAGTCAGGAGATAAGTCAAAGACATAGAGATTGGTTTGATAAGGGACAATGGGATGACAATTGATTTATGTATTTGAAAGTCAGTAAAGCAAGATACCAATCTCAATATAGGTTGCCTAAGGTACCCAAGAAGTTGCCCTTCACTCCCTGGGGGACCCAATATTTCGGATATAGGCTCACTGACACACAGAGATTCAAACAGTATGTAAATGTGTTTTTGCGACCCCTGGTGGCTAATCTTCTATCATATATTCAAGACACAAAGCATGTCCTAAAGCTAAAGGTTGAAATCTGATGAATTATGTGGTGTAGGGAGAGGACATGCTCTTTGCCACTTTGAACGTAATGCCTTATACACACATTTCACCCATGATTGGGGGAAGCATGCATTGGTGTATTTTCTTAAGAGGAGACCGGCTGATATTTTGGACCATACAAAATTGCTTTTGGAAATACAGAACTCATTCTGGAGAATAATACTTTTCTGTTTAATGGTGTCTGGTACTGACACCTACAACGGGCTGCTCCAGATTTGCCCCCTCGTACGCCAAACTTTTTGACTTCACTCCCTGGTTCATTTTTGTCAGCATTAGGAGTTTGAACACTTTAACCATTGCTAACCAGTGCTAAAGTACTTGTGTTTTTTCCTGAAAACTTGGTAATATTGGCCTTCAACTAATGGACACATTTAATTTACTCATAAGTCCCTATTAAATGGTACTAGTTGTACCCATGGCCCGTAAATTAAATGCTGCTAGGCGTAGGCAACAGGTAAGCCACCTTATAGACCTAGATCTTCATTTTTAAACCTTATAAGTCACCCCTAAGGTAGGCCTTTACAACCCATAGGGCAAGGTGCAGGGAAAATATTAGGATGTGTGTTTAAATTGTACATGTCCTGACAATGAATACCCCCTAAGGTCAATTCTTACTGTTGTAAGGCCTACCTCTCCCGTAGACTAACACTGGGTTGCCCTATTACACTTAATAAATGCTAACATCCAATGGGGAGTAGATAAATAAAGAACTGCTGTTTACACATACATGGATTGCAAATCAAACTCCTATTTAAAGGTGAAGTCAGACTATAAGTTACAATTTTGAAAATGCCACTTTTAGAAAGTTGCACTTTTTCTGTCCGAATCAAATGTGCCTTCCTGCCCATATCCTGGGTCCCATGACTGTGATTGGCTCTGCTTTTGTGGGTAGTGTATTGCTTCCAGACAGCGAGACAAAGAAAACATAGGTGTGAAGGAAGAGATTTTTCCTAACAGGAAGGCTGGGATGGAGCTCCCCACTGCCCTGCTTACTTTTCAATGGGCCCTGCCTGCAGCACCACAAAGAAATCTGACATCAGGCCTGCCCTGCTTTTTGTCACTCTAAACAGTTTGGTGCCAGGGGAAGGGGACAAACTGACCAGAACCATTTTGGGGGGAGGTCGGGGAATACCCCCACACAAAGGCTGGCACCACATGTAAAAATAGAACC
Source organism: Pleurodeles waltl (assembly GCF_031143425.1). Classification (NCBI taxonomy): domain Eukaryota; kingdom Metazoa; phylum Chordata; class Amphibia; order Caudata; family Salamandridae; genus Pleurodeles; species Pleurodeles waltl. Next base: position 1,333,894,037 of record NC_090447.1, on the reverse strand, counting down.
TTTAGAACCACTCTTCAGAACACTGCAGGATCTGTTGAAGATTCAGGAGGAGGACTGCCCTCCTGCCCTAAGGATTGACCTACTGTTTGAAGGACTCCCTTGCTTTCTAAAAAATGAAGATTGGACCTGCTTGCCCTGCACCCAGGATCACCAAAAGTGACTCCAAGGATCAGTTGGCTAACTGCCTGCATGAACTGCAGGCACACAACAAGATTCCAGAGGCCTTTCCTGCACCTGCTCAGCTGACCAGCACCATGTGTACCTGCCTGAGCCTTGCTGGTGGCCTCTGCTGTAGTGAGCCCTGATCACCAAGAGGTTCACCTGAAGTCCTGGACCCTTGGTTCACTGAGAGTGAGAGCTCCTCCAGAAGAAAAAGTAAAAATCCTGAAATTTAGGCTCTTTGCAACTGCGAACTGGCCCGTTCATGCCTAAATACTGCCGTCCACAATGACTCCCAGCACGAAGCTCCAGTGAGAATTGACAACCGACGATGCCCTAAACTTCGCACTACAGCAACAGCCTGTGGCAACCAACATCACAAAACTCCAGCAATGACTGGCTTTTCGAGCTATAGCTACCACCGCTCATGAAGCTCGACCTGCTGTTCACTCTAAAAGCATCCTGTCTTTGGCCTCCTCCAATGCCAATGGAACTCTTCGCGCTGGGCCTAAGAATGTAGCACTTTAGCAGGGCTTACCTGGTCCCTGTATCTACACAGTGCTTCATCACAGTTGGTCTGAATATTTGACTTTCCCCAGTCTAGCGCACCCAGATGGCCACAAGTGGCACTTTCTGCTTTTGGGTTCTATTTTCACTAAAACCAAAAAATTCCTTGATTTACTGATTGGATTTGTCTCCTTCTGGTATTTATTAGAAATGACTCTATTGTCCTAAACTGTTTTAGATTTTCTTCCTGTGTTATGTTTTCACTATATTACGTATCTGTGTGCCTCATATTGCCTCTCAGTTAAGTCTGACTGCTGTGTGCCAAGCTGCCAGATAGATGAGCGCAGGTTAATTTAATGATTTTTGTGGTACACCCAGACAAGAATTGTGATTATTGCCTGAGTGAGGCTTCCACCCCTCTCAACCAATAACCCAATTTATTACACATGCTATGCATCAGTGACTGTCCCACAGTGATAGTTCTGCCTAAGGGATTTTTTCATGTAAGTATCAGTAGTTATGTCTTCCCCCACTCTGATGAATGTTGTCAAAAAATCTTCCAGTGAACTCTTTTAGAGTTTGGCAGAGCAGGGGCATCACTGTAAACTGGCAATGCTCCTGTCCCATCGAGCCAAACTTGTGGTTCTCCCCATTCTGTAGCAGTGTGGGAAGTTCTGGTTTTCAGAGAAAGGAGACTTAGCTGAATCCTCTATCAGAGCAGTGCAAGAAAGGACATGTAAATAAAAATCAAAGAAGACCTTATTTCTGAAAATGAATACATTTCCTAATCCTACACTGTCCTAATTTATGAAAAAAAAAAACACATTACGTTTATACTTGAGGAAGGAGATGTAGGTATCTTTTTTGTAACTTCCACACACTTAGGCACTCAGTATGAGTTTGGCAGTCTTTCAGCAGGACCACCATGGTTGCGGGTGCCCAAAGACCACCAGTGTCAGTGGTATCCCACCCACCGTATAACGAGTCCACAAAGCATTTCCCCCCACATTAGCCACAAATCCGACACTGCCAGGACGACCGAGGGTGGGATGGAGGCGTTCTCATCACCAGCACCACCGAACAAAAACCGTCCTCCGGATTCTAACCCACAATTTAGCACAGTGGTCTTTGCACTGTGGTAAACCATGGGTGGTTCGCACCGCCGTGCAACTTCCCATTGGGTTACATTGCCCCCTATGGGGGACTGGGGCCCATGAGGAACACCATCGGTGGTGACAGTCTTGTACACTGCAGCTGTCACCGCCATCATCTGCCGCCTACCTCACATGTCTCCTGACACTCCTACACTCAGGACCTCCACAGCGTGGGCTGCTGTGGACTTCGTTGACAGGTATGTAGGATGACTGTAGTTCCACATGTAATATGGGGGGTGGGGACTGGTCTGTGTTGTTGCCGGTATGTATGTAGGTAAGTTGTGTACTGTCCATAGTGAGATGTGTTGTGTTGGTTGTGTGTGCCATTCTGTGGGTGTTGTGTGTGCGTCATTGTGTGTGTGATGCTGGCCATGTCATCAGCACTCTCTGTAGTGTTGGCGAGGTGTATGTTTTGGGTATGCGTGTGTGTGGTTCACATGTGTGTGTTTGTAGGTATGGGTGTGTGTTGGTGTGGGGGTGCAGTTGTGTGTGTCAGGACTGCTGTGTTCTTGTACTGGGGTCCATTACTGCCAGGATTTTGGTGGCAGTGCGACTGCTGCGGAATCCTGGCGGTGAGCCTACTCATAATACGGTCGGTGGAAACAAGGCCCCACCCGTCTGGCGATACCTAACGGTGACCGCGGTGGTCTGTCTGCCCTGGCAGTACTGGCGGTGATTTGGCTGTGTTCCGGTCGGAAAACCGCCATGGACAGAGACATTGAAACTTTGGTCAAGTCCTGTTGCATTTGTTCAACCAGTGATAAGGCCCTCAAAACGTCAACTCCTCCGCTAATGCCAATAGAATGTCCGGCAGGTCCTTGGGAAAAGATTGGTATCGATTTGTTGGGTCCCTTCAATTCTCTTCCTCCTAAATTACGGTATGCTTATGTAGTAATTGATTATTTTTCCAAGTGGCCTCATGTGAAGTTTGTGAGTCATGCAGATTCCACGTCAGTGGTGTCGTGTCTGAAAGATGTATTTTTGGAAGAAGGGTTACCCAAGGAACTTGTGTCTGATAATGGGGTCCAGTTTGTGTCTTGTGAAGTTGAAAATTTTCTGAGTGAGTGTGCCATCAAACATTTGAAGAGTTCTCTTTATCAACCGCAAACAAATGGTTTGGTTGAACGGTTTAATAGAGTGGTTGGGGAGTGTATCCAGTGGGCGTTAGCTAATGGGTGTGTGGTTGATGCTGCTGTAAAGAATATGCTCTGGTTCTACAGAACAACACCCCACACTAGCACGGGGATATCACCATTTGAGGCACTTAGAGGGAGGAAGCCTGCCACCCTATTTAGACCAGCTTGGTTGTCCAAGTTTTTCAAGCATTCTACATGTAAGGAACTCATTTATGCAAAGGTGGGTTTGAGTATTAAAAATTCTCAAGAGAAACAAAAGTCATATTACGACAAGAAAAGAGGTGTGAAGGAGGTGCAGTTCATGGTGGGTGATTGGGTGCAGGTTAAATTATCGGTGTTTGTCAAGAAAGGTGATTCCAAGTTTTCTGAACCATTCAAGGTTGACAAAGTTTGTGGGAATGCTGTGCGGGTTGATGGACGTAACTGGTGGAATATGGGGAAGGTGGTAAAGGTTGAACCTAAGGATGTATTGTTACCTGTTCACAAGAAGGTTGATCACTCTTCAAAAGCACAGGATTTCTTGAATGTACAAAAATCTGTGGGGGTTAAGTCCTCGAGTTTAAAGGAGGTGGATTCATGCTCCAATCTTGTGCCTGTCAGGAGAAGTGATAGGGTGCACAAATTACCTTTAAGGTATTGTTAAGTGAGATTACCTTTAAGGTATCGTTAAGGGAGAATCGCTTATGCTAGATTTTATGTGTAGCGTTTGATTTGGTTATACACAACATGTATGGTTACTTTCATAGTTTAGTTGTGCAAGGGGTAAGGAAAAAAAAATAATAATAATTGTTTCTTTGCTTGTTGTTTATTTAAAGTGTTAAAAGAGAAAACTAAATGTAGTATCTTAATAGCAGCGGTTGCCGATGCGCGTCCCGATCAGCTTTTCCTTGTCATCGCACGTGCAGCGGAGCTGCTCACACGCGGCTGTATTTCATGGTTCGGGGTTCCTTTCCGCGTTACGAGCGCGAGGAACACCGAACATTCGAAAACGGCAACGGCAGGCAGCACAGTTGAAACTGAGGAGAGGAGAGCCGTTTATGCTGCGCACTGGGGTGATTTAATGGAAAGAGATTTAACTGAAATAAATTCAACCTGATTTCAACAACTTGGTGTCTGGAGGTTTGTTCCCAGCTTACTTTAGAAAGGTTAGTGAATACCCCTGACATGGACAACGTAGAACAGACACAATTGTAATTTAAGAGACATAACTTGCACTTGTTTTCATAAATTGAGCTGTTTGTTTTCTGATTAAACAGGTTTTCATTTTTTAAGACACAGTGCCGTAGTCCAGCTCCTAGATGTTGAATATTGAGGTGAAGGTTGAAAAAGCATGTTCAATGAGCAAAGAAGTGACCCAATTAGAAGGTTGTCAACCCAATATAAGACTGTTAGAAAGGTAAAGATGAAAACAGGATGACCAGAATTTGAGGTCAGTGTTATACACAAATTTATGAGGATACGCCTGGCCACTGGCAGCTAGTGAAGAGACATAGATGGTCAAATATGAACTACCTGTGTTGGAGTATAAAACCAAGTGGGTCACCATATATTAAAGTAGCTGCACTTAATTGGTGCTTGATCAGACTTTGCATGGTCCAAGTGGGGAGTGCTGGTCAAAGTTTTTATCTTCTGACTTAGGGTGTGATTTAGATATTGGTGGATGGGTTACTCCATCACAACGGTGATGGATATCTCATCCACAGAAATCTAAATCCCATTATTTCCAATGGGATTTAGATTTCAGCAGATGGGATATACATCCATCACAACGGTGATGAATATCCCATCCACAGAAATCTAAATCTCATTATTTCCAATGGGATTTAGATTTCAGCAGATGGGATATAAATCACTGCTGTGACGGAGTAACATATCCGCAGACATCTAAATAAGGCTCGGTGACCGCCAGGGCTATAGTGGCGTTCGTACCGCCAACAGGCTGGCGGTACTGGACACCACATTTTGACTGTGGCGGTATCGCCGCGGTAACACCGCCGGGACCGGTGGTATACCGCCATGGCGGTCCCGGCAGTCATAATCCACCAGGGCAGCGCTGCAAGCAGCGCTGCCCTGGGGATTTCGACTCCCCTTACCGCCAGCCTGTCCATGGCGGTAGACACTGCCATGGAAAGGCTGGTGGTAAGGGGATTCGGGGTACCCCTGGGGGCCCCTGCACTGCCCATGCACTTGGCATGGGCAGTGCAGGGGCCCGGCAGGCATAGCCCCATCGCGCATTTCACTGCACGAATTTCGGGCAGTGAAATGCGCGACGGGTGCTAATGTACCCGCTGCACATCAGCATTGCCACCAGCTCTATTACGAGCCGGCAGCAATGTTGATGTGGCTTTTCCACTGGGCCAGCAGACGGTAACATTGTTACCGCCGGCTGGCCCAGCTGAAAAGTCGAAATAGGGAGCCAGATACCGCCAGCAATGGCGGTATTCTGGCGCCCGCAGCCTCTGCGGTCTTCTGAGAAGACCGCTGAGGTTGTAATGAGGGCCTTAGTCGTTATTATGGAGGGCTTTACCCGAAGGAGTCCTTTCAAAGTCGGATAGCCATTGGTCAAGGTCCTGCTAAAGCTTTGAACAAAACTGTAAAATCTCAAAGTGGAAAAATTCTAATTCTACGCTACCCCCCATACCCCCACCCCGCGAAGTCCTCTTGTCATCTGGATACTTTTCACATGTTTGTCCAGCCAAAATTTCTATCTGAAGATTTAGGGCCTGACTTAGATCTAGGCGGACTGGGTTATTCTGTCACAAACGTGACGAGTATCCCATCCATTGTATTACAATTCCATCATATCCTGGGGATATTGTAATATGGCAGACAGAATAACCATCACATTTGTGACAGCGTAATCCATCCACCGAGATCAAAATCAGGCTCTTTGGAGTTTGGCGGACAGGATACTCCATCACAAACATGACATATATCCTGCCCACCATATTAGAAGTGCAGAATAGCCTATGGCCCTTGTAATACAGCGGAAAGGATTATGGGCCTCATTACAACCTCAGCGCTCTTTTTTCAAGACTGCTGAGGTACCGCTGTGCTGAAGACAGCCAGTGCAGGTGGTTTTCCGCGCAGCGCATCATGACTGCTGGCAGCCCTTCGTCCTGTTTCGGATGGAGAGCTGCCAGCAGCCATACTGGCGGTTGGCGGGGAAATGGAGGCTGCTCCACCTCCACCGCCCCGTCATCAGAACACCGCCCACCGAATCCCAACCCAGGATTCGGTGTGGCGGTGTTGTGGTGACGGGGAGCTGGCGGCAGAGCAGCCCCCATGGATCCTGTTCCCTCCCGGAGGATCACCGGACAAGGTAAGGTGATCGTCCGTTAGGGGAGGGGGTGAGGGGTGTTGTGTGTTGTGTGCGTGCATGGGTGTGTGTGTGTGAGTATGTAGAGGGGGCGTGTGAGTGCATGTATGCATGTGGGGGGTGTTGTGTGTCTGGAAAATGTGTGCGGGTCGGTCTGTTTGCATGTCTGTTTGTATGTGTGCCGGTATGTGTTGTTGTAGTGTATGTGTGCGTGTAGGGGGGTGTGTGTGTTAATGTTGGGGATGGTGGTGGGTAGGGGGGTCAGGGGTGTGGGGAGAGGACTCGGGGTGGGGGAGGGGGATGGGGGAGACCCCTATCAGTGCCAGGGAAGGAGTTCCCTGGCACTGATAGTGCCTACCACCATGGATTTTGTGGCGGTTCCAAACCAAACGAAATCCATGGCGGTATGCAGGGTCCTGATACCGCCGGCGGTCTGGTGACTGCTGCCGGGCTGGAGACTGAAGTCTCCAGCCGAGCAGTCATCACCACCCTGGTGGTCGGAGTGGAGAAGTGGTGGATGACCATGGCGGTTATAATTAAAAAAAAATTGCCGCCGGCTTGTTGGCGGTATTACCGCCACTTCTCCCCCGCCCGGCAGGGTCGTAATGAGGGCCTATATGTCACTTTGTGACCAAATATTACATCCACTAACCTCAAAATAAGGCCCCTATGGCTCACTTTACTAGCATTGTGCACCAGGTTTGAATCACAAAATTCCAGTGAAAAACATATGTTCATCATGATGTAGTCACCTTTGCACTATGATGTAAAGGTGTGTGCATGGTGCTAGGCAGCATGATTGTGTGCCAGTACTAGAAAGAACAGGACAGTGTCATATCTTAGTAGCTCTAGTGCTATCCTGCTCTCTCTCTTTCTCATACAAGGCAGCACAGCAACTTTTTTGATTCTGCCCTTTCGTTTCTGCTTTGGAGCAACAGAAAATCCAGCAGGAAAAATCTGGAAGCTGTAGGAGGGGAAGCCACATTGACAAGTTGAGAGTTCCTTGCAGGCTTATTTTAGACAGCAAAAAAAGGTCACCTAAAGTGTTAGCGTAGTCACTTATTTGAAAGTTAGGTCTTCTGCAGAGATGAAGAAAACCCACCCAAGCCCCCTTATGACTACTATTCATGGACACTGGCAGGTATCTCAGAGGTGAAAGGGGATTGAGGAAGAAGAGAGAGAGCAAATACCTCCTTCTGTGGTCCAAGTCTTTGCTGCTGTTGCAGGAAATGAAGAAAGCACCTCCCGTCAAGACTGCTGAGAAGCAATTCCCTGGACCCACACATTTATGCTTTCTGTCAGGAAAGTGAAAAAACAAATCAATTGAAGGTCTTTGGTTTGCCAGACGTAAACTCAAAATTCTGCACCTCTTAACTAAACATGGATGAAGTATACATTCTAGTTCTTGGCAAATATGATTGTCCCAGACTGTTGACTTCACAACCAGTGATGTATTGCACCAAAAAAATTCTCTTTATTTAGGAATAAGCCCTGGCATTACAAGGTCTCTGACAACTTTCTTTATGCAATATCTCAAAGAATGTCTCCAATTGTTCTTTAAATGGCTCCAAAAGCTTTTGTCAAAATCACAAATGCAGTGACTTGAATTATTTTTCTGGCTCTGTAGGGTGTGGCTGCTCATGACGTTCCAGAACCTTTCCTCACCTTGTTTTCCTTTTTTTAATCTATGCACTAACTCAGCAAGCCTTACCAGAGAAGACCACACAAGAGAGAAGTGACAAAGCAGAAGGAACCCAAGTAGGTAAGTGACTTCAAATCTGGAGCAAGAGCCCGGTGCTGCTACCAGAGGCAAAAAAGCTAAGCCAAGCAGCATTGATGGGCTGGAGCGTGGTATGTATACCAGTCCCAGTCAAAATTGCCACCATGTAGCATGGGTTTCAGTTCTCCTGTGAGAGTACATGAGAGTCAGAAGTGTACTGGCCCTGAGGAAAAGTGGAGATGCTTCCAGATTCCATATCTCTACATGGAGGCCTTTAAGTGAAAGGGACATTAAAGGAAATCACAGGAAGTGCGGCAGAGGGGACAGCAGATGCTTTGGGCTGTGAGGGTCACCTGAATCAAGAAGGGCCCATGGGTTGAGAAACAAAGGGGGGGCAATGTGATTCAAAAGAGACCAACATGAAAACTGGCAAATCAAAAAGGACATTGCAGGGGCCTATCTAGGTATCCTAACAATTTGGACCAACCTGATTTTCTTCCCCGCCTAGGAAGTCCCCATTCTCTAAGGTCAAAACATTTTGAAGTCCCAAATTTTCCAACTTTTTGGAGTAGCTCCTCTTGTTCACTTCTAAGGCTTCCAGGACCTTAGGGACAGCACTTAGAGAGTCCTGGACTTACTCCAGCAGAGGCCACCTGGGTCCACTTTCCATTGCCAACTGCTCAAACAAAGAAAATGCCTCATGCAGATTTTTGTGTCTCTGCAGCCACACAGGTGGTGAACCATTTGATTCTCGAAGTTTGCTTCTTAGTCCTATGTGCAAGTGGAAAAATGTACAACTCTTCAGGTATCCAAACAGGTCACAGACAATAGGCTTCATCTTGTCTGTTCATCCATAAATCCTGAGTTGTTTTGAAGAGCTGGGATGTAGATGTCACTTTTGTTTAATTTATTAGCCAGTGGTGGGTAGACACTCCTGGATACTCCCTGACAGACAGGAAAATGTTCTGAAAGGTCACCCTCCATCTTTTCTGGTACACCCTGTATACTTTACTGTAAACTATCTCACAGTGCATCATTCTCAGTGACATCCAACATGATATAATCTTGTTATTTGTGGATGATCTGTTGAGTACAACTAGGGTATTCCTAGGCTATTGAGCAATCCCTCCCCCACTCAACATCTCCTAACTGTTCTGGCTCCAGCACTCCCTCATTCACTGAAATTGGACCCAGGAAGGGTCAAGTGCTGTCTGAGATGAAAATACCCCTTTTTCCCAGGCTCTGTTATCACAATACTATAATGGTGCAGGCCTCCACCTAGGCACTTTCTAGTTAGTGAAGTTCTTAGACTCTGCTCAGTTGCCATTCTTGCATTAAGCTGGATCACATACCTCACCTGTTATGACTATCCACACTCTACAGCATAAGCACAACACCCAAGATGTGGCCCCCATTTACATGTGCACATGTACAGGCAAGTACAGGCAAGGTCCACCAATGGTGCTCTAGACGTTAATACCAAATACTCTGATGAATGGTTAAAGTATATAAAAAAAAAGGTAACATGATGTTAGGGCATGAATGCCTGCAGTACATTTGTTGTGAAATGCTTACAGGGACTTAAATGTCTTTGACTCTTGTACATATGTACTCTTGTACATATGTTTAATCATGCTCATAGAGAGTTTTCAGTGCATTTTTACTACAGCACTAAATTTCCCAGCATGCCCTCAGCTGACTCAGCATGGAGGCATGAACAGATGCGAAGTGGCAATTTTTACCACTGAGGATTTATATAGGTGCGCCCAATGACTGCACCCTACTCGGCAACCTTATCCAGTAAGGAGACAGTCGTCAAGAACCTCAGCACCAGGAAACATGTTGAGATCCACTAATGGAGAGCCTTCTCAGTGCAGCGACGCATCTTCAGACTCCTCTGATGGTGCCCTACGTCGTCTGCCAGCCAAGTGTACCAGACACTAGCACATGCCTCAGTGCATGTTGAATAATGCTTTCTGACCACGTGCTGGGCTCTCCGCCCAACTCTTTCCTAATGCGTGTCAGAGTGTCACCTGTGTGTGAGGAGATAAAACACAGACTTGGGCCAAGGACTACCAAGGCATAACTTAATTTGTATTTTCAATGCATTCCTGCCAAGGAATAGAAGACTTACTTGACTCTTTAATTGTTACCGTGCATGGCTAGATTGCATGCAGTTTGCATAGCGCTTTGACCATAGAGCACAAATATCTCATGGTGTTGTGTTCGATTTATGATTGCGAATTCTAGGGCAGGACTCAATTAAGTCATGGGAGGGCAAGTCCATAACTGGCTGAACAGTGCACATGAAGCTGTGGCATTGAAGTGGTGCAAATCTCCAGTGGAAGCTTCCAAAACTCTAAACAGTGAGGTTCCATTTCTTTGTGAAGCTCTCAATTTAGAAGGAGTGCTTAATTCCGACTCATTGGTATCTGCAATCCAGCTATACAGGCAACATCCCATATCCAGGATCACATGGCCCAGAACCTTGACGGTGGAATCAATCAAGGAGATGGGCCTATAACACCTTGGGTCACCTCGGTTGCCCTCTTTAAACACTGGAACAATGATTGAATGGGCCCACAAACCAGGTGGGCCAAGTGACACCACAGCATTTGAAACCTTTGATTGCAAAGAGGTTCATATAACAATATTGGTTCCAAAAAGGTCGGCTGCTGCACTATCAGGACCTGGGGCCTTATTACTGGCCAGATTCTGAAAAGCCTCAGATACCTCCTAAACAGAAAAAGAAAGGATGAACTTGTATTGAGTGGGCACAGAGACAGACTCAAGCCCTGAATCTAAGTGAAAACTGCTCGTACCATTTGTCTTCTTCTATCACTGAGATTGGGAAAGGTCCAGTTACTGCCCCTGAAAATGGGCTATTAACAATCTGCCAAAATGAAGTGCTACCATGTAAGTCACATGCTCTCATTAAATGGTCCCAAGCCTCACTCCTCAATGACTCCTTCCTGTTTTTTGTTGCCAACTTACACCGCCTACGTAATAAACTCTCCCCTGATACATCCCTCGGAGTGCGAATAAGCGCCGTTGTAAGTCCCAATGGGCTGTCGTACAACGAGTGATCAAACCAGTGCTCACTCATTGTGAAGGACTGGGGTCGTCTTGGTAAAGTAAAAGCATTTCTAAAGGCTTCACAAAGGCCCCCAGTTTCTCAATAAGGTCAGAGGACGGGCTTAGATAACACTCCAGTTTTTGAAAACTTTGTGTTGACACAAATTAGCCATGAAATCGCCTGGAGATACCTCTATCCATTTTAACCGCCTCCCCTGGACCGTCAGAACCAGGTCAGAGGAAACCAGGGGAAATATAGCCGGCTTCTGATATGGACAACCAAGAGATAAAACTATAGGGTTGTGGTCACTCCAACCAGACTCCAGATCCTTATACTCAACCAGAGTGTTCAGCAGGATAGAAGAAATTACATACTATAAAGTTACATATGTTATGGATATTACTCAATTTAACCATGTTTTAGGAGTCAGAGCACATGCACTGGGGCCTGGATAGCACTGCCCCTGTGTGTAGAGTTAAAAACCAGCAATACCATTCAGCAAATAAAATGTGGGTGACCATGCAAATGAAAGCACTCCCGCACAGTGGAATAATGATTTCTTGTTAAACTAACAGTGTTGACATCCCCAAATGAATAAGTCCTTTTACACCCCATTCTCCAATGGGCTCAAATGAAATCTCAGCCTCACAAATCTGCACTTTGTTGTTTCTAAAGTTAATATCTTAGTGGGTGACTTGTTAACATAGAGTTTTAAAACTGCAGTTAGTGCCTCTGGAAAGGTAACTATGGAGAGACAATTTAGCTATTTCAAGATCTTCAAAACTGTCAGAGAAAATGAAAAGAAGCTTCACAAGAAAGAAAGAAAACATTTATGTGTTTTTCCATTTCTGGTGGAGAAAATTATCACTTGTATCATCAATGAACTTAAAAAAGATAATGTAAAACTGATATCTCCTGAGCCACAGTACTAGGAGTCTGTGTTCTTGTAAGGCCTAATCCACTTATGACAAACCCTTAAAAATGAAAATTGGATACTGCCACTAATTAAAAAATGGATACTTAAATAAATATCATGAGCGGTGTTAGCTCTGCATGGGCCTGTCTTCTAAAGCTTTTTCTCTCTCCTGCTTTAACCTGAGCTTTAGTTGCTCCAACTCGAGCTTCCTGGCTCTCCACTTATCCTCCAACTCCTCTGGAGACAGACCTGGAGACGAAACACTGCTGGAGGAAGCTCCTCCACCATTCAGGCCAGCCGCCTGCCCCACAGGCGATGCTGGTTCCTCCACCCATCCCAGGTGCAGACTTTGTTTCTCCTCCTCCACAACATAATTTCCCCACTCTGTGTGCTCAACAGCCTCCTGGCTGCCAACCAGGGCCTCAGTGCCTTTTGCAGTTCCTCCTTCCTTGTGAGGCCTTAAAAAGAACCCTTTGGAGCTGAGGCACCACATAGGTTTCCAATCTCTCCTGCTCAAACACCAAATCTGCAGCTACTGTAAAAAACAGAAAGAGAAAATCGGTATGCTGGTATGTGATGGTGTGTACTGAGACAATAGCATACACCAATCACTGAATATCAAGTACAAATACAAGTCCTATCCTCACTGCTGATCACCAATGTTAGAAATGGGTTCTGTAGTTGGCAGTCAGTTTACACGCTGCCCAAGTAGAGACCCTCACTCTATTCAGGGTAAGGGAGATACACAGTTCAGATAACCCCTGCTCACCTCCTTGGTAGCTTGGCACAAGCAGTCAGGCTTCTCTCAGAGGCAATGTGTAAAGTATTTGCACAAACACATGCAGTAACACAGTGAAAACATCACAAAAGGACTCAACACCAGTTTAGAAGAATAGCCAATATTTATCTAAACCAAACAAGACCAAAATGTCAACAATCCAAAACACACAAGCAAAGATATGAACTTTTAAATTAAAAAGAGTCTTAATCCATAGAAATCAACGGATCCATTGCAAGCGATATGTTGATTCCTTACTCACAAGCGAGGCCGCGCATCGATTCTTTCTCCGTCGTGTAAGTGATGCATTGATTCTTTCCACGCAGGGAAGCGATGCATTGATTTCCAGACAAGCAGCCCCAGGTCTGTGCGGTGATGTGGAAGATTTGGACGCTGAGGGTCGATGCCTGGAAAATGGAAGGGTCCACGTGGAGACCTGGCGCTGTGTTGATTTTACAGCCGCAAGGCAGACGCTGCAATGAATTTTCAGCCGCAGGACAAGTGCTGCGTTATTTTTTCTGACGCTCACACAGCAGTGTGTGGATGTTCCCCCACAGGTTACCAGTTTCCACTTCTAAGGGCCCAGAGACTGGATTTGGCACCACTTTGCAAGTCAAGGCTCTCAGCAGAAGAGCCCAGACACTGGCAGATGAAGTTGTTGATGTCCCTGAGACTTCAATACAGGGGGAAAGCTCAGTCCAAGCCTTTGGAGAAACTTCAGAAGCAGGTTTTCAGTAGGCAAAGTCCAGTCCTTTCCCTCTTCAGGCAAAAGCAGCAGCAACAGGGCAGCACAGTAAAGCAACAGGCAGAGTGGCAGGTCCTCCTCAAGCATCAAGCTTGTCTGCTTGGCAGAGGTTCCACTTGATCCAGAAGTAATCTAAAGTTGTAGGGTCATCAGTCCAATACCTATACTCATTTCTGCCTTTGAAGTAGACAAACTTCAAAGGAAAGAATTTGAAGTACACAAGACCCTGCCTCTTCCTTGCCCTGCCCCAGACACACACCAGGGGTTAGGAGTCTGTATTGTGTGAGGGCAGGCACAGCCCTTTCAAGTGCAGGTGTCAGTTCCTCCCTCCCACTCTAGCCCAGGAAGACTTATCAGGATATGTAGGCAATCTAAAAACAACTTTACAAAAAGATGAATTTTTAAATTGTGAGTTCAGAGACCTCAAACTCCATAGCGCTATCTGCTCCCAGTGGGGAACTGCACTGAAAAGATTTTTCAAGGCAATCCCCATGGTAACCTATGGGAGAGATAGGCCTTGCAATAGTGAAAACTGAATTTGTCAGTATTATACTACTATGATATGTACAACACACCAGTACATGTCCTACCTTTTAAATACACTGCACCCTGCCGATGGGGCTTCCTAGGGCCTACATTTGGGATGCCTCACATGTACTAAAAAGAAAGGTTTGGGCCTGGCAAGTGGGTGCACTTGCCAGGTTGACATGTCAGTTTAAAACTGCACATACACATACCGCAGGTGGCAGGTCTGAGACATGTTTACGTGGCTACTGAGGTGGGTGGGACAATCAGTGCTGCAGGCCCATTAGTAGCATTTGATTTACAGGACCTGGGCACACATAGTACACTTTACTAAGAACTTACCAGTCAATCAAATATGCCAATCATGGATAAACAAATCACCAATACAATTTAGACAGAGAGCTTATGCACTTAAGCACTGGTTAGAAGTGGTGAAGTGCCCAGGGTCCTGAAGCCAACAAAAACAGTTCAGAAAAAAAGGAGGAAGAAGGCAAAAAGTTTTGGGATGACTCTGCAAAAAGGGCCAGGTCCAACAAGTGGTATTTTTATTGGAACTGGGTAAATAGACCATGACAACATTGAAAGCATGATAATGTTCAATATGCTCAGAAACGTCTAGAAAACAGAGAAACATTTGCCTCTGTCAGACATTTTTATGAAACAGAATTGGTGTCTCAGTCTCAAACCTAGTTCATGAGCAGTGTGATCCCAAAGGTGTGCATGTGCTCTGTGGTCAAATCATATTCCTATGCTCATGCTCAGTGGTAAAGGAATGAAGGATTGAATGCATATTTTTAAGGTTACCTGCACAAGTCACTTTAACTTTTCTTCCTCTCCATCACATTCACACCTCCCACACATCCACTGTGCTTCCTCCTCTTTGGCGCACTTCTGGGTACTACACCTCCATTTCATGGCTCAGGTATCATTGCCCTTGCGTCATGAAGGGTCTGGAAAGGACAATAGAAACCTTCATTCAAATTTACCAAGCAATGCAAGGTCACCTTGCATGGACCTGCATTGCTGGGAAAATCGGGAGTAACGCAAGGCAGCGCAAATCACTGCCATGCATTACTCTGCACTGGGAAGGTGTTACATGGTGGAAAGTATCCCCATGCATTCACCCATGCTTTTTGATGCATTCCCAGATTTACCAAGATAGGTAAACCTGGGAAAGTGTCAAAATGTTACACCTTCCAGATAGAGATGCAACAAGGAGAAATGTCAGCACACTTTGGGGCATATTTAAGAAAAGTTGCACTGCACTGTTTGCAGCTCCACTCTTACACAGTGCAATGCCACTTTCCTTGTGCCCCTTAGTGCCCCCCTAATGCCACCATGTATGCGCCATATTTAAAATACAGCGCACCATGTCGGTAGTTAGGGGAATAGCATCATAGTTTTTTGCGCTAGTCCAGATCTTTGCAAGATTGGTGCCAATCATTTTGACACTAATCCTGCAAAGCCCATTGAGGCCCATTGTAACCAATGGTGTACCTACTTTTAAAACCTGCTCTGAGCGGCCGTTAAAAGTGCCGTTCAAAATGATGCAAAGAAATCTGTTAGATTTCTTTGCACCATTTTTTAACACCCTCCGCCCCCCAACGGGGGAACACCCCCTTTGCATACATTATGCCTAGCGCAGGCATAATTTAGCACAAAGAGTTACAAAGGGGCGCAGTACATGCATTGTGCCATTTTGTAAATATGGTGTGGAGATTTTGGCCTCATTGGACCACAGTAGGTCTCGCTGTGTTGTTTTGCATCAAACAATGCGTTAAATAATGATACGTCTGGTCCAATGTATCTACCAAGATGACTCCATAAATAGGGATGCACGGGCTTTGATCACCACATACCTCAACCCATTAGTAAACATTACAGTAATGTTAAGCACAAGGCATTCTCTTTGGCTATAGACAGGTGTCATTGCGCACATTGATCTCAAGTGCATAATCATTATTCTGTCTTCAGTGGAGTCAGGAAAGGAGACTGTCTAAAGCTGCATGCCAAGCCAGTCTTGATCACACTCTGTAGATTTCTCTTAGCACTCAGGCAGTTCAGGTATACCAGCATAACATTTATATTTGGAAAAATGAAGAGACGTTTCATGAATCACTCACGAAATTAACTTGAAAAGAATCAACTTTAGGAAAAAATGTTACCTGTTAGAGATAACAAAGTTTTTGCTGGGGTTTTTTAACCTTTCCCCAAACAGAGCATCCACAAAAGACCACTGGGTTGGTATTTATCGAGACGTTTATTAGAAAGCAAACTAGTGCAGAATATATGTATTGTAGCAAATATCTCAAAAACTGCAGTGATAAAGAAATAGTCATCTAAATAATATGTACAGAGGCAACAGGTTATTCTATATAATTCTCCTTCTTACTTAATATTTGCTAATAGTTAGCACATCTACCGTGGGGACAGGTGCAGTATGTTACTGCATACCTGTCTGGTATGGGCAGGTTTTCCTGTGCCGGTAAGGCCAGTCTCTGCTGTGAGAACCCAGCTTGTTATTGAATAGTGTACTTGGAGGTGGAAAAACAGGCTTCATTGAACTTGGCCACATGCACATGGTGGTGCCAGAGACGTTTTAAGGGATGGGCAAAGTGGGCTCTGGACCAAAACCGCAGCCTTTTATGGGCCAGCCCAACAGAGCCAGAACTGTTCTCCAGAGTCTTGCCCTTAGGACCTTTATTAATTCTTAAACAGGTTGTTTTAAATACCGTTTTCCATTAATTTATTTTTAATGTGGATATCATGTGAGAGTCCTTTGCGGACATTTTCCAGAGAAATGTTGTTGTTACATCCATACAAAAGTTTCTTTTAGCTCTAAATAGGGCCTCACATATGAGAAATGGGAGGGTATCACAGGCATTATTTGTAGAAATACAGTGAGCTGCTGCTCAGTTACAATATTGAAAACAAACATCACTGTCCATGAATATTAGATGTAAACACTCTTAAAATTTGGACGAGCGTGCCTTTGCACTGCCGGGGCATGAAAGAGCTGAAATTCTATCATAAAGTCAGAGCTGCATCGAAAAGAGGCACCCAAAGTACGTTTGGCCCAGGGCTCCCTAAGTACTTAAGACGTCCCTAGCATGTACATAGTGAGCGCCACAAACATCCACCAGCGGATTAGGAAGAACTATACATTGATAATGTTATCTTCTCTATTTCAACAAACAAATCAATACAAAACGAATCGTAATGGCTAATGCGATTTGAAATCGGACAAGCTCTTGATTTTCTGGCATTAGAAAAATCTGTTTAACTACCAGGTGCATGGTTGTGCTGGCATAATGCCAGAAACTCATTGCCCATAATTTACCAGGCTCTCAGTGTCCTCACTACCCCCCAAGTTGTGCATCAGACGTAGCAAGGGAAGTGGGCAATTCTGCTACTAGTAAACGTAAATTGTCCATTATTTGATTTCATCCTGAACAGCATGCTTGATAAACCAGCTGGCACTATACCATACAAAGTTATAACAACCTACTAAGTATTTTGGAGCATATTTACTAACTTTTCACACAACACAGTACAGCAAACAAAGTTGCTGTGCTGCTTTTCTATGTGTGAAAAAGAGAAAGCAGAACAGCACATTCTAAAATAGGGTGCTGTTTTCCTCTTCCCCTGTGCTGGAGGACCTTAGGCTTCCATCCGCCAATGCACACAACCTTGCACCATAATCAGGGCCAGTGGAATTATGCAAGTGTGCAGCTGTGGCATTTTAGTTTTTTGCATAATTAAAGAATTACTGCATGTGCCACATAATCCATCATCTCCTAAATAATCTGCAGATTTTAACAAAAAAAATTGTTTCTAGCTCAAACTATTCAAAAGTCACTAAAAATACAGCAACATGTGTTGATGGGCAGTGGAAGGCCCTTTGCAAAGGTTAACTGGTCGCCTTTCTTTTGTTTATTGCTATACTTGAATGTTAAACTGGGACTAATGAGGTGCACCCTATGCCCAGAAAGTGTTAACAAATAAAAACATTAGAAAATAATGAAGTATTGCTATCACAAAATGTGCCGCAATACTTCGCATAATTTGCCTGTCTATGCTACATAATTTCATCAATCCTTCTGCATAATTTGGTCCTTCTTTGCTGCATAATTCCAATGGCATTGACCATAATGTAAGTGTGTGTGTGTTTTTTCAAGCATAGGTTTTGTAGTGGAAGGGGGCACTTCAAGCACAAAAGCTATGCTCTAATACTTTTCCAACTGTATGTTTACTGTACAGTGTAGCACACTTGCAAATTTGGGAAAATGTGGAAAGTTTTAAAATTTTGCTCTCCATCGACGCCTGCCTCAAGTAGGTGCATGTTTCTAGCCCAAAGCTTGCCTACCAATGATACTAGCTAGGGATTTGCGTTAAACCCCATGAATGGTTGCATGGGAACTCCGATATTGTACTGATGAAAGTCACCTTGATGCAAGCAGCACAAAGTTGCGCATATTGTTGCTTTGCATCACTGTGGCCAACTTTCCAACTCAAATTCTGATTTGACTTGGAAAGCCAATACCACTACAATATTTTGAGTTGGGTGTATTTTACAAAAGTAACACACCTGGTGCAAAATAATAATAAATCTGGGCCTCTGTGACTAGACAAAGGGCCAGGCCACAAGGCGAGTCCTTTGTGATGTTACACACATTATTATATATAATTGATGCAACTCATTTAAAGGGTCCATCAGGCAAATGATGCCACTATTGGTCTCAGAGACTACGTATATACTATCAAACAAAGGAACATTCTTGCAGTGGCAGCCAGCAGCTTTAGGAGGGAGGGGGGCGGGCGAGAAGCACACACACACTCATTCTTTCACACACACACACGCCTGCACGCACATCCATTAACAACACTCATAACATTCAAACATGCATGCACCAAACATTACTTTGAGAAGATTACACACACACACTCATTCTTTCACACACACACGCACATCCATTAACAACAGTCATAACATTCAAACATGCATGTACGCACCAAACATTCATTTTAAAAGATCACACACACACACACACTTACCTTCAGCCTCGGAGGTCCCAGGAGGGTTGGGACTTCTGCCTTCCCACATTGGCTGACCCTAGGTCAGACAATGAAGGAAGGCAGCAGTCCCAGCCTTGTTACAGAGTGGGATGGGGTCAGTGAGACTGATGATCCCACCCCACTCTGTGACGAAGTGTCACTAATTGACACTCGTCCTGGGCGCTTCAGGGCTTAAACCTGAAGCACTCAGGTCGAAGTCAATGAGTGACACTTTCCTCGTCATCCAGGGGAGGGCCTCGAGGCACCTTTGCTGAGCTGAGGAGGTCATGCCCATAGGAGCTGTGACCTCTTCCGGCCCAGCAAAGTTCAGCTCAGGCAGTCAGGAGTCTGCGGAAATCGCGCATGTCTGCTCCTGGATGCCTGACCTGAACAAGAAGAGTGTCTGTCAGGCTGACCTTTGTTCAGTCTGCCAGACACTCTTCATGAGGGGCAAAAGGTGGGGGGGGGGGTGGCCCCTCTGCCCTAAATGACTGTCCACGCCTGCATTCTTGAATCCCTGTTGCTGGTGATTGCTAGCCATGCATGACTAGGTAAAGATTACTGTTTTATTCTTCACACTAAGTGGCCCCTTTAAGCAAAATTGGACATTTTTACAAAATTACCCATTCTGAAGCAAATTTAAAAATGGAGGGGAAGACGTTCCGGTGGCAGAAATGAGACTACTTGCTTACACACTTTAACTTGCACGACTGCCGTAGTTTGAGCTGTTTTGGAAACAGCAAAATGGCCGCGATGGTGATTGCAGTGAACATAGCATGGTACTTCAATGTTGGTGTCTCCTGCAAAAAGCTTTTTAAATTATTGAACCAAACTCATTGGAAAAACGGTTTCTTACATCCTTACGTACATTAACATGTTTACAATGAATTATTACCCTTTTGATAGTAATTTGTTATTTTTAATAATAAATATACAATATAAATAATAATTAAAATGCCTTCTTGTTTCCATGTAAGATCTCAACATGAGGGACACACAGCAGTGATGTTTGCTGTTTACGGGGAAAATTTACCTTTTGGTACAGCTTGATTAAGCCCACAGTATTTTACTCGGTTTGGTTACTCTAGGGGAGCCTTCTCTAAGCCTTTATTTCTGCTAATGTATGCAGATGTAACCGCATTATTTTGCGATTTGTAATTATTTAGAGACTTGCGCCCACATATTTTACCAGTGTTTAATTTGTGCTGGTAATTGCGGGTGCTTGGTACCGGCACTTACTTGTAAACAACATCATGTACTTATTAGAATCTTCCACATGGTGTTGCTCCTTGTGTATTGTTTAGCTCTTTAGTGGAGCATTTAGCTATATAATATACCTTAAAATGATAACCTAAGACTTAAACGTATTGTTTAAGGTGACAAATGAGCGGTGCAAGCTGCAGCGGACTCAAGCAAAACAGGTTGGGCAGTGGCACCTAGTAGCTCATAAATTAAGCACTGTATCTTACATGGTATTGAGACTGGTCTTACAAGTTCATATGTCTGTTTGCCTATGTTTATTAAACGTTCATATGTCTCTGTGCCTATGTTTCTAAATTTGAACTGTAGCTCCCTGTAATGGGACATGCATCTTGTCTTTAGGGGATACCATAATCTACTTATCCTTGCTCTATTTCTTCACATATGAAATGTAATCTCTCTTGTAACTGGAAAACGTGTCCTCTTGCAAAGTGCTCTGTCACCAACTGTGCCTATTTCTCACTATAGAAAACTACTAATAAATAAATAAACTGTACCTAAACTCGATAGCATTGTGAACGTATCTGGGCAAGTACAACAGTAGTGAACCCCTACTTTCTTCTAGAGTCCCGCTCCATTCTCTGTGGGATGTATTTCAAGTGACAGCGACATACTGTTCTAGATCCTCGTTTATGCCCCTCAGTGCCCTTCAGGGAAACAATATCCTTTTAATGGTTCTGTGTAAATGTAGCCAAAACTCTCTGTTAACAACAACATTGCCCAATTACTTTATCTCAAATTATTTGAGACTCATTAAGCCTGAGTCAGTCGAAAAACTACTCAACACTGACCTCCGTATCAGGTAATGTTGCTTAAATATATCAAACACGGGTAGCTTGGCACTGAGCAGTCAGGCTTAGCTTAGAAGCAACGTGTTAAGTATTTTTGCAACAGTAAAACAGTGAAAACACTACACACAGAGATCCCATACCAGGTTAGAAAAATTTAGCAAAATATATAAATAAATCAAGACTAAAACAACAAAAATCCAATAGGTAGAACCGGAATTATGATTTTTTTAAAGAATAAACTGCAATATAGCCCATAAAAGCATAAAGTGCCAACTGCGGCTATCTGGTCACGCTTGGCTAGGTAAAAGTCAAAGGTTTAGGTCAACAGTGATGGAGCATGGGTCAGATACAGTCCCAGATTGGTCCTGCTGAAGGTTTACCTTCTCAAATTCTATGCCAAGAGTACTGTTTGTGTTGCACAGGTTTGCAGGGAGCAAAGAAAGTGTTGCTGTCAGTGGTTGGCTTGGTGCATAGAGCAGGTAGGGGATCCGCACATGAGGAGGCTGGAGCTTTGTGTTGGCGATCCTCCGCAGCGATTGATGCTTGCTGTGTGAGGAAATGGTCTAGCAGTACCCTGTGCTGAATTTACATGCAAACTGCGCAGTTCTGCTGCACATGGGCTCATTCATGCTTGCAAAGAGCCCAAAACATGATTTAGGAGCCCGCTGAGCCACGTCAAGGGTCCTGATTCTAAGGGACACCACTTGGTGATCATGAACTTGCTGGAGACAGGTCCAGGTGCTGTTGGGGAGCCTGTTATGTCCCTGAGGCTCAAATCAGGAGGCCAGCAGACTACCCCTCTGAATCGCTCTGGAGACTTGGGCTCAAGTTGGAGTTACAGGTCTAGTTCTTCCTCTCTATGCAAGAGGACAGCAGGCAGCAGGTCAGCACAGCAAGGCAGCAGTTCCTTGTAGAACAGCAGTCCTTGTAGCAGCACAGCTGCACAGGTCATTTTTTTATAGACAGAAGTGGAGAGAAGCTTTTAGAGGCATGCCTTTGAAGTGAACATATGCCATGCCTTCCCTGCCCTGGCTCCAGACTAACTACAGGGGGTGTGCAGCCCTTTGAGTGCAAACAGGACATAGCCTATTCAAGTGTGAGGCTGGGCCCAGCTCCTTAATACCATTCTGCTAATGATGGCCAATCCAGTCACACTTTAGCTCCCATTGTGTGTGACTGTCTAGGAGAAATGCACAAAGCCCAACTGTCAGCTACACCCAGTCAAGTGACCAGAGACAGGCGTCAGGCACCAAATGGCCTAGGCATGACAATGCCACCTTTTTCAGGCTGGATTGTTCTCATGGAGAGTAGGGTAAAGACTGCTATGCATATGGCTGGGTCCAAACTGGGGGGCCAAAAATAGATGGATTTAGGCCCAGATCTCTGACTGGGATGAATGTTTGACATTGTTCAGTATTCTGTCCATCAGCTGTTCTTTTTGCATCTGTCAAGTGCGCCAGGTATGTCCAGACGTGGGTCTTGGCTCACTGTGCCACTGGATTCAAGCTAGCCTGGCTGATGAGGGGTCATACCCCCAAATCGGTCCCCATATGCTTATTTCCGGCCCAGAGAAGATCTGGCCTGGTAGTTTGGGTTGGACTTTTCCCATGGGGAGCAGGGTCAAGACTGATTTGCATTTGGCTGGGTCCAAACTGGGGTGCATGGTGGGCAACAAATGATGCATTTAAGCTCAGATGTCTGACTGGGGGTGAATGTTTGACATTGTTCATCATTTCATCCATCATCTGTTCTTTTTTCAACTTTCAAAAGTGGCATTTTCAGAATCTAACTTCATCATATTTCAGGATTTTAAATTAGAATTCCAGAGACTCCAAACATGATCCTATAATCTCTGCCCATTTGGAAATTACACTTATAAAATATAATAAGGCATCTCCAATGTTATCCAATGGTAGAGATAGGCCTTCTAGTAGTGAACAAGGAACTTAAGATTTTTTCACTACCTTGACATGTAAACTAAAATGTACAGAGCCTACTTTAGGGAATGACATATGTATTTTTTACCAGGTCACCACGTCAGGGTAGACCTTCACACAGAGGCTCTGCAATGCCAGGCCTGAGATATATTTAAAGAGCTACTTAAGTGGGTGGCCCAATTAGTGTTGCAGGTTTAATAGTAATATTTAACTCGTGTAGGTGGAGGACGGCTAGGAGCCGTCCTCTGCCGCAGTGCCTGCCTGCGTCGGATAGCTCTGAGCAGTCCATGCACACGGCACAGGAAATCCCCCTGGCGTGGGCACCAGGGGGATTTCCTTTCTGCCAAAACAGCCTTGGGAGCTGGGGAATAGCTTCTTCAGCTCCCAAGGCTGTTTTGTGTTTTCAGTGAAATGAGGATCAGTGTGAAAGGCAGGCTATCGTCATTTCACTGAAAATGAAAGCGAAATGAGCTGATCATCTCATTTCACCTTCACTGCGTTGGTGCTCAGGAGGCTATCCCAGCCCCATGAGCACCAAGGCAGACGGAAGAGGTATAATTGGAAAGGGGAGAATTTCCCCTTTCCAATGGTACCCAACATTAGAGGATCACTGCTTGAGGATCGACGCAGGAGGGTGACCCACTCACTAGACACCCGGGGAAGGGGGGAGTGGTCCCTCGGGAAAGCCAATAATTCTTCTACGGAATTGTATCCTATTGTAAAGACTTTGGCCCTCATTACGACCCTGGCGGTCGGCGGTAATTTGGGGCCAGTTACTGCAAACAGGCTGGGCGGTACCTTCTCCCAAATTATGATATTGGTGGTTTGGCTCAAGCCAAACCCCAATGTACCACTCCGTCCGCCAAGGTGGTAACGGCCGCTGGGCTGGAGACTTAAGTCTCCAGCCCTGCAGCTGTCACAATCCCACCCTCGGGATTATGACCCCCGCCTACTGCCATGGTTTTCATTGCAAGCGTAACGCTATGAAAACCATGGCGATAGTCACTATCAGTGCTAGGGAATTCCTTCCCTGGCAATAATAGGGGTCTCCCCCGCCCCCTCCCCAGAGCCCTCCCCCACCTTCCCCCTCCCTCTGCTGCCCCACACATTTCCACACCCACGCGTGCACACACATACACACACGCATATCGACATCCACCCACGCATGCACACATACATACCCACACACCAACATAATTTGCCGCACACATGCATTCACAACATATAACATTAACGTACACTCACATGCAGGCATTCACGCACTTATTCAAGGTGACTCACACCCGCATGCACACAGTCATAAACAGACACCCCACACACACACAACACCCCCACACATGCACAAAACACCCCCTACCCCCCTCTCCTGTCTGTGAACCCGACTTACCTGCTTGCAGGGGGTCCTCTGGCTGGAGACAGGATGCGGCGCTGCTGTCAGCAGCAGCGTCCGCCAGCAAAACACCACCAGGCCGTGTCATTGCTCATGATACGGTCGGCGGTGTTTTGCTGGCGTGGCGCTGCTGCTGACAGCAGTTCCACATTACTGCCGTCCGCCGCCATGACCGTCGGCGGTATTCCGCCAGCCTTCTAGCGGAATTCCATTGAGGGTCATAATGTGGGTGGGCGGCTGGTAGCCATGGCGACGGTATGATGGCAGCCGTCACTGTGGCGGTAGGCGGCAGTTACCGCCAATGTTGGAATGAAGGCCTTTGTCTTCTCTTGAGCGTGTTGCTCCGACCACTACCCCCACTGAGGAGGGATGCAACACAATTGCCTGTTTTTATTTGGGCAAAATTCTTATTGTCTACGATTCTTTTTCTAAAGAAGTAACTGAGGCTCCCAGTCTAGATATATGGTTTGAACATGGGCAGTCTAAGTCAGGATTATTGGCATTTAGTGCTTTGACTCCCGCCTAATTATGGGTTCTCTGGGGCAGGGTGAAGTAAGGTTCTACCACCGACCCTGCTTCTCCCATGATATTGGAGAAAGGAATAAAAGCAACTCTTCCTGAGCTTTGTGATCTACTAAATCTTTCTTTTACATGAGGACAAGTACCAGTGAGATGGAAACAAGATGTTGGTGTTTCGGTGCTAAAAATACACCCTCCTCGGATCCTGCTAAATCTGAAAATCTAAGGCCTAAATCTCTGCTTTCTTTCTTTGATAAGGTGGCCGAAAAGCTTGCAAACGATAAGCTGATAGATTTTATTGCAGCTCAGGAGTTACTCCATGAAACTAAATCAGGCTTTTCACCACAGTTTAGGACTGAATCAGCTCTGTTGCTAGCATCTGAATTGACCGAGAGCTGATGGGGAAGACAGACACCTTAATCAGGCTTGATTTAAGCGCAGTCTTCAACACCGTTTCTCTCAACACGCTATTGGAACTGTTGTGGAAGAGCAGAGCCAGGCAGCGAGCCTTGCGGTGGTTAGACTCCTTCCTCCAGAACCGCAGGGCTCAGCTTTCAGTCCTACATTGTTTAATCTTTATATGCACCCCCTTGCCGATGTAATTGAGTGTCATGGTTCTAATATCGTATCATACGCTGATGACACACAGCTGGTCATCACCCCCTCTAAGGATGAAGGAGTATTTGCTGCTCAATTCAAAGCGTGTCTGGTAGATCTTGTGGAATGGATGTCCCAGAGCTGCCTCAAGCTAAATGATGGGAAAAATTAGGTACTTTTAGTGGGGAACCAACCGTCCATCTGGTGCGCTGCATGGTGGCCCCAATGTGTTAGGGCCACTACCAGTGCCTCAGCTGAAAGTGAGAAATCTTGCAGGTTGATTTGATACCAATCTATCTTTTGAGAGCCAGATTTCCTGCCTGGCAAGAAACTGCTTTGGTATCCTGAAAAAAATTGAATAAAATCATAGGCGATTTGCCTTAAGAGTCCAGGAAGTCAGTGGTCCAGCCTTTACTCATCTCAAGACTGGTCAACTGTCGTGTGTTACACCTGGGGATCTCTCATGGGTGATTTGCTAAACTCCACATAATACAAAATGCTGCTGTCTGCCTGTTGTTAGACATTCCTAGATGGGCACCTATTGGGACGGCTATGAGTAAGTTACACTGGCTCCCCATTAATAGGAGAATCTTCTTTAAGGCTATGTGTTACTGCTACAGGTTTCTACAAGGGAAAGGCCCTCATTACTTACACTCTTTAGTGGAAATATATGTCCCAAACAGAGCCCTCAGATCTTCTGGAGCTTCCCAGGTAGTCATTCCCAAGATTAAAAGAGTACGCCTGGGGGCTAAAGCTCCTTTGGATTCCTGGCCTCAAAACTCTGGAATTGCTTTCCTGCTGATCTGAGACAGGAGATCGTGGAGAGTGCTTTCCGTAAGAAACTTATGACGTGGCCCTTTAGACAATGATACAGGGTCTCTGGCTATTGATTGGGGTAGCTTGGGGTAGCTTACTATGTATGCGGCAGCGCAGGGCACTCCTGTTTGGAGTAACCAGGGGCTTACAAAAAAAATAACAAATCCTACAAGCCCTATAAAACCCCACACCAAGAAGGGTCCAATGGATATATTGGTTTATTGCTTTTGAAAATCAGCCATAGTTAGAACAAGTTAGAGGTGAAAATGTAGACACAATTGGCTTTTTTTTCAACTCAATTTCAATATTTTCTTTTCAAATGTTACTTTCTGTGGGAAAACCTTGAAGGATCTACACAAATGACCATTTGTTGAATTCAGAATTATATCTACTTTTCGGAACTGTGTAACTTTACAGTATCCAACATTAATTTCACACCCATTTCTACCACTAACTGGAAGGAGGTTGAAAGCACAAAAATAGGAAAAATGGGTCATGTCCCAGCAAGATGCCAAAACTGTGTTGAAAAATGTGGTTTTCTGTTTCAAGTCTGCCTGTTCCTGAAAACTGGGAAGATGGTGATTTTAGCACCACAAACCTTGTTGCCATTTGCAGGTGAAAAAACTAGATGCTTTCTTCTGCAGCACTTTTTCCCCATTTTTCCCAAAAAATACACAATGTAGCTGTATTTAGGCTCAATGTCTCAGTCCCGTCCAGGGAAATCCACAAACCCTGGGTCCCTTTAGAATTCTCAGGATGTTGGAAAAGAGAGAACACAAATTTGGTTTGGATACCTTATGTGGACTAAAGGTTATGGGGGCCTAAATGTGAACTACCCCAAATAGCCAAAAAAGGCTTAGCACTGGTGGTGGGGGATGCCTATCGCAGAAAACGTTACTGTAAAGACCCTGGGAATATGTTGTGCACTTTACTGAGGACTAACTTAAATATGCCAGTAGGGTATAAGCTAATGTTATCATGCTTGAGCAGAGAGCACATGCACTTTAGCACCGCTTAGCAGCGGTAAAGTGCCCACAAGGCCAGAAAAAATAAAGTCAGGAAACACAGGAGGTCTGAAGGCAAAATTTTAGTGATAAACTGCACCAAAGATGCCAGGACTAACACAGGTCTTCCCCAGCTGAAAGAGGGGACGACTACCCAACCCCTTGTGAGTTCTTATACTTATGAGGAAGATCCTGGAGAGACCATCAGCACTGTAGTGGTCTGTTCCAGGACAGTGTTCCACCATAATGTCCATTCCCTGTCGGGAGATGGACCACCTCATTAGCTTGGGATTCTCACCCCTCATTTGCATTAACCATCTGAGTGGCCTGTGGTCTCTATGAACCCAGAAGTGAGCACCACTCGTGTGGTCTCAGCTTCTTCATTTCCCGGACAACAGAAAAGGCTTCCTTCTCTGTTGATCTCTACCTCTGTTCCCTGGTAAGCTCCTATTGGTGAAGGGTCCCAGTTAATCCAGGCCCTCTTCTGTTAACTGTGAGAGCACAGCCCACATGCCATGCTCTGAATTGTCCAGCTGCACAACAAACTCTTAGGAGAAGTCAAGAGCCTTCAGCACGTTTGCTGTGCACATGGCCACCTTCAGGGTGTCAAAAGCATTCTGGCATACCTCTGTCCAGATCACCTGATATGACTGCTTCTTGGAAATCAGCTCTGCGAGGGTGCAATGATGGTGCCATAACCCATGACAAATCTCTTCATCAGACAATGTGTACATTTTGCTCTTTACAGGTACGACCAAGGAAGGGTCTCACCTCTGTCAGGGTCTTGGAGGGGGTTCTTAATCCAGA
This sequence comes from Pleurodeles waltl, assembly GCF_031143425.1. NCBI lineage: Eukaryota > Metazoa > Chordata > Amphibia > Caudata > Salamandridae > Pleurodeles > Pleurodeles waltl. The sequence goes on along the minus strand of NC_090447.1, from coordinate 1,333,865,826 downwards.
ATGGTTTCAATCTTGGCCCAGAGGGGCTGCACCTTGCCTCCTCCTACTTGGTGACCCAAGTAGACCACTGACCCTTATACTATCTGGCACTTACCGGCCTTGATACTGAGGCCTACCCTTTGCAGATCCTGAAGCACTTCTCTGAGGTGGCACAGGTAGTCCTCCTTGCTAGAACTGAAGACCGTAATGTCATCCAGATAGGTGGCACTGAAATTCTCCAACCCAACCAGGACCTGGTTGACTAACCTCTGGAAGGTGGCAGGGGCATTCTTCAACCTGAAGGGCATAACCCGAACCTGGACGTGCCCTTCTGTGGTAGAGAATGCAGCCCTTGCTTTGGCACCTTCGGTCGAGGCAGTCTGCCAGGACGCAGATGTTAAATCAAATGTGCTGAAGAACTTGACAGCTCATCGCTTATCTATGAGTCCATCAGCTCTGCTGATGGGGTGTGCATCAGTCTTGGTGACCGCATTGAGCCCTCAGTAATCTACACAGAACCTAAGTTCTGGAGTGAGACTTGGATGAACACCTTGAGGACCACTACCACTGGGCTGGACCAAAGGCTGTTTGAGGGGTCAATAACACCTAACTCCAGCATCTTGGAGAACTCCTCCATAATGCTGGCTCTCACCTTATCAGACAATGTGTACAGTTTGCTCTTCACATGTGTGCTGTCCCCAGTGTCAATATCATGGGTAAATAATGTAATGAGTCCTGGAGTAAGGGAGAATAAAGAGGCAAACTGCCCCAGCAGCTAGTGGCAGCCCCTCTGTTCCTCTAGGGCAGGGTTATCTAACCAGAAGCTAACGAGCTACTGGTAGCTCACCAGCTGCCTGTAAGTAGTTCTCCTTTGTGCAGCCCAGCTTTTGCTTGGTTGAATTAATATATGTGCTTCAAAACTGAAAAGTATGTATTCAAGACAAAAATGTGTGCAGTTTCAGAAATCATGACCTGGTGTTTGGAGAGAAATGGTTGAATTACCAAAATATATCTTGTATTTGAATGACATGAAATGAATGAAAAATCATCTGCGTTGGGCAGACCTATTACTAATTTTATTAACTTGGTGCCAGGGGCATTGTACCTGCAAGAGATTTTAATATTAATAAATACACTAATATGTTAACCTTTACAAGTCGATTATAAGCCTAACTAAACGCTGAATGTTGAACATGAATTTTCCCTTCTAAATCTGCAGGGAATGCACGTGTTAGAAAAAGCTAATGTTGGCAAATTCCCAACTGCTATTGCTCAGCTGAAATTTTTCTTTCTGACCCAAATCATGGCCATATGCTAGCAAAGAAGAATATTGTTTCCTTTGTATTTAACTGCTTGACCTGCTAAAGAATTTCAGATATGCTTAACTAATCTTAACATTTATTTATTTTTGAATAAACTTCTAGGTTGAAGATGTGTGAGAGTGGAAATGACAAATTATGCTGATACTTTAAACCTACATGGCTGTTCTCTCTTTCAGAAACTCAATAAGGATGGAAACGTAGTTAGATGTTGCAATGTAGGTAAAATTTTAATTAAATGTGTCAAATTTAGAATGTTCTTTGTTAGAACTTACCCTATCAACGGAAATCGTCTCAGTTGCACGGAAACCTCTCACATTGAATGGATAGAAGAAGAATTGTACCTGTACAATTGTTAATTTTTGTAACGTATGAATGCATAAAAAGTGTCCAAGGGAAAGAGATAGGAGAAGGATTGCTCGATCACATGAGAGCACTCACTCCAACCCCAGCTTAGCCTTGCCATTTTGCATTTGCAGATTCTCAGACACTTGTTCCTTTTTGCTTTTATATAAAAAAAATTGATATCTCTCTGACTCAGATTTTTCTATGTTGCTGAGTTTCTAGAATTACCACATGACAGGAATCTTTATGAGTTATTCAGTTAAATGTATTTTCCTCAGTTAGAGAATTAGATTAGGAATCAGATCTTTATGGGACGTGCTTTATGCTATGTTCTGTAATTTGTACTGATTTGAGAATGAAGAGATTCTATGAACAAATTATTTTAAAAATGTTTAAACTAGAACTATAACTCTCATTACTGACTTGAGAAATTAAATATAATAAATAGTTGAAATAATTGAATGTTTAAAAGGTGCAGCTTCCTCACTTCTCACTCTTCTCCAAAGTGTATCACCTCAGGGTCCATTGACTAATAGAGATTGTTAATTGAGAATTTTTATAGGTCTCCCCTCACCCAAAAATTGGTAGCAGAGGTAAGGTTTGATAATGAGAAAAAGAACATGCAATATTTAAAAAAGTGGCAAAGTTAGATGAAGGCCCAATTTCCCAGAACCTGAATTCAAAGATTGATGGAGTGCGGATCCTGAAGCAGTTGCTGATAGCAGTTGCAGATTGGTGATTATATGGGTGTGAATATCAATAGGGTTGTGCGTCAAAATTGTGATGACTAATGTGGATTATACATTTTTGAATTGCATTGAAAATTGCTCATTGATGTTTTGAATTACACTGTTGATGCTTATATGCTTTTGTGGAAGAAGACAAAAGGTTATCAGACTAAGGCCCTCATTATGACCCTGGCGGTGTTGCACCGCCAGGGCCAACGGGGGCGGGAGCACCGCCGACAGGCCGGCGGTGCTCCCTTGGGCATTCTGACCGCGGTGCTTTGGCCGCGGTCAGAAATGGAAAACCGGCGGTCTCCCGCTGGTTTTCCGTTGCCCATTTGAATCCCCCTACCGCCATCCTGTTCCTGGCGGTTCGCCCGCCAGGAACAGGATGGCGGTAGGGGGTGTCGCGGGGCCCCTGGGGGCCCCTGTAGTGCCCATGCCAATGGCATGGGCACTGCAGGGGCCCCCGTAAGAGGGCCCCACTAGTATTTCACTGTCTGCATAACAGACAGTGAAATACGCGACGGGTGCAGTAGCACCCGTCGCACCTTCCCACTCCGCCGGCTCGATTACGAGCCGGCTTCATGGTGGGAAGGTCGTTTTCCCCTGGGCTGGCGGGCGGCCTTTCGGCGGCCGCCCGCCAGCCCAGGGGAAAAGTCAAAATACCCGCCGCGGTCGTACGGTATTTTGACGGCGGGACTTTGGCGGGCGGCCTCCGCCGCCCGCCAAGGTCCGAATGAGGGCCTAAGTAGTCTAAGACCCTGTGATAAATAAATAGAGATATATAGATTTATGGTATTCTTGACTGCTAGGTAAAGTGCAAGTCGTGATACATCATCGACTGCACAGATAGAGAGGGATGTAATAAATTGTTGTGCTTGAACTAGTATTAATCAGTGCTTGTGAAACCTGATGCGCAAAGGTGACACAACATTGATCAGGTGATTTCTCGCAGGTTGAGAGCTCATCATTGTGAGTGGAAAACTCTTGTGGTTGGAAAATTGGAATGTGTAAAAACTGTAAAGTTCCAATTGTTGAATTGTTCTATCATTGTCTTTAGAAGAAGCAGACAAAGACTGATTTTATTTACATTGCAATAGTTATTAGAATTGAAGCTGTGTGGTTTGCGAAGAAATTTTAAAGGTGGGTGAGCTGCTGCAAGGAGTGAGTGGTTGCCTCATATTGTGCTGCCACGCTGGTATTAGTATGTTCGTGTAAATGCCACACAGTGATTTGTTGTGCTATGTCGGAAGTCACACAATCATTGATTGATTGACCAACTGAACTGCATTGTGATTGGAGAAAGGTGTGCTGAGATTTGACGTATACTGAACAGTTTCAAAACATTGAGACATTGTACTTCAATTGCTGTTTATCTGTTGGAAATTACATTTAGATTATGAAAATAGTTAAAGCTCTTAGAAGTTTAAAAATAGGTGATGTGACAATTCCAGTAAGGAAGGGTGAGGAAGCACCTCATACCACCTGATGGTTGAAAAAGGACTAGATACACATGTTTGGCTTTGTCAATGGTATTAGATCACTTAGAAAGCGGGCTCGTCGAGCTTTCCACGATGGGGTACATTTAATTTCCCAACTACTGACAAAGTGTGAAAAAAATCTTATGAAATGAAGCCCCCTCATAGACCTACGAACTTTGAAACACTTAAGGTCTCATTACGAGTTTGGCAGTCTTTTGGCAAGACTGCTGTGGTGCGAGTGCTAAAAGACCACCATCTTGGCGGTTACACAGACCGTGGTATTACAAGTTACACAGGCAGGACCGCCTTAACCCAGCCAACATTCTGACACCGCCAGGACACTGAAGGGTGGGAAAAAGGCGGTTCCTCCACCCACACCGCCAGCCCGTCAAAACTCCTTCGAACCAATTACGACCCACATATCACAATAGCGGTTCTTCCATGGTGGAAAACCAATGGTGGTGCCAACGGCGGTCTGCACAGTAATACATTACACCACATTGGATCATTTTAATTCCACACACCTGACACACATCCATACACCCGATACACCTACAAACTGCACTATTAAACAAACGCCTTCACACCCCACAATCCTTTGTATCAAGAACGCCATTCACAGCAAGAAAGATGCCGCACACAGAAATTAAGAACCATAGAATAGGCACCTCTCAGCACTCCAAATACCAAACATCCCACACCTACACATCATACATATTACACATATTTTTCTCCACTCATCAGACACCACTCGTCATGCACTCACAACACAGCACCCACATCTCATCACCAATTTTTTTTAACCTTTTCGTGTCAGTCCACCACTACCATGTCCCCACAAAAAGATCCCCGCTTCACAGACGATGAGTTGAGGGTGATGGTAGACAAAATCATCAGAGTAGAGCCACACCTATTTAGAGCCCAAGTCTAACAAACCTCTATTGCCAGGTAAATGGGGATGTGGCAAAAAATAATCAACAGGGTGAATTCTGTAAGCAGCTATCCACACACAAGGGAGGACATCAGGAAGAGGTAGAACGATCACAACTCAGGGGGAAGGTATGTTTCATGGCCGTCAGGCACCAGCTGGCGGTCCTCAAGACTGGCGGTGGGCCCCTATCTCCTCCCCCAATGTTCACATCATGGGAGGAGAAGATATTGGACATCTGGCACCCTTAGGGCTTGACAGGAATACTTTGGTGAGTGGAGTCTGATAAGTCAGAACACTGAAAATGTCACCCCTAAGTGCTGTATTGCATTCACAATGATCACCTTTAGACATCTTAACAGCCAGCATACCCACCATACCTGTGTCCAACTGTCCAAATTCCACTCTCTGCATACCACATGTCAATTAAACTCACCTGGGGACACAGTGTCTGTGTATGGCGTGGGTAATACAAGGACAGGCAGCACTACAACTCCTAGAAGCCACTGTTCTACCATTAAGAAAACCATAACAGTGTACCATAATGAAAATAGACATGAATGTCAACTACACAATCAACTTTAACCCACCTGAACGATCCACAATTTTACAGTCTAGGGCATTGACAGCAATGCTATGGGCCTCTATCAGTACAATACCATCAACCCACAGGTATAGCTGTGCCCTCTAAAATGGTCCTTTTACCTTCCATTGCCCATTGCACGATGCTCACCTGGGGGAAAACACATATCTGCAGTGTGCTGTACTAGGTGTAACCTGATATATATGGCCACGTAGAATGGTTACTCCTAAGCTGATGGACAGGTCAGTTTCCACTTTATATTCTGCAGCTGTCTGATGACTCAATACTGAACTACTGCTAACTGGGAGGTAACATGAACAATATAAAGCTACACAGCAGACAAGATATGAGTCTATCAACAGACATCCAACTGCCAAGCTAATCTGTAGCAAGGTGTGTGATATAGGAATACCCTGTATCCCATATAGCTGTACCCCAGATTTGAAAGCAGGTGCCACTGTCATATCAGGGGATCAAACAAGCCTTTCTGTACATGGCTCAAGGCACCTGTCAAAGTTTGATACCACATGTTGCATTACAATCTTTAACAGTCTATTCCACTTCTTTAACAGGTCACCTACTCATTGTGACCATGGAGAGGACACCTGAGACAGACACTTACTCCTAGGATGAATCCCTCAGTGAGGAGAACACCCCTGGATGTTAGAACATTGGGGACGACTCTGGCCAATCTGGGACACCTGGTCAGTCTACAACTGTCAGCCTCACCCTGCCTATATTGACTCCTCTCAGCCCTCTTGCATCTACATCCCAAGCAACCATTCACCCCCAAACTTGTGTTGCAAGGACAGTTACAACCATTATGTGCCCCCTATTACAGGTACTGGAGTCACCATTAGGAAACCCTGACAATGAATGACCTGGTACAAGTGAGAGTGGGCAAACTGTACCAAGGGCACAGGCACGTGGGGGTAGGGTGCATGGGAGGATGGTGTGGGCCAGTGGATTGAGGCTCCTAGGGATACAACTGGCCAGACACCATCTCTCAAGTCTTGGGAGTCTACCAACAGTCCCAAGGTGTGATGGGACAGGTATTTGCAATGATGGGGAAGATAAAGCAGCTGCAGAGGGACAACCACCAGGAAGTCATGCAAAGGTGGGAGACCCACAATGCCAACATACCCTCCCTAACAAGGGTGCTGAGAGACAATAATACCACCCTGAATAGTTTATGTCCACAACAGCAGACCCCTTCCTTTGGCCATGTAGGATCAGCCCCTTCTACATCAGTGGAATGGAGGCTCTGCAAGGCGAAGGACATGTCTCAGACACACGAGCATCTATAGCTGAAGAACCCCCGCAATATGGACATTCACCAAAACATCCAGGAGGAGCAGATGCCAAGACTTCAACCACTGCCAGGAAGCGATCCTCTACGCATTGGTTCCCCATTGTGTGTCACAGACATACCCTGTTAACTGTTTTACAACCACTCTCCATTTTTCAATGGCACAAGGACACTGGACTTGAGACTCCAAATACCCTGATGATTACATCCATCATGACTGAACCCTTCACTGTTTGCAACTTATGATTTGACCCCATTCCTTTAATTTTCCTGTGCACTTGTAAATAAACATAACTAAAGCACATATCATGTTTGAGAGTCATTTTTCAGTTAGATTGCACAGTTAACTGTGACATCTGTTGCTTAGACATGATATTCACATGTGTACCAAAGTCCCATTTCAGATGTACTGTTGAATCTGGGTCAAATATATGTACAATTATACAAATGGACACACTCATATTTCCATTTATTCCACTTTCCTGCACGTAGGTTAACAACATGGCAAATATCACACAGTGCAGTACAGGTGCACAATTTAATGCTTCAGCAGGTGTGAATAGCAAGCACCCCACAGACTAATGAAGTTAGAAACATTTCAGTCTTTGTCTATGCAAATTGGCAAACAGATTGGTTCAATGTGTCATCAGCTAAAGCCTCATCACATACCAATACCATACCTCTCAAATGACCATACCCCATAATACAGACAGAGGTCAGTACAACTGTCCTCAGTCATGGAGCCTTCAACTTACCATGGTCAGGTATCTGTAGGCATGGTACTCACCTATGTCAGCCTTGACACACATGCACAGTGGCCTGCAATGAAGAAACAAAGTGATAGCTACAGACAAGTTAAATTAGTATCATTATCAAACCAATGAGAAGGTTGAGGTTATGAATTTCACAGGATGACGTGTCAGAGACATAAGACTACACATATGACATAATTGGACCCAGATAACATGGCACACAGGTCTATTGTGTGGAACAGAACAGCTACCATCCACTGCCCTAGCAGTCTGGGCATGCAACTCAGACACCACCAATATGATGCCATGTAGAACCTGGATCTATCCATGTTTACTTCACATGTCAGACCTGTAAATCCCACCTGCCTGTGACCCAATTCAGAACTGACCACATGAGGATGACTTCTTGAAGAAATCCACAAAGTAAAAATGTAATACAAAAGGTAGAGGCAGGTAATGGTAAAGACTACCTATAAAGACATGTCCTAAATACAATAGTAACACTGATTGTGCAGTGTGACAAAGATTAACAAATTAGATCATCATCATAGTTACAACTCCATATACAATTTTGCATGCACACCTGAGCTATTTTGCATGCACACTGCTAAACAACTAATGAGCTGTCTGATGGTCATACAAAGACTCTTCCCAAACATCTCTGAGTCCTGCAATAACCCACTGAGTCAAGCATTTTACAGAATAACACACACCTACAGTCAGTTGAAGTACTGATTTATGAGATCTGCCTGGATGTCTCAACCTTCAACCTCATCACAGTCATCCACACATTTCTGCATTCTCATCCACTGGAACTGGTGGCTCCCCCTCATCTGGTATATATGGGATCTGACATCGCAGAGCAAGGTTGTTTAGCATGCAGTAGGCAACAATGATTTGACACACTTTGGTGGGTGAGTAGAGGAGAGCTCCACCAGACTTATCAATCAACAAAATCTAGCTTTTAGGAGCCCAAAAGACTGTTCCACGACAGGCCTTGTCCTTCTGTGGGCCTCATTGAAGCAAACTTGCCCTGGCATGTTTGGGTACCTCACTGGTGTCAACAACTAGGGATGGTTTGGGTAGCCAGAATCCCCTGTAAGGAATCGTTTCATGTGTGCAAACATAAATCTTGGACATCCTTACATTTGGAAGCAGACATAAGATACTGACACACATATATGACTTACCAACCAGCCAGGCCCTCTCTGTATACTGTCCTGCCGTCAGCACTGGGATATTGCTGTTTCGCATGATGAAGGCATCATGAACTGATTCTGGGTACTTTGCATATACTTGGGAAATGTAGAGGTCCGCCAAAAAGAGTACTTAGACATTAATGGAGTGGAAGTTTTCCCTGTTCTGATACACCTGTTCATTGCCATTTGGGGTAACCAAAGCTATATGGATTCATCAATGGCTCCCACTTCATGTGGGATGTGTGCCAAATCATAAAAAAAGCCTTCTCATGGGCCAAGTCTTCATGTTGTGGAAAATGGATGTAGCTGTCCATGTGTTTCAAGAGTGCTGAAAAGACATCCTTCAAGACCAAACTGAACATAGGCTGTGAATTCTCTGCAGTTAGGGCCATGGTATTTAGAAAGGAGCCAGTGGCCAGGAGGTGCAGCACTGACATGACTTGTACAATGGATGAAATGCTATTGGGATGACAAACGGCAGGCATCAGATCTGGCTCCAGCTGACAACAGAGATCTATGATTGTCTGCCTATCCAGGTGGTAGATCTGGATGACATGTCGATTCTCCATGGTCTGCAGGTCTGCTAGTGGACAGTACACTGGGGGTTTTCTGACCCTTCTCATTCCAAGGTAACTAGATGAAGGAACATGAGAAGGTATGTCTATCAGACATTGTCTCCACTGTAAGTGTGAAAACACATATTTCACACCTGATGCTTGGACATGAAATATGAAATAGTAAAAACATGGTACACAGGATATACCTAGGGAAATAATGGCTTATAGCTGCAATGTCATCCCCTAACCTCAATTATGACTTGGAAATGGATATGCATGTCACGGAAAGTCTTAGTGGTGATGACATTCTTACCATGTTTCACATATAATAGACACAAATACCATCTAACCAATTGCCATGAGGGTGCAGACTATGCCACTAATGATACTTTACTCATATATCATAAATATTACAACATGTCTATTTCAGATTTCTGAAAACTATGACATAGATAAGATTGCGGACCTTATGAAGCATCTTTAATTTAACTTTTCCAACCATCTAAGAATCTTAAAATGGCAGCTGCCTGACCTACTGTACTGGACATTAAGAAATGACCTACATCCGTCAGCAGAAGTCGTCATGACAGTAGGCATATACTACCTCAGTGGATATTGCCATTGAAACACATTGCTGCCTTTGGCAGTCTTGTGCCATTGGTGTTGTCCGCCAGTGGTGGTAGTCTCTTATGTGGCCGACGTGACCGCCATTTCATACTTCAGCTCTCACTTGACTCCTGATACTGCTGCCAGCAAGACCTCCACGACTTGAGCTGCTGTGTACTCCCTCTGGGAGCAATCATGCCACATCCTACAGGTGATGGGGCCCCTGCCTTCTCACCTGAGAAGCTGGAGAAACTGGTGGAGGAGGTCCCACCCCTGTATGGACAGCTCTGTGGCGCACCAGAGGAGCAGGTAAGTGCACCATGGGCACAAATATTTCATTCGCTCAATTATACTTTGTTATACTAAGCAAAGGCTGAAAGGCAATGTTTCTGATTGTGTCCTTAAAGTCTTTAGGGTGCCAAAGTTGTGACAGAAAGTTGGGTCATGTACTTATGTTTGGCGACAGATTTTGAGTCCTGAGACATTGTGGAGAGTGTTTAATGTATGTTCCCTGACCCACCTTGTGACTGTTGCACACGGTTAGTGGAGTTGGTATACCAGACTCCTCTTGAAATACCATATTTGCAGATGTGTTTGCTGTCTGGTCATATGTGATAAAATGACAGCTGGTGCTAGAAATGCATGTTGTCTGCCTGTTTGTACCTCACATCTGGCCTGACTGCATATGCTCATCTTTCAGAGGAGGGGATGTTAAACACAGTCTGTGTTTGGCTTGTTGTACTAACTAGTTAATAACCCAGTCTGTTTTAGTATGGTGCATGTAGACATGACATACTTTTTATCTACGTCATCCATGCAGTTTAATGCCCATCAGAAGAAGGAGATTTGGCATGCCATCACCATGAAAGTGCAGACCCTGGGGGTCCACAGCCGGCAGAGCCCCCATTGTCGGAACAGGTGGGAGGACCTGAGATGCTGGACCCGGAAGACCCCAGAGGCCCAGCTGGGGATGTCATCCCGACAAGGACGAGGTGCCTGTTGGACTATGACCCCCCCCACCCAATGGCCATCATTTTGGCAGTGGTCTACCCTGAGTTAGATGGGCATTTGAAGGCAACTCAGCAGCCACAAGTGGGGAGTACAGACCTAACTCATGTTTGTCCCTTTACCTGGTGACTGAGTGATGCAACAGAATGCTGGCTCTGACAATGTGGTAAGTGCAAAGTGTCACAGATCTCTTGTGTACACAATGATGTACCACAGCCATCTAAGCACACAGGTGTGCACATACAAATGTATTTAGAGGCATGTTTCTCAACTATGTTGTCCCCTCAGTACAATAGCATATTATTGGCCACATATCACTGTGTTATCTGTGTACAACTATACAGCATTTTCTGCTCTGGTGATTGTTAATACCCCACCAACAGGTCAATCCTCCCAATGTGATGGTGGCAGTGCTTAATTTGTAAATGAAAACATGCCGGTGCCCAAAGTTCTCCTCTGAAACATGCAGATGTTGCAATTAAATGTGCGAGCATGTAATACTGAGGCAGGGTAATCTTGAAGCCATCTTGCGCCTCTTTAATCCATTTACAGCCACTCCCTGCCCCTTCAGTTCACTTTGAAGCTTTCTGCTTTTTCTCTTTATGGCGCTTTTTCGTTTTTCTCTTCCTTTGTCTTTCCCATATGTGTCTTTTGCTCACAGAAAATGCTCTAGGCAGAAAAATAAGTGCCAGCCCTTAAAAATAAGTGCTGCTGTCCTGCACCAGAAACCACCATCTCAAATTAAGTACTGCATGGTGGTAAGGTGTGTAGGTCCTTGATCTCTGTCCTCTGCAATGTCTCAAGATTCCTGTCTCTGTGCAACACAGAGTCAGACATATTTAAGTCATCTATAGTTTTCTAATGCTTTCTGAAAAGTGACAGCAGCATGTGAGGTTGTGATATCCACCTAACATGTCACATGACATACATGGTTAACATCTTCACACCTGTTACAAGGTAATCCCCTTTGGTATGTGAGGAGTATACAAAGACATTTCTGAAGTCTCATTAGGGTAGACTACATGCATGTTGGATACCATTGAGGTGTGCAACATTTCTATGGGCACACATATATTGGCATCAGAGGCTAGGAATGTTACTACCTTGCTAATGTTCTGTTAGTGGAAAGTGGCCACACAACATTGTCATTGGACATATATCAATTGAAAGGTTCAGTAAAGAATCAACATTGGAAATAGTTATGTCTACTTGCTGTTGCTATGAAGGATGCGGCAAATGAGTTGTGGCTGTTTTGGAACCTAATGTTGGCAATGACACCTGTGTGGTTCAGGTGTGGTAGTTCACATACCCATGTGAGTATCTAGGCTTGTGGCTTCCATCACGGTAGGTGTACCTGTCATGTTAGCAACACATGTGCTTTGGCCTTGAGAATCCTCCACAGACAGATGTAAGTTTTGCCATGTCTGATGTGTGTGTTGTGATCTACCCATGCAGTCAGTGGCCTATTGATGGACTAGGTATGAATGTCATCTTTTTGCACAGGATAGTAGTCCATATGTAAGGTACACTCTTTTGACATCTTGTGGTTGTGTGTGGGACATAGGCCTGAGCTTAATTTGCCCTTACTTGACTGATAAAGTTTGATTTCAGAAGACCAATGACCCAGATGACTTGGTTCATATTGCATTTTCAATCCTTGAAACATCACTATTGGTGCATGTGTGTGACATTTGTTCTGACTCTTAAACCTCAAATTGAAATGTAGGACAATTTGAGTTGTTATAGGTTTGCATATATCCATTGTGTATGACTGTAAGTATGTGTTTGCCTTTACTTTACAATATGTTTCATAGCCTGGTAAATGACATCAAAGTAAAATATTTGGATGTTTTGAGTATGCGTTTTTTATTAGTGATAAGCAATTTCACATTCCTAAACTATTGCTTGATTGGTGCTTGACTATGTTGTTGTGAATAGGGAACCTGTATTATGTGGCAAAGTCACATTGTCATGGTTTGGTCAGTGTGATTGGTCAACTTCATTTGTGGTATAGTAGGTGTCATAGGTAGCTTCGCTCGTGTTTAACAATGTTTATATTGAGAGACATACATCATATTTTGTTGTGACATGATGTTGGCACTTTACTCGCAACACTTGGGGTGTTGGTGAACAGGATTTAATGAGACTTATGTGTACTGTATGATGGAAGTGTTATCTTGTGAATGTGATGACCATACCTGTTTTTCTGTTTTTCAGTATCGGCACCAGCAGGCAAAGGAGACAGGGCACAGCTGAGTGGGAAAGCTTCTGGCCACGGGAACTCCAGTCACAAGAACACCGACAGAGAGGGACCCATTGGCCTGGAGGGTGAAGGGAGTGCCATGGGGAGACCAAACCCACTACATCCTCTTCAGAATCCTTCACCAGTGACCACTCCCTAGTAGTGGCGGACCCATCTGGGACCACCCCAGTACCATCTCTGTCTGACTTCCCAGTTATATCACTGTCTTCCCTGTAGCTTGCACCCAGTTGGCCGTGCCCGCCCATCAAAGAGGGTGGGCGTCTACTTCACTGCAGGCACCTCTGCCCCACCCCTGTTAGCCCTGCTGCCCTCAGCAAGGAGGCTATTGACCTCCTGAGGTCGATCTCTGTGGGTCAGTCGACCATTGGGAATGCTATCCAGGGACTGACAACTCAAATTCAAAAAAGCTATGCATTCCTGGAGGGCATTCACTGTGCACTGGCTGGCCTACAGAGATCATTTCAGGCTCTGGCCTCCACAATGATGGCAGTCAGTGACCCCTTGTCTCCCGTCCCCCCTCCACATTCCTCTTACCAGTCTGAATCCCCCTTCCTCAACCCAGCCAAAGCACATAGACAGGCATTCATCCACCTCACCATCCAAGGGTAGCTCACACAAACATAAGCACCACAAGACCCACCACTGGCATGCACACAGACAACATCCACCTGCAGACACAGCAACAGTCATGACGTGCCCTGACACCTCCACCACCCCCAGCATCACAGTCACAACACCTGACACACCTGCAGACACCACACCAACATTCAGTGATCAAACCAGCACACCTATCCTACCCACAAACAGTACCCCAGCAGACCCTCACATGCCTACATGCAGCATATCTACCATACCTGCAGTCATCACCCCAACAGACAGCCACCCACCCACCACAGCATCCCCCAGCACCTTCACCCCCCTCAGCCCAAGACACATAAACACCCTCACTCACCCGCCCAACAGACACCCACCACCCAGAAGCACACCCTACACAAACATGCACCCAAGACATCCACACATAAACATAAGACATCCACTCCCTCACCCTCCACACCCAACAACCCTTCTGATGACCGTCCCCATGTGTCAAAAAAGGTTTTCCTTTCTGAATTTGACCTTTTCCCAACTCCTCCCCCTGTGGCACACCTAAAAAAACTGTTTCCCTCCCCAAGGCCATCCCTCCCACCTCCGAGGCCTCACATACGCCCCTGCCAGCACCCATGCTCCTTCCCCCACCAAAAAGAGGTCCACCCCCCCCGAAAAAGATCCAACCCAAGCCAAAGCCTAAACCCCCTAAGCCAAAGCCCAAACCCCCCTCCCTTACCACCCCAAAAGGATCCCTGAGGTGCCAGCCTGTCCCCTTGATGCCCCTACCTGTGAAGTTTATATGGCAGTCAGGGGTCAAGTAGAGGCATCATTTAGTGTCTCTGGTGCTATTTTTAAGTACAATGGACTGGCCTATGGCCTTGGACAATCTTATTCAATTCCATAATTTTCCAAAAATTAAACCAATCAGGTGTGGGGTTTCTGGTTACATCTTTGTCCTGCATTTCCTTTCCTCGGTTTGAGTTGTTCCTGGTTGACATTGGTTGTTGGCAGTATTTGTCTGTGTGTGCTGCTTGCTTTCCGGTATTGTCTGAGCAGTCTGTGAGGTTATGTGCAGTGCTTTTATCCCCCAGGGGTATGGTGTGTTTTGTGTGATGGGTACGTGTATGTAGCTGAAATGTTGTTGTCATGGTGGTGTGTTGTGTTAGTACTGATATGTGCTTGTTGTAGTGCTGTGTGGGTTTGTGTGCTTAGACTGTTTGAGTCTGCTTTATTGTGCATGGCATAATAGGTTGGGTGTACTTTGTGTGTGTGTGTGTGTGTGTGTGTGTGATCTGTATGTTGATTGCTAGGTTGTATGATGTATAATTTTGTGTGTTTCATCACAGATGGTTGTATATTGTGTTGTATGTGTGTGGCTTCCCTGGCCAGTGTAAGTTGTGAGTGTTTGACATGTGTTTATATTTGTGCGGTTGTGGTGTTGTTGTTACGAGTTGGTATACTGTGTTTGAATTTTGAGGATGGGCCTTTGCTGTGTTGCCATGCGTAAAACTGTGTTATTGACGTCAGGTGGGTGTGCTGGCTGCAGTGTGCTTGCTGTTTATGTGTGGATGTATTTCTTGCTGTAAGTGAGTGTGTGTGTCACTGTACTATTATGTGTGAGTATAACCCTCGCACCCCCCTCCCCATGGTATGTTATGTAACAGTTCAGATTTATACATTTTACAAATGTAACAGGTGAGAGTGTGTACTTACAGTTGTTGTCTTCCTCATCGGTGATGATTCCATTGTCTTTCTGCGAGCAGGAGCAGCGGGATGACGTCTAGTTGTGGTGCCATGGCTTCCTGGAGGTGAGTTCCTCCTTTTATACTGTTAGTTTCTGCCTGATGTCCAATCATGTTGGAAATCTTGGCGCTGTGTAACTTGATAATGAGTCCAGTGGAAACATGGTCTCTGCTGGACTGGTGGTGGCTCCAATCAACCGTGGTGGATTGACCGCGATACCGCCGGCGATACCGGCGGTGTATTGGCGGGATTCTGTATGCATCACCAGGAGTGTCTTTATTTGGTGGTCTTCTCTGCCAGCCTGTTGGCGGTCAGACCGCCACCGCCAACATGACAGTCCTCGGACTGCCAGCATCATTGTAAGGCCCTGAGTTCTTCTGAGAAAATGCCTCAAAATACAGAGGGCCTGATCCACAAAGGTAAACTTAGACCAAAAGTCTAACTTTACAAGTGGTAAAGTTAGACTTCTGGTCTAAGTTCAGTCTTCTGTTCTAAACTTAGATCAAAAGTCTAACGTTACTACTAGTTAAGCTAGACTTTAGGTCTAAACTTCGATTTTTGGTCTAAGTTTACCTTTGTGAATCGGGCCCAGAGAGAGAAAAATGCCACAGAAGAACAAAAGAGGAATGAGAAGTTATGCAGATGCAATACGGGATGATCAACATCGAAGATCGAGAAGGAGTGAGGAGTATAATAGAGGAAACTAGATTAAATCCCCGTCATGACAACTAGGCCATGAGCCAGGATCCCAAATTTAGGCCATTAGTACCACTTGGGGGATGGGTTCTAACATGTTTTTTGCAAGGTATGGATGCCCAGAAATCGAACATTTGTGATAGCAAGTTATCATTCTTTGCCTTTTGTCTGATATTAAACACTAGCCATAAAAATAATGTTTTTCATATTTTTTATAAATTGCATACAAATTCATTATAATACGTGGAAAAATAAATATAATTCCACCAGATTGGTTAAATTCAGTATAACTTAAAAATAATTATGATTATTAATTGTAATAATAACAATGTGGTCCTTGAAATGATTACAATAAACCTTCATTGTATTCCTCATATATTGATATGCATAATTTTCACTTACAATTTCAAATAATAATAGTTGTCACATCTTACATAGGCGATCTATATCATGAGTGAACAGAAACACAGTTTTATTGTTCACATTCATCGTCATCATCTTCGTGTTCTGCATAGGTGCCATCATTCTTTTAGTCTGTTTGATTTTCACAGACGGGACGTCTGCACATGCCAGTGCTCTTTAGGTCATTTAGACAGCAGACATATGTTGGCAGTTTGCAGTTCCTAATGCAGTTGCAAGCTAGTAGATCTAACACAGCCTGAGGTGCTGACTGCCCGTACCTCCAGTCCACGACCAGTTGCTCTGCTCCCTCGTGTTTTTCCATCTTCCACCCTCTCCCAATTGGACTAGGTGACTGTAGATCATTCAGAAAATATCATAATTTGCATGTTTGGCATGTTTCTTCAGAAAGTCCCTGCAAGTTGGAAGTTGATGACTGTTTATCTCACCCTTCTTTGTGCAGAATAGGTGATATCTCAAGTCATTCACATGATGAACTGAAGATTTTGGTGCATACAGCAAGCACAAAGATTGCTCCAATTTGTCCATTAGTTCTTCAGAGAGATCCCATTCGTCTTTGAGCTGCGAATATTTTTCGTGTGTATGTCTGTTGGCAGACAGGATTTTGAGCGCACTTACTTTTCCTTTTCCCGTAAATGCGCTTACTTTGTCACATGTACAAACGTATGGAGACCTATCATAGCTCGACAAACATTTTCACTGAGTTGAAGCTATTTTCTCACTGTCAAGGACTCGCATGCATATTTTAGTCCACATTTTAGAAACAATTTAGCCATGATTCTGTCATGGAACTGGTCTCATCTGAGCTTATCATTACTGCCTCAAAATCCTCATTAGCAGTGTGTGCAGCATGCAGCAACAAATGACCATCTGCTTCTTTGTGTATACGTTTGAGATTGGGTACTTCGTGGCTCCCTTCAGATGTGATTTAGTAGCATTTATTCTCACAGTTAGTGAATAGTGTTTTATTCTCATGTTTTACAAAATACTCTAATTTCCTCCATTTGTTAACAAGAAATGCGATGAGAGTTGTTTTATTCCTTATGGCTTTCCTCCATTGTCTGACAATCTGAGAAGGTGAGATGCTCTGTAACTGGTGCCTGAGTTCTTCCCCTCTGATTGTCCTGTCGCTGTTCTTAGTAGAGGTCTCATTGTACGTATCAAACAAAATATTGATTCTTTGAAGCCTATTTCCTTCCCTCAAAAACATGGACAAGACAGACATAGCCACCTCACCAAAGTTTAATTCTCCTCCTTTTACTCTCTGAAGAAGAACCATACCATCAAGCAATGTGGCTTGATTTCCAGGTATTTCCTCAGCAGGGGTATGTTGCTAAAACTTCTTTGTTGGTCTTTTGCAACAGTTCTTCTGGAGTTACTAAAGCACATGGTAAAGGATGAAGTACATTCCCCATTTGAAGGTTCTGATTCTGTGCTTTCACAATGATTCAACCAAATAGTGCTTTGTCTGCTTTGCTTTCGTGATGATTGTTCTTCCATTGCTGTTCACTGCCTTCTTCTTGAACATATTAGTGAAGGTTTTTAGTTTGTTCATTTTCTTTGGGTCATGAAACTTCTTGAAAGGTGCATTATTCTCAAGTTGATCAAGTTTGAAGTCTGTAAAGCACTGTTCACCTATTTCATGCACATTCATTATGTCATATACTATGTCTTGAGATGCCTTTTTGCAGTGGAGAGACTAATTAGATCATATGGCCCAACAAATGGGTTTGACCAGCTTTGAACTAGAATAACAGCTCTTGTAGTAGTACCTTTGACTTTTTCAATGTGTTACTTATGTAGGTCTTCGTGAGTAAGATCTTATTTGTTATTAAAATCCGTTTCCCTTATCTCACTTAAAGGCACTTTGATGGTCAGCCGTCCTATAACATTTTTTCACAGCACCCGCCTTGAGGTTGAACCTTGTGTCTTTGTTGACTGTTACCTCTATGGCTTGACTGACCGGAATTTGTCCAAATGGATTAATATCTGACAGTTGAACTGAAAAGCATCCTTTGATTAAGTTATGGAATATCTCTGGATGTTTCACTGGAAGTCATGTCATTTCCGCATAGTTTACAGGAAGATATCTAGTGTAGTTCATCCTGTCACATGCAAAATCCCATTAGATCATAGAGTGTATAACAGTAAGATGTAAATGCCAACTTCCTTTTCAAGCTGCATGCAGCAGAACCAGCAAGACATTTTCAACTGTTGTGTAGCCATTTTAGTTACAGCTCCATGCACATTATTTTAACATACTAGGCCTGCCGCTGTGCACTTTAACCTAGATATATTTTATTCAGCTTCGCTTTATTATTGTTATAATAGGCACTTTTACGGTCTTGTTTTATTTCTCTCCAGCTAAGTCTTTTTGCCTAGGCCAGCACTCTGTTCTCAAACAAGACATTCTTGCTCACTCTGTGCTTCTTCCAAGGCTGCAGTAAGATAGGTTGCCGGTGAACGTGGTATAAAGTTTTGTCTCTGACATTCATTGAAAACACACATCCTTACGTAGGGACATTTTCTCAGAACATCAACTGTTTTATTATAAAAACACTTCCCTGTCCCTTACACGTCAGAGGGAGAGTCGAGCCAGAGAACCACGACTGTATGCTGATTGCTGAATGGTTCGCTGCAGCTGCTACTGCCGACTTCAGGCGTTTGCTCAGATATGGGGATGATGTCTTCCCAGGGGAACCTGAAGGGCAGAATTAGAGCTTAACACGCTGTGCTCTACTATAGCCTAGGTAGGAATTAGTCCATTGACTGTAGTGACAATATGGTAGCGTTGTTTCCTTGCTTTGCTCTCCTTGTCACAATTTTAATCTTGTCATGCTGTATCGTCCTGGTTATTGCAGCCCACGCTTTGCTATCTAAGATGCAGTTGCTTCATTAAAAGCATTACTGAAACATATACTGCCTCTGAGCAGAACCCGGATTGGAGCGACAGGTGTCACCTGTAGTGGGTCAGACTCAGTCTCCCACACCGTGGGCGATTCTGCCGCTCAAAATCCAGTAGTCTCATTAGAATAATGAGAGCCTACGCAACACAACAATATCCACATATGGCAATCAAAATGGAGTGAAATATCCATTGTCATAATGAGGATGTTCTAGGAATACATTCCTAAGCTGTTTTACTTTGGCATAGGCAGCATTCTGCAAGAGGTCGTCTAATCTCTGTTGGCATAGGTCATTTGCAAAGTCATTAACATCCTCAATGAAGGAGTAGACTACCTGAATGTTTTCTTCGCAATTCTTCTCTGTCCAGGGGAGAAATTTTAGCCAAGCCAGTCTCAACATAGGTTCAAACACGCACTTGTGTACTCGACTGCACTATTGTACGTAGGACCTTCTGGTACTGATGATAGTGATCCTTCTGCTATCATGCCTGCTTCAATGCAAAGGTCACAGAGGCCAGTGTCTTGAAAGCATTTTCCAAGAATGGAAATGGCATTCAAAATGGTGTAAAAGGTGCCCATTCAAAGAGTGATTCTGTTGTGCATTACTTTATGTTTCTAAACTATCTCAGTTGCTTTTGCATAGAGAGCTTGATCAATGACCACTACAATTGTTGCCAAATGCATTGATTCCCTTATCAGTTCTAACTGTTTCGAAATTGCAGAAACAGTTGTCAACACAGTTGCAGGGGCATTAATGGTGGACAAGTAGCCAATGGAATCCTCTGATACACCAACTAGGTCTCTAGTACTGATTTTAAATCCTGTCCAACTTGGCATTATCTGTGCGAGGCTTGCTTCTTCCTGCATAACTTCGGAGCTTGTCATCAATGACTGAGACCCAACTCGTTCACCAGAAACATAGATAATTTCATTATTTGTAGTGGTCAATGTTCTTTGCTTTTGTTTCTCAATGCTTGGGAGAGGAGCTTTAAAAGGTTGTGGTCCAAGCAACTTGGGCTGCACAGCATACCGCTGACTCGATGAGTTGTCTTCTTACCAGTAATAGTCTCTTCCAGCCTATCAATGTTATCCCATGATAAGTTAGTGAAGACATGAGGCTGAATGTCAGCTGGAAGAACAATTTGCAAATTTAAGGTAGCAGCAGGTTTCTGAAGACACAAGGTGGTATGATTTTCCTTCAGTTGTGAATACGAAATCCCATGATCAAGTCTGTTTAGAGTGCGACTGATTTCAACATTGCCTGTCAGAGATTTTATGGCATATGGGATATTGGGGGGTTTCTGCTGGCCATTTGTGCGTGCATGTATAATGTCCTGACTGAATGATTGTAAGGTGACCCTTTTGGACGACTTTCTGTGTTTTGGATTTCCGGACAGAAGTCCAAATAAGAACTGTTTAAGGTAATCAAGCACTGTAAATGAATCTTTATCATCGCCCGATGTATTATATGGCATGGTGTTGATGTCAAGTTTGTTTTAATCATTGTTCTCATGTGCTATGATGTTTGATCAATGAACTTGTTCATGTCTATTGCCTTAGCCTTTAAAACTGATAATTCTCTTTTCTAACTTTGATTTTGTCTTACAATGCCCTGTAGCATGACACTATCAGGTTAGACAAGTAATTTTTCTTGGTTGTCTGGGAATATGTGGAGGTTGTCACCAAACTTGGAATCCAACTTTCTTCTAAAATGCTTGATTTGGCTATTCCCTGTATTCCTCTGTGTGTCATGAGGCTTTCAAGCCTTTCAGTGAGAGTCGTCACATGTATCACCTCTTTGTTAGGAATAGTTACAGTTCTAATTTATTGAACTTTATGGGATTATGAAAACCAAATGGTAAGTTCAGGATAGCTCAAGATTTGAGGAAAGTGAATGATATTGTAATCCCATGTTGTCCTGTGGTACCAAATCAACCCACCAGATTCCATGTACAGTAGAATGGTTTATAGTAATTGATCTCTGTCAAGCTTTCTCCTTGATACCATTACACAGAGATAGCCAGTACCTCTTTTCCTTTGTGTCACGAGAGAAGGTATTAGCATGGCGTCGTGTCCCACATGGCTACACTGAGTGGGCATCAATTTTTACCCAGATCTTGAAAAGCAATCTGGAAACCTTGATCATGCCTTGCAACTCAGTCTTGTCCAGAACATTGATGGCTTATTGGTGGCATCAAGGACAAAAAAATCAAGTAAACATGACACCATTTCTTTATTGAATCATTTGGCAGAGAATAGAAGTAAATTGTCTCCAAACAAACTGCAGTATTGTCAAAAAGAGGTCCAATATTTGGTATGTGGCATTGAAAAAGGAAGAAGAAAAGTGTCACAAGAGAGAGTTGAAGCAGTTTTGTGAATGGATCCTCCTAAAACACAGAGAGAAGGCAATATGTTTTTGGGAATGATTGGCTACTGTAGACAGTGGATACCCAACCTTTTCTTGGTGGCAAAGCTCCACTGAGGTTGGCACACAGAGATGTACCAGATCGGATTCCATGGGACAACAAATGCTTTCCTAGCTTTCCTAGAGCTGAGAGAAAGTATCTTTTGTGCCTTGGCACTCGGAATGCCTGATTAAACCAAGAATGTCATTTTGTTTGCAGTGAGAAGGAGGGATGCGTTCTCTCAGTGTTTACTCAAATACATGGAGATCCTAAAAAGCCAACTGCATATTTATCTATTACCCTTGATCCTATAGCCGCTACTTTGCCTGGGTGCCTTAAAGCAGTAGCTACAGTGAGTGTGAGTTTGGAGGAGTGTGAAAACATAGTGATGGGACATCCTTTGACTTCAATGATACCTCATTCAGTTGAGGTACTGCTTACCAGAATTAAAATACAGCACATGACCAGTACACGTTTGACTAAGTATGAGCAGGGGAGTCTTGCTGCCAATAATATTGTGCTAAAGAGGTGCCTAATTTTAAATCCAAGTACTTTATTACTTCTTCCTGAAAATGTTGGGTCTGAGGAGTTTGAGCATGATTGCCCTGATGTCACAGATTTATTCGCCAAGACAAGACATAGAAGAAGATCCATTGATAAGCCTTGATTGTATTCTAACTCTAGATGGCTTATGTTTGAGGACAAATTAAGGGTATTTGAGAGCATCTTATACTGTCTATACAATCCAAGAAATAATAGAAGCTTAATAGCTTCAAAGAGTTTCCTCTGCACAAGTTGCAGAATTGATTAGTGCTTGCAGCTTTGCAGTCTAGATGAAAGTGACTATATTTACAGATTATCAATATGGCGTTGGTGTGGTCCGTGACTTTGGCCAATTATGGTCACAGAGAGGTTTCTTGACCTCGTCTGGTTCACCCAAAAGAAATGGGAAACACGTAAGGAAAACCTACCAAACCATTTTCATTTTTGAAAACTAGACACCTACGGAAATCCAAGATGGGGTGACGTGTGGGGCTCTCAGCAGGTTCTCTTACCCAGAATCCTGTGCAAACCTCAAAATCTGGCAAAAAAACACTTTTTCCTCAGATTTCAGTGACAAAAAGTTATGGTATCTGAGAGGAGCCACAAATTTCTTTCCACCCAGCGTTCCCCCAGGTCTCCTGATAACAATGGTAACTCACTTGTGTGGGTAAGCATAGTGCCCGCGGCAGGAAATGCCCCAAAACACAACATGAACACATCACATTTTCCCAAAGAAAACAGAGCTGTATTTTGCAAAGTGCTTAGCTGTGGATTTTGGCCTCTAGCTCAGCTGACACCTATGGAAACCTACCAAACCTGCGCATTTTTTAAAACTAGACACCTAGGAGAATCCAAGATGGGGTGACTTGTGGGGCTCTTACCAGGTTCTGTTACCCAGAATCCTGTGCAAACCTCAGAATTTGGCAAAAAAACACATTTTCCTCACATTTTGATGACAGAAAGTTCTGGAATCTGAGAGGAGCCACAAATGTCCTTCCACCCAGCGTTCCTCCAAGTCTCTCGATAAAAGTGGTACCTTACTTCTGTAGGTAGGCCTAGTGCCCACGTCAGGAAATGCCCCAAAACACAACATGGACACATCACATTTTCACAAAGAAAACAGAGCTGTTTTTTGCAAAGTGCCTAGCTGTGGATTTTGGTCTCTAGCTTAGCCACACCTAGGGAAATCTACCAAACCTGTGCATTTTCTAAAACTAGACACCTAGGGGAATCCAAGATGGGGTGACTTGTGGGGCTTTCACCAGGTTCTGTTACCCAGAATTCTGTTCAAACCCCAAAATCTGGCAAACGCAAAACACCTTTTCCTCACATTTCAGTGACAGAAAGTTCTGGAATCTGAGAGGAGCCACAAATTCCTTCCACCCAGCGTTCCCCCAAGTCTCCTGATAAAAATGGTACCTCACTTGTGTGGGTAGACCTAGTTCCCGCAAAACAAAATACCCCAAAACACAATGTGGACACATCACATTTTCCCAAAGAAAACAGAGCTGTTTTTTGCAAAGTGCTTAGCTGTGGATTTTGGCCTCTAGCTCAGCTGACACCTATGGAAACCTACCAAACCTGCGCATTTTTTAAAACTAGACACCTAGGAGAATCCAAGATGGGGTGACTTCTGGGGCTCTTACCAGGTTCTGTTACCCAGAATCCTGTGCAAACCTCAGAATTTGGCAAAAAAACACATTTTCCTCACATTTTGATGACAGAAAGTTCTGGAATCTGAGAGGAGCCACAAATGTCCTTCCACCCAGCGTTCCTCCAAGTCTCTCGATAAAAGTGGTACCTTACTTCTGTAGGTAGGCCTAGTGCCCACGTCAGGAAATGCCCCAAAACACAACATGGACACATCACATTTTCACAAAGAAAACAGAGCTGTTTTTTGCAAAGTGCCTAGCTGTGGATTTTGGTCTCTAGCTCAGCCACACCTAGGGAAATCTACCAAACCTGTGCATTTTCTAAAACTAGACACTTAGGGGAATCCAAGATGGGGTGACTTGTGGGGCTTTCACCAGGTTCTGTTACCCAGAATTCTGTTCAAACCCCAAAATCTGGCAAACACAAAACACCTTTTCCTCACATTTCAGTGACAGAAAGTTCTGGAATCTGAGAGGAGCCACAAATTTCCTTCCACCCAGCGTTCCCCCAAGTCTCCTGATAAAAATGGTACCTCACTTGTGTGGGTAGACCTAGTTCCCGCAAAACAAAATACCCCAAAACACAATGGGGACACATCACATTTTCCCAAAGAAAACAGAGCTGTTTTTTTTTTAAAGTGCCTAGCTGTGGATTTTGACCTCTAGCTCGGCCGGCACCTATGGAAACCTACCAAACCTGTGCATTTGTGAAAACTACACACCTAGGGGAATACAAGATGGGGTGACTTGTGGGGCTCTCACCAAGTTCTGTTACCCAGAATCCTGTGCAAACCTCAAAATTTGGCAAAGAAACACTTTTTCCTCACATTTCGGTGACAGAAATTTCTGCAATCTGAAAGGAGCCCCAAATTTCCTTCAATCCAGCATTCCCCCAAGTCTCCCGATAAAAATGATACCTGACTTGTGTCGGTAGGCCTTGTGTCCGCAACAGGAAATGCCCCAAAACACAAAGGGGACACATCACATTTTCCCAAGAAAAACAGAGCTGTTTTTTTCAAAGTGTCTAGCTGTGGATTTTGAACTGTAGCTCAGCCGGCACGTATGGAAACCTACCAAAGCTGTGGATTTTTGAAAACTAGACACCTAGCGTAATCCAAGATGAGGTGACTTGTGGTGTTCTCACCAGATTCTGTTACCCAGAATCCTGTGCAAACCTCAATATTTGGCAAAAAACACTTTTTCCTCACATTTCAGTGACAGAATGTTCTGGAATCTGAGAGGAGCCACACATTTCCTTCCACCCAACGTTCCCCCAAGTCTCTCAATAAAAATGGTACCTCACTTGTGTGGGTAGGCCTAGTGCCCCCGAAAGAAAATACCCCAGAAAGCAACTTGGGCACATCACATTTTCCCAAAGAAAACAGAACTGCTTTTTGCAAAGTGCTTAGCTGTGGAATTTGGCCTCTAGCTCAGCAGGTACCTAAGGAAACATACCAAACCTGTGCATTTATTTAAACTAGACACGTAGGGGAATCTAAGATGGGGTGACTTGTGGGGCTCTCACTAGGTTCTGTTACCCAGAATACTTTGCAAACCTCAACAACTTTTTACTCACATTTCGCTAACAGAAAGTTCTGGAATCTGAGAGCAACTACAAATTTCCTTCCATCCAGCACTCCCCCAAGTCTCCCGATAAAAATGATACCTCACTTGTGTGGATGGACCAGGTACCTGCAACAGAAAAAGGCCAAAAACCTGTAGAGATTGAGGGTACAGCACAGCGAGTTGATAGGCACATATTTTTCTTTTATACTTCTCAAGGCTGACTCTGCTTTGGTGACCCACACAAGTGAGGTATCATTTCACTTCGGAGACTAAGGGGAATGCTGGGTGGATGGAAATTTGTGTCAGAGTGGTGATCCTGCAAAGAAAAGTGAGGAAAATATGCATTTTTAAGCAAACATTTTTTTGAGGTTTGCAGAGGAGTCTGGGTAAGAAAATGTTGGGGGATCCACGCAAGCCACACCTCCCCGGACTCCTTGCGGTGTCTAGCTTTGAAAAATGTCTGGGTTTGGTAGGTTTCCATAGATGAAGGCCACACCCGGGACCAAAAACATAGGTGTCCCCTCCAAAACACAGGTAGTTTTGTGAGAGATCATGTAGATGTGGCCACGTACTTCTGTGACATTCCAAACACAATTTGACAAAAATTGTGAAAAGAAACACACTTAGGTTATGTTAAAAAGACCCCTCACCCACCAACTAAGTTGGTGGCATGCTTCATCATCGGGGTCCCACCCGAGACACCTAGTGTGTCAGAGGTGTGCTGCGATGCCTGATTACAGCGGAGCAGGTTTTGTCATTTTTACCATATATACTGGTTGGGTTTGGCACAAGGGTGAGTGATGGTTCAGTAGATCAAATTTTATTAACAAGCGATTTTTCAAAGGTGAAATGCACTGTTAATAACTGAAAGGCCAAAAAATTGAACCAATGACTCACAGCTCATGAGCTAAAAGGCCGTGTCAAGGCACCAACCGCTTAACAGTCCATTCACACACCTTTCATACATGAAATGCACAAGACAATTCACGCCGCCAGCCTCGGGCCCAGCACATTACAACACTCGCATCAACAGACAGCGCCATTCAAGGGCCCATCAATCTCATACGCCAACATGCCTGATACAACAATCACAGCAGCCGATGGGAGAGTGTAGACTGATGTTTGGCTGGCACCACCAACCATGCACCACTCCACACACACCGCCAGCCAATCACCACTCCACGCACACTGCCAGCTAAGCGCTACCCCATGCACACTGCCAGCCAAGCGCCACTACACGCACACTGCCATCACTTTTTTTTGTTTTTCAACAACAAAGAAACCACTAACTAATTATAAATAAGTACAAAACTACAAACACTCTAACTGACATGACAGCAATGCCAACCACGAAACTAAACATATGAAAATATAAAACGGCAGTTTATGCTCACTGTATTTCCCAATAATTCTTCTGTGGGTGGTAGCTCCTGAAACAGCCACCCACACACAGCCCAGGCTTTGAAGGACAATCAGGGCAGTACATCCTAGTCTCCTTCCTGATACCTCTTCGAGCACAGACTCTACATCTCTTAGCACGAAAGCCTTCTTTGGCAGTGGGAGGAAGGTGCTCAGCAAAGTGACGATCTTTCAATCTAGCCACATCCTCCACCACTGCTTCTCTAGGAACTCTTGCCTGTTCCAGCACAACAAGGCTCACTATAACAGACTCCTGAAATTTCACAAATGTCATCCTTGACTCTGGAGAACTATTCTTGAACACAACAAAAGCATTAAAGTTTGCCAAGTGGAAGAGGTGAACCACTAATTTCTTATACGAAACATAAGCCTTGTGAGCAGCAGTGTAAGGTTCCAACCTCTGATCCACTCTCTCAACGCCACCCATGTACTTATTGTAGTCTAAAATGCACACAGGTTTGCGTACTTCAGCAACTTGACCCCAAACAGCCACAGGTGAAGTACTCTCATCACGGATAGTAGTTAGCATGTACACATCCCTCCTGTCTATAAATTTCAGAGCTAGCAGCTCATCATTCTGCAAGGCACTGCACTGTCCCTTCCCAAGTTTTTTACAGACAAGCTCTCTTAAATAGCCTTTCCGGTTAGAGCGGATTGTGCCACAAGCACCAGTGTCTACTCTGAACAACTCCTTGAACAACCGCACACCAGTGTAGAAATTATCTACGTACAAATGGGGACCTTTGTTGAACAGTCATCTACCAAGTTCCCACACGATTTTCTTGCTAACTCCAAAAGTGAGCGGACAACCGGGGGGGTCAGTATTGGAAGCCCTAGCAGTGTAGACCCGGAAATTATAATCATGTCCTGTACTCATTTCTGACAAAATATACAATTTAATTCCATACTGTGCCATCTTGCTAGGAATGTACTGCTTAAAAACCAAATGACCCTTGAACAGGACCAAAGACTCATCTACAGATATTTCTTTGCCTGGAACATAAACCTTTAAAAACCAATCTACAAAATGATCAAGGACAGGTCTAGTCTTAAAAAGATGGTCAGAATCAGGGTGATCTTGTGGCAAGGCTAAAGCATTATCAACAAAATGCAGCACCCGAGAAAGCAGCTCATACCGGTTTCGACTCATGGTTGCAGGAAATATAGCAGTTGCTATCAAGGGACTAGTAAACCAATATGAAGACAGTGATGGCTTCCTATTCAGCCCTATCAAAAAAATTAAACCCAATAACTTTTTCAACTCTTCCAGATTTATGGGAATCCACAGGCTAGCTCTAGGTTGTGGCCTCAGTCTGGCAGTGTTGTCCCTCAAATACTGCTGTGCATACAAATTAGTCTGCTCAACAATCTCTTCTAAAAATACATCGTCCATAAACAACTGAAAGAAATTGACAGGCAAAAGTTTTCCATATTCACTCTACACCCTGGGAGACCAGTAAAGGCAGGCAACTGTGGCTGCTCCATGTTTGGGGCAACCTGGAGTTCAGGTCTTCCAACGGGAAGCCTTTCAGTCTCTGGCTACCGCATCATTGGCACATCAATGCCCTCCTCTAAAACAGGCACTTCATCAGCACTGAGAGTGGCTTCATCATCAGACGATTCCTCTCTGACAGAAAATTAACTTCCAGAACTTGCACTTCCTCCTCTACCTCAGATTCAGAGTCGGTCTCATAATCATGGTCAGAAGACGAATCAAAAAGCACACCAAGAACCTGCTGAGCGGTCATTCTATGGCTAGCCATAATCCTTCCTACGGAAAGTAACTGGGCAAATGCACCACCAACAACCAGCACTGTGTAAGATAAGTAATAAACAAAGTGTGGCTTTATCAGTAAGAGTTATAAACTCAAAAACTATACCACTCACTTGCCTGAAAAATCAAGACTCACCAGCAACTACTCCGCACAGCCACAGCAATCACCAATGATTTCCCACTAAAAAGACAAAAGAAAAGCAAATTAGATATAAGACAACACAAATATCGTTGTGCACAAATCTAAGGACAATTTCACACACAATTCTGCATTTAGTACGCCACATACAAACATGTCATTCATGCATGGCAACAACACTCCTTTAGAGTAAATTTATTTACTTACCTAAAACATGCAACCAGAACCACAACAAGCCACAACAAAGGAAGCAAAAGCTTTGAACTAGAACAAAAAGGAGAAATAAACTGTTATAATCATAAATGCAAATACTTTGCCAGTTGACAAACCCCCTGGCAAAAAAACATTTAGACATTTTCCCTGATGTTTAATGTTCTCTCCCCAATTGGGGGCAGATGAGCCTAAAAAAAACTAGGCAGAAATGGATCCCTTGCCTAAGGGGTCACTGGCCATACAAAAAAAACTTTTAAAATCCCTGGTGCCTTAGTGGCTTCTGCACCCCCATGGGGGCAGATGGGCCTAAAAAATAGGCCAAAATGGCACAGAATATATTGCCCCCTTTGGGGGACAACCCTTGCCCAAGTGGATTCTGCCCACCATGGGGGCACATGGGCTTAAAAAAGGGGCACCCCCAACACAAAAAAACAAAGAAAAGAAACAAAATTCCCTGGCGTCTTGATGGCTTTTGCCCCTGGGGACAGATGGACCTAAAAAAAATAGGTTGATCTGCCCCCAAGGGGGGCAAAAATGGCATAGAATATATTGCCCCCTTTGGGGGGCAACCCTTGCCCAAGGGGCCACCCCCAAACAAAGCACACACACACATGATCCCCGGCACTAAGTGGATTCTGCCTCCCAGGGGGGCAGATGGGCCTAAACAAAATAGGCTGGTCTGTCCCCAAGGGAGGCAGAACTTCCCAACAGTGCTTTGCCCCCAAACACAAAAAAAAAAAGGAAAGAAAAAAAAATCCATGGCGTGTTGGTGGCTTCCGCCCCCCCCCCCCCCCCGGGCCAGATGGGCCTAAACAAAATAGGCTGATCTGCCCCCAAAGTGGGGAAGAAATGGCATAGCATAGGGGGCAACCCTTGCCCAAGGGGCCACCCCCCACACAAAACACACACACAGTGCAGGGGGCCCCAAGTCAGAAAACAAAAATACCTACCCGGACTTACCTTTGGATGGACCTCCCATTCGTGGGTGACCTCCTGGTGTGGGTATGGGTGGGTGGAGGTGTCCGTTGGGACAGGGTAGGGAAACTGTGGGCAATTTCAATGGCCTCTGACCATGGAAATCTGCCTCCAGGTCCCCTTACACCTGCCCACAACCAGGCATTAAATAATGACGCTAAGCCCTATTTAAGGCCCTCATCCTCCCGTGCGTGATTTTTGCACAGGGGGATAAATAAGGCGCTAGGGTCTTTGAGGCATGTTTTGCCCTGGAACGCCTACCTTGCATCTCATTGACGCAAGGTAGTTTTCTGCAGGCAAAAAATGTTGTTAACTCCAATATTTTGGCGCTAGACATGTCTAGCGCCAAACTATTAATATGGAGTTAAGTTTTCGCCGGATTTGCGTTAAAAAAAAATGACGCAAATCTGGCACTTAGGGGGTCATTCTGACCCCGGCGGGCGGCGGGAGCCGCCCGCCTGGAGGGAACCGCCAGAATACCGCTGCGCGGTCAAAAGACCGCTGCGGGTATTCTGGGTTTCCCACTGGGCTGGTGGGCGACCACCAACAGGCCGCCTGCCAGCCCAGTGGGAAACACCCCTCCATGAGGATGCCGGCTCCGAATGGAGCCGGCGGAGTGGAGGATGTGCGACGGGTGCAGTAGCACCCGTCGCGAATTTCAGTGTCTGCTGAGCAGACACTGAAATTCAGGGTGGGGCCCTCTTACGGGGGCCCCTGCAGTGCCCATGCCATTGGCATGGGCACTGCAGGGGCCCCCAGGGGCCCCACGACACCCCATACCGCCATCCTGTTCCTGGCGGCCGAAGCCGCCAGGAACAGGATGGCGGTATGGGGGTCAGAATCCCCATGCTGCGCCGCCATGGAGGATTCTACAGGGCAGCGGAAAACCGGCGGGAGACCGCCGGTTTTCCCTTTCTGGCCGCGGCTGAACCGCCGCGGTCAGAATACCCTGTGGAGCACCGCCAGCCTGTTGGCGGTGCTCCCGCCGACCCCGGCCCCGGCAGTCCTTGACCGCCGGGGTCGGAATGACCCCCTTAGTGGCTAGACAGATTCTCAGACACTTCTTCTTTTTTGCTATTTTATATTTTATTCTCTGATAAGTTTCTGACTCAGACTATTCTATGTTGCCAAGTTTCTAGAATTTCCATGAGAGAGCTCTTTATGAGTGACTCAGCTAAATGTGTTTTCCTTATATAAATAATTAGATTAGGGATCAGATCTTTATGGGACATACTTTAATTGTGTCCCATTCTCAAATGCTTATTTGAGAATAAAGAAATGTTATGAATAATAACATTTTTAAACTACAATTTAAGCCCTCATTATTGACTTGAGAAATGAAATAATTGAGTGGTGAAATAACTGAGGGGTTCATTCTGACCTCGGCGGTAAAAGTCGCTTACCGCCGGCCAGAAGGCTGCCATAACACTGCTGCGGCCGCAGGAAACCGCCACGGTCATTCATACCCGCAACTGGCAAACCGCCAAAAACCCGACATCCACAAAAGTCCGCCACACTAAAGGTCAGCGGGAAACTGGCGATGACCAAACCTCCACCGTCACGCCAACAGAAATACGCCCATGCCATTCCGACCCGCAAATCCCAGCAGCGGTCTTTCAACCGCGGTATTCCATTGGCGGTACACACCGCCGCGGTCAAAATACACACACCTTTACAAAACACTACCACATTGGATAATTCAAAATACACACACCTGAGACACATACACACACCACTCCCACACACCCAATTAACTATAAAACACACACCCACATCACCCACAAACCCCTACGACCACAATTGCGAGTGAAGGACAAAGAGAGAGAGCACAGCATAGAGTACACCATCACACAGAGGCAAATCACAACATCACCCACACAATTTCCACGCACAAAACACCATACACCACCACACTCACCACACTCTACAACACATACACCACCCTCACCTCATCCACACCACCCCATGGCACCCCAAAGACACCCCAGGTTCTCTGACGCAGAACTCAGGGTCATGGTGGAGGAAATAGTTCGTGTAGAGCCCCAGCTCTTCGGGGCACAGGTGCAGCACACCACCATTGCCAGGAAGATGGAGCTATGGAGCAGAATAGTGGACAGGGTCAACGCTGTGGGACAGCATCCACGCAATCGGGACGACATCAGGAAGCGGTGGAACGACCTACGGGGGAAGGTGCGTTCCATGGTATCAAGGCACAACATCGCAGTACAGCGGACTGGCGGCGGACCCCCACCTACTCCCCCAGAATTCACAGCATGGGAGGAGGAAGTCTTGCACATCCTGCATCCTGAGGGCCTCGCAGGAGTAGGCGGAGGAATGGACTCTGGTAAGTCAAATCTCCACTACTTCATTCCCCCCACCCCACCTGCATGCCAAATCATACCCCCACCCTCACCCCCACCCCCATCACACCAACTCCTTGCAAATGGCTCACCATCACATCCCACCCATCCCAAAATCTAGCCCTGCATGCGTCCCCAAAGCATGGACACCCATCCCCAAAGCATGCCCACTGCACACACCCATCACCCCCACAAGCCACCGTCACAAAAGCCCCCACAAGGGAATGCCAGCACTGGGGGACACGGCCACCCACCCATTACACGAAATGCCACACACAGAAGCAATAACCATACTCTTATACCCCTGCAGGACCCGAACGCCACCACACTGCTCAGGAGGGTCCAGAGATGTCCATCCCACCCCCAGAAGAGGCCCCCAGTGATGACAGCAGCTCTGTCTCCCTGGACCCTGATGACCAGCCCGGCCCATCGGGGACCTCGGGACAGTCGGTTCCCCACAGACAGCCACAGGCTACACCAGACCTAACCCCCTCTGGGAACACCAGCACAGCTCCCACCCAGCGGGCCCATGCCTCTGTCTCCAGGACACGTCAATCAGCGGTGTGTCCACCACTACAGGGCACCCAGGTTGACACACCACCCCAACAACAACAGGGACCTGGGGGCAGTGGTAGTGGGCACACCGTCCAGGGGACAGAGGCCCAGGGAAACAGGGGAACTGGGAGGGCTGCTGTGCGACAGGGGGGGGACAGGCCCAGGGAACCGACTCTCCAAGAGGCCCTCTCCTCCATCATGGGAGCATACCACCACTCCCAGGAGACGATGGCTACGGTACTGGCCAGGTTCCAGGAGATCCAGGTCATGCAGGAGCAACAGTACATGGGGTTCAGAGAGGAACTGAGGAACATTAGTTCCGCAATGGGGACCATCGTCGTGGCCGTAACCCAGATAGTCACCACATTGCGGGACCATGTGGCACCACAAAGGGCCCCTGTCACTAGCCTGGACCAGGAACAGCCTACCACCTCCGCCGGCGCTAGTGGACAGGAGGCCCCCACACAACGACGGGCCACCAGAACCCCACCTCCTGCAGAAGAAGAACCACCCCGCAAGCGGAACCTGAGATCTCACAAGAAGACAGAGTAGGATTGCAAGAGCCCCGTCAGCAAACGATACCCGCTGATGTCATCCCACTGTCCCACATTGTCACCCTGTCCAACCTTGAACTGCCCCTGCTCCATCCTTCCACAGGCATATGGACAATGCACCTGTGCGACTGAGAACTGGACTCTGCCATGGACATTACTCCACCATCACCCATCCCCGTTTGACAATCATGTTCCTTAAATTTAGCACTTGAATTAAATCACTTCTTGCACTAAAAAAATCTGGAGTCTGCTTGTATTTTGAACAAATGTATTAGACATAACGGTGCCAAAATGTTCAGTTACATTGTGATGACAACATACCACTGTCACACAGCTGTAGTCCATGGGCAAACAAAGCTGAGGTCACGCAGTGGGGCCCACAGCTCTGAAAACGGAAGGGAAAGTCACAACTCAGTTAACAGGAACTGGGGGGGAATTCAGACAGTAGAGAGACAGGAGACTTTAAGTAAATGTAAAATGGCGTGGTTGATTCGTACCTGTGTGCTACTGAAAATATTGTTGTATCACTGTGTCCCTGTTGTCTGTGTCGTCCCCGTCGTCCTCCTCCTCTTCACTCTCCACAGGCTCCACAGCTGCTACAACACCACCATCTGGACCATCCTCCTGCAGGAAAGGCACCTGGTGTCGCAAAGCCAGGTTGTGAAGCATACAGCAGGCCACTGTGATATGGCACACCTTCTTTGGTGAGTACATTAGGGATCCCCCTGTCATATGCAGGCACCTAAACCTGGCCTTCAGGAGGCCGAAGGTTCTTTCTATAATCCTCCTAGTTCGCCCATGGGCCTCATTGTAACGTTCCTCTGCCCTTGTCCTGGGATTCCTCACTGGGGTCAGTAGCCACAACAGGTTGGGGTAACCAGAGGCACCAATTAGCCACACACTGTGTCTCTGTAGCTGTTCCATCACGTAAGGGATGCTGCTATTTTGCACGATGTACGCGTCATGCACTGACCCAGGGATCTTGGCATTTACATGGGAGATGTACTGGTCAGCCAAACAGACCACCTGGACATTCATAGAATGATAACTTTTTCTGTTCCTGTACACCTGCTCACTTCCACTGGGGGGAACCAAGGCCACATGGGTCCCATCAATGGCACCAATGATGTTGGGGATATGTCCAAGGGCATAGAAATCACCCTTCACTGTAGCCAAATCTTCCACCTCAGGGAAAACAATGTAGCTCCGCATGTATTTCATCAGGGCAGACAAAACTCTGGACAAAACATTAGAAAACATAGGCTGAGACATCCCTGATGATATGGCCACTGTTGTTTGGAATGATCCACTTGCCAAAAAATGGAGTACTGACAGAACCTGCACCAGAGGGGGAATCCCTGTGGGTTGGCGAATAGGGGACATCAGGTCTGGCTCCAGCTGGGCACACAGTTCCTGTATAGTGCCTCGGTCCAGTCTGTATGTAAGTATGACATGTCTTTCTTCCATTGTCGACAGGTCAACCAGCGGTCTGTACACAGGAGGATTCCTCCATCTCCTCGCAAGTCCCAGCGGACGGTGCCTAGGAAGGACAACAGCGAGAACAGAGTCAATCAACCCACAGGTACATAACCACAGCTTGCACATTACACGATTCGCTATGCATTGAATGGCTTGTATGAGTGGCAATGCAAGGCCTAGGCCTGTGTGACGCCGTAGAAATTCAGCCATGTGGGCCCTTGAAATGGCGGCTGCCTGACCTGTGAAGTGTGACAATGGGATGTGAGGTCAATGCGCTGGCGTGGCACACCGTGGCGGTAGGCGGTCGAAGACCGCGGCGCAAAGCAGCATTGGTTAACATTGAACCCGATGGGTCTCAGGAGCCAATGACGATGTGCGCCGGAGGTCGGGGTACGCACCGCCGCAGTACGCACCGCCGCGGGCGTGACCGCCATTTTCTACTTGCTTAATCACTCGAGACCTGATCATCCACAGGAGAGGACCTATACTGCAAGTGCTGCTGTGAACTCGGTCTGGAAGAGACAATGGCTGCTGCGCCTGGGGAAAGGGCCCCTGCCTTCACATCTGAGGAATTGGATAAACTTGTTGATGGGGTCCTCCCCCAGTATGCGCTACTCTACGGTCCTCCAGACCAACAGGTAAGTACACTGGGAGCACGGAGTATGGGCTATGCCTGTGTTGAGTGGGGTGGATGTAAGATGGTGGGGAGGGGAGCGAATGAGGAGTGCAACGCACGACAGAAGAGAGCATGTGCCACATGGCAAGGTTGGGGAGGGGGGACCGCACACATCGACCATGCAGAAAAGTAAAGAAATTTATTTTTCAACCCTGTACATGTCACATAGGTCAGCGCCCATCAGAAGATCGACATTTGGCGTGCCATCGCCAAGGACGTCCGGGCCCTGGGGGTCCACAACAGACACTGCCGCAAGAGGTGGGAGTACATCCGCCGCGGGAGCAGAAAGACCGCCGAGGCTCTGCTGGGGATGGCCTCCCAACGTAGGAGGGGTGCCAGTCGTCAATTGATCACCCTGATGTCCCGGATCCTGGCGGTGGCCTACCCCGATTTAGATGGGCGCGTGAGGACATCACAGCAGACACAAGGGGGTGAGTATCAGCACATTCCACTATATTAGCGCACAGTGGAGGCGTCTGGGTGGGGGAGGAGGGCTGTGGCTCTCTCTAGGCCAGGGCGGTTTCTGTAGGCTAGGCCCCTCCGTTAGACATGGCCCTGTGTCCCCGCCCCCCACCTCTGTAGGGTGCTAAGTACAGCTATCCATGGCCCGGGCTCACCTATGTGTGCATTTGTCGTCCATAGACTTGTAGGCCAAGTCACTATCATTGAGTAGTGTACCCCGAGTGCGCGGCGTAGTGCAGGGGGCTTCTGTGTCTGTCCTCTCCGCCAACGGTGCCGCCAATGCATGCACTCAACATGTCTTCCTTTCTTCTCCCCCCCCCTTTTTTTGGTTTTCCTGTTCATGTGTGCATTAGCATCATCAGGCGGAGGAGAAGTGGCATCGGCGCACGAGGGAGCTGCATCTCACATGGCCCCGGAGGGCCCTGCAATCGACTCCGAGTTCACCAGTGAGACGGAGGGCGAGGGGGGCTCCACAACGGGGACCCGTGGAGACGTCAACGACACCGACACGTCCTCGGAAGGGAGCTCCCTTGTGGTGGCGGCAACATCCGTGCCCACCGCAACAACAGGTACAGCCGCCACCCAGCGCACCAGCTCCGCCCTCCCAGCAGCCCCTCAGCTTTCGCCCCGTGCCCGCTCGGCCAGGAAGCCGGGCATCTCCTTCGCCCCTGGCACCTCAGGTCCTGCCCCAGTTACCCCTGCTGCCCTCAGTGCGGAGATCATTGACCTCCTCCAGACGCTCATTGTTGGGCAGTCTACCCTTTTGAATGCCATCCAGGGGGTAGAAAGGGAGGTGCATCGGAGCAATGCATACCTGGAGGGCATTCATTCGGGTCAGGCTGCCCATCAGCGATCGTTCAACGCTCTGGCCTCAGCACTGACGGCAGCAATTGTCCCTGTGTCTAGCCTCCCCCCTCCAACTTCCTCAACCCAGTCCCACTCCCCTGTTCCTCTGCCTATCCCAGACACACCTACAGACCAGCCTGCACACACATCAACACCCAAGGGCAGCTCATCCAGACATAAGCACCACAGATCACACAAGCATTCACCCAAGCAACATCCACATGCAGACACAGCAACACCCACTGCCTCCACTGTGTCCCCCTCCGCCTCGTCTCCCTCCTCCCTCCCTGTGACGTCTCCACTCACACCTGCATGCACACCACCATCAGCCAGTACGTCCATCACCACCACACCGACCAGAACAGTCCGCACACGTGCAGTCACCACTCCCACTACCATTTACACGTCCCCTGTGTCCTCTCCCAGTGTGTCTGTCACCCCCTCTTCCAAACCACCCAAACGCAGGCAGCCACCCACCCAACAGCCATCCATCTCACGACAGCCTCCGTCACAAGCACCTGCACCCAAAGACAGCACACTTGACTCTCCTACAACCACATCCTCTTCCTCCACTCCCATACCCACTACAACTACCCGTCCCTGTCTTTCTAAATTGATTTTCCTTTCCAACCTTGACCTATTTCCAACAACTGACACACACCCTCCATCTCGTAAGACTCCAACCAGCACCTCAGCCACCACAAGCCCTGCACCTACTAGAACCATCATTCAGGGCTATTAGAGTCCACCAGCTCCTAGGGCAGGAACATCGGCCAGCAGCAAGGGGACAGCCAGCCCACCCCCTGGGAAAAGAAGCAAAAAAGGGAAGGGCCGGCGCCACAGGCCTGAGACGGCTGCCCCCAAGGACACCAGCCTTGCACCGTCACCTGGCCCATCCACCAAGGGAGGCAAGGGCCCCAGAGATTCTTCCAAGGGAGGCAAGGGCCCCAGAGATTCTTCCAAGGAGGGCAAGGGCCCCAGAGATTCTTCCAAGGGAGGCAAGGGCCCCAGAGATTCTTCCAAGGAGGGCAAGGGCAGCAAGGCGAAGAAGTCCGGCAGCAGGCGAGCTGACCAGGAGGGCCCCACCAGCCCCATTTGGGGTGTGACGGAGGACACCCAGGGGCCCAGGAGTCCAGCACAGGAGGGCCCCGCAAGCGATAGGTCGGATGGCGACTGAGCGGGAATCATTGCCCAGATCTGGTTCCCTAGGAACACAAGAGAAGCACCGCTGAACAGGGCCCCGCTGTGAGAAGCACCGCTGAACAGGGCCCCGCCGTGAGAAGCACCGCTGAACAGGGCCCCGCCGTGAGAGGCACCGCTGAACAGGGCCCCGCCGTGAGAGGCACCGCTGAACAGGGCCCCGCCGTGAGAGGCACAGCTGAACAGGGCCCCGCCGTGAGAGGCACCGCTGAACAGGGTCCCGCCGTGAGAAGCACCGCTGAACAGGGCCCCGCCGTGAGAGGCACCGCTGAACAGGGCCCGCCGTGAGAAGCACCGCTGAACAGGGCCCCGCCGTGAGAGGCACCGCTGAACAGGGCCCCGCCGTGAGAGGCACCGCTGAACAGGGCCCCGCCGTGAGAAGCACCGCTGAACAGGGCCCCGCCGTGAGAAGCACCGCTGAACAGGGCCCCGCCGTGAGAGGCACCGCTGAACAGGGCCCCGCCGTGAGAGGCACCGCTGAACAGGGCCCCGCCGTGAGAAGCACCGCTGAACAGGGCCCCGCCAAGAGAAGCATCGCTGAACAGGGCCCCGCCGTGAGAAGCACCGCTGAACAGGGCCCCACCGTGAGAAGCACCGCTGAACAGGGCCCCGCCGTGAGAGGCACCGCTGAACAGGGCCCCGCCAAGAGAAGCACCGCTGAACAGGGCCCCGCCGTCTCTGCACCGCTCCGCTGGGCCCTTCATCTCAAACACTGCTCCGCTGGGCCCTTCCTGTCAAGCACCGCTCCGCTGGGCCCCGCCGTCTCTGCACCGCTCCGCTGGGCCCTTCCTGTCAAGCACCGCTCCGCTGGGCCCCGCCGTCTCTGCACCGCTCCGCTGGGCCCTTCCTGTCAAGCACCGCTCCGCTGGGCCCTTCCTGTCAAGCACCGCTCCGCTGGGCCCTTCCTCTCAAGCACCGCTCCGCTGGGCCCTTCCTGTCAAGCACCGCTCCGCTGGGCCTTTCCTGTCAAGCACCGCTCCGCTGGGCCCTTCCTGTTAAGCACCGCTCCGCTGGGCCCCGCCGTCTCTGCACCGCTCCGCTGGGCCCTTCATCTCAAGCACCGCTCCGCTGGGCCCCGCCGTCTCTGCACCGCTCCGCTGGGCCCCGCCGTCTCCGCACCGCTCCGCTGGGCCCTTCCTGTCAAGCACCGCTCCGCTGGGCCCCGCCGTCTCTGCACCGCTCCGCTGGGCCCTTCATCTCAAGCACCGCTCCGCTGGGCCCCGCCGTCTCTGCACCGCTCTGCTGGGCCCTTCCTGTCAAGCACCGCTCTGCTGGGCCCTTCCTGTCAAGCACCGCTCCGCTGGGCCCTTCCTGTCAAGCACCGCACCGCTGGGCCCTTCATCTCAAAAACCGCTGGCACATTGGCAAGGCCGGATCTGTGTCGGGCAGGGCTTCACGAAGCACTCTGGGCACCATGCCTCCTCCATAACCAGTGGAGTCTATAATCCACCAGATGGACTGTGGCTTTGCACTCCCCAGGATGGTACAGTGGGCAATCCACCCACTGTAGAGTCTTGTGAGACTGTGGCTTTGCACTCCCCAGGATGGTACAGTGGGCAATCCACCCACTGAAAAGACTTGTGGGACTGTGGCTTTGCACTCCCCAGGATGGTACAGTGGGCATGGAGGCCCCTCGTGGATCTGGCGTCGTGGACTCATGTGGCTGAGGTGCCCCCCCTTCCCTTCCCCCTGAGGTGCCTGTGGTTTTATTATCTGATGCCCTAGCAGTGTTCTCTCCAATGGAATCGGGTCTCGTGTGTGGGCTTTGCCCATGTGTTTATGCACATTGGCCCACGAACAATGGCATGTAGCCAAGATGTGCCGGACTTTTGGAATATGTATACATTGTTCATGTTGTGATTTATTTGTTTTAAAAATCTCATATTTCACTTAAGTTCAAATATGC
This sequence comes from Pleurodeles waltl, assembly GCF_031143425.1. Lineage (NCBI taxonomy): Eukaryota > Metazoa > Chordata > Amphibia > Caudata > Salamandridae > Pleurodeles > Pleurodeles waltl. The sequence continues at coordinate 1,333,825,692 of NC_090447.1, read as the reverse complement.
TTTAATATACTTCTATTTTAATGATCATTTTATTTTGTCTTTGAATTATTCCAGGGGGTTTGGGGGGTGTAAATCTGACTTGTTGCTCTGCATTGGTGTGTGGGGATTTGGGGGGGGGGGGGTGTTGCGAATGTGTGTGCCCGTAATCTTTTCTCCTCCCCCCTCCCCTGTGTCGTAGGTGCAGTACTCACCGTTGTCTCCTGCGGCGGCGTTCGTGCTCCTGGTAGAGGAGCAGGTAGACAATCGCTGGTAGGATGTTTAATTCGGGTACCATGCTGTCCAGATTCCTCGTGGAGTGTATAGAGGTGAGCGTTTTCCCGTTCGTGGTCTGTTTCCGCCGTTTTTTTATCGGCGGGGCTCCCGCCCCGGAAAAGTTGGCGGATTGGTGGGTCGTGATAGGGTGGGCGGTACATTGTCTGCCGCCTGTCTGTTGGCGGTGACCACCGCGCTGTTTGTTTGCCCCACTGTGGCGGTCGGAGTGTTAAAGTGGCGGGGTGTGTTGGCGGTTCCCGCCAGGGTCAGAATTCCATTTTTTTTACCGCCTGCCTGTTGGCGGGTTGGCCGCCGCTTTAACACCGACCGCCAGGGTCGGAATGACCCCCTGAATGTTTAAAAATTACAGCTTTTTCCCTTCTCACTTGTCTCCAAGATTTATTGCCTTAGAGTCCAGTAAATATCAGAGATTGTTAATTGAGAATTTTTATAGGTCTCTGCTCTCCCATAACTATGGCTGTTATCTATTAACCTTGTAGAGGCATGCCACCTTCACAAAGCCTTTTTTACATTAGTGCTGGCAACCAAGCCTAATGTACTAATATGAACAATGCTGGTAATCATGCATATGGTGGCCACTAATGTAAGCATGGCTGATATGGTCACTATTACACCTCTTATAATATTAGGAGTTCAGGATGATTTTCATTGAAAATAAGTAGCTCTCATTACTGAAAAGGTTGGAAAACCCTGCTCTAATGTCAGTGTAGGGGAGAGGACACCCTCCACTGATCCATCCTGCTCCTTGAAAGAAAGGATGTCGGAGAGAGGTTCCCTTTTCTCTTTCACACCATTATCCGTGACTGGGAGCATGGTTACTTCAGTCCTCTTAAAGTGGGGCTTGAGGAAATTGACATATAAAACCCTCAAAGGATTCCTGGGAGTATTGAGATCCATCACGTAAGTGACATCACTCTTATGCTCCTTCACTTCATAAGGCTCAAACAGGCAGTCTTGTAGGGCCCTGGGTTTCAGAGGCTCCTACACATTTTGGCCAGGCTGAAACTTGACCAGAGTGACATCTTCGTCATACCACCATTTCTTGTCCTTTTGGCTGGCATCTAGATTGTCCTGCTCGTGCTTCCACAATCACTTCCTCTTGTTATGGAGTGCCAGCATGTAGTTTACTACATTCTGAGGGGACTTCCTGGGAGCTTTCTCTCAGCCCTCCTTCACCAGACTGAGAGGTCCTCTTACGGGGTGCCCGTACAGAAGTTCAAAGGGACTGAAGCAATGTGGTACATCCCTGTAGGCAAATAAAAGGCACGGCAGGATGACGTCCCACTTCCACCTCATGGGATCTCACAGGCCCATTGTCATGTCTATTATGGACTGGTTGACCCCCACATTCCTTCCACATGCCTTCATCTTCTCTGACATGAAGTTGGTACTCCTATATGACACCACCTCCTTGGGGAAACCAACATGAAAAAAGATCCTTATCAGTGCCCTGGCCACTGCTGGTGCAGTTACTCTTCTCAGAGGGATAACCCTGGGTAACAGCTGGCATGCTCCACCAACACCAGGATAAACCTGTTGAGCATGGTTGTCTTGGGGTCCAGAGGCGCAATTATGTCAATGCCCATCCTTTCAAAGGGTGTGACATCAACAGGAAAAGGTTGCAGGGGATCTTTGCACTTCCCTCCTGACTAGCCACTGGCCTAGCAGGTAGGACAGGACATGCAGAACTCATCTGAGGCCCTCCTCACTTGAGGCCAGTAAAAGTGGGTGACAAGCCTGTCAATGGTCTTGTCTGGCCCAAATGACCTACCATGGGCACATCATGAGCCAGCTCCAGTAGGAAGGCCTGCAGCACTGGGGGACCACCAGCACATGGGTTGACCCATGCTCAGGAACATGAGGGTCAATGTACAGAAGACCATTCACCTAGTAAATCAGGTGGTCACCAGGGGTGCCGCCAGCTGCCTGGGCCTCTGGCTACTGCCGTAGGCCTACAAGAGTAGGGCATTCCCTCTGCCCCTGGCAGAATTCCGACCTGGACGGGCTCCCTTCCTTCTGCCAGCTCAGGTAGGCTCCCCGAGCAGCAACATCCTCTCCTGTAGGTTCAGGACTGTCCCCTTTAGGGTCAGCCTCCTCAAGGACCATGGAAATGTCAGGAGTCGGGATCAGATTTATGGGGATTTGGCATAGGCCAACACAGCAAGTCACTCTGGCATTGACCTGAATCAAAGTGAAATGCAGGAATGTGCCATATATAAAGCATACAGTACATTCGTATCCTTTCCACCAGTGCTGGCACTGTTTTGGCTGCAAGCACCAACACAGGCACCCTTGCACCATGGTGCAAGGTTGTCTACTTTGCATGCAATATTGTTTTTGTGCAGGAAGGGGCACCTTCCTGTACAAAAGCAATCTTGGGAGGCTTTTTCCTCTTTCTATGTGTGGTGCAGAACACACTGAAAGAGGAAAAAATGAGGATAAGTAAATATATTTCTCCTCGTTGCGCCTAGGCTGGAGAGGTGTAAGGTTTTGGCGCATCCCCAGGTTTACAAGTTCTTATAAATCTGGGGATGTGTCAAAGTCCATGGGTGTTGCGTGGGAACACCACTGTAACACCCATGGAACACCTCCGTAGTGCAGATTAAGGCAATGCAGCAATTTGTGCTGCCTTGCCTTACTCCATATCTATGAGGCCATTCAAAGCCATGCAAAGTGGCTTTGCGTAGCCTCATAGATATGAGTCCAAGGCTTGCACCGCCGTTGCATCACAAAAAGTGATACAACAGCAGGTCAAGGGGCTCATAAGTATGCCCCTGGGTTTCCTGCACTCCTTGCTCTTTCTGATTTAGGCAGGTACCTGGGCCATTCTTCCAGGCTACAGGTCCACCTGACTACCCCCTGGGGCTGGTCAGGCACACCCACTCAGGCAAACGTAACATCTCCAAGTGGGACTTGAGCTCCACCTCTTTCCAGATGTGGCACTCCATGTCATTGTGAAGCAGAACATCCACAGGCATGGATGGACTCATAGCTTTCCTCAAGGAACCTGAGACACCCCTGCCCCCAATCAAAGGGAACCTGAGTCACTGGATAGTGACTCTCCTGTTTGTCAGCTATAAAAACTTGGTGGAATGCATTAGAGACTACCTGCTCCAAGGTCACCAGATGACATCTGACAGTTGTCATGCTGACTCAAGTGTCTCTCAGAGCCTCAACCCTCTTCCCATTGATTGTGACCCACTGTCTGTATTTTCTAATATTACTAGGCATGTGAGTTCTATGCACCATTTCTCCATCACCCAGGGACACTAGGGTGACCTCTACTCTGTCCCCACACTATCTGGGACAATCTCCTCACCAAGCACTTTACTAGCCAACCCCAGTGACTGCCCACCATTGAGGGGCTGTGCCCGCTTGGAAACTTTTGCATCCCACTTGAAGTGCTCTTCCTGTGAGCACTCATAGCACTTGAAGGGTGCTTTTCCTGAAGATTTATGGTGAGGGAACCATCTCTTCTTTTTCTTGGTTGAGGGATGGGAGTCCTGACCCATGGTACTAGTCTGGGGCCCTTTAGCAAACTCCTTGTTTTTATGTTTGCCCCCCACTTGTTCTGATGAGAACCATGCCCATCCTTGTGGTGAATTCCCCCTGCACAATCCTTCTTATGGACCCTGGCTCTGACCCACCGGGCCCCCCCACCGAACAAGCTTCCAGGGCTCAGAGAGATTATCGCCAATCAGGTGTGGTGCAGACCTGCAAAACAAAGACTGAACATGTGATCCTTTCCTATGAAAATACCACCTCTAGAAATCTTTGACTTCACTGACCTTCACCCAAGTATCCAGTGCCTTGCAAAAGGAATTCACACAATCCACCCAGGTTTGTTGGGCCAGAAAAAAACATGATAAACTCAGTTTATTAGGTTGTTTCTATAAAAGTGGGTGGGGCCATGGGCATGACATGGACAGAGGGGAAGCGCACAGCACTCCTTCTCAGTGCGCAAGTATGTCTGGCCGGCCGTCTCGGCTGGCAAACATACATGTGCACCGTTGTCTCTCCAGCTCTGCACTGTGTTGCAGAGCTGGAGAGAGCATACACAGGCTCCCAGCCTGCCTGAGAGTGCCCTGGCTTGGTGCTCCCAGCCAGTCCCAACGCTGCTTTGAGCAGCATCAGGATTGGTCGCAGGGCCGGCTGGGAGCCTGTGCCTTCTGCCTGCAACAACGGAGCAGAGCGGATGGAACAGCGCAGCACAGGAAAAAGTTACGTTTTATTTTTATTCTTTTTTGTTTGGGTCCCTTCCACCCTCTCTGCCATGCGCTGCACCGCCCCATCCCTTTTCCCTCCTGTGAGCCACGACTGCCTAAACTTCTGTCTATACTTCTCTGGGGTAAGACCATACTTCCTGACAAGGGTTTCCTTAATGGGGGAACACTTAATCATGTCTCCCTTCTCTAGGACCAATAGGGTGTCCCTTCCTTCGCTATGGATAGGCCGCCACCAACCAGCCCCCAATCCTCCTCAGGGATCTTGTGCTCTATAAGGTAATCTCACAAGCCTCAAATCACTTGTCAATACTGTCTCCCACAACAAAGCCAGACACCAGACCCTTAGGAATATGGATCCTCCTGCGTCAACAGGGCACTGTAGAAATGCTGCCACCATCACTGCCGAACTCTGCCTTCCTGGCCTTGAGGTCCAGCTCCTTAAGACTCAGTTCATGAGCCAACAGCAATTTCCTCTCCTCTATGGGCAGTTTCTGTTGCTCTGCCTCAATGGCCAGTCTATTTTCCTCCCTCTTGAGCCTTGTAATCTCCAGACTGTGCTCCCTCTCCACTTTCCTTTCCGGTAGCTGCTCTGGGTACAGGTGGAGAAAGGGCACACTGGTCCTTGCACAGGAGGGGATTTCCACCCTTGGGGGTAGATCACTCCTGCTCCACAACAAGTTACATTCCAAGACCCTCCTGTAAGTCCTGGGGTGATCCTTCTTCATCCTGCTGTTCCTCCTGGTCATCTGTTGAGATTGGCAACTGGTGGGTCTCTGCCCATGCCCTCAGGTCCTTTTGGAGCTCCACTTTCTCGTACCCCTCTTGGTATGCAACCCCCGACTCTTGGAAAAATTCATTTCACCCAGTGAAAGTGGCCTTGAGGTCCAGCTCCCTAAGACTCAGTTTGTGAGCCAACAGCAATTTCCTCTCCTCTATGGCCAGTTTCTGTTGCTCTGCCTCAATGACCAGTCTCTTCTCCTCCCTCTTGAGCTTGGCCATCTCCAGACTGTGCTCCCTCTCCCCTTTCCTTTCTGCTAGCTGCTCAGGGTACAGGTTGTGAAAGGACACACTGGTCCCTGCACAGGAGGGGATTTCCAATCTTGGGGGTAGATCACTCCTGCTCCTCAACAAGTTACACTCCAAGACCCTGCTGTAGGTCCTGCTCTGATCCTTCCTCAGGCTGCTGTTCCCCTGGTCATCAGTTGTGATTGGCAACTGGTGAGTCTCTGCCCATGCCCTCAGGTCATTTTGGAGCTCCACCTTCTTGGTACCCCTCTTGGTAGGCAACCCCCCTCTCTTGGCAAAATTCACTTAGCTCAGCCAAAGTGTAGCCCTCCAGGTTGGCAAACTCATACTCCATCTTGCAGGTGTGGCCACAGACACAATCAGTCAGGTAGAATACAAATGAATTTAGAAAAAGCAGAAAGGGCAATCAGGGAGAATTTAAAACTTGTATTGGTCTTAGATATGGGATGGGAGTGTGCACTAAATCAATGTATCGCACTGCACAAACAGAAGTGCTGATCCTCTCAGCTGATCACCAATGTTAGAAATTGGGTTAGTAGTTGACTGGGGTGTGACACTAGTCAAGCAGCAACCAGGGCAAGGCACAAGCAAACCCAAAATTCACCTGTGCTCAACTCCATGGTAGCTTGGCATAGAGCAGTCAGGCTTCACACAGAGGCAATGTGTAAAGTATTCTTGCCACATTTGAAACAGTAAACAGTAAAAACATTACGCAGAGACCGCCCCCACCAGGTAAGAATAACTAGAACAAATTGTAATAAATAAAACAAGACCAAAACAACAAGAATCCAATCGGTAGAACAGGAGTTGTACATTTTTAAAGAATAAACTGCAATATAGCACCTGAAAGCATAAAGGGCCAAATGCGGCTATCTAGTCATGCTGGACCGGGTCAAAGTCAAAGGTTGAGTTTGGCAGCGATGAAGCGCCAGTCAAACACAGTCCCAGATTGGCCTTATTAAGTTTACCTTCTCAAATTTTTTGCCAAGAGTACCTTTCTATTGGAGAGGGTCTTGAGGAGAAAAGAAAGAGTAGGGGGAAGAAAAGAAAGAGTCACTGGTGGTGACTGGCATGGCACAAAGAGCAGGCCAGGCATTGCAGAAGGGAGGGCTTGAGCTTTTCATTGGTGATTCCAGGCAATCGATGCTTGCTGTGAGAGGAGATGGACTTGCGGGTGCTCACACTGAATTTCGGTGCAAGCAGTGCAATTTGGTGTGAACATGCATGTTCATGGCTCAAATAAGGAGACCAGTAGACTAGCCCTTTGAGCCACTCTGGGGACCTGGGTTCAAGATAGAACTAAGGGTCCAGTTCTTCCTCCTTCAGAAAGAGGGCAGCAGGTCATCCCAGCAGGGCAGCAGTTCGTTGAAGAGCAGCAGTCCAGTACAGTGCTAGTCCCTGTAGCAGTACAGCAGTCCTTCTTCCTGGGAGAGTATCCACAGGTGAAGAAATGTACTGAAGTGCTCTTACCAAACCATCCATAAGTGTACTGAAGTGGGAGTGTCTGAATTACTTCTTTTATACACAGTTGTGCCTTTGAAGTGAAGAGAAGCTTCTAGAGGCAAGCAAATTCCAACTTTCTAAAAGTGGCATTTTCAGAATTATAATTTAAAATCCATCTTCAGAATAAGTTAGAATTTTTTTTAATTAGGATTCCAGAGACACCAAGCATGAATCCTGTGTCTCTTCTCATTTGGAAATAACACCTATAAAATGTAATAAGGCAACTGCAATGTTATCCTATGTGACAGATAGGCCTTGCAGTAGTGAAAAAGAAATGTAAGAGTTTTTTACTATCAGGACATGTAAAACTTACAAATACACCTCCAACTTTTTAAATACACTGCACCCTGCCTTTGGGGCTGTCCAGGGCCTACCTCAGGGATGACTTATATGTATTAAAAATGAAGGTTTGGGCCTAGCAAACGGTTTATTATACCAAGTCGACATAGCAGGTTAGAACTGCACACACAGGCTCTGCAATGGAAGGACTCGGGCATGTTTAAAGGGCTACATAAGTAGGTGACAAATTCAGTGCTGCAGGCCCAATGAAAGCATTTAATATGTAGGTCTTTTGCACATGTAATGCACTTTACTAGGGACTTTATAAATAAATGAAATATGCCAACTGGGTATAAACCAAACGTTACCGTGTTTTGAGCAAACAGTGCAAGCACTTTAGCAATGGTAACGTGTGCATAGTGCTAAGACCGGAAAAAACAAACTTAGCAAAACAGAAGGCCTGATGGCAAAGAATTAAGGGGAACCAAACCAAGGATGCCAGGTCTAACACACTCATATACAATTACAATGTTATTATACATATGCACCCTCCCACAAGCATGTGCATCAACTCAGGTATACACACAATGCCTGCACCTCTACACACAAACATAGAAACACACATCTTCATACATACCAAAACTGAATTCTTGACATAAAAACACATAGACACATCCAAACACTTTCACACTACCACATTTTGCCACACACTTACCCTTGCACACACATGCACACCCACATTCTCTCTCGCTCTCTCTTCTTCTCTCTCTCTCTCTCGTACATACACATGTCAAAAAAGCACTTCAGAAAGCAAAAGCAGGTAAAGAACCTATACCTGCTTAAATTACATAGATCAAGAACGACGAGAGGGACAGGTGGTGCGAGGAAGCATGCCAGGAATATTGTGAAATCACAGGGAGTTGTATGTTCAGTTTTACCCTCTGGCATAATAAGACGAAACAAGGACAGTGTACCCTTTAGATCATCCTGCTGTCCTTTATTAACACTTGGGGGAATATCCACAAAATAGTCACTCAGGTATAATATGATATGAAAATCTTCTTTAGCTTTGTGGCTATTGACAAATATAATTGAATTAAGGCAACCTAAAGTTCTAATAAGGTACTCAGCTTAAGTTGCCAATGGTATTATCCCATCCAAGAAACAAACAACCTTAATATTGTCCTCTTTCTAGCTCACCTTCTTATTGAATAGTGTAGCTCAAATTATTCACATCAGAAAACAAAGATGGGAAAATAAATCAAATATTTAGACATTGTTTACAGGTATGAATGTGGGTATGACACATGTGGGTTTTGGTTTTAATCCTATTTGTAGTTTACATGTTAATTCTACCAGAAATTGTGTTTATTTCAGGTGTTTTGTCAGGTGTCAGAACATTGCCATGCGAGGACATAAACAGTGTACAATATATAAAGGATAAAGTACCTCCCGGCTGTACATTATAAGGAAATTTCAAGTCATCAAGGAGTTCCATAACCATAGAGAGGAACAATGTCAAAGGATCAGTTCCTTTATAAGGTTATGGAGCTCCGAGATAACTTGCAATATCATTATCATGTAAGCGAGAGGGGATTTTATCCCATGTAATACAGGGTAAGACCATCATCTTTCCCACAAACTACTTAAACTTTGGTTTGTAGCTCTTTCATATAAAGAGCGAGCATGTTTATAAACATAAAGAATAAAAATAAAGTCTCTAGCGCAAAATTAGACACATCAAAAACCTGGGGCCCTATTACACATAGGATGCATTTCTCTGTTTGCGCCACAGTGCACCTTAAAACAGGTGTACCAGGCGCAGAATGAGAAAGTGCACCCTATTACTTTGAATGTGTTGTCCCCAGGGCAGTCGCATACTCGTGCTGCCCTGCAAGCAGTGCATTCAAGTAAAAAATGCAGCAGTTTTGAAGCAGCTGCTCCGTGTTTCACTGTGCAGGCGGCAACCTTCTGCAGTGTTAAGGGGGATTAGAGATCCAGTCAGTGATTGACTGCACCTGCCTGCAGGGGGATGTCCTTTCCTGCCTCCAGAAGGCTGCCATCGGGGGCACACTGAGAATGGGCCCCCGTTTAGGTGGTGCACTGTCAATGCGCCCCTGACAGCTTCTTTGCCTCTCTGCCGGTGTCTATAATAAGGCACAGACGCAGAGGTGAAGGGAATCCCTTTTTTGCAAGTAAATGAGGAAACACCCTCTGCAATAGGGCTGGTGCTTTATGTGCACCAGTACTATTTGTGTTATAGAAAGGACTACACAAGCATCTGCGACTTTTTCTGTAATACCAAAGTGCTGCGGGGTGCGCAAAGCAGGCGCACATGCCCTTTGTGCCTCTGGGGCATTTTTCTGTTGTAAATAGATATTAGAAACAATTCAATACAGGTCAGGTATTTTTAAAAACAAAAAAGCTGCAGTAACTTGGAATGTGTAGAAACATGCAGAAAGATTGTAGCTTTTCTCTATTTAAGGAGTGCAAAAAATTAACATGTTCCCTATGCTTGCCATTCTAAGCTAGAAAAATAGAGCAGAAGAAAGAAAAACACACATGATAAAGAAATTCAGAGACTGGAATTCATAAGGGGATTACAGAACCCCACGTATTATATATTGATTATGTTTATAGTGTTAGCTCCATTGTAAAAGATCCCCTTAATAGACATGTTTAAGTAAATATCACGTTTTTTTTCATAGATGCCTAGTGCCACCTCTGGGGTGGGTTTATTCTTTCAATTGAATTCATAATTTGTCTTCGTTTTTTACAATAAAAACCATAGAAGACAACAATTAGTTAAACTAGAACATCACTTAAATTCAGACCACATCTTTTCTTCAACACCTCCTATTGAAAAACATACAGTATTAAAACAGATACATTGGACAGATAATAAATGTAAATACATTGAAGTAGGTTTAGACTAATTAACTGTTTCCTGAAGAGTGAATGAATTATAAAATCCTTCCTTAGTAGTTTATAAAATGGACAAAATCTGATAAAATGCAGATTATCTTGTTTAGAAACTGAGGCACATTTACGAGGTGCTAAAATTGACTCCTTGGAGCAGCTCCTCTGATTATCTAGTGAGTAGCAGTTTTTAAGATTACACAGGATCTTACAGCAAGTTTACATAGGTCTCTAGATCGTCTGTTGATATGTTGTCTAATCATGCAAAATGTATGGTCCAGGTCAAGTCAGCTTTCAAAATTACATGGAACTTTCTGAAGTTGGTGCTAAGGTTCATAGAGTCGTTGGAGAGCTAATGTCATTCTGGAAAGGAGGACCATATAATCAGCATAAAGTAGTGCTGGCGGTTTAACAATCTCCCAAATGACTGATTGTACTATTGCTCAGACTAGATGCACATTTTAAGTCTTATGTTTCAAGGCTTGCTTGCTCTCTTTGATCACGATTTTATGTCTTGCACAGCAGGCAGCGACTTCAGATCTTTTCCTGAGATTTTTTGTTTTCGCTGATCAATTCATAATGGGTCTTAGAGTAAGTATGGACAAACCACCTGCAAGAAATCATTCAAGTTTATTTTTCCGGAGTTGTCAAAATTATCATCACATTTGCGCATTTGACCTACAGCATCATTGAATCAGTTAAGGTGTTGAAAGTTAATCCAAACAACCTATAAGATCAAAAAGACATTCTGTAAGTAATTTATTATAAAAAAACACCCAGGCTTTCTTCAGGCCACCTCAATCTACGTGCCTGATCGTGGGTGATCTCCACTCTTGATGGTTGAATTATCGCAGGAAAGTAAGACAGGGAGTAGGTCGTGGTCACTGTGATCATCCCAAATTACCCTATAGTCTATTATTAACTGGGAAATATCGGCATTAGGGATGTAATATTCCTTATGGCTATGGGTAGTTATGAAGGAAGCATTGAAGTCGTGCAGGATCAAATTCAACATTTCCCCTTGCTCAGAATGTTTAAAATGTACTCCATTATGCGAAACACTCGGCAAGGAATTGTCATTTACAATGTTTAGTACAAAGATGTAAATTAAGATCGCACATCAGCACTAAAGGAATATATTTGTGGTGCTGTGCTCTATGCCCTTCCAACTAAAGTCTAAAGAACGCATGTTCAGAATTCTAGAGCTATAAAAAAAAAAAAATAATAAACTACATAAGTTGGCGAATGTTAATTCTATAGTAGCCAAATTGGATGAGCTTGTGTATTTTTTTTTAACTTTGCAACTCATACAAAGATCTACCAAGAGAAGTAAACTGTCTTTCGCTCCTCAAAAAAGGTTGTACTGTAACCATCAACCATAACCATCAAGAAATAATGAGTTTATCCAGGGTTCCTGAAGGTAAACGATCCTAAAAATCTACCAATGTCCTCTTTCTTTGTTTCTCCCTTCTATGTTCTAAATCTAAATTTACATTAAACGAGTTAGGAGAAAAAGATCTGATTTTATTAGTATCCATAACAAAAACTACTTTCGATTTAGAGATGGCATCCAGTCAATCATCATCATCCATGTAGACAAGGGCTCGGATATATTGAGTATGGGGCTGTCATGGTTACCACTTTGACTGCAGTCTGCCTGCCAAATTGGCCTGATCAAAAATGACCACAAGACTGTCCCCTGAAAGGTTTTGGGATCCCTTTCGATGCAGGCCGTACTCCCACCATGTTGATATGATGGAACAGGAAGAGGCCACTTCTAATTCGCCCACAAATCCGAAGGACAACTTTGTTGTTCAGCTGGGCAATGTTTTCCATGGCCCCCCTTGAGTGGCGAAACATTAGTCAGGGCTAGGAAAACAAGCATTTACAATGCAACGGGTCTCGCTTTTGCGTGCGTTAGAGCTACTAGCTTTGTAAACTCCTAACTGGACTTTTCTTGCCACATAAGCCATTAATGAAAAGTAAAACAGTTTCACATATGCAAGCCGATGGTCGCCATGAGTGTGCTGAACCACATATGTTAATTAGAAATATTAATGAGTGTTTATGCATTTTGATTAATAAGAAAATGATAGAAATAATAACAGAAAAATAATGTGCACGTTTGAAAATGTGCCCACGGAGAGTGGTCATCAAGATTCACGAATTATACTAAAATGACTAAAAGAATATGTGAAATGTTGAAGATGTGTAATAATGATGTAGTACTATGTCATATTGAGATATATAATGTATGTTTTACATTATATTGTAGAGCTAACTTAGCTGAATTTGTGGCCTAGTTTTTGCCAGGCCTCATGCAGAAACTGAATAGTCATGCAATGTAGAGAAGATAATGAGCTGAACTGACCCTGAACTGCTCGTTGTTAATAAAGTTTGCTTAGCTAGCATTTTCTGCGATGAACCGAAGGACAGGAGATGATGGAACAAGAGTATGTATCAAAATCAGGGTAAAGCAGACGAGATGTACTTTCCCAAGACTCGAACAATAGATACACTGACTGGAGAAGAAGATGCAACATTTTCAATACCTGATGAGCCGGATGATGAGGACATCGTACAGTGAACCGATCAACACCCTGAGAACGGCGTAATATTAGAATTCATAGATTTGGAAAATAGAAATTATTGGGTAGGGTAATAATTGGTGATTAAGTGACCAATTGGAAATTGGGGGATAGTCTGGGTGACTTTGATATAATGTCGTGACAAAGGGAGAAATTTTCAGAACTGATGAAAAGATGTTAGGGGCAGTTTTTGGAGGAGAGATGTTTCCGAAATTGATGTGATTCGATATTCTGTCATTGGGCTCATGCTCTTGAGAGCCTGATGCATTGCTGATCGATTGATGACCTGAAGACGAAGACTGACTTTGTTGCTGATCTATTCCATGAATAGGTAGCTGTGACAATGTGACTGAATTAACTTTTGTGGTTTTTCTTCCTAGGTACCAACTGCGCTGTTTTTTTAAATAGTTTTCTCTCTTAGTTAGATGTTTTCGAAATTTAGGTTCTAAACTGTTTTCACATGAAGTCCCACATGCTAATGCTAATCTGGGTTAGGTAAGGTCCCTATTTTTGAGACGTAGACATATACAGTGACAATTGATTGACGGACTGATTTGCTGAACTCTGCTACTGATGTTGACTTGTTCATCCTTGTTGGCTTACGCTGAAGCATTAGAATGCATGTTTTCTCAAGTTCTGACTAGATTATGTTGGTCACTAATGAATTAATTTTGAGTTGATTGAATAAAGTTTGAATTAACTTCAGGAATTAGTATTGTAACTAATAGGGAAATAAATTGATAAAACGTATAATTGCGTTGTGGTTTTTTATGAAATGTTGACGCTATTGACTGATGATTAATGTTTTTCTTAATGAATATCGATTTGTGTTTTGATTATTGATGGTCATCGATTACTACATAGCTAGGATACTCCATGAGAATCAAAAGGTTCATCGACCTATATGCGTCCCCTTGTAAGTTTACTTACTAAGGACCTGGTGCGCTAGCAGTTTTTGGTAGCAGCTTGATGGTTAGTTTCCTTGGAGAACTAGTTATGTGGTGATTAATGGTTATGATGGTAGTTTGAGTTAGGGTTAGTTGTTCATTATTATTGTGATTTGGATTTTATTTTTCGTGATGGCAATTGTAGCAAGAATGATGTCCCCTTAAACTCAGAAATTACTTTCCCAGATCCTGGATTCCACTAGTAAAGTTGGGTATGTTCTCGGCATTCTAGTGATAGTGTGAAGTGGTAGGTTGCGCTTGCAAAGGCTTATGCAAACCGCAGGTGAACTGTGATGTATGGGAGGGAAAGTAGGGAGTCTACGTTATCCAGTTGAGGTTTAGTAGGAGTGTGCGTACTCCACAGTATGAGAGTAGGGAAGTCGTCGAACTTCATATGTGTGTGGCGCTTTGTGCCCAAATATTGTCTATGTGGCTGTTGGTGATGTACGGACCATGTGTGGTCTAAGACTCCGGAGTATATTGACAAGTGTAGGAGACACTTGGTTATATGTTGTAATCTGCCTGGTTTAGTAGGTTGATCGGGCGTGGTCAACAAGTCGGTTTGTAAGTTAAGTAAGTAAGAGAAATTTTCGACTGAGATTTGGCAAGCCCTATGTGCGCCAGGACAGACCCATTGATCAGTTGAGAGTGAAATTCGCGGGTCGAATTTTGCTTGCGAATGTGGGAGACTGAGAAAGAGGAATAGCTGCATGAGCGAAAGGGCCATCAGTGAAAATCCGTAAAGGTCTCCGAAGCGATTGTGTACCTTCCTGTAGTAAACCAGCAGGTTTGTTTTTGGTTATTGGTTTTTGGTTAGTGCTCACAATCATTTTGCATTAGTTTTGTGTGAATTGAAGATCAGAGGGACAAGCCGCAAGATTTTGTCAACCGCAGTGTTAGTGTGCAATCAGAGTGAGCCGCGCTGGGTTAGGTTGGTTAGTGAGAAGAGTTGCAGGCGGATTGGCAGCCGTCCGTGAGAGGCAATTGGTTGAGAAAAGCGGGTGAAGGGAATCTTGGGAATAAAAGTAATTTCCTTATTGAATCGAATACACAAAATATAGAAAAGATGAAGTAGTTCCACGAAGGGTGATACCTACAGGTGACAGTGGGGGAGCCTACTCCACCGGAAAATTCTCCGGCATATATTGTGATGGAGGAGCAAGGTGTCGCGCCATGTCTTTGGTTAAGGCAGTGGTGTAAATTGACAGGAAAACAGTGAGCTTTAGCGTTTCCTGAGCATGAAATGTTTAATTTGAGAATTTTGGATCAGTTGCGAATGACACTGTATGAGACAAAGCCTCTTCCGAGACCAGCACAGTTTGAGGCATTAGCGGTTTGGGAGCTCATAGTAAGACAGCAGCAAGAAATCAAATTCCAGAGGAGAATAAGGAAAGTAGAGAAGTCTTTAGCAGAGGCAAGATGGGATTGGGAACAGAAAAGGTGGAGAACAGAGACGTTACAGGGTGTTAAGTTGTTTCCTGCTATCACAGAGGAAGATGAGTCTGAAGGAAAAGAGGATACTAGCAAGAGTGATAAGTGTTTGTCAGGGGGTATGAAGAAAAAAAAGACCTATGTAGAAGAAGAAGATGTTGAGGATCTTATTACTCAGATGCTGACAGACCGACCTCCACCATATGCGGTGCATGAAGGGGGTCCAAGTAGTAGTTTTGCTCCAACTGCCCCAGCTCAAGTAATGGGGACAGTGGGACCAGTGCAGACAAATAATAGACAGGTACAAGGGATAGTGCAGAGTAGTCCTAATGCTGTGACCGCTTTGGTAGTCTGAGCACAGATGCACTCACCACCGGTATAGAGAATTTATCCAGAGGTACTAATTCTTGAGACAAACTCGAACTTAGTGGTAAATTCGGAGCAAGTGGTTCCAAGGCCAATGTTAGTTCAGACTGAGCCGACCCCAATGTTGTTGCCTCAGGCACAGCCACAGGGTTTTCCAAAGTTCACTCCAATGACAGGGACACAATCAGGCGTGACACCAGTGATGAATCAGAGTATGGGAGTAGCCCTTCCACAAAATGCGGGTGTCAGAGCGGCACCAGATGCAATATCGTTGCCAATTACTGTTGGTCCAGTGGTACCATTGTTAGCGCAGAAGCCGATTTCAGAAAAACAGGGTGAAATGTCACAAAGCCTCGTGAGGAGGGGGGTGAGAGACCATGTGCAGGTAATATCATCTATGGGGCATATCTCTGATGGATCTAGGCCATTAATGGACCTTAGTCCACTTGTTATACTTCCAGATGCCGTAAATGGTCTGAGTGTAAGTCAGAGCTTGAAGCTTTTGACGCCGCAAACTCCAGGTGCAGTGGTATAACAGGTGCCATTGCCGAATGAAAGTAATATTTTGTTACAGAGTTTGACAGCACATCAGTTGAATGAGTGGTTAGACAGTATGAATACCCCTCAAAATACACCCAAGGGTGAAGAGCAGAATGATTGTGTAAGACTGGCTACAGAAATAACTGAACTAGTTGAGGGATCAATGGGAATGAATAGGTTAGAATCCTATACAGAAGAAGAGCTGAGATATTTGTGTCCGAGAATTAAGAGAGAAGTGGGCAAGATACATCAGAAATTGGCAGATCTGGTAGATAAACATGACATAGAAATTGAGGAGACAAAGCACTTGAAAAGGAGTTACGGACTAGATTTTGAGGCAAAAGATTTCGAAAACATGAGGTCAGCAGGGATGAAAGCGCATCTCAAAGAATTATTGCAGAGTGCTCAAATTTGGGGAGCATTAGAAAACTGGGAAGGAAAATGGGCAAAGAAGAAGGATAAACAGAAACAAGATTCACAAGAAGGGTCAGGAAGAGTGCAAAAAGAAAAGGATCCCGTAAATTTTTTACCAATCAGGGAAATTCCAGGAGAGCAGCTTGTTCATGTTACTTCGCAAAGGAGTGATATTTTGTCATTCACAAATGATTATCCAAAGCTGAGGGGGAAACCAGTTGAGTGGTACTAGCAGAACGATAGATTTGTAAAACTTTCAAAATGTCTGTGGGAAGACTTGAACACACTGTTAGAGATAATGGTTCCAGCTGATTTGTGGGTTGAGTGCAAGAGAGCAGTGGATTGGCCGACGAGTGAACCAGAAAGAGATAGAGTTACAGGTGCACCATCACCTGAAGTGATGAAGCATTATTATAAGGTGATTGAGTTCCTGAAGATGAGAATTTCACCAAAAAATATTGATTGGCAGAGAATTGGCAGGACAGTGCAGGAAGTAAAGGAGTCAACACTTACCTCCTATGAGAGATTGTTGAAGGCGTTCAATGAGTGGTAAGGAAACGATCTAGCCAAAAGACATGTTGCACTTTGTGTTCAGGTTTGTGGAAGGATTGAGACCTGAAGTAGGTCACATGATTAAGAGTCATTTGATTTGTTGGCATGCTAAACCGATTGATGAGGTATTGCAGTATGCAAAATACTGTAGTGATGAGATTGAGTTGAAGCAGAAAAAGTTGAAAGAGAAAGCGATGGTGGTGCATATTAAGCCAGCTCAAACAGGAGTGCAGGGGGCTTTAGTGCAGCAGATACCGCCGCAGCAGGGAACTGTCATGTTCCAACCCCAGGTGAGAGGTAGGGGTAGTGGAATCAATATGAATCGTGGTTCGGATTTGAGTACTGTAGTGGTTCAGAATGATGTGCCAGGGATGTGAAAGATGTTACTGTGTCAGCTTTGATGAAACGT
This sequence comes from Pleurodeles waltl, assembly GCF_031143425.1. Lineage (NCBI taxonomy): Eukaryota > Metazoa > Chordata > Amphibia > Caudata > Salamandridae > Pleurodeles > Pleurodeles waltl. The sequence goes on along the minus strand of NC_090447.1, from coordinate 1,333,808,219 downwards.
AGGACACTGGAAGCTGGAGTGTCCGATGATGGTGCAGGATGGTGTTGTTCAGCAAAGTGGTGATGTCAATACGTTCCAAACTGTAAAAGTCCCTAGAATGAGAGGACTTAATACGAATTTTCAGAATAACATGAATCAAGTGCAGAATTTTCAACCAATGCAGCAAGTGCAAATGCCTTGTGCACAAATGACACAGTTGCAACCAATGCAGCAGCAGGTCCCTATAGTACCTAGACAGAAAATGTAGATACCTCAAGCCCCGATGGAACAGCAACAGATGATGCTTAATCAGCAGGTCACAGGTCAGAGAGAAGACAGAAGTAGTGACACAGTGCACTACTTCCCATTACATAGTGAGAATAAAATAAACGACAAATGGATGTATAATAGTTCGGATGAGGAGCGATGTATGCTTGCAGCTTCATTTGAAGTAGATCAACAAGGACCCTTTGTGAAAGGGAAGGTGATGGGTCAGAGGGTCCTACCGGACACAGGAGCTACAAGCTCTACAGTGAGAAGTGCAGAAGTGTCGAACTTACCTCTTTCAGGCAGAACAGGTCATAGGGGTAGCAAGTAGACAGTTAATAAATCCGATGACAGATCCAGTACAGGTGGAGATTGGCAACTTTCAAGGACTGCATACGTTTGTAGTCTGTGATTCAAATCCACTATCCCTACTGGGAATGGACTTGGTGTGCAAGACCAGATGCTCGATTAGTTGTTCCACTGTTGCAAGAAGTTCAGACGAATAGTGATGATGAGGAAGAACAGACTCCTGGAATTGAGAATTAAATCACTAATGAAGAATACCCGTTGATTGAGTTTTTCCCGATGTTTACTGTAAAATAATTACATGCAGACTTGCAGGGAACAGTACAGGAGAACGTGTGGGATCTGACAGGTAAAGAAGTGGGTTTGATCAAGGGAGTGGAGCCGATTAAGATCACTTTGAAGCCGAATGTAGTGTTCCCGCAGCTTCCCCAGTACAATATGGCACAAGATGTTCTGATGAAAGTGGCGCAGATAATTGGAGATTTTCTGAAACAAGGGGTTTTGAAAGAAGTGTTGAGCAGTCCATGTAATTCACCGATAACGGGCTTGAATAGGCCTTGTGGGAAAGTACGCATTGTGCAAGACTTGCGAAAAGTGAATGACATGGTGGTCAAGTGTTGCCCTGTAGTACCAAACTCCACAGTAATATTATTTCAGATTCCATGCGATGCAGAGTGGTTCACAGTAGTTGATTTGTCACAAGCTTTCTTTTCTGTGCCTCTTCATGAGAATAGTCAGTTTCTCCTTAGTTTCAAATTCTTAGACAGTCTACAGCTGGTGCAGGCTTCCTCAAGGGTACATGGAGTCACTGTCTCTGTTCATTCAGATTTTGAAAAAGAATCTGGAGTCATTGGAACTACCGTACCACTCGACTTTAGTGCAGTACATTGATGACTTAATGATTGCATCCAAACCGAGAGACAAGTGTAAGTATGACTCGATTGCCCTGTTCAATAATTTGGGAAAATACGGACATGAAGTGTCACCTTTGAAGTTGCAGTACTGTCAGAAGTCAGTGAAATATTTGGGCCACTAAATTGAGAAAGGGTCAAGGAGGGTCTCCAGAGAAAGGATTACAATGATATTTCAGAGAAGCCCCCCGACTTCACAGAGAGATGTCAGAATGTTTCTGGGAATGGTAGGTTATTGTCGTCAGTGGATTCCAAATTTTGCTGAGATTGCTAAACCATTGCAGCAGTTGACACACAAGGATGTTACAGATCCCATTACACTAGGTCAGGATCGGATGAAAGCGTTTACTGAGTTGAGAGAGAGTTTGTGCAGAGCTCCAGCATTGGGAATGCCCGATTACACGAAACCATTCATATTGTTTTGTCATGAACATGATGCTTGTTCTTTGTCTGTCTTGACACAGGTCCATGGAGGTGCTTATCACCCAGTAGCTATTTTTCAGCTACCTTGGTCCCAGGCGCAGCAGCCTTACCAGGCTGTTTGCATGCAGTTGCCACAGTTGGTCAAAGCCTTTCTCAATTTGAGGGAGTAGTGATGGGATATCCTTTGATGGTAATGGTACCTCACTCTGTTGAGATTTTACTGACAAGGACAAACACACAGTATTTGACTGGTGCCAGACTGACAAGGTATGAGACGAGCATTCTAGGTGCTCCAAATGGAACATTGAAAAGATGTACAGTCCTGAACCCGGCAACATTACTTCCAAGCGATACTGTTGAAATTGAAAAAGAAGAAGATATTGAGCATGATTGTCTTGAGGTACCTGAGTTGTGCACAAAACCATGACCAGATATCAGAGATACCCGATTGATAAAAAATGATCAAATTGTCTTTGTTGATGGCTCATGCCGCAGAGATGGTACAGGAACATTGAGAGCAGGATATGCTGTGTGCATAATTGCAGGTGCATTAGAAGCTTCTTGGCTTCGAGGTGTATATTCTGCACAAGTAGCAGAATTGGTAGCTCTTAATAGAGCATGCCATGTATCTGCTAGATTGAGAGTCACTATCTATACGGAGAGCCAATATGGATTTGGAATTGTTCATGATTTTGGTCAATTGTGGTCGCAAAGAGGTTTCCTGACAAAATAAAAGAATTGCTGTATGCAATACAGTTGCCTGAAGAAATTGCTGTGGTTAAATGCAGTGCACATCAGAAGTCACAGGACTACATCTCGCTAGGAAATGGAAATGAGGATGAAGTCGCAAGGTTTTGCGCATTGAACTGTATATCGTTCAAAGACAAGTGGGAATTGATGTCAGAAGTAGATAACACATGTACAAGTTTCACATTGAAGGTGAACGATACTTTGGAAGAGTTCAAAACACTGCAGAGTAATGTTGACAAGTAAGAGAAACAACTTTGGTCCAAATTAAAATGTGTTCAAAGGGCTGATGAAATATGGGTTTCTGAGGAAGGTCAGATGGTCCTGACAAATATTTTATTGTCACAGATGGCCAGATATTATCATGGCCAGGCACACATTGGGAGGGATGCCATGGTTCGGTTGTTCAAGATTGACTGGTTCAATCCCAAGTTTAGGCAGGCAGCAGAGGCAGTATGTCATGGCTGTATAATCTGTCAGCAGCTAAATGTGGGAAAAGGGACAGTGGTGAATTTTAGCCAAATTGGAAGAGCAGGAGGTCCATTCAGCAGAATGCAATTGGATTTCATTGAGATGCCTGTGTGTGGAGGGTTGAGGTGCGTGCTGGTGATTGTGTTCATTTTTTGTCACTGGATTGCAGCATACCCCACAAGAAGGAATGACAGGCTCACAGTGGCAAAATTGTTACTTAGGGAGTTGATGCCATGTTTCCCAAAACAGTGCATTTGCAACAGTACCATTGGTAGGAGATCATGTGATCCTCAACCAAGACCAGAGATTAGATTTCATTACAGCAGCACATAAGAGTGTTGCTTTTGCCCATGCCGGTGTGGCGGCTACAATCTCACTGCTACAAAAACGCTATTGGTAGCCTGGTCTCTACAAACAGACCAAGCCGTATGTCCTTAGCTGTGACATTTACCAACAAACAAAAGGATCCACCATCAAACACCCGCTGCAGACGCCCTTCTTAATTACCAACAAACCACTACAATGTGTGTACCTGGACAACTGTGGTCCCTTACAACCTGATGGTGCATATGAATACATATTAGTCACTGTTGATTAATTCTTCAGATTTCTGGGGGTATGGTCACAACAATTGACTGACGCTCAAACTGTTATTAAAGATTTGCAAGTCTTTATCGGGACATATGCAGTCGCAGTATTCCACTCGTACCAGGGCCCTGCCTTTGCCTCAAGGTCATCCAGGGACACAATAGCAACAATGGGTGTTGGAGTGCATTACAGTTCTCCATATCACCCTGAGGGGAAATTCAATTGTGGAGCGGAAAAAAATAAGACTTAAAGCAATTCTTATCAACGAAAGTACTAGGTTCAAGTCGTAGTTGGCTTCATCACCTGTATGGAGTCCAGAGGCAGTCATATTTATTCATGACAGTTTACTTAGTATTGCTGCTACATGACTACGGAGTCACGGGCACACAATCATGACAGGCCTGTTTTCAGAACACAACCTGTTTTATTATAAAAACACCACACATACCAAAAGAGGTTAGGGAGGACATTCCATCCAAAGAAGCCATATTATGCTGTGTGGATCTCCGTCGCACTTTGCTGATCTTGGCCTTATCTTCAAAGCCAACCGGGAGGACTGCCTAGCAGACCAACAGGCAACCTCCTGGCCTATTTCTCAGCTGTGGGGTTGGAGCTCTTTCCGTAAGATTGGTATTAGCAGACAAGGTAAACATTGCTATGCTTTCATGTTAGAGAATACGGTGTAGGTAGGGATTTCTGGACACATGTTCATTCCAGGATGCTGGGACTGTTTATATGTTTTTCCATAATGGTAACAATGATCACTGTGTCATGTTTTATCCATCTAATGATCGCATCCTCATGTATTTCATTGTATACCTAAGTCATTTCAATAAATGCAATGAAACTTGTCCTGCATCGCTCTGTCTGTCTTTGCATGTGATAGAACGTTGTCCAACTGAGACAAAAGGGTATTGTCGAAAACGGCTTCCCTGAGGTATCAGAGTGTCATATGTTTAGGCTGTCACAAATCACCTTTGCTTTCCAGGGTTCGGTGATGTGCTGCTAGCTTGTCAAAACAGTAAGGCTACCAGTTCCAACTAGGTAGAGACCGACTCAGTCACCCGCAAGTGGTGGTGCTGCTGCACAAAAACCAATCAGTCTTACCCCCATGGTACGAGTCCTATGACACTCTACTGGAATGTATCCAGTTATTAGAAAAATATCATGCTCTGGTAGTCCTCCAAGTCAATCTTCATAAATCAGAGGGACTAATACTGGCAGGACAGCAAAAACAAGCCAAGTTCTTACTGGTTGAGGGCCCCCTTTCAATGGACACTAAAAGGGATTACATACCTGGTGATCCTCCTAACCACAGGCCTGCATGAATGTGCCAGGAGCAATTTTAAGACCCTAATGAATACAACTAAAACTCTCCTGAATGTGTGGTACAATCATGCCTTGTCTTGGCTCAGGAGAGTAAGACAACTTAAAATTACAATTCTCCTGAAGACATTGCATGTCTTTCAGGCTCTGCCTCTCCTCCTACTCAAGGGTGGGATTTTACAGCTATAATTTATCTACAATACATTTGCATGGAGCAGGAAAATGCCCAGTTGTGTAAACAAGCTTGTAGGACACAGCCCAGGCAAGGAGGATTGGGTTTGTCAGATATAACTACTATTATGGCACCACCTAGTCACGTATGGTGATCAAAAGGCTCTGGATGAAACAGACAAGGTATAGTGCTTCACATATCAATCTGTCCACTAGGGGAGGCCATCTGGGTCCCAAAGCATTGAAGGTCTGGAATCCTTTACATCTTGCCCATAACTAGGGTACACTAGATCCTCCACAACTGACTCACCTCTTACCCATCATCTTCCATGATCCCCCTTGTGGGGAATGTGGACTTCTCCCAGGGATTTAATAGAATATAATTTCAGTTATGATAAATGCATGGATGCTCTGCAAATGTTAACCACAATGGGGAAATTCACTCTTTTGATGCTATCAAAGTTACATACAAAATCCCAGCGATAGAGAGACATCACTACTTACAACTTAGGCTTTCGGGCAAACAGCCTCACATAAAAGAGGGCACCACTAGGTACTCACAGCCTTTGGGAAATTCCTACAAACTCTCAAAACAAAAGAACATCTAGACTCCAGCCTCTATGCTATTCTCACACAGTTCAGCTTTGCCAGAAACAATGGGGGAACGATCGCGCATCACACTAGATCAGAAACTTAGGGACTCTGTTCATGCACAGGCATAATATTTTGCACATCGCACAAATTAAATGGATTTTTTTTTAAAAATCTCACACTATTGGCATTACACCTCCTTGAAAATGCAAGCATCTACACACTGTAGATAAGACATGGCCTTTGATATGCTGGAGACAATGCTCAGAGCTGGGGGCAATCATGTACAAATTAGTATTGTCTGAATTGAGGGTAAAGAAGCAGATAAAAGCTCAATTTCAATCATTTTAGGTGTACAAGTAAACAAAACATGCCCACCACATTCGACCAGAGGAAGAAGAGTTTCCCGCCTACTACTCGTCGCTAAACAAACCATTTTGGGGCTATGTTGTAAGGTAATAGCCCCAAATTCGGAACTATGGCTCCAAAAGCTTTGTCAACTACATGATAAATTAGCATAAGATCTGAAAGGAGAAACCTACAAATTTAACAGAATGCAGAACCCCCATTCTAACATAGCTAAACAAGGTTAATAGAGTTCTAACCTGTCCTAATAGAGTGTGAGGCCTGGGCCTACTGTACAGTGAAAAGTATATGCTTGCAGGCTAACACACAAAGATGTAGATGTGGGGGGACGGAGTGTGAAATAGGTGCCAGTAGTGCTTTAGTTCTGGTGTCACAACAGGGGTTTTTGGGGGTGGGGCTGATGAATCTTTGTTTAATGTGGGTATGCCTGTCTAAGGTGTGTACTCTGAAAACTCAGTACAATTTACTGAAATCTAACAATGGCATCAGATGACCATTTATTCAGAATGAGCCTCAAAACCTACCTGTTTAGAAACTATCTAAATCAAGACCTCAGAGCATTCTTTTTGAGTCACTCTTCTTCTCTGCCTTCCTGTGGGATCTCATGTCAATTATTTATTACAGCCCCTAATACATTGTTGGCATAAGTAAACCGGGCTGAAGTGGTTAGTGCTAAGTGGAGCCTGAGGGCTGGTAGCAGCCTTTCAGCCATGTTGAATTTACACATTCAAATGGATCTAGAAGAGTTTTAGAGTGACCAGGCCAATTCTTAGAACAGGAAATAGATCAAACTTTAGTAGATGAACTGTGTCTGCCTAGAGGTAACCTGCTCTGGGTGTAGAAGAATGAGCTATGAAGAACAGTTCCTGAACTATGTTTGGGTGAAATTGCTTTTATCTTTATCTTCCTCACTAAAACATGGCTTAACCCAGCCTCGGCACTGGACTGAACTAGACAGCCAGACTCATCCTCAACCTCCAACCCAGAACTTACATCACACCACATCTCAGGGAGCCCCACTGACTTCTGATACATAAACAAAATCAAGTTGAATATCCCACACTCACATTCAAGAAACTGCAAAACTGTGGCCCTGCCTACCTGAATAGTTGCATCTCCTTCTACCAACAGCCTAGACACCTCCGCTACGCAGGACACCTACTTGCACACATCCTTTACATACACAGAACCAGATCAGGAGGACAGGCGTTCTCTTACATTGCTCCTGAAGGCTGTAAAAGCGTCCCACTCCATATCAGCGCCTTCTCCTCCCTTTTTAAGTTACTCAAGAAAGTGAAGACCTGACCTTTCATTTAACCAACTTACCATAGGCAGGGATAGGCACACACACCTGCTCAGCATCAGGATATCCTTGCGGGTGATAGTGCGCTTTACAAATACACATAACATGTTTCAACGGGGATCAAATTGAAATGGAACATCCGAGGCCATACTGAACTGTGGTGTCTGGAAGGCCTATCACTTGATATATTGTCATGCCTCATCACATCATCGTGGTTGCTTTTTATTACCAAACAATAGGATGGACTCCAATTTCCTCATTTTCATTATAGCCAGTGATGCACCTGCTACACCACTGGCTAGAAGTGCAGACATCTTTCAATATTAATAGAAATTAATCAGGAAAATCACTTTGCAATTTTAAAATGGTCATTTTTTCAGTAACTTTACATAGACTAGACAACAAGTAGGCACATGCAAACCAACAACCACATAAACAAAGGTAAGTGTGACCACTTAAAGCAGTTAAAGCTGGCAAAAGGTGACCAACTGTGAAGGAATAAGGAGCAGCAAATAAAACAATTTGATAAGATAGATTGAACTTAAAAAGCAGGTGTGCATAAGCGGGCTAGGCCCTCTACCTTGTGGGTAATGTAAGAATAGGACAATATAATTGTGATTTCGACAGATGATATTTAAACATAGCTACATTTCAGACAGGTTGTGCATTCCATCAAAATACAATGTGCACATCTTGGGCATCATTTGCTTTCCCCTTTTAATATATAAAAGCCTTCATAGGTCTGATGCAGGAACAGACTGTTCTCATCTAGACAGAGCACACTTCTCATCAACAAAGGAGGGCCATAATGATAACCCAATTAATGTGAAGAAATGGCTAGATAATGCCTCTGTGCAGACAATATTGTGCCCCCTTACATTTTCACGCATTTAATATACATATCCAACCAAACCATCTAGTTTAAAGGCCCACAAAGGTGATTCACTCTGCTGAGAGGTGCAAATGTTTGAAAGGAAGATTCATGAGCCTCTTTACATTTGGGGAGTTGGCCAGATGAGGATGCAGGAAGCACACATCTTGAAGGCTGGAACACTCTAAGGGGTTTATTTACAAGCCCCATGGTGCAGGTACAGCACAACAAGTGTCTTGCTGCACCGCCCTGCGCAACCGGTAAAGGGCAAAAATGCACTGTATCTACAGGAAACAGTTCATTTCTATCCTCTCCCCTTGCACTGGCACACGAAATGCTGCCTAGTGCCAATGCAGGCCCCCTTGGACCATGGTGCAAGTTGTGGACTGTGTTGTGGGGATGATTGTTTTTGTGCAGAAAGGGACACCTTCCTGAACAGAAACAACCAAGAGAGGTATTTCCTATTTCTATGTGTGCTGCAAAATGCAGCACACATAGAAAGATTAAAAACAGGGAGAAATAAAGATATTCCTCCCAGTTGCATCACTTCTACACCACCTCTGAGGTGGCGTATGAATCTGACACATTCCCAAACTTGTAAATCTGGGAATGTGTAGATTCCTTAGTGTTCCTTGGGTGTTGCTTGGGAACAACCACAACATCACCCATGGAACACAGTTTTACGCGTGAAAGGGGCCCATATTTACAAGGCCATGAAAAGCCATGCAAGGTGGCTTTGCGTGACCTTGTAAATATGGGCTGGCACACAATGTCACCAGCGAATAAAAAAAATTACTCTCCGGTGGCACAGTGTTCCGATGGGGCCTTGTAAATGATGCCCTAAATTCCTGCATTGTGGGAAGAGGTAAAGAAGCATCAGCTGTTTCATTTTTCAAACCATAGACTTCCTTCATTCTGAATTTACCTATAGCCTTCAAACACAAGTGAACCAAATGATTCAAGAGGTGGAGAGCTATCCTGCATTATATTTGCTGTTTAATTAATTGCAGAAGCAACCGGCTCACTGTCTGACCAACAAAGACCATTGTGGTGTGGGACCTTTCCCCACATATTTTAAATTTTCTTAAAGCCATTTAGACCACAAGTCAGATCAATGCAAGATGAGTGGGTTAGTCAGAATTTAGCAACACTGACTTTCCAGCCACTGCATTATTCTAAATGTACACTTATGACCACGATTCATATCAGAAGGTGTTAAGGGGCTGGCTCCTGTTAAAGCTACTCAACTTTGATGCCAGGTGCTTTTGACACAGAGAATAAGTGCATTGTTCTTCCTCAGTGGCCAATTCATGTCACCTTACCTTTATCAGAGATAGCTGTCAGTGTGGTTCACTGACTATTACACCTTTACTTTTTCTCATGCACTTGCCCGTGTCCAACCCCCAGAGAAGGGCCCTGCTTGCACTGTAGAGAGACTCTTTCTATTTTAAGAACACACAGATAATACAGTACTTTTCACTTCCCATTTCCATTACATTGAAAGCTCCTCGTAATAACTACATGCCCACTCGATACACCGACCAATGTCTGGTACCCCAGGGAGAAAACGTGAGTCTGTGGGTAAAGGGACGGCTGACAGGGACAGAGCTTTGACATATATGATGAACTAGACCCGCGCGTAGGGGCAGTGGCTCAACTAGACCCGACTTTGGGAGGGGCTAACTCTTCTAGTCAGTGCGACAGGAGAAGCATTTCAAGCAACGTAGGCAGAGATATCTTCATAGCCAATATGAGGGAATGAAGTGCCAAATTGCAGTTTAAATGTTTTGGACAAAGAAAATCTTATTATGATTGGCAAACTAGAGCCCATGTTTACCTGTTGTTTGATGGCAGGCCTACCTGCGGTAAGCTATATTGTTGAAGGGTGGTGATTGATCCATTTACTTCATATGGATATTTCAATTTGCGACATATTCATTTTGCTGTAGTTCGATATCATAAAATATTTAACTACTTGAGACATTGCCCAATTGAGTATGAGTCAAAGTCAGATGAGTTTTTATAACTATGATTTGTTTATTATCTGCTTATACTTGAGATTAAAGCAGGAGATTGGGTGCACTAAAGAGCTAAGGTAAATGCTAAAAAGGGGTAAAGATGTTTGGTACATTAGATGCGAATTGGATGGAGCTGACATGAAGGGAGGAGTGTAGATGATGATCCTTCTTATAGGAAAGATACACGCAATCTCCTTTAGTTATGCACCCTGCAATTTATTGTTGTCACATCTCTGTAGAAGCTTGGGCTGGTATCAAAGGCAAGAGTGGTTCAAGTAATAGGTGTGCTGGTACTCCATTTTAACTCCATTGTAGTTTTAAAATCATCCCATGTGGAAAACACTGCTGCTTCTGTGTCTCAGCCATACTAGAATATGTTTTGGTAATCTTTAAGCAGGTTATTTTCTTTAATTGTAGGCATATATTTAGAAGAAGATCTTTCAATTATGCTACCTTTCTGACTAAAAACAGTCTGTTATTGGCCAGCGGTTTGAAGGATCTCTTGGCTAAAAGCCTGTTTGTTATAGAGAGGGTTTTATATAAGGCATTTATGCTCATAATTACAAGCGGCTTGCTCTGCCTCACTGTTTTTGATGCAGGCTGCAGACCCATATCTACAAGGACATGTAAAGCCACTTTGCATGGCTTTTCATGTCCTCATAGGTATGGAGTAAGGCAACGCTGCAATGCCTTACTCTGCATCAAAGAGGCATTCAATGGGCATTGCAGTGGGTTTTTTCCATGCAACACCCATGGATTTTGACTCATTCCCAGATTTACAAGGATGCGTAAACCTGGGAATGCGTCAAAAGCCTACCCCTTCCTAGGGGAGGGTTAATGAGGAGAAATATATTTATTCCTGTCCTTTGCTTTTGATGCAGGGCAGCACAGCAAGAAGCCTTGTGACAAAAACCTTTTAAAATGCCCCAAGAGTTCTTTTGGAAAAATACCTATATTCAATGAGTTGTTGACTGTTCTGACGAGATTGGATGCAGAGATAGTCATGAGGGTATTCGGACATCCCTTCCTGGGATGGTGATAGACTAACATGTCCCTAACTTCTATAATCTATGTGTTGGAAGTGAATGACACCTAAGCTGAAACACTGAAGACCACAACATGACTTCACAATGTGCTGATTGCCATGCTCCAAATAAATATGTGGAGATGCACATTATAGGTGACATTTGTATGTTACAATTCCAATGCAATATGTATCCTGCTTGTCCAGAACATGTGTGATGACCATAATAGGGGTATGACATTGGAGAGGAACATTTTGGTACAATGGTTGCATACATGACAGTTGTATATGGTTGAAACATCACACTTACACAGAATATGTGATTAAGTGGTATTTATTGGGGAGTAAACAACAAAATGAGTGAATTGAAACAGAAAGGAAATGAAGTTAACAGTAAAGGGTTCAATCATGGTGGATGAAATCACCTGGGTAGCAGCTACACCATTTGGAAACACAGGTCCAGTGTCCTTGCACCATAGGAAAATTGAGTTAGGTAGAACAGTCAATAGGGTGTATCTCTCTCACACAATGGCAGCCAATCAGGAGAGCTTCACTTCCTGGCAGTGGGTTTAGTCTTGGCATCTGCTCTTCCTGGATGTCTGAGTGGACGTGCACGTTTGTGGCAGGTTCTTCTGCTACAGAGGGTGGGGTGTCTGAGGCATTCCTTTCCCCTGGCAGGGCCTCAATTCCACTAGTAGCCACAGATGTTGAGAGGCATGATGTCCCATGGTTAGTGAAAGAGGCCGGTTGTTGGGTGCCAAAGCTACACAGGGTAGTATTAATGTCCCTCAGCACCCCAGCAATGGAAGCCAGGATGGCATTTTGTGCCTGCCACTGCTGCCTGGCTTCCCAGTGGTTGTCCCTCTACAGCTGTCTGATCTCCTGCCACCCCATCATGGTCTGTACCTGGCCCATCATGCCTTGGGAATTTTGGTAGGCTCCCAAGACTTGGGAGATGGTCTCCTGGTCAGTTGTGTCCCTTGGAGCCCCCATCCTCTGGCCCACACCATCCCTCCCACGCACCCTACCCCCACATACCTGTGTCCCTGGCACAGTGTGCCCATTTCCACTGGTGGTAGGACCATTATTGTCAAGGTTCACATTATGAGACTCAGGTACCTGTACTGGGGGGCACACAATGGAAACAACTGTCTTTGGGACACAGGTTTGGAGGCAAATCGTTGCTTGTGATGTAGTTGCAACAGGGCTGGGAGGAGTCGCTGTGAGCACGGAGAGGCTGACAGTTGTTGACTGACCAGGTGTCCCTGGTGGGCCAGCTTTGTCCTCAGTGCCCAGATATCTAGGGCTGTTTTCCTCACTGGGGCCTTCATCTAGAGGGGTAGTGTCTGTCTCTGGTATCCTGTCCATGTTGGGGATGGCAAGGTTACCTGTAGGAGAAGTGGAACACACAGTTGGTGTAAGTGATGCCACAATTGATGTATAAAGTTGGCAACTAAACATGGTGTGTGAGATGCACACACTGGCTTTACATGATCACCTGACATGGCAATGACAGCTGTTACTTAATCTGGGTTAGTGCAATGTAGGACACAGCAACTTGCAATTGAATACAGCATGTTCCATGCTCTTGAAATATGCTACTGTTTACATGGCTGCAAATACCCTCATATCTAGTCTGAGTGAAGACATGACAATGTAAATTTCTCTTCTAGTAAGGTATATGGCATCATTGAGCCAACTAGAGGCTGAACAATGCACAACGGTGTCAGAATTGGCACACAAAATTGGATGCACTGCAAGTGTGTCTAGTTTGGCATTTAGGTAACCCCCCAGGTGAGTACATGACATTATTAGGGATGTTTTCTCTGAGTACAGTTTTGTATGGGCACAGCTGCAGCTGTGATTTGCCTGTAATGGTACTGGTAGTGAGCCATTGCATAGCTGTCAGTGCAATGAACTGTTACATGGTGGACCATTCCTTTTGGTTTACTTTGACTGTTAGTTTCACATGCACGACGTTTCAAATTTAGTGCAAGGTTTCAGTTTTGTTAATGTTGGAACAGCGCCTTCTGGGAGTTGCAGTGCTGTCAGTTTCCAGGGCTTCACGTGCCCTTCCCACAGACTGTAGCTCAAGGTGAGTTTACTTGACATGTGGCATGGCAGTGAGGGGTATTTACATACTTAGACAGGGGGTGGTGAGTGGTTTGGTGATTGAGGTGGGGTAAGGTGATGAGTGAACATGCAAGAGATGACTGTTTGGTGACATGGATGTTGTGGTGACTTACCTGACTCTACTCCCCCAGGTATTTCTGTCAGGCCCTCAGGATGCAGGATGTCCAAGACCTTTTCCTCCCATGATGTGAACTGTTGTGGAGGTGGTGGGGGCCACTGCCAGTATTGAGGACCGCCAGCTGGTGCCTGGATGCCATGGAACGTACCTTTCCGCTGAGGTCGTTCCACTTCTTCCTGATGTCCTCCCTTGTGCATAGGCAACTACCTACTGCATTTACCCTGTCGACTTTCCTTTGCCACAAATCCATTTTCCTGGCTGTTTATGTTTGCTAGACATGTGCTCTGAATAGATATGGCTCTACCTTGACAATTTAATCCACCATGACCCTCAACTCATCATCAGTAAAATGTGGGTGTTTTTGTGGGGATATGGTAGTGGTGCTAAAGACGGTGAGGTAGTGAATAGAAGGATGAATGATGTATGAGATGAGGTGTGGGTGCTGTGATGTGAGTGGGTGACTGTTGTTGTGTATTGTGTGGTTTTGTAAATTGTGTGTTGTGTCTATTGTGAAATTATGGGATGTGTGCTGAGTACAATTTGTAGGGGTGCCTATTGTTTGTTTAGCTAGTTCTTTTATTTTTGGCTACTCTCTGGCTGTGTGTGGCATTCTGGTTGCAAAGGATTGTGTAGGGGTGTGTTTTACAGTGCAGTGTCTAGGTGTGTCGGGTGTGTGAATGTGTGTCAGGTGTGAGGTATTCAACATGTCCAATGTGGTGTTGTGTTTAATGGATGCGACCGCCGCGGTTCGCAGTGCCAATGGTTTTCTGCCAGGTAAGAACAGTTCTCATGATTTGTGGATTGTACTTAGATCAGTAGATTTTTGTCTGGCCTTCAGTGCTGGCCTTTTTTCCGTCCGCCAGTGTCCTGGCGGTTTTGGGAAATTGGCTGTTTTTTACCGGTCTGCACTATGTGTCTCTAAACACCGTGGTCAGATGACCACCAACATGGTGGTCTTTTGGCAGCTGCAACTGTGGCAGTCTGCCCGTCAGACCACCAAACCTGTAATAAAGCCCATAGTGCTCCAGGAGGGAGAGATATTCTGTGACTGCATTTGTAGACATGCGCATGTTCACAAGTGTTGAGTAGTTTATTGTGTACTGTGTTAGAGGTGTGCTGTGTAATTGCTGAATGACTGTGAGTGGTGTAAGTGCAGGGTGTGCAGTGTGAGTGCAGGATGAAAGGAATGCCCGTGTACGTGCAGATTGAGAGGTATGAGCGTAGGGTGAGTGGAGTGCCTATATGAGAAATCAGTGACCAGCGTGCTCTTGTGAGTATATGGGGAGAGTAAAAAGTAAGCCTGTGTGAGTGGAGGATGATCCTGATCCTGCGACAAAATGTCTGCCTTTTAGACATGCTGAAAGTTACTTTTCTAGAGGTGTGGGAGCCATTGAAGGCCAGAGACAGACGTTGAGCTCTTGCTCTTAAAAAAGTCCTCTTGGAACTTCGAGCCAGGACTTCTTGTGCCTTTTTCCGCTCATGCCTTAATGTCTGTCACTAAGCCCCTTCCCTTCATCTAGTGCAATGATACTTAAAGTACGGCCAGTGGGCCGCATGCGGCCCTCCTGACCTTTACATGCAGCCCCCTGGTCAACATCAGCACCTGGCTGCTGTTTACTCTACTCAGCACTACTTGTAAACTATGCTAAATAAACAGGCAAACACTTATCTAAAGGTCAATTGAAGTTAAAGAAAGGAAGTAAAAAAGAGTGTCCTGCACCTTAACTTTAGGAACACCTTCATTTTAAAGACATCTTCCAGCAAATATGTAAAAATATGATAAAGTCTTTTCAAAATTTAAAAAGTGTATTCCTAATAACATGCAGAGCATTACACATTACTACATCAGATTATGTGAGTACATTGAGAATTATTTTTATTTAAAGTGATAGTTTTCAAACATGAATTTAGAAGCATTCATGCTTCCCCCCGACAGCAATGCCAATAGTAAACTAAGAGGCAAGTCCATAGTTACGTGCACCCGTTGGGTGGACTGGGTTGCTATTATACATGAACAATATTATAGTTAATTAAATCAAATACAGACAATGGTTTTTTACAGTGCCCTTCCTGAAGTCTTGTATTTCAAGGTCCTCTTCTATCTGATAATGATAATGAATGTTAAGGAGAGAAAGTGGAGAAAATGAAATAAAGCAATTGCCCAGGAATACACAATTTGGTCAAGTGGGGAAGCAAGGATAGAGCCTAGGTTTTTTGGGTTCATATTGTGAATTCAGTTTATGGATTCAAATGGCTTGCTTTCCCTACACCTATCACCCCAGCAAGCCACCTTGCTATAATCTATGTGGCCCTCGGTCACACCATAGACCAAACTTTTTCGCTGGGAAAATGCCTATGAGTACCCATGATCTAGTGGTGATATTGTGCACCTTAAAACCAGGAAACTTGGTTTCATACCATGTCTTACCTGCTAGACAAAATCTGTTGCCCTCTAGGCAATTAACTTATTTTACTGTGCCACTGTGTCTTTTATCATCACTTTTAGGAGTACCTTAAAATAACCTCAATTCAAGATGTGCCCTATACAAAAAATTTACTTTTACATACTTTAATGCTGTCCCATTGGTTGCACAAATCTAAGCGGGATTCACATGACGACTGTCTTGCCTCTTGGTTCACTAAGAGCCAGGGCCATTGGAATTATACGGCAGAGAAGGACCAAATTATGCAACAGTGTTGACTAAATTATGCAGCAAGAAAAAGCAAACTGTGCAGCATAATGTGGCACAGTTAACATCTAGATACAGCAATAAGCAACTGAAATATGACGTTTGCTAAAGGCCTTCTAGAGTGCAGGAACACGTATCACCATGTTTTTAGCCACTTTTGATCCATTTGAGCTAGAAACAATATTTGTGTTAAAATCTACAGATTATGCAGCAGACAAAGCATTATGTGGCAAATGCGGCAAATCCAATATTATTTGAAAAATCCAGACGTCCCGGAATCGCACAATTCCAGTGGACCCGCTAATAGCATCCTTATCACATGCATGAATTTTTCAGTTTACATTTGGAAACTATGTATTCTAATTAATGTCATTCAGTACAGAAATTAATTTTAGTGTACCTAAGCGCAGCGCTTCCAAGTTAAGGAAAAGTACTTTTCGAAATGTGGGGCTTTGGCACATTTTTAAATGATGAATTATATACCATGTGTTAGACCTGACATGCCTTAGGGTGGTCACCCCTAACTTTTTGCCTGCCTCCCTCCACTTTTTGGACCCTGTTTTGCTGGCTTTTAGACTCTGCGCACTTTACCACTGCTAACCAGTGCTAAAGTGCATATGCTCTCTCCCTTTTTAAACATGGTAACTTTGGATCATACCTGATTGGACTATTTAATTTACTTATAAGTCCCTAGTAATGTGCACTATATGTGCCTAGGGCCTGTAGATTAAATGCTACTAGTGGACCTGCAGCACTGGTTGTGCCACCCACTTAAGTAGCCCCCCTTAACCTTGTCTCAGGCTTGCCATTGCAAGGCCTGTATGTGCAGTTTCACTGCCACTTCGACTTGGCATTTAAAAGTACTTGCCAAGCCTAGAACTCCCCTTTTTCTACATATAAGTCACCCCTAATGTGTGCCCTAGGTAACCCCTAGAGCAGGGTGCTGTGTAGGTAAAAGGCAGGACATGTACCTGTGTAGTTATATGTCCTGGTAGTGTAAAACTCCTAAATTCGTTTTTACACTACTGTGAGGCCTGCTCTCTTCATAGGCTAACATTGGGGCTGCCCTCATACATTGTTGAAGTGGCAGCTGCTGATCTGAAAGGAGCAGGAAAGTCATATTTAGTATGGCCAGAATGGTAATATCCTGCTGACTGGTGAAGTCGGATTTAATATTACTATTCTAGAAATGCCACTTTTAGAAAGTGAGCATTTCTTTGCACTTAAATCTTTCTGTGCCTTACAATCCACGTCTGGCTGGGCTTGGTTGACAGCTCCTTGTGCATTCACTCAGACACACCCCAAACACAGGGTACTCAGCCTCACTTGCATACATCTGCATTTTGAATGGGTCTTCCTGGGCTGGGAGGGTGGAGGGCCTGCTCTCACACAAAGGACTGCCACACCCCCTACTGGGACCCTGGCCTGACCTTAAGTAAAGACTTAAGACATTTCATATCACTTTTCAGTGATACCTCTACAAATTCACATTGCAACTTTATTTGTTTTGACCTACAATTATCCTGATAAATATTATATATTTTTCTAAACACTGTGTGGTGTATTTTGTGGTGCTAAATGGTGGTATTGTATGATTTATTGCACAAATACTTTACACATTGCCTTCTAAGTTAAGCCTGACTGCTCTTGCCAAGCTACCAGAGGGTGGGCACAGGCTAATTTTGGATTGTGTGTGACTTACCCTGACTAGAGTGAGGGTTCTTGCTTGGACAGAGGGTAACCTGACTGCCAACCAAAAACCCCATTTCTAACATTGGTGGCAGCGGTGGGATTAGGACTTGTATTTGTGCAGTGACATACAGTAGCTAAGTATTTCACTACCTACCCACAGTTGAAGGTCAACTTGATTTTTATCTCTTTTTGCAAATTCGTTTTTCCTGACAATTTTCAAAAACTAAATCCTCACTCAACATGTCTGTGACTGGGTCTCAAATAGGAGACTTTGACCTAGTCCTGTTGGATACATATACGGTCAAACAGCTAAGAGGGTTCTGCAGGGCAATGAGGGTACCCACCCAAGGGGCCTCCAAAAAGGAGGACTTTCAAGTTGCGCTGAGGGCCTGGGCGGAAGCCCATTTAGAAGAGGATGATGAAGAGGAGCCAGAAAATGGCCCCTCAGAGGATTTGTTGCTATCTGTGGATGATGTTATCACTGCAATTGTGCCCCCTTCCAGACCAGGGAGCAGTGTCTCTGTGCAAAGCCTGACCGCAGAGGAAAGGAGAGAGGAAAGGGAGTTCCAATTGCAAATGGCAAAACTGAAAATTGAGGCTCAACAAGAGGAAAGAAGGGCAGAGAGAGAAGCCAAGCAAGCTGAGCCAAGCAAGCTGAGGCTGAAAGAGCAGCCAAACAGATTCAAGATGAAGCTGAAAGGGCAGCCAAACAGGTGGAAGCTGAAAGAGCTTTGGCTGAAAAGAAACTATTATTGGCTCATGAACTGAGTCTCAAGGAGCTGGAGATCAAGGCAAGACAGTCTGAATCCAGCAATAATGGTGGCAGCATATAGACAGGACCTGCTGGAGAAAAGAAGGTTCGTATACCCAAAAATGTGGTGCCCAGTTTTGTGGTGGGAGATGACATAGATAAATGGTTAGCTGCTTATGAAGTTGCACTAAGGGCTCATGAGGTTCCTGAAGGGCAATGGGGGGTAGCTATGTGGGGTTATGTGCCGCCATTGGGGAGGGACACACTTCTCACATTGGATCAACCTGATCAAAACACATACCCACTTCAGAAAGCCACTTTACTTGCCAAGTTTGGGCTGACCCCTGAGGGACACCGTCAGAGGTTCAGGGACAGCACCAAACAAACCACACAAACATGGGTAGATTTCTTTGACTTTTCCAGTAAGGCACTGAATGGATGGGTGCGGGGCAACAAAGTAGATAATTATAAAGGGCTATATGACTTGATTCTGAGAGAGCATATACTCAATGTTACCTATACAGAGTTGCGCCAGCACTTGGTAGATAGTAAGCTGACTGATCCCAGGAAGCTTGCTGAGGAGGCGGACATCTGGGTTAGCACCAGAGTGTCCAAAAAGGTACGTGGGGGGGACTCCCACAAAGGTGGTCAGGGTTCCCAACAGAAGAAAGAGGGGGGAGATAAACTTATAGATAAGGAACTCTCAAAAGGCCCCCAAAAGAATTCCCAGGGAGGGGGTGGCAACCATTCCTTCTCCAGATTTGGGAAAAAGCCAGGGACATATGATAGGTCAGGGAAATCCAACCCCAAATGTATGGAGTGTTACCAGTATGGTCACTATAAAGGCGACCCCCAGTGCTCCAAAAGGGCACCGTCCACTACCGGACAGACACCTGGGTTGACTAGTGTAGCCCTTGGAGGGGAGATGGACCCAGATAGCTTTGGGGAGCAGGTAGAGATTTCCCTAGTGTCCCTGGGAGAAAGAGAAATGGTGCCCAAAGCCCACATGCCCCGAAATACTTCCAAGTACAGGCAGTGGGTCACCATTAATGGGCAGAAGGTGGAGGCTCTACGTGACACAGGAGCCAGTATGACTACTATCCAGAGTCAGCTGGTGTCCACAGAGCAGATAGTCCCTAATACATTCCACCAGGTCATAGTCGCTGACAATCGTGAGAGTCACCTACCGGTGGCTCTGGTTCCCTTTGAGTGGGGGGGTCTCTGGTACTCTGAAAGTAGCTGTGAGTCCTGCCATGCCTGTAGACTGTCTGTTAGGCAATGATCTTGAGCATACTACTTGGAAAGAAGTGGAGCTCAGATCTCACCTGGAGATGTTAGGGTTACCTGAGTGGGTCTGCATGACCACACAGTCCCTGGCTGCCCGGGAAGGGAGTCAAGGGCATCTGGAGCCTGGAAAGATGGCCCAGACAGCTGCCAAAGAGGGGGGCCAGGGGTGCGGGAAACCCGCCTCCAATGTTCCCACGGTGGTAGACGAGGCCCCTGAGGAAAAGGAGGCCCCTGAGCCAACCGGGGAGGACATAGCTGCCCTGGGTAACCTACCTGAACTTGCTGGCTGGCAAGTAGAGGGGGGGCCAACCAGGGAAGCATTCTGCAAGGCGCAGAAAGAATGCCCCACCCTTGAGGGTCTGAGGAAGCAGGCCACAGATCACGCAGCAGGTGACGCCTCTGGCGCTCACCATATTTACTGGGAGAATGATCTCCTTTACAGTGAGCGTAGGGTTCCAGGTCCTGGGGCACACCGGGTGCTGGTGGTCCCCCAGTGTTACCGGAAATTCCTACTAGGCCTGGCTCACGACATTCCCCTGGCAGGACACCTGGGCCAAGACAAGACCTTTGACAGGCTTAACACCCACTTTCATTGGCCCAGAATGAGGAAAGCTCAGATAACTTCTGCAGAGCTTGCCCCACCTGCCAGGCTAGTGGGAAGGCAGGGAAACGGCTTAAAGCTCCCCTGCTCCCACTCCCAGTCGTTGGCACCCCCTTTGAAAGGGTGGGCATCGACATTGTTGGTCCCTTGGACCCCAAAACTGCCTTGGGCAACAGGTTTATCCTGGTTTTGGTGGACCATGCCACCCGCTATCCAGAGGCAATCCCTCTGAGAACAGTGACTGCAAAGGTGGTGACCAGAGCCCTGTTGGGAATATTTACCCGTGTGGGATTCCCTAAGGAGGTCGTGTCTGACAGGGGCACAAACTTCATGTCTGCATACATGAAGACCCTGTGGGATGAGTGTGGGGTGACCTACCGGTTTACCACCCCTTATCATCCTCAAACCAATGGGCTGGTTGAGAGATTCAACCAGACCCTGAAAGGCATGATTGGTGGCCTGACTGAGGCCGTGAGGCGTAAGTGGGACGTCCTCTTACCCTGTCTGTTATTTGCTTATAGAGAGGTGCCCCAGAAAGGGGTGGGGTTCAGCCCCTTTGAGCTTCTCTATGGTCACCCTGTCAGGGGACCCCTAAGCATCGTTAAGGAGGGCTGGGAGAGAGCTCCCCAGGCCCCTCCCCAGGATGTGGTCAGCTACATGCTGGCCCTCCGCAAACAAACCCAACGCTTCTGGAAGCAGGCCCAGAGTAACCTCGAGGCCAGTCAAGAGGTGATGAAGGAGTGGTACGACCAGAAGGCCACTCTAGTTGAGTTCTCACCTGGAGACAAAGTTTGGGTAATGGAGCCAGTAGAGCCCAGGGCTCTCCAGGACCGCTGGACTGGCCCCTTTGAGATCAAGGAGCGTAAAGGGGAGGCCACTTACCTAGTGGACCTTAAGACCCCTAGGCAACCCCTAAGGGTCCTCCATCACAACCGGCTCAAACCTCACTTTGAGAGGTCTGAGGTCAGCATGCTCCTAGTCACAGATGAGGGCATGGAAGAGGAGAGTGAACCTCTCCCCGACCTCCTCGGTGTCAAAGAAGGGGATGGGTCAGTAGGTGGTGTCATTCTCTCTGACTCCCTGACTCAAACCCAGAGAGGGGACTGCTATGAGCTGTTAGAGCAGTTCTCCCCCCTGTTCTCCCTTACTCCTGGACTAACCCACCGCTGTGTACATGACATTGACACAGGTGACAGTGCCCCTGTAAAGAACAAGATTTACAGGTTGTCAGATAAGGTGAAGGCCAGCATCAAGGAGGAGGTCTCCAAGATGTTGACTTTGGGGGTTATTGAGAAATCCAGTAGTCCCTGGGCCAGCCCTGTGGTATTGGTTCCCAAGGCTACTGCCCCAGGTGCGAAACCAGAACTCCGGTTCGGTGTGGACTACCGGGGTCTCAATTCAGTCACCCGGACTGATGCTCACCCCATCCCCCGAGCGGATGAGCTCGTTGACAGGCTAGGCGCTGCCAAGTTCCTGAGTACGTTCGATCTTACTTCTGGGTACTGGCAGATTGGCCTGACTGAGGGGGCTAAAGAAAGATCTGCTTTTTCCACCCCTGATGGCCATTACCAATTCCGGGTGATGCCATTTGGGCTGAAAAATGCCCCTGCTACCTTCCAACGGTTGGTTAACGGGGTCCTAGCTGGTAAAGATGCCTTCTGTGCAGCGTACCTAGATGACATAGCTGTCTACAGTTCCAGCTGGGAGGAACACCTGCTCCACCTCAAGGAGGTGCTTCAGGCCCTGCAACAGGCAGGCCTGACTATCAAGGCTAGTAAGTGCCAGATTGGGCAGGGTTCCGTGGTGTACTTGGGACACCTAGTAGGTGGTGGAAGGGTGCAGCCGCTCCAGGCCAAGATTGAAACTATCAAGGCCTGGCAACCACCTAAAACACAGACTGAGGTGAGAGCCTTTTTGGGCCTCACTGGATACTACCGCCGGTTCGTCAAGGGCTATGGTACCATTGTGTCCCCCTTGACAGAACTCACTTCCAAGAAACAACCTAGGTTGGTGAATTGGACAGAGGCCTGTCAGAAAGCCTTTGATTCTCTGAAGGAAGCCATGTGCACGGCCCCCGTGCTCAAGGCCCCTGACTACTCCCAGGAATTTATTGTTCAGACAGACGCTTCAAAGCATGGCATAGGGGCTGTTCTAGCACAGCTGAATGAGGAGGGCGCAGACCAACCAGTAGTCTTTATTAGCAGAAGACTATTACCACGGGAACAAAGGTGGAGTGCTATTGAGAGAGAAGCATTTGCTGTGGTCTGGGCACTGAAGAAGCTAAGACCCTAACTGTTTGGGACTCACTTCCGGGTTCAGACAGACCACAGGCCCCTCAGATGGCTCAAGCAGATGAGGGGTGAGAATCCAAAACTCTTGAGGTGGTCCATTTCCCTACAGGGGATGGACTTTACGGTGGAGCATCGCCCAGGGGTTGACCACACCAATGCTGATGGTCTCTCCAGATACTTCCGCCTTAGCGATGAGAGCTCCCAGGAGGTCGGGTAGCTCTCCCCACTTTCAGCTGGGGGAGACACATGTTAGACCTTACATGCCTTAGGGTGGTCACCCCTAACTTTTTGCCTGCCTCCCTCCACTTTTTGGACCCTGTTTTGCTGGATTTTAGACTCTGCGCACTTTACCACTGCTAACCAGTGCTAAAGTGCATATGCTCTCTCCCTTTTTAAACATGGTAACTTTGGATCATACCTGATTGGACTATTTAATTTACTTATAAGTCCCTAGTAATGTGCACTATATGTGCCTAGGGCCTGTAGATTAAATGCTACTAGTGGACCTGCAGCACTGGTTGTGCCACCCACTTAAGTAGCCCCCCTTAACCTTGTCTCAGGCTTGCCAGTGCAAGGCCTGTATGTGCAGCTTCACTGCCACTTCGACTTGGCATTTAAAAGTACTTGCCAAGCCTAGAACTCCCCTTTTTCTACATATAAGTCACCCCTAATGTGTGCCCTAGGTAACCCCTAGAGCAGGGTGCTGTGTAGGTAAAAGGCAGGACATGTACCTGTGTAGTTATATGTCCTGGTAGTGTAAAACTCCTAAATTCGTTTTTACACTGCTGTGAGGCCTGCTCCCTTCATAGGCTAACATTGGGGCTGCCCTCATACATTGTTGAAGTGGCAGCTGCTGATCTGAAAGGAGCAGGAAAGTCATAATTAGTATGGCCAGAATGGTAATACAAAATCCTGCTGACTGGTGAAGTCGGATTTAATATTACTATTCTAGAAATGCCACTTTTAGAAAGTGAGCATTTCTTTGCACTTAAATCTTTCTGTGCCTTACAATCCACGTCTGGCTGGGCTTGGTTGACAGCTCCTTGTGCATTCACTCAGACACACCCCAAACACAGGGTACTCAGCCTCACTTGCATACATCTGCATTTTGAATGGGTCTTCCTGGGCTGGGAGGGTGGAGGGCCTGCTCTCACACAAAGGACTGCCACACCCCCTACTGGGACCCTGGCAGACAGGATTGAACTGAAAGGGGACCTGGTGCACTTCTTAGCCACTCTTTGAAGTCTCCCCCACTTCAAAGGCACATTTGGGTATAAAACAGGGCCTCTGCCCTACCTCCACAGACACTTGCTGGAGAAGAAACCTGAACCAGAAACTACATCCTGCCAAGAAGAACTGCCTGGCTGCTCAAAGGACTCACCTGTCTGCTTTCTACAAAGGACTGCTGCCTTGCTGTTGGCCTGCTGCCTTGCTGAACTCTTGTCTGGCTGTGAAAGTGCTCTCCAAGGGCTTGGATAGAGCTTGCCTCCTGTTCCCTGAAGTCTCAGGACCAAAAAGACTTCTCTTTTTCACTTGGACGCTCCGTGCGGCGAAATTTTCGACGCACAGCTTGTTCCGCGGCGAGAAAAACGCCGCACACCGACGCTGATCGACGCAACGCCTTCGGGACGACCGGAACTTCGACGCACGGCTTCACAAGGACAACGCCGCCCGACCTCCGGAGGAGAAATCGACGCAACGCCTGCCGTGAGATCGAAATTTCAACGCGCAGCTCCGCAGAACGCCACGCAGCCGGAAAACAAGCAGGAAAATCCACGCACAGACCCGGGACATCTGGTAATCCCCGCGATCCACAGAAAGAGACTGTCCGCGCGCCGGAAAACGACGCACGACTTCCCGGCGTGGAAAATAACGACGCAAGTCCGTGTGTGCTGGGGAGAAATAGACGCACACACCATTTTTCCACGTATCTCTTCTTCTGTGGCCCTCTGAGGAGATTTTCCACTCCAAAACCAGGTACTTTGTGCTTGAAAGAGACTTTGTTTGCTTTTTAAAGACTTAAGACATTTCATATCACTTTTCAGTGATACCTCTATAAATTCACATTGCAACTTTATTCGTTTTGACCTACAATTATCCTGATAAATATTATATATTTTTCTAAACACTGTGTGGTGTATTTTTGTGGTGCTAAATGGTGGTATTGTATGATTTATTGCACAAATACTTTACACATTGCCTTCTAAGTTAAGCCTGACTGCTCGTGCCAAGCTACCAGAGGGTGGGCACAGGCTAATTTTGGATTGTGTGTGACTTACCCTGACTAGAGTGAGGGTTCTTGCTTGGACAGAGGGTAACCTGACTGCCAACCAAAAACCCCATTTCTAACATTGGTGGCAGCGGTGGGATTAGGACTTGTATTTGTGCAGTGACATACAGTAGCTAAGTATTTCACTGCCTACCCACAGTTGAAGGTCAACTTGATTTTTATCTCTTTTTGCAAATTCGTTTTTCCTGACAATTTTCAAAAACTAAATCCTCACTCAACATGTCTGTGACTGGGTTTCAAATAGGAGACTTTGACCTAGTCCTGTTGGATACATATACGGTCAAACAGCTAAGAGGGTTCTGCAGGGCAATGAGGGTACCCACCCAAGGGGCCTCCAAAAAGGAGGACTTTCAAGTTGCTCTGAGGGCCTGGGCGGAAGCCCATTTAGAAGAGGATGATGAAGAAGAGGAGCCAGAAAATGGCCCCTCAGAGGATTTGTTGCTATCTGTGGATGATGTTATCACTGCAATTGTGCCCCCTTCCAGACCAGGGAGCAGTGTCTCTGTGCAAAGCCTGACCGCAGAGGAAAGGAGAGAGGAAAGGGAGTTCCAATTGCAAATGGCAAAACTGAAAATTGAGGCTCAACAAGAGGAAAGAAGGGCAGAGAGAGAAGCCAAGCAAGCTGAGCCAAGCAAGCTGAGGCTGAAAGAGCAGCCAAACAGATTCAAGATGAAGCTGAAAGAGCAGCCAAACAGGTGGAAGCTGAAAGAGCTTTGGCTGAAAAGAAACTATTATTGGCTCATGAACTGAGTCTCAAGGAGCTGGAGATCAAGGCAAGACAGTCTGAATCCAGCAATAATGGTGGCAGCATACAGACAGGACCTGCTGGAGAAAAGAAGGTTCGTATACCCAAAAATGTGGTGCCCAGTTTTGTGGTGGGAGATGACATAGATAAATGGTTAGCTGCTTATGAAGTTGCACTAAGGGCTCATGAGGTTCCTGAAGGGCAATGGGGGGTAGCTATGTGGGGTTATGTGCCGCCATTGGGGAGGGACACACTTCTCACATTGGATCAACCTGATCAAAACACATACCCACTTCAGAAAGCCACTTTACTTGCCAAGTTTGGGCTGACCCCTGAGGGACACCGTCAGAGGTTCAGAGACAGCACCAAACAAACCACACAAACATGGGTAGATTTCTTTGACTTTTCCAGTAAGGCACTGAATGGATGGGTGCGGGGCAACAAAGTAGATAATTATAAAGGGCTATATGACTTGATTCTGAGAGAGCATATACTCAATGTTACCTATACAGAGTTGCGCCAGCACTTGGTAGATAGTAAGCTGACTGATCCCAGGAAGCTTGCTGAGGAGGCGGACATCTGGGTTAGCACCAGAGTGTCCAAAAAGGTACGTGGGGGGGACTCCCACAAAGGTGGTCAGGGTTCCCAACAGAAGAAAGAGGGGGGAGATAAACTTATAGATAAGGAACTCTCAAAAGGCCCCCAAAAGAATTCCCAGGGAGGGGGTGGCAACCATTCCTTCTCCAGATTTGGGAAAAAGCCAGGGACATATGATAGGTCAGGGAAATCCAACCCCAAATGTATGGAGTGTTACCAGTATGGTCACTATAAAGGCGACCCCCAGTGCTCCAAAAGGGCACCGTCCACTACCGGACAGACACCTGGGTTGACTAGTGTAGCCCTTGGAGGGGAGATGGACCCAGATAGCTTTGGGGAGCAGGTAGAGATTTCCCTAGTGTCCCTGGGAGAAAGAGAAATGGTGCCCAAAGCCCACATGCCCCGAAATACTTCCAAGTACAGGCAGTGGGTCACCATTAATGGGCAGAAGGTGGAGGCTGATCTTGAGCATACTACTTGGAAAGAAGTGGAGCTCAGATCTCACCTGGAGATGTTAGGGTTACCTGAGTGGGTCTGCATGACCACACAGTTCCTGGCTGCCCGGGAAGGGAGTCAAGGACGTCTGGAGCCTGGAAAGATGGCCCAGACAGCTGCCAAAGAGGGGGGGCAGGGGTGCGGGAAACCCGCCTCCAATGTTCCCACGGTGGTAGACGAGGCCCCTGAGGAAGAGGAGGCCCCTGAGCCAACCGGGGAGGACATAGCTGCCCTGGGTAACCTACCTGAACTTGCTGGCTGGCAAGTAGAGGGGGGGGCAACCAGGGAAGCATTCTGCAAGGCGCAGAAAGAATGCCCCACCCTTGAGGGTCTGAGGAAGCAGGCCACAGACCACGCAGCAGGTGACGCCTCTGGCGCTCACCATATTTACTGGGAGAATGATCTCCTTTACAGTGAGCGTAGGGTTCCAGGTCCTGGGGCACACCGGGTGCTGGTGGTCCCCCAGTGTTACCGGAAATTCCTACTAGGCCTGGCTCACGACATTCCCCTGGCAGGACACCTGGGCCAAGACAAGACCTTTGACAGGCTTAACACCCACTTTCATTGGCCCAGAATGAGGAAAGCTCAGATAACTTCTGCAGAGCTTGCCCCACCTGCCAGGCTAGTGGGAAGGCAGGGAAACGGCTTAAAGCTCCCCTGCTCCCACTCCCAGTCGTTGGCACCCCCTTTGAAAGGGTGGGCATCGACATTGTTGGTCCCTTGGACCCCAAAACTGCCTTGGGCAACAGGTTTATCCTGGTTTTGGTGGACCATGCCACCCGCTATCCAGAGGCAATCCCTCTGAGAACAGTGACTGCAAAGGTGGTGACCAGAGCCCTGTTGGGAATATTTACCCGTGTGGGATTCCCTAAGGAGGTCGT
The DNA here is from genome assembly GCF_031143425.1 of Pleurodeles waltl. Classification (NCBI taxonomy): domain Eukaryota; kingdom Metazoa; phylum Chordata; class Amphibia; order Caudata; family Salamandridae; genus Pleurodeles; species Pleurodeles waltl. The sequence goes on along the minus strand of NC_090447.1, from coordinate 1,333,780,286 downwards.
GTCTGACAGGGGCACAAACTTCATGTCTGCATACATGAAGACCCTGTGGGATGAGTGTGGGGTGACCTACCGGTTTACCACCCCTTATCATCCTCAAACCAATGGGCTGGTTGAGAGATTCAACCAGACCCTGAAAGGCATGATTGGTGGCCTGACTGAGGCCGTGAGGCGTAAGTGGGACGTCCTCTTACCCTGTCTGTTATTTGCTTATAGAGAGTTGCCCCAGAAAGGGGTGGGGTTCAGCCCCTTTGAGCTTCTCTATGGTCACCCTGTCAGGGGACCCCTAAGCATCGTTAAGGAGGGCTGGGAGAGAGCTCCCCAGGCCCCTCCCCAGGATGTGGTCAGCTACATGCTGGCCCTCCGCAAACAAACCCAACGCTTCTGGAAGCAGGCCCAGAGTAACCTCGAGGCCAGTCAAGAGGTGATGAAGGAGTGGTACGACCAGAAGGCCACTCTAGTTGAGTTCTCACCTGGAGACAAAGTTTGGGTAATGGAGCCAGTAGAGCCCAGGGCTCTCCAGGACCGCTGGACTGGCCCCTTTGAGATCAAGGAGCGTAAAGGGGAGGCCACTTACCTAGTGGACCTTAAGACCCCTAGGCAACCCCTAAGGGTCCTCCATCACAACCGGCTCAAACCTCACTTTGAGAGGTCTGAGGTCAGCATGCTCCTAGTCACAGATGAGGGCATGGAAGAGGAGAGTGAACCTCTCCCCGACCTCCTAGGTGTCAAAGAAGGGGATGGGTCAGTAGGTGGTGTCATTCTCTCTGACTCCCTGACTCAAACCCAGAGAGGGGACTACTATGAGCTGTTAGAGCAGTTCTCCCCCCTGTTCTCCCTTACTTCTGGACTAACCCACCGCTGTGTACATGACATTGACACAGGTGACAGTGCCCCTGTAAAGAACAAGATTTACAGGTTGTCAGATAAGGTGAAGGCCAGCATCAAGGAGGAGGTCTCCAAGATGTTGACTTTGGGGGTTATTGAGAAATCCAGTAGTCCCTGGGCCAGCCCTGTGGTATTGGTTCCCAAGGCTACTGCCCCAGGTGCGAAACCAGAACTCCGGTTCGGTGTGGACTACCGGGGTCTCAATTCAGTCACCCGGACTGATGCTCACCCCATCCCCCGAGCGGATGAGCTCGTTGACAGGCTAGGCGCTGCCAAGTTCCTGAGTACGTTCGATCTTACTTCTGGGTACTGGCAGATTGGCCTGACTGAGGGGGCTAAAGAAAGATCTGCTTTTTCCACCCCTGATGGCCATTACCAATTCCGGGTGATGCCATTTGGGCTGAAAAATGCCCCTGCTACCTTCCAACGGTTGGTTAACGGGGTCCTAGCTGGTAAAGATGCCTTCTGTGCAGCGTACCTAGATGACATAGCTGTCTACAGTTCCAGCTGGGAGGAACACCTGCTCCACCTCAAGGAGGTGCTTCAGGCCCTGCAACAGGCAGGCCTGACTATCAAGGCTAGTAAGTGCCAGATTGGGCAGGGTTCCGTGGTGTACTTGGGACACCTAGTAGGTGGTGGAAGGGTGCAGCCGCTCCAGGCCAAGATTGAAACTATCAAGGCCTGGCAACCACCTAAAACAAAGACTGAGGTGAGAGCCTTTTTGGGCCTCACTGGATACTACCGCCGGTTCGTCAAGGGCTATGGTACCATTGTGTCCCCCTTGACAGAACTCACTTCCAAGAAACAACCTAGGTTGGTGAATTGGACAGAGGCCTGTCAGAAAGCCTTTGATTCTCTGAAGGAAGCCATGTGCACGGCCCCCGTGCTCAAGGCCCCTGACTACTCCCAGGAATTTATTGTTCAGACAGACGCTTCAAAGCATGGCATAGGGGCTGTTCTAGCACAGCTGAATGAGGAGGGCGCAGACCAACCAGTAGTCTTTATTAGCAGAAGACTATTACCACGGGAACAAAGGTGGAGTGCTATTGAGAGAGAAGCATTTGCTGTGGTCTGGGCACTGAAGAAGCTAAGACCCTAACTGTTTGGGACTCACTTCCGGGTTCAGACAGACCACAGGCCCCTCAGATGGCTCAAGCAGATGAGGGGTGAGAATCCAAAACTCTTGAGGTGGTCCATTTCCCTACAGGGGATGGACTTTACGGTGGAGCATCGCCCAGGGGTTGACCACACCAATGCTGATGGTCTCTCCAGATACTTCCGCCTTAGCGATGAGAGCTCCCAGGAGGTCGGGTAGCTCTCCCCACTTTCAGCTGGGGGAGACACATGTTAGACCTTACATGCCTTAGTGTGGTCACCCCTAACTTTTTGCCTGCCTCCCTCCACTTTTTGGACCCTGTTTTGCTGGATTTTAGACTCTGCGCACTTTACCACTGCTAACCAGTGCTAAAGTGCATATGCTCTCTCCCTTTTTAAACATGGTAACTTTGGATCATACCTGATTGGACTATTTAATTTACTTATAAGTCCCTAGTAATGTGCACTATATGCGCCTAGGGCCTGTAGATTAAATGCTACTAGTGGACCTGCAGCACTGGTTGTGCCACCCACTTAAGTAGCCCCCCTTAACCTTGTCTCAGGCTTGCCAGTGCAAGGCCTGTATGTGCAGCTTCACTGCCACTTCGACTTGGCATTTAAAAGTACTTGCCAAGCCTAGAACTCCCCTTTTTCTACATATAAGTCACCCCTAATGTGTGCCCTAGGTAACCCCTAGAGCAGGGTGCTGTGTAGGTAAAAGGCAGGACATGTACCTGTGTAGTTATATGTCCTGGTAGTGTAAAACTCCTAAATTCGTTTTTACACTACTGTGAGGCCTGCTCCCTTCATAGGCTAACATTGGGGCTGCCCTCATACATTGTTGAAGTGGCAGCTGCTGATCTGAAAGGAGCAGGAAAGTCATATTTAGTATGTCCAGAATGGTAATACAAAATCCTGCTGACTGGTGAAGTCGGATTTAATATTACTATTCTAGAAATGCCACTTTTAGAAAGTGAGCATTTCTTTGCACTTAAATCTTTCTGTGCCTTACAATCCACGTCTGGCTGGGCTTGGTTGACAGCTCCTTGTGCATTCACTCAGACACACCCCAAACACAGGGTACTCAGCCTAACTTGCATACATCTGCATTTTGAATGAGTCTTCCTGGGCTGGGAGGGTGGAGGGCCTGCTCTCACACAAAGGACTGCCACACCCCCTACTGGGACCCTGGCAGACAGGATTGAACTGAAAGGGGACCTGGTGCACTTCTTAGCCACTCTTTGAAGTCTCCTCCACTTCAAAGGCACATTTGGGTATAAAACAGGGCCTCTGCCCTACCTCAACAGACACTTGCTGGAGAAGAAACCTGAACCAGAAACTACACCCTGCCAAGAAGAACTGCCTGGCTGCTCAAAGGACTCACCTGTCTGCTTTCTACAAAGGATTGCTGCCTTGCTGTTGGCCTGCTGCCTTGCTGAACTCTTGCCTGGCTGTGAAAGTGCTCTCCAAGGGCTTGGATAGAGCTTGCCTCCTGTTCCCTGAAGTCTCAGGACCAAAAAGACTTCTCTTTTTCACTTGGACGCTCCATGCGCCGAAATTTTCGACGCACAGCTTGCTCCGCGGCGAGAAAAACGCCGCACACTGATGGTGATTGACGCGATGCCTTCGGGACGACCGGAACTTTGACGCACGGCTTCGCAAGGACAATGCCGCCCGACCTCCGGAGGAGAAATCGACGCGACGCCTGCCGTGAGATCGAAATTTCAATGCGCAGCCCCACAGAACGCCGCGCAGCCGGAAAGCAAGCAGGAAAATCCACGCACAGACCCGGGACATCTGGTAATCCCCGCGATCCACAGAAAGAGACTGTCCGCGCGCCGGAAAACGACGCACGACTTCCCCGCGTGGAAAATAACAACGCAAGTCCGTGTGTGCTGGGGAGAAATCGACGCACACACCATTTTTCCACGTATCTCTTCTTTTGTGGCCCTCTGAGGAGATTTTCCACTCCAAAACCAGGTACTTTGTGCTTGAAAGAGACTTTGGGCCTGATTACAACTTTGGAGGAGGTGTTAATCCGTCCCAAAAGTGACGGTAAAGTGACGGATATACCACCAGCCGTATTACGAGTTTCATAGGATATAATGGACTTGTAATATGGCTGGTGGTATATCCGTCACTTTACCGTCACTTTTGGGACGGATTAACACCTCCTCCAAAGTTGTAATCAGGCCCTTTGTTTGCTTTTTAAAGACTTAAGACATTTCATATCACTTTTCAGTGATACCTCTACAAATTCACATTGCAACTTTATTCGTTTTGACCTACAATTATCCTGATAAATATTATATATTTTTCTAAACACTGTGTGGTGTATTTTTGTGGTGCTATATGGTGCTATTGTATGATTTATTGCACAAATACTTTACACATTGCCTTCTAAGTTAAGCCTATCTGCTCGTGCCAAGCTACCAGAGGGTGGGCACAGGCTAATTTTGGATTATGTGTGACTTACCCTGACTAGAGTGAGGGTTCTTGCTTGGACAGAGGGTAACCTGACTGCCAACCAAAAACCCAATTTCTAACACCATGTATACCAGGCTTGGTTACTATTTTGGAACTTATAGCCAAAGCAGGCCACTGACTAGGCGCTTTATATTAATGTGCTTAACGGCCACTTTTCTTTTGTAAATAAAATAATTTCTCCCACTCTGGCAGCAACAGTGGGGACAGCAGGGGCCCTGATAGCAATTAAAACACATAAAGACCTGTGAACTGATGAATGGTCTTTTGAAGACCTGCAAAGATTACTTTGGATGAGGTGAAGTCTGAGTCGTAAGCTCCCGCCCATCCCCAGCCCACGACAGCTCACAAACAGCCTGTGCACTCCACAGCAGGGCAACTGGAGATGATGGGAGGGGAGGGGGTCTGAAGTCCTTTCAGCCTAATGGGCATTGCGCACCTCTGCGGACTCTTTGGGCAGATCTACGAGCCCCTAGCTCTGCCTTAATGTCACCTTAGTGTTATCTTTATGACGCTAAGGCAGGCCATCACCAGCGCCATATTTACAAAGTGCAACCCCTTGCGCCACATTATGCCTGCGTCAGGCATAATGTATGCAAGGGGGCCATTCCCATGCAAGGAGGCCCCAAAAAATTTTGCAGTGAAATTTACAACATTTCACTGCGCCATTTTTTCTGTCATTTTTAATACGTGCTCAGGGCAGGTGTAAAAGTGACACACCCATAATAATCTATGGGCCTACCTGTGCTTTGCTGCATTAGTGTCAACATTTTTGACGCTAATGCAGCAAAGCGCCACAACAGCATCAAAAATGTAGAGACTGTTGTGGTAACAACTGCCAGGGTGCACCCTATTGTAAATACAGCACAACCATGGTGTTGCTGGAGGGGAATGGGAATGCAAGAAAGTGGCGCATCAAGATCGATGCGCCACTTTTTTGTAAATCTGCCCCTTTTTTTTAACACTGACGCAGCACCTAGCTCTACCTGCAGGAACCTAACATTTCAGCACTGTGCAGAGGCTTGGGAACATGTCATTTTAACAGTGATGCTGAGACTGTCCACATGTGTAGAAGGGATTTTGTATAAGTATTGGTACAGTACCTGTTACAGCACTTAATTTTTGCTTCTCTGGTGATCTCTAATGCCGCACAGGTCCTGTCCTACCACCCCAGGACCTAGTAATCCATTAAAAAGTGAGGGAGAGGATGTTGCGTAACAGCCAGAGCTGCTGACTTTAGAGCGGGGAACTAGGTTTGTGTCTCAGTATTGTCTCAACATCCTGTGATTCTAGGCAAATCACTTAGGGTCTCATTACCCTTAGTGGTCTTGAGCCCACCAGCCTCGGAGTGGCGGTCAGGACTGCCGCTGCTGTGGCGGTCTGACCATAACATTACGACCCTGGCGGTCAGACCGCCAGCGTACTACCATCACTGCCAGGATTGATGATCCCAACGGGCTGACATCGGACAGGGCGGCACTGCTGAATACGACCTGGTTCTCTGCCAGCCTTTTCATGGCGGTATCACTGCCATGAAAAGGCTGGCAGAGGACAGGTGCAGGGGGCCACTCACTTGGCATGGGCAGCAACGCTTTGCAGGCAGTGAGCATTGCAAGGGTGCTGGTGCCCTCTGCGGTAGCAGCATTTCCACTGGCTCGATTACGAGCCGGCGACAATGGTGCTGGCATTTTCCCGCTGGGCTGACTGGTGGAAACCTTGGTTTCTGCCCATCAGCCCAGTGGCAAAGTCGTAATTGATCCGGGGTGGAGGTAGCCAGTATAGCGGCAACCTCTCCATCGGAAGTTTGGCGGACAGGTCTTCCCATCCACCAAAATGCTAATCAGGCCTTAATCTCCTTGTGCCTAGCAAAAATGAATGTGTCCTTGTGTAACAAAACGGATGCTCATGCAAAGCACTACAATACCTTCAGGTCGAGTCTGCACTATAGAAGAACTGTAAAAACAAAAAGTAAAAGCTGCTACATGGACCGCTGGGACTGACTGCAAACAACACTGCAGAAATGACACATGAGACTACAGCTCCAGCACCTCACATGCTGGCACTGGCAGGGATTCTAACATTCTTTATGCCACAAGAACAATTCTAGCCCCATGAGGACAGAAAGTCACTTGCTAGCTGCCATAACAAGAAGCTACTGGCTAGCAGCATGTGATTGTGCAGGGGCTGCAGTTTCTTCCTTCACCAAATGCAAACCAGCCTGGCCAGCCATGCCCACACAAGTGACTATTGCTAGTGCGGATGTACTGCATAGTATGGCCCTCTCACCACCCAAAACAACATTATTTGAAAACCATCATTTTGAATCTAACCTGAATGAGCTGTGCTGTGTCCTAAAAAATATGATGGGGAACCACGAGCCAGACTAAGGGCCGCAAACAAACTACCACGGGTTGCAACGAGTTGCATAGGGGTCTCATTTGGGACCACTGGGGACCCCAACTGACGTCCATGAGAGCTAACGATAAAAACTGTAATGATGGGGCTCAAAGAAACCAAACGGTGCAAAGGATGGTATGGAATTGAATTAAGTTAAGAAGTACACTTCCTGGGCAGCCCAGATAGAAGTTGTATAGAACAATTTAAATTGTTGGTAATATCCAGATTCATCCCTACAGTGATTAAATAGAAAAAAGAAAAAAAATTATGAGGGGTAGGAAACGAACCGTGCTGCACACAACTTGAAGGCCCTTTAAATGATCATGCAAGGGTCGCATACTGAAAACGTACCAAGCAGTTTAATTGCACCCCAGTCAGAAGTTGGATTAGAAAGTTCTAGCAGCCTTTGCAAACTCCATAAGATCAAGATAAAGCTCCTTAATGTGTCTTGAGAGAGGTAGCGACTTAAAAAGATGAGCTACCACAAATTAAAGAAAGGCATTTGTAGGACACAAGAGAAATATAATTACTTTTTAGGTTTACCAACCAAGCCAAACAGAACCATGCATCACAATAAAAAATAAAGTTTGCAATATAAAACGGGCTTTGGCCTGATAAGGACCTGTGATGTACAGAGTGCATAAAATGGCTGATGGACATGAATTCTGCATTGTATAGGAGCTGGCCAATATTTTGCTACAAAAGAAGACAGTTGATTTAAAATATGTACTGAACACACTGGCTGCCATAAAGATATTAATAGATGCTATGCTAACCATGCTAACCATTGGCCACAAGGATAATATCTCGACTTAGACAGTTTCCTCGTATAACTTACATGATAACATTGAAAACACCTCTCTTCAATTCAGTTATGTCATGGGCTGTTACCTCTGATCGGCCTCGACTCAATTTTGTTTGTCAAATTTCCCTTTATATACTCACGTTATGTGCATTTGAATGCCTACCAGGAGGAAAGTGAACACTTCGTTCTAAAGTTCCAACACAATCTTTAAGTTCAGTATTCACCTGAATTATAAATTGCCTCAACCCTCACTAAAAAACATTTAGCATGGACTGGCTGTAAATCTCAAGCCTAATGTACTTGTGTGTTCCCCCTCCTGTGCCGGGCCTTTTTTTGCCTATTTGGGGTAGTTCGCGCTTAGGCCCTCATAACTTTTTGTCCACATAAGCTAACCAAGCCAAATTTGCGTCCTTTTTTTCCAACATCCTAGGGATTCTAGAGGTACCCAGACTTTGTGGGTTCCCTTGAAGGAGGCCAAGAAATTGGCCAAAATACAGTGAAAATTTCGTTTTTTTCAAAAAAATTGGAAAAAGTGGCTGCAGAAAAAGGCTTGTGGTTTTTCCCCTGAAAATGGCATCAACAAAGGGTTTGCAGTGCTAAACTCAGCAGCTTCCCAGCTTTCAGGAACAGGCAGACTTGAATCAGAAAACCCAATTTTTCAACACAATTTTGGCATTTTACTGGGGCATACCCCATTTTTGCAGTTTTTTGTGCTTTCAGCCTCCTTCCAGTCAGTGACAGAAATGGGCATGAAACCAATGCTGGATCCCAGAAACCTAAACATTTCTGAAAAGTAGACAAAATTCTGAATTCAGCAAGGGGTCATTTGTGTAGATCCTACAAGGGTTTCCTACAGAAAATAACAACTGAAAAAGAAAAATATTGAAATTGAGGTGAAAAAAACATAAATGTTTCTCTACGTTTTACTCTGTAACTTTTCCCTGCAATGTCAGATTATCGAAAGCAATATACCGTTACGTCTGCTGGACTCCTCTGGTTGCGGGGATATATAGGGCTTGTAGGTTCATCAAGAACCCAAGGAACCCAGAGCCAATAAATGAGCTGCACCCTGACGTGCGTTTTCAATCTATACCGGGTATAAAGCAATTCATTTGCTGAAATATAAAGAGTAAAAAATTACTATCAAGAAAACCTTTGTATTTCCAAAAAGGGCACAAGATAAGGTGTTGAGGAGCAGTGGTTATTTGCACATATCTGAATTCCGGGGTGACCAAACTAGCATGTGAATTACAGGGCATTTCTCAAATAGATGTTTTTTTTACACACTCTCCTATATTTGGAAGGAAAAAATGTAGAGAAAGACAAGGGGCAATAACACTTGTTTTGCTAATCTATGTTCCCCCAAGTCTCCCGATAAAAAAGATACCTCACTTGTGTGGATAGGCCTAGCGCCCGCGACAGGAAACGCCCCAAAGCGCAACGTGGACACATCCAAATTTTTGGAAGAATACAGAGGTGTTTTTTGCGAAGTGCCTACCTGTAGATTTTGGCCTCTAGCTCAGCCGGCACCTATGGAAACCTACCAAACCTGTGCATTTCTGAAAACTAGAGACCTAGGGGAATCCAAGGAGGGGTGACTTGCGGGGCTCGGACCAGGTTCTGTTACCCAGAATCCTTTGCAAACCTCAAAATTTGGCTAAAAAAACACATGTTCCTCACATTTCTGTGGTAGAAAGTTCTGGAATCTGAGAGGAGCTACAAATTTCCTTCCACCCAGCGTTCCCCCAAGTCTCCCGATAAAAATGACACCTCACTTGCGTGGGTAGGCCTAGCGCCGGCGACAGGAAACACCCCAAAGCGCAACGTGGACACATCCTAAATTTTGGAAAAAAACAGAGGTGTTTTTTGCGAAGTGCCTACCTGTAGATTTTGGCCTCTAGCTCAGCCTGCACCTAGGGAAACCTACCAAACCTGTGCATTTCTGAAAACTAGAGACCTAGGGGAATCCAAGGAGGGGTGACTTGCGGGGCTCGGACCAGTGTCTGTTACCCAGAATCCTTTGCAAACCTCAAAATTTGGCTAAAAAAACACATGTCCCTCACATTTCTGTGGCAGAAAGTTCTGGAATCTGAGAGGAGCTACAAATTTCCTTCCACCCAGCGTTCCCCCAAGTCTCCCGATAAAAATGATACCTCACTTGCGTGGGTAGGCCTAGCGCCGGCGACAGTAAACACCCCAAAGCGCAACGTGGACACATCCTAAATTTTGGAAAAAAACAGAGGTGTTTTTTGCGAAGTGCCTACCTGTAGATTTTGGCCTCTAGCTCAGCCTGCACCTAGGGAAACCTACCAAACCTGTGCATTTCTGAAAACTAGAGACCTAGGGGAATCCAAGGAGGGGTGACTTGCGGGGCTCGGACCAGGTTCTGTTACCCAGAATCCTTTGCAAACCTCAAAATTTGGCTAAAAAAACACATGTTCCTCACATTTCTGTGGTAGAAAGTTCTGGAATCTGAGAGGAGCTACAAATTTCCTTCCACCCAGCGTTCCCCCAAGTCTCCCGATAAAAATGATACCTCACTTGCGTGGGTAGGCCTAGCGCCGGCGACAGGAAACACCCCAAAGCGCAACATGGACACATCCTAAATTTTGGAAAAAAACAGAGGTGTTTTTTGCGAAGTGCCTACCTGTAGATTTTGGCCTCTAGCTCAGCCGGCACCTAGGGAAACCTACCAAACCTGTGCATTTCTGAAAACTAGAGACCTAGGGGAATCTAAGGAGGGGTGACTTGCGGGGCTCGGACCAGGTTCTGTTACCCAGAATCCTTTGCAAACCTCAAAATTTGGCTAAAAAAACACATGTCCCTCACATTTCTGTGGCAGTAAGTTCTGGAATCTGAGAGGAGCTACAAATTTCCTTCCACCCAGCGTTCCCCCAAGTCTCCCGATAAAAATGACACCTCACTTGCGTGGGTAGGCCTAGCGCCGGCGACAGGAAACACCCCAAAGCGCAACGTGGGCACATCCTAAATTTTGGAAAAAAACAGAGGTGTTTTTTGCGAAGTGCCTACATGTAGATTTTGGCCTCTAGCTCAGCCGGCACCTAGGGAAACCTACCAAACCTGTGCATTTCTGAAAACTAGAGACCTAGGGGAATCCAAGGAGGGGTGACTTGCGGGGCTCGGACCAGGTTCTGTTACCCAGAATCCTTTGCAAACCTCAAAATTTGGCTAAAAAAACACATGTCCCTCACATTTCTGTGGCAGAAAGTTCTGGAATCTGAGAGGAGCTACAAATTTCCTTCCACCCAGCGTTCCCCCAAGTCTCCCGATAAAAATGATACCTCACTTGCGTGGGTAGGCCTAGCGCCGGCGACAGGAACCACCCCAAAGCGCAACGTGGACACATCCTAAATTTTGGAAAAAAACAGAGGTGTTTTTTGCGAAGTGCCTACCTGTAGATTTTGGCCTCTAGCTCAGCCGGCACCTAGGGAAACCTACCAAACCTGTGCATTTCTGAAAACTAGAGACCTAGGGGAATCCAAGGAGGGGTGACTTGCGGGGCTCGGACCAGTGTCTGTTACCCAGAATCCTTTGCAAACCTCAAAATGTGGCTAAAAAAACACATGTCCCTCACATTTTTGTGGCAGAAAGTTCTGGAATCTGAGAGGAGCTACAAATTTCCTTCCACCCAGCATTCCCCCAAGTCTCCCGATAAAAATGATACCTCACTTGCGTGGGTAGGCCTAGCGCCGGAGACAGGAAACACCCCAAAGCGCAACGTGGACACATCCTAAATTTTGGAAAAAAACAGAGGTGTTTTTTGCGAAGTGCCTACCTGTAGATTTTGGCCTCTAGCTCAGCCGGCACCTAGGGAAACCTACCAAACCTGTGCATTTCTGAAAACTAGAGACCTAGGGGAATCCAAGGAGGGGTGACTTGCGGGGCTCGGACCAGGTTCTGTTACCCAGAATCCTTTGCAAACCTCAAAATTTGGCTAAAAAAACACATGTCCCTCACATTTCTGTGGCAGAAAGTTCTGGAATCTGAGAGGAGCTACAAATTTCCTTCCACCCAGCGTTCCCCCAAGTCTCCCGATAAAAAATATACCTCACTTGCGTGGGTAGGCCTAGCGCCGGCGACAGGAAACACCCCAAAGCGCAACGTGGACACATCCTAAATTTTGGAAAAAAACAGAGGTGTTTTTTGCGAAGTGCCTACCTGTAGATTTTGGCCTCTAGCTCAGCCGGCACCTAGGGAAACCTACCAAACCTGTGCATTTCTGAAAACTAGAGACCTAGGGGAATCCAAGGAGGGGTGACTTGCGGGGCTCGGACCAGGTTCTATTACCCAGAATCCTTTGCAAACCTCAAAATTTGGCTAAAAAAACACATGTCCCTCACATTTTTGTGGCAGAAAGTTCTGGAATCTGAGAGGAGCTACAAATTTCCTTCGACCCAGCGTTCCCCCAAGTCTCCCGATAAAAATGATACCTCACTTGCGTGGGTAGGCCTAGCGCCGGAGACAGGAAACACCCCAAAGCGCAACGTGGACACATCCTAAATTTTGGAAAAAAACAGAGGTGTTTTTTGCGAAGTGCCTACCTGTAGATTTTGGCCTCTAGCTCAGCCGGCACCTAGGGAAACCTACCAAACCTGTGCATTTCTGAAAACTAGAGACCTAGGGGAATCCAAGGAGGGGTGACTTGCAGGGCTCGGACCAGGTTCTGTTACCCAGAATCCTTTGCAAACCTCAAAATTTGGCTAAAAAAACACATGTCCCTCACATTTCTGTGGCAGAAAGTTCTGGAATCTGAGAGGAGCTACAAATTTCCTTCCACCCAGCGTTCCCCCAAGTCTCCCGATAAAAATGATACCTCACTTGCGTGGGTAGGCCTAGCGCCGGCGACAGGAAACACCCCAAAGCGCAACGTGGACACATCCTAAATTTTGGGAAAAAACAGAGGTGTTTTTTGCGAAGTGCCTACCTGTATATTTTGGCCTCTAGCTCAGCCGGCACCTAGGGAAACCTACCAAACCTGTGCATTTCTGAAAACTAGAGACCTAGGGGAATCCAAGGAGGGGTGACTTGCGGGGCTCGGACCAGGTTCTGTTACCCAGAATCCTTTGCAAACCTCAAAATTTGGCTAAAAAAACACATGTCCCTCACATTTCTGTGGCAGAAAGTTCTGGAATCTGAGAGGAGCTACAAATTTCCTTCCACCCAGCGTTCCCCCAAGTCTCCCGATAAAAATGACACCTCACTTGCGTGGGTAGGCCTAGCGCCGGCGACAGGAAACACCCCAAAGGGCAACGTGGACACATCCTAAATTTTGGAAAAAAACAGAGGTGTTTTTTGCGAAGTGCCTACCTGTAGATTTTGGCCTCTAGCTCAGCCGGCACCTAGGGAAACCTACCAAACCTGTGCATTTCTGAAAACTAGAGACCTAGGGGAATCTAAGGAGGGGTGACTTGCGGGGCTCGGACCAGGTTCTGTTACCCAGAATCCTTTGCAAACCTCAAAATTTGGCTAAAAAAACACATGTCCCTCACATTTCTGTGGCAGAAAGTTCTGGAATCTGAGAGGAGCTACAAATTTCCTTCCACCCAGCGTTCCCCCAAGTCTCCCGATAAAAATGACACCTCACTTGCGTGGGTAGGCCTAGCGCCGGCGACAGGAAACACCCCAAAGCGCAACGTGGACACATCCTAAATTTTGGAAAAAAACAGAGGTGTTTTTTGCGAAGTGCCTACCTGTAGATTTTGGCCTCTAGCTCAGCCGGCACCTAGGGAAACCTACCAAACCTGTGCATTTCTGAAAACTAGAGACCTAGGGGAATCCAAGGAGGGGTGACTTGCGGGGCTCGGACCAGTGTCTGTTACCCAGAATCCTTTGCAAACCTCAAAATTTGGCTAAAAAAACACATGTCCCTCACATTTCTGTGGCAGAAAGTTCTGGAATCTGAGAGGAGCTACAAATTTCCTTCCACCCAGCGTTCCCCCAAGTCTCCCGATAAAAATGATACCTCACTTGCGTGGGTAGGCCTAGCGCCGGCGACAGTAAACACCCCAAAGCGCAACGTGGACACATCCTAAATTTTGGAAAAAAACAGAGGTGTTTTTTGCGAAGTGCCTACCTGTAGATTTTGGCCTCTAGCTCAGCCTGCACCTAGGGAAACCTACCAAACCTGTGCATTTCTGAAAACTAGAGACCTAGGGGAATCCAAGGAGGGGTGACTTGCGGGGCTCGGACCAGGTTCTGTTACCCAGAATCCTTTGCAAACCTCAAAATTTGGCTAAAAAAACACATGTCCCTCACATTTTTGTGGCAGAAAGTTCTGGAATCTGAGAGGAGCTACAAATTTCCTTCCACCCAGCGTTCCCCCACGTCTCCCGATAAAAATTATACCTCACTTGTGTGGGTAGGCCTAGCGCCCGCAACAGGAAACACCCCAAAGCGCAACGTGGACACATCCTAAATTTTGGAAAAAAACAGAGGTGTTTTTTGCGAAGTGCCTACCTGTAGATTTTGGCCTCTAGCTCAGCCTGCACCTAGGGAAACCTACCAAACCTGTGCATTTCTGAAAACTAGAGACCTAGGGGAATCCAAGGAGGGGTGACTTGCGGGGCTCGGACCAGGTTCTGTTACCCAGAATCCTTTGCAAACCTCAAAATTTGGCTAAAAAAACACATGTCCCTCACATTTTTGTGGCAGAAAGTTCTGGAATCTGAGAGGAGCTACAAATTTCCTTCCACCCAGCGTTCCCCCACGTCTCCCGATAAAAATTATACCTCACTTGTGTGGGTAGGCCTAGCGCCCGCAACAGGAAACACCCCAAAGCGCAACGTGGACACATCACAGAAAACAGACCTGTTTTTAGCAAAGTGCCTACCTGCAGATTTTGGCCTGTAGCTCAGCCGCCACCTAGGGAAACCTACCAAACCTGTGCATTTCTGAAAACTATAGACCTAGGGGAATCCAAGATGGGGTGACTTGTGTGGCTCGGACCAGGTTCTGTTACCCAGAATCCTTTGCAAACCTCAAAATTTGGCTAAAAAAACACATGTTCCTCACATTTCTGTGGCAGAAAGTTCTACAATCTGAGAGGAGCCACAAATTTCCTTCCACCCAGCATTCCCCCACGTCTCCCGATAAAAATGATACCTCACTTGTGTGGGTAGGCCTAGCGCTCGCGACAGGAAATGGCCCAAAACACAACGTGGACACATCACATTTTTTCATAGAAAACAGTGCCTACGTGTGGATTTTGGCCTCTAGCTCAGCCGGCACCTGGGGAAACCTAGCAAACCAGCGCATTTTTGAAAACTAGAGACCTAGGGGAATCAAAGATGGGGTGATTTGCGGGGCTCTGACCAGGTTCTGTTACCCAGAATTCTTTGCAAACATCAAAATCTGGCTAAAAAACACTTTTTCCTCTCATTTCGGTGACAGAAAGTTCTGGAATCTGAGAGGAGCCACAAATTTCCTTCCACCCAGCGTTCCCCTAAGTCTCTCCATAAAAATGGTACCTCACTTGTGTGGGTAGGCCTAGCGCCCACAAAAGGAAATGGCCCAAAACACAACATATTTTTTCACAGAAAACAGAGGTGTTTTTTGCAAAGTGCCTACCTGTGGATTTTGGCCTCTAGCTCAGCCGGCCCCGGGGGGGGGGGGGGAAATGCCCTAAAATAAATTTGACCCCCCACCCCACCAAACCCCCACTGCCCAGGTGCGACCCTTGCCTACGGGGTTGCTACCCCTGCGTGACATTGGCGCCAAAAAACAAATTCCCGGTGCCTAGTGGTTTCTGCCCCCTTGGGGGCAGATTGACCTAAAATCGACCAATCTGCCCCCAAGGGGGGCAGAAATGGTCTAAACACAGTTTGCCCCCCAGGGGAGCGACCCTTGCCTGATGGGTCGCTCCCCATCTCTAAAAAAACAAACATACAAAAAAAAAAAACACACAAAAAAATATTGCCCTGGCGCCTAGAGGTTTCTGCCCCCACCTGTTGGCAGATCGGCCTAATAATAGGCCGATCTGCCCCCAGGGGGGGCAGAAATGGCCTAAAATAAATTTGCCCCCCGAACATCCACCCCCCGCCCCCGGAGCGACCCTTGCCTATGGGGTCGCTCCCCCTGCGTGACATTGGCGCCAAAAAACAAATCCCCGGTGCCTAGTGGTTTCTGCCCCCTTGGGGCAGATTGACCTAAAATCTATCAATCTGCCCCCAAGGGGGGCAGAAATGGTCTAAACACAATTTGCCCCCCAGGGGAGCGACCCTTGCCTGATGGGTCGCTCCCCATCTCTAAAAAAAACCAAACAAACAAAAAAAAAAACACACAAAAAGAATTTGCCCTGGCAACAAGAGGTTTCTGCCCCCAGGGGGGCAGAAATGGCCTAAAATAAATTTGCCCCCGAACACCCACTCCCCCCCCCCCCGGAGGGACCCTTGCCTACGGGGTCGCTCCCCCTGCGTGACATTGGCGCCAAAAAATAAATCCCCGGTGCCTAGTGGTTTCTGCCCCCTTGGGGCAGATTGACCTAAAATCTACCAATCTGCCCCCAAGGGGGACAGAAATGGTCTAAACACAATTTGCCCCCCAGGGGAGCGACCCTTGCCTGATGGGTCGCTCCCCATCTCTAAAAAAAACCAAACAAACAAAAAAAAAAACACAAAAAAAAAATGTGCCCTGGCAAGAAGAGGTTTCTGCCCCCCCTGGGGGCAGATCGGCCTAATAATAGGCCGATCTGCCCCCAGGGGGGGCAGAAATGGCCTAAAATAAATTTGCCCCCCGAACACCCACTCCCCCCCCCCCCCGGAGCGACCCTTGCCTACGGGGTCGCTCCCCCTGCGTGACATTGGCGCCAAAAAACAAATCCCCGGAGCCTAGTGGTTTCTGCCCCCTTGGGGCAGATTGACCTAAAATCTACCAATCTGCCCCCAAGGGGGGCAGAAATGGTCTAAACACAATTTGCCCCCCAGGGGAGCGACCCTTGCCTGATGGGTCGCTCCCCATCTCTAAAAAAAACCAAACAAAAAAAAAAAAACAAAAAAAAACAATTTGCCCTGGCAACAAGAGGTTTCTGCCCCCCCTGGGGGCAGATCGGCCTAATAATAGGCCGATCTGCCCCCAGGGGGGGCAGAAATGGCCTAAAATAAATTTGCCCCCCGAACACCCACTCCCCCCCCCCCCGGAGCGACCCTTGCCTACGGGGTCGCTCCCCCTGCGTGACATTGGCGCCAAAAAACAAATCCCCGGTGCCTAGTGGTTTCTGCCCCCTTGGGGCAGATTGACCTAAAATCGACCAATCTGCCCCCAAGGGGGGCAGAAATGGTCTAAACACAATTTGCTCCCCAGGGGAGCGACCCTTGCCTGATGGGTCGCTCCCCTTCTCTAAAAAAAAAACAATAAAAAAAACACCCAAAAAAAATTTGCCCTGGCGCCTAGAGGTTTCTGCCCCCCCTGGGGGTAGACCGGCCTAAAATAATTTTGCCCCCCCCACCCCTACCCCCCCGGGGAGCGACCCTTGACTACAAGGTCGCTCCCCTTGTGTGACGGCGCAAAAAAAAGATCCCTGGTGCCTAGTGGTTTCTGCCCCCCTTGGGGGCAGATTGACCTAAAATCGGCCGATCTGCCCCCAAAGTGGGCAGAAATGGCCTAAATACATTTTGCCCCTCCAGGGGAGCGACCCTTGTCCAAGGGGGTCGCTCCCCATCTGTAAAACAGAAAAACAAAAAAATCCCTGGTGCCTAGTGGTTTCTGCCCCCCTTGGGGGCAGATCAGCCGAATCAAAATAGGCTGATCTACCCCCCCAGGGGGGCAGAAATGGCCTAAAATAATCCCCCCCCACCCCCCCTCAGGGAGCGACCCTTGCCTAAGGGGTCGCTCCCCTTGCGTGAAATTCACGCAAAAAAAAAAAACTCCCTGGTGTCTAATGGTTTCTGCCCCCCTTGGGGGCAGATTGGCCTCATCAAAATAGGCCAATCTGCCCCCAAGGGGGGCAGAAATGGCCTAAATATAATTTGCCCCCTAGGGGAGCGACCCTTGCCTAAGGGGTCGCTCCCCACCTAAAAAAAAAAGAAAACATAACAAAAAGAAAAAAAAAAAAAAAAGATCCCTGGTGCCTAGAGGTTTCTGCCCCCCCTGGGGGCAGATCGGCCTAATAATAGGCCGATCTGTCCCCAGGGGGGGCAGAAAAGGCCTTCCCAAAAAATTGCCCCCCCTGGGAGCGACCCTTGCCAAAGGGGTCGCTTTGTTGCGTGACATACGTGCGCAAAAACAAACTCCCTGGTGTCTAATGGTTTCTGCCCCCCTTGGGGGCAGATTGGCCTTATCAAAATAGGCCAATCTGCCCCCAAGGGGGGCAGAAATGGCCTAAATATATATTGCCCCGTAGGGGAGCGACCCTTGCCTAAGGGATCGCTCCCCACCTAAAAAAAAAGAAATCATCACAAAAAAAATAAAAAAATAAAAATAAGGTCCCTGGTGCCTAGAGGTTTCTGCCCCCCCTGGGGGCAGATCGGCCTAATAATAGGCCAATCTGCCCCCAGGGGGGGCAGAAAAGGCCTTCCTAAAAAAATGCCCCCCTTTTGCCAATTTCAAGGAAAACAAAAAAAAATCCCTGGTGTCTAGTGGGGTTTCAAAAGCCGGATTGCAAGCAATCCGGCTTTTGAAACCTGTGAGAGACTTCAAAGGGAAGGAAATAAATTTCCTTCCCTTTGAAGCCTCTCGGGGCCTCCCCCATGGGATTGAAAAAGAAATGCAAAAGCATTTATTTTTCAATCGCGCTGGAAGCTCTGCTTCCAGCGCGATGGGGGAGACCCTGTGACTAATCAGCGCGCGCTCGCGCGCTGACGTCACAGGGGGGGTTGGGGGGGGTCGGGGGTGGGAGGGGAAGGGCTTCCCCTTCCATCCCTGACTTGGGGGGGTGGGGGGGAACCCCACAGAGGGAGCGAGAGCGCTCCCTCTTGGCTTTGTGCACAGGACGTAATGGTTACGTCCTGGGCACAGCAGCACTGTGCCTCAGGACGTAACCATTACGTCCTGGGCACAGAAGGGGTTAAGTGCAATTGTAAATAAATACGTTTTTATATTCCTCAATTTGTTTATGTACCATTTTAATTTTTCTTTCTCTCACAATGAAAAACAGTTTTCCAAAAGGTGATAAACAAAGAGTGGTGAGCAACGCTAAAATACTTTTTCAGATATTTTCAGACTTGATAAATTGTTGGGAAATGCAAACATACCCCTCACTCCTCTGCAAGAGGTGAGGATATCTTAGGGTGGAGTCGACGTTTTCCACCACTGGGCCCTCAGGTGTGGTCAAGGAGTGGTGCTTCAGGATACTGTGAGGAGGTAACCTTCAGGACTGCTAGAGTTTCTGCAGCTACCCAAGAAATGAGATTCTGCATGGAATGCAAGATCTCAATCTGGACGCAAACGCCATCTAACACATAACCTCCAGCTGGCAGGCTCATTGACAAGTATTACTTGCTGTGTTCCTGAGCACTTTTTAATTAATATCCAATTACTGCCAGTTCACCATGACTGAAGGTCATATAACCCATCATGTGTTACTCCTGTTAGCCACATTCAGTTAAATGCCAAGCCCTTTGGGTTGACAAATGCCTTTACAGCTTTCCAGAGGCTTATCAAACGTACTGATATGATAAGAGACGTCTATATTGCCTGAATGGTATCACTGTTTACGGATCGTGTTGGGACAATCACCTGTTGCATATTCAAGAAGTGCTTCAGGCCTATTTAGAGTCAAGTCTCATTTTTTTTATCAGGGACAGTTTCTGTGACACAGGACAAGGATTTGGCAAAGCAGGGATCCAGCCTCCCTAAGTGAAGCTAATGGTGATGGCCTTCCTAAGCCTCACTCGAAATTGAAGACACTTCAGAAGAATTATGAAGGGAGTTTACACAAAATAACCAATCCATATTGGTGATTTGAACACTACAGTGTGACAGGTCTTCAACATCCTGATCAAAGCTCTTTGCTCAGCTTCAGTACTGAAGGCCACTGATTATAGCAAAGAGGTCACAGAAGAGAAGCCACAGCACATGATATAGGGGTAGTCTTATCTTCGCAAGATGACAATCGTCAAGGTCATCCATGGCGTTCATATGATGATGCCACCCACTGAACACTGGGCCGCTGTGGAACATGAATCTGTTACTTCTGTAGGTTACATATATGGTTGATTCTCATTTCATTGTGCAGATTGAGCATAAACCCATGAGGTGGCTAAAGTAGATTAGGTGCAAGAGTACTAAATTGTTGAAGTGGTCAGTTTTTCATAGGAGAAGCATTTCATGGTGGGGCACCAACTTGATAAATGCCAAGTTACTACAGATGAACTTCTCAGGTTCTTCTGCTATAGGCAATGGAAACTCAAATATGGTTGGTTAGTTTTCTATTCATCCTCTGGGTTGTGGGGGTGTGCAAGTAACTTCATCTGCCTTATCATTTTTCCTCTGTGTTTTTCTTAAAATTTTGAACTTTTGGAGTTTGGTCTTGCAAGGGACAGATTGGCTGTTTGTACTGTAATGGTGGTAGTACAGGTTAAACTATATTATTATATAGAGATCATTGAGGAAACAAAACTGTTGAGCAGGGTAACTCATACTGACAGTATACACACACACCTCAAGCAGCTTAACATCTGTGCCAATGATTGACTTTATATATATATATATATAAATATATATATATCAAACCAAGGCCCTTTCAGGGTTAGAGTGACGCATAAATTATGCAAAAAACAAAGGAGAACTCTGGGAAGTTCCCAATTTAGGTGGAGAGCTGCTCTAGTAAGGAGCACTCTGCAACACCAGCGACACTCTAGATTTGCTCACCTCAAATATCTGCTTATCTAGCAATGTTTTTAAGCATAGGATCAGCACAGTGCTATCCTCACCGAGCTAGATAGTGACAAAGTCTTTTGCCATTTATACAGCAAAATCTTTAAGCATAGGATTGACATAGTGTCATCCTCGCCGAGCTGTAAAATGACAAAAGCCATTTACCACTCCAGGCACAGTATTACAGCTTTGGACTGGTCAAATACCATCCAAGCCAACCTGGAATGAGTAAAGCAACCCCTGACACGTGTTTCGCTCTCATTAGAGCTCTTCAGAGGTGTATAGCTTTGTCCAGACACAAGGGAGCACCCAGTATAAGTCAAACCAAGGCCCTTTCAGGGTTAGAGTGACGCATAAATTATGCAAAAAACAAAGGAGATAGTGTCATCCTCGTCATTTTATAGCTTGACAACGTATATAAATGTTAGTATGAAAAAACGAATGTGCAATCAGATCACTGTACTCACTGTGACATAGGACTACAGCCTCAGCCTACTGACTATCCTCATGTAGTCAGAAAATGGCCTAGGGTTGATTTAATTTCTGCTCAGAGGGGAATTGGCTTTGCAGTCCGTGCTACAGTGTTCCTATTAACAGAGGATCAAGAGTGGTTTATATATGGCTGTTTCCTGTATGAAGTGGTATGGTGGGCAAAAAAAACAATAGACTGGTTTGCAGCCTAGTGTAGTTATGGCTGATATTAATTCAAGCAATCTATTTACCTCTTTTGTGTTTTCTCAGTGATTTGTATATGTCACAGTGTGTTTGTAAGAGGATGCCTGCCAGCAGAGGATGCCACTGGAAATATTTGAGGGTATCTGTTGTTTGGTGAAACTTTCAGGGTCTCATTTGCTGTGCCACCCTGCGCCACGGGAAAGGCGAGAAATGGGATGTATCTATAAGACACGGTGCATTCCTGTCCTCTCCCCCTGCGCTGGTGCACTATTTGCTGCCATGTGCCAATGCAGGCGCCCTTGTACTATGATGCAAAGGTCTCCGCTATGTGTGGATGATTGTTACTGTGCAGGAAGTGACACCTTCCTGCACAAAAACAATCACAAGAGGTATTTTCCTCTTTCTATGTGTGCAGACGAACGTAGAACATATAGAAAGAGGAAACAATGGTCAGAAATAAAGATAGTTCTCCCTGTTGCATCACTCTTATGCCACCTCTGAGGTGGTGTAGGAATCTGACCCATCACTAGACTTGTAAATCTGAGAAATCCATCAGATTCCTTTGTGTCCCATGGGTCTTGCATAGGAACACCAAGCAACACCGATGGAACGTCCCTTTTACACAGTGTTATGCGTGAAAGGGGTCCATATTTAGAAGGACATCTAAAGCCTTGCAAGGAGGATTTGCATGGCCTTTTAAATTTGGGCTGGCACACTGTGCCACCTGAGCATCAAAACAAATGACACTTCAGTGGTCGTAAATGAGGCCCTCAGAGTCCTTCGATGAGATGACCAACATCATGAAGCTAACATTTAAGGGCCGACATTTTGTGCCATTCTACATTCTGCATTTGGCAGTTGAGGTTTCAGTTTGTAAAGCAGGGAAAGTGGTGCCATGCAGTCTTGGGTTTGTGCATGAGGTATGTTTTGAAGCTGAGGTCACTAATATCGAACTTAGGTATTTTACACTGTTGAGTTAATGCGTGACCTCATTCGGATTAATCTCGCCCAGCCATCTAAGAACATGGGCTCAGGTTTTACTAATGCTTTGCGCAGGGTTGGCATCACTTTTATGATGCCAACCTGGCACAAAGTGTTAGGATAGGATTTACTATCCAACGCAAATCGGGATTTGCCTTGGATAGTGTCCCAAAGTAA
Organism: Pleurodeles waltl; assembly: GCF_031143425.1. Taxonomy (NCBI): domain Eukaryota; kingdom Metazoa; phylum Chordata; class Amphibia; order Caudata; family Salamandridae; genus Pleurodeles; species Pleurodeles waltl. The sequence continues at coordinate 1,333,757,956 of NC_090447.1, read as the reverse complement.
GGTGAAGTTGGCTATGTGCTGTTTTGCATTACTTTGCATTAATGCAAATTCCATGAGTGTGCATGGGTGTTCCCTGGAACCTTTTATGGGTTTTGACACAACTCCATATCTACGAACATTGGTAGACAGGGATTTGTGCCAAAATCATAGTCCTACTAGAGACAGGCACAACAATGAGAACTGTTTTCAACTTTGCATGTGTGCCTCATTGTACAGAACACATAAAAAGTGTGAGAAGGCTTAACGTATAGCTTTTTTTTAAAGGGCTCCTTCTGGTACAAAACCTATACTTCAGAAAACACACACACCCTTGCACTATGGAGCAAGGATATGTGCGTTGTTGCACGCCTGCTAAACCTGCACCACCACTAGGGGAGAGAAAAATTGCACAAAAAGTTAGTATATTTGGATAATTTTTCTCTGTCTTTGAAGCAACGCAGCACAGCAATTTAGGTTCAGCATTGACTTGCATCAAACATTAGTAAATCTTGGCTCTGGTTGGTCATTTTAAAGTCGGATTAGGAAACCCTGTCTGAAGCAGGTCAGGAGCTCGAACAAATCACGGTTTTATGGGGGCCTTCTGTCACCCTAGACACGCTGCCTCTACTCCCACATCACCATGGAGAGATGCCCAGCTGTTATAGGGATGCACAGATGTTCTCCTCTATGACATGTACACTGGTCACCCACTTAATGTCGATGGCTGTGACTTCTTTGGTGTATCGTTCAAGGCTCCCTCCCTTGTGGGTGATATGTGGCAGCGCCACACCACTTGAAATGAACCAGTAGCCAGCGTTCCAATGGCTAATGCTATGCCAAAAATGTCATTATACAATATGGACTGCCGGCTTTATCGTTTTCCCTTATCCTTCAAAGTTACCCTTTTGTATTGACGTACTCCGCTTCAGAAGTTTCTCAGTACGCTAAAGCGAAATGTATCCATCTGCTCGGATTAATTGTTGCAGCTGGAGAGACTAATCTGAATTTATCTTTTCAAATCCCACACCGTGGGCTGTGACAAAAGGACACAAATGGATTTGGACATGAAGGTGCTCTTGACATGTTAATGCACAGACGGCGGGTGCAATTCCTTTCATCCTACTGCTGAAGGTACAGAATGTGCTTTCATATACACTAGAGGACATTGGGTACACACAAGAATGCTACCAATGCACGCTTTCAAGGCTAACAAAAAGCACCACTCTCAAAGCGCAGATCAAGTTAGAATTGTTGTCACAACCCTTATGTCTCATAGTGATAAATTGAAAAAAGTTACTTTTCAACCCTTATAATTGAGAGAATGCTCTTAAAAAGATTACTCAATGTCCTGAGCGGCCACGCAGCATATTTGTTAACAGTTTTCTAAAGATACAAAAAATAAACTTTACTTTATTCCCAACTCATAAATAATACAAAAATACATTACTATTTAATTTATTTACTTCCATTCTATACAAACTGAGAATGACACGTTAAAACTTGATTCGAATGGGACATTGGTCAACATTTGCCCTCTTTTTCTACATGAATGATATACTTATGTGGACGTAAATAAACAGAACCATATCTCAGGCATAACAAATGTACATAGGCAAAACAAATATGAATTTCTTTTATATCTAAACACACGTATTAAAAATACACTCCAGCCAACCCTTTGAGTAAGGCAAGCACCACATATGGCCAACCATTGGTACTGCAACACACTCCTATAGAATACAACGGATGCAGTGAATAATACTAACACCACCAATTGACTATTATAATATAAATGATACATTTTCTAAATTCAAATATTTTTTGTTATGTATATTTTTCAAAATTGTAATCTTAAAAATTACATTTTAATGTAACTTAACTGGGAACTACTTGCAACCAAGGTTGCTTGTTACAGTGAAAGTAATACTATAAGGGGAGGGAGTAACATTTCCAATTAATTTCATTTATTAAAATAAATTAGGAATATAACTTTAATTTAAATTATAATGAAATAGTATGTTGAGTTTTTGAACTGGAGTTTTGTGTCTTGTTAATTTGGAATGTTTTTTTTTTAGTATTTTCATTAATTAAATTAGTATTGTTAGAAATGGGGTCTCTAATTGGCAGAGATATACAGCCTTGTCCAAATAGGGATCACAATCCTATTCAGGGTAAGTCACACATATTCCAAATTATCCTGTGCCCACCCTTGGTAGCTTGCCACTGAGCAGTTAGGCTTAACTTAGAAGGCATTGTGCAAAGTATTTGTGCAGTAAGTCATGCAGTAACACAGTGAGAACACCACAAAAAGACACCACACAGGTTTTGAAAAATATAGGTTATTTATCTGATTAAATTAAGGTCAAAACAATCAAGATTTGATAATCACAAGTTGAAATATCACCTTTGTAATGATAAGAAGAGTCTTAAGTTCTTAAAAGCAACAATTGTCCTTTGCAACCACAAAGTACCTGGTTTGTGTCAAATTTACACACATGAGAACTGCAGAGGAGGAGATGCGTGGAAAAAGATAGGTGTGCGTCGGATTTCTGGGTGCACACGGACAATGTGTTGATTCTTTTCCACGCGGCAAGGGCTTTGCTTCTATTTCTGGCATGCAGGCTTGATTCCTCTTTGCGATGCAAGGTCTTTTGAGGCCCAGGGACAATGCGTGGAAATCCTGGGCGTGTGGGGAAAATCACAGCTGTTGCGTCAATCCGGCTCGGTGATGCGTTGATTCCGGTGGGCTGTGAGTCGAAGTTTCGGTCACAAGGTTGGCGCTGCGTCGATCTCCACTCAGGGAGCCTGGCTGCGTCATTCCGGTTCGGCGATGCAGGGATTTTCTCACTGCTGGACAGGCTGTGCATCGATTCCAGCCGGCTGTGAGCGGATCTTCGCCGCACAAGGAGTTTCTTTGCAGAGATGAAGTCATTTTGGCCCTGAGACTTCAGGAAACAGGAGGCAAGCTCAATCCAAGCCCTTAGACAGCAGTACTCAGCAGATTCAGAAGCCAGCAAGGCAGCAGGGCAACAGCAAGGCAGCAGTCCTTTGCAGCAAAGCAGTCCAGGTGAGTCTTTTGGGCAGCCAGGCAGCTTTTCTTGGCAGGTTGCAGGTTCTGGTGCAGAGTTTCTTGTTGGTATGGTCAGGGACCCAGTTTATATACCCAAAAGTGCCTTTAGAATGGAGGAGACTACAGAGAATGGGTTTGAAGTGCACAAGGTCCCCTTTCAGTACAACCCTGTCTGCCAGGGTCCCAGTAGGGGATTTGGCAGTCCTTTGTGTGAGGACAGGCCACTGTCCTTTGAAATGCAAGTGTCAGGCCCTCCACCCTTCCAGCCCAGGAAGACCCATTCAGTATGCAGATGTGTGCAGGTGTGACTGAGCATCCTGTGTTTGTGGTTGTCTGGGTGAAATGCACAAGGGAGCTGTCAACCAGCCTAGCCAAGATGTGGATTGGAGACAGTCTGTAAGGCACATAAGGATTTAAGTGCAGAAAAATGCTCGCTTTCTAAAAGTAGCATTTCTAAAATAGAAATATAAAATCCAACCCCACTAGTCAGCAGGATTTTGTACTACCATTCTGGCCATACTAAATATGACCTGTTTACCCCTTTCTAATCAGAATCTACCACTCAAACAGTTTATGAGGGTAGCCTTATGTTAGCCTATGAAAGGAGCAGGCCTCACAGCACTGAAAAACGAATTTAGGAGTTTTCCACTACCAGGACATATGAAAAACACACAGATATATGTCCTGCCTTTTACCCACACAGCACCTTAGGGGTGACTTATATGTATAAAAAGGGAAGTTTAAGTCTTGGCAAGTACTTTTAAATGTCAAGTCGAACTGGTAGTGTACCTGCACACACACAGTCCCTGCAATGGCAGGCCTGAGACATGGTTAAGGGGCTGCTTATGTGGGTGGCACAACCCGTGCTACAGGCCCACTAGTAGCATTCAATCTGAAGGCCCTGGGCACCTGTAATGAACTTTACTAGGGTCTTTCAAGTAGATCAAATATGCAAATTGGGGAAGAACCAATGTTACCATGTTTTAAGGGAGAGAGCATATGCACTTTAGCACTGGTTTGCAGTGATAAAGTGAGCAGAGTCCTAAAACCAGCAAAAACAGTGTCAACAAGTGGAAGGAGGCAGGCAAAAAGTTGGGGGTGACCAGCCTAAGACTGTCAGGTCTAACAAATATATATTCTTTTTTTAAAATGATTTTTATGTAACTTTATTAATGGTTCCCAATACTTTCTAGAGGGATTTCCCCCTTGGTTTCAGAAATCTCCACAAATATTGCATTCATATATTTGATTGTAGGAGTCGTCATTCCTTCATTTGAGTTTAAACATAGAGGAGATATCTGCAATGGAAAGGTCATTTCCACCCATGAGGATATCTTTGCTTAGGTCTACGTGAAGATCTCCATGTGCAAAGATCTCCCCATGTGAATGTACCTTTGGAATTAGGAACTAGGACATATGGATAGTAAAGTATCACCATTTTGGTCACCTAGCACTCTTAGGCCCATATTTATACTTTTTTAGCACTGCATTTGCGCTTCTTTTTGATGCAAAAATGGAGCAAACTTACAAAATACAATTGCATTTAGCAAGTTTGTGCCGTTTTTGAGTCAAAAAATGACGCAAATGTGGCACTAAAAAAGTATAAATATGGGCCCTAGTCCTAAACCCCATAGCTAGGGTTACATTTCAGGAGGCTATCAAAATATTTAGCAGAGCCTCAGCCCTTTTTTCAGATTACTAGATTCACACGTCATGGATGCGTGCTTGCACCCTTGCTGTTCATCTTGTATATAATTAAACTTGGCATCCATTTATCATCTTGTACATTAGATGTTCCTATGGTGCTGGGTACTCCTAGTACAATTTTGATATATGCAGATGAGGCAGTTCTATTGGCACACACACCTAGAGCCCTTTGGTCACTGGTCAGCTAATTTGTGAAAAAATCTTTTGATGCTCTTGGTCTTCCCCAGGTTTTCACTGAAATCGAAACGTGCTACAATGAGGAAGTGTGCTCAAACCTTGCTGTTACCACATGCATTGGAAAAAAGGGTCAGTGAAGAAATGTCAAAAACTCCCATCTCAACCAATGCGTTAGTGAATCATGAAAACATCCTTAGTAACGATCTACGCACTGGGAGAGCCAGATGGGAGTGCTCCTTATTGTTTCAATTTCGGGCACACACCGTTAAATACTTGTCTTTTCCTTTACACTTTTAGCGTAACCTAGAATTGCTTGCTTGTCCATTGCAATAACACTTTCCAAAACATAAATTCTACATTTTATCTTTTTCTGTGTTTTTTTCAGAAATATATATATGTTAAAAAAAAATTAATCTGTATATGATTGTCATATTTGTGAGTATTGTATGAATGTGTATTATTGTTTATGTATGTATATATGCTATATGCTGCTGCTTCATTTAGTACTTTTATGGTTGCACAGCAGTCAAATAAAGGTTTTTGACTTAACGACTACTAGATTCACTATTACTTGTTTACCATTACTTTTGCCCTTTTCTTTGTTCATATAGGGATTCTTAAGCATTAGGTTTTCAAACAGTAACCATTGCCAGCTCATAACAAAGCAACTCAATTTTGGCAGGATGACTGGAACCGTCCATTCTTCTGTGAAATGATCATTCTGAGGTCTTCAGGGCCTTGAGTGTTTCTGGTTGTTGCTTCGCTATCTACACCCTGCCTCTGTTTCCCCACATCGAGGTTCAAGCATGGCCCTTCCATCAGTCATTTTCAGCCAGCCAACACAGTACATGTAACCTCTATATATGACCATTCTCTTGTTGCCTTGGTCTTGGTGGCCCTGTCCACCAATTCTCTGATCTGCTGATATCTGGAAGCTTGAACCTCACTGACCTCATCGATCGTAAAAGCTGACTGTTCAGTTCATGGCACCGCATTGCTGCCTCTGAGTTTAGGCCTAGTAGCCTTGAAGTGCAAGCTGTTCTGTGGTGTTAATGCAAGTAGCAGAATTTCAGATGTATCCTCCACCAACAGCTCACTACGGCGTGACTCACATCATTTTTTTCTGAGAGTGTCACAACTCCATCTTGTGCCCTAGATCAGGTGTGTATTACTCATTGGCCTCATGTCATTCATTCTCCTTTGGCACCTTTGTTCTCTTGTCATTCCTTCCCCAATGGTGCCTTTCCAACTCTAGTACTCCATGGCTCCTTACCTCCCAGGAAGTCTGATCCCCCTCTGAACCAGCATCAGTGCTTGGCCTCCTAAGTCACCTGGATCTTCCTGCGTTCCTGTCCAGTGCAAGTTTCCTCACTGCACTCAACTCTAGTTTGCCCAGACCTTCAGTGCTCCAGCCCTACACAACTCTCATCCCTGCACTCATCTTCTGAGTCACCCGGAATTCTCAGCGCTCTAGTCTTCCAAGCATTCCTGATGATTCAATGATCCTGTTGCCTGGAACACTTTCAGTGTCTTCTTCATAAGCTACAATTTTGCCTCCTCTAGAGCATCTTGCACCAAGCCTCCTGCTAATTTTGGATTCCTGCTAAAGTACTAGACAATCCTAAGGTTAGTGCACAATAATCCTTTATAGTAGTAGTAGGTCTTTCTGTCAGCTTCTTCTAAGACTCTAGATTTCTGTTCCAGTTTCTTCTCTGTAATTTTCCTTCAGCATTCCTTGGTTGTCCTGCTCCAGATCCTCTCTCCAAACCTTGGCACCTGAACTGTTCTGCTCACAGACTAGAGACTGAATTTTGAATGAACCTTGTAACTTCAACCTATGTACCAAGTGTTACCTTGGGAGTGTCAGTAACTCCAAACCTATGTACAGAGTGTAACCTTGTTGTTCTAGCATACTGTGTGAGTGTCCCCAACTTCAGCCTATCTACAGAGTGTATCCTTGTTTCTAGTATATCTTGGGAGTGCCCCAAGGTTACATTAGATACTTAGATTGGAGTCTCCAACATATGGGAGTGCCAGAAAATCCAAATCCATGTTTTGAGTGCAACATTGTGAATGCCTAGTAACTCCAACCCTGTACCTAATGTTACCTTCTTCTGGGTATAACCTTGTTCTGAGCTTAACCTTGTTCAGAGTGTAACCTTGCTTGAGTATAACCCTGTTCTGTGTATAACCTTTTTCCGAGTATAACCTATGTACCGAGTGTAACCTAATTTTGTTTGGAACCTTGTCTCTAGAATACCCTGAGAGTTTGTTTAAACCCCAACCTATGTACAGAGAGCAACCTTGTTTCTAGTATGCCTTAAGAGTGTTCCCGACTCCAATCCATGCATCGAGTATACCCTTGGGAGTGGCAGTAACTCCAATCTATCTTCTGAGTTTACCCTGGGAGTGTCATAGGCACCAATCGGTATTTCAAGTTCTTACTCAAGAGTCTCAGTAGATTTTCATCCAAGAATCAGGGTATTCTGCTCTTATGATGTGATTCTGAAGAAACCTGTATGTGTTGGTTATTGAAGCAGTGCATTGTAAATTGTGTAGAAGCTTCTTGATGTATTGATGGTAATTGCCTGTTCTTGTTGTTACCAGTGTATTGCGTCTTCACAAAACCAGAGATACTGGTTGTTGGACCTGGCCCTTGTGGCATGTTCACCCCCTGACTTTTTGCCTAGTTCATCCTATTTTTTCTGACCTCTCGCTATTGGCTCTAGGACTCTGAGCACTTTATCACTGGTGACCAGTGCTAAAGTGCAGGTGCTCTCCCATCTAAAGTTGGTATGATTGGTTTATACCTAATTGGCATATTTAATTTACCTGTAAGGCCCTTGTACAGTGGTATCTCTATACCCAGGGCCTGTAAGTTAAATACTACTAGTGGGCCTGCAGCGCTGCTTGCGCCACCCACTGAAGTAGACTTTCAAACCTGTCTCAAGCCTGCTAGCGCAGGGCCTGTGTGTGCCGATTTCTGCCATAGGGACCTGGCATCTACATTTACTTGCCAGGCCCAGAACTCCCCTTTTACTACATGTAAGTCACCCCTAAAGTACACCCTAGCTAGCCCTATGGGCAGGATGCCATGTATGTAGAAGGCAGGACATGTGCCAGGTTGTGTGGCCTGTCCTTATAGTGACAAACTGCCTAACTTGGTGTCTCACTGCTGTGAGTGCTGCCTTCTCATAGGATTGCATTAGAAATGTCCTGCCTTATGTGTAAGGGGTGTTGTCTGATTTATGGGGGTTAGCATAGGCATGTTTGGTATGGTTGTGATGGTGATAATAAATGCTGCTTACTGGTGTGGGTGTATTTTTTATTACTATTACAGAAATGCCACTTCTAGAAAGTGTGCATTTAACAGTGTTTTGCAGCTTGACTCCACTCCACGTCTGGGCAGAGTGACAGTTGGGGCTTTGTGCATACTTTTCAGACAGCCTGTACACAGGGAGGGTGGAGGTATCACAGAGGTGCATCTGCATACTGAATAGTCTTCCTGGGCTGAGAGAAGGGAGAGGCGGGGCACACCTACATTTGTAAAGGCTGTGCCCTGGCCTCACACAATAGGGTCGTTTACCCGCCACTGCTGCTTAGAACCTGTGCTGGAGGAGAGAGGGGCACTCCCAGAACCAGTTGTAACTGGTTGGAACCTCCTCTCCCCACCATTGTAAAACACTGTAAGGACTGAGTATAAGTACAGGGGAATTTTCCCCACAATTTGGAGACTCTTTGAATCATCTTGGAACTGGACACAGAATGCTGGAAGGACTCACCAGGGACCGCCATGGACTGCTGCTGCCGTGCTGACCTGTGACCTGCCTGGTCACTGTAATGGACTAACACTTGCTTGCATCCTCTTTGCGCTGGCCTGTTGTTGTATCCTTTCCCCTGTGGGCCTTTTCTCTGAGCTTTGTCCCCAGGGGCAGGGTGCTGTGGCCCCTGACCCCCGCAACTACAGGAAGCATGAGGAGTGCTTCATTTTTGCTTTATAGCTAAAAACGTGTGTTGCGCTGTGAAGAGCACTCTATGCCTTTATGGAATTCACCGCTGCGACCCGGGCTAAAAATGAGGCCCTAGCGCTTAAAACGTGTGTTGCTGTGCCCCCGAGTTCACAGCCACAACCCGGGCTGTATTTTGTGCAGCGCCGGAGTCACACCACCATCCGTGCCCCCGGGACACAGGAAAATACAAAACAAGTAACTTGGAGCAGGCGTGCTCCTAGCGGTGCCCCCGGGGCAAGGATTGCTCCAAGGAGCGCCCCGGGGCATCAGGAGGCCCTTACTTGGGCCCAAACACAGCCGACACTCGCGCACCAGACCGGGTGCAGGCGAATGCCTTCCGGCGGCCCTAGGGGGAAGGAAGATCTCATCGGAGGTCTCCCTTTGGATCCCAGGGACGCTCTGGGAGCAGGACACGGGAAGCGAGGAAGAATCCCTCTCCCCTGCGCCCTACGTGAGGAGCGTGATCGCTCCTGAACCTTAAAGGTATTTCCCTGATTTTGCCCCCACCTTGAGGGCCAGTTGAGGCCCTGGGGGGCCCGCAGTGATCGGGGGCCCCAGGAGGGGCCCGTCCTCAAAACGGAGGGGGTACGTGGTGCCCCCTCCCTTCCAAAAAGTATTGCTTGACCTTGGCCCCCCCTCGTGAGGGCCGGTGGAGGTCTGGGAGGGCCCCCAGCAATTGTGGGCCCCAGGAGGGGCCCATCAGGAGTAGAGAGGGGGTGCGTGCCACCTCCATCTACCCCAGAGTTTTTAAGGAGGCACCCATGTTGCGCAGAGGAGGGCCGGGGCCCCTTCTTCGTTCCTTGGCACTGGAGGTGCCCCATCAGAAAGCCAGGTACTATCTAAAGACAGTATATAACCTAAGTTCTTTCTAGAGACTTTGAGGATTCATATATTGCCTACCTGTTTGTGATGACTTCATATGTGTATACAAATGTTCCTGTTATGGGCATAACATTCTAATATGTTTTTCTGACTTGCCATATGTTTTATAATGTTCCTAATATGGGCGTTTATGATATCCTTATGACAAGTGCTTTGGTGTAATAATGTGTTACCTGACTACTGCTTATGTTGCAGAATACTGAGTAACCTGTGTGTTATATGTGACTACTGCTAGTTTGCAGAGTAACTAATGCGCACCGTTCTGACAACTGCTAAGGTAGCAGGATACTACTGATATGTGATGTTTGGTCTAATAATTGCGTTGTGTACAATACAGTATATTTTCATATAACTGGGTGCTGTGTTTCCTTTGTGGTCGGGATAGTGCATCACGTGTGTTGTGTGTGTTGTGCAAATGCTTCACACATTGCCTCCGGGTTAGGCCTGACTGCTCGTGCCAAGCTACCAAGGGGGTGAGCAGGGGTTATCTTGGACGTGTAACTCCCTTGCCCTGATTAGAGTGGGTGGGTTCTGCCTGGCTGAGGTGCATACCCAGGCCAACCAGAAACCCCATTTCCAACACTGGTCCCGTAAACGTCTACCTTCACATACCCAGAAGGTCCCAGGAGTGACGCATCCTCTTAAGCAGAGTAGTACCGTCGCTGAGCAGAACCTGTACCATACGTTTTTTTTCTTATTTTGCCCCTTGTCCCTCTGGAAGCCGGCTGATCCAGGTGTACCTTCCTTGAGTACTTTGTCTTCCTGAAAGGGAGTGGAGGTCCAGCATCGGCTCCCCTGTCATCTCCGCAGTTGGAACCAGGTGAGTGCATGGCAGAAGCAGGCAAAGATCTGAGAAGCAGACTCCCAGATACTTCTTTCAAGAGAGCAGCCATCTTCATACCATAACCACCACAAATGCTAAAGAATTAGTAGAGTTTTTACCATCTTTTGGTGATGAGAAATAGCTTCAAGAAGCTGGTCCCCATCCCCATAAATTGTAGTCTTTAAATAAGGATTTTGCATGAGCAATACTGCTCATTTACAGCATAGTGTACTGCCGAAATTAATACTTTGCTACTGCATATACTACTGCATAAAGTAATAAAAAACTGCATAACTAGGCTCTACAAGACCACTGCTGTACATACTACGTCCCTCACTTCATGTTAATTTGAGGCCATCTTATGAATTGTCCATTATAATGGCTATATTGATACATCTACCGTGACAGGCAGGTGACAGGCAGTTGATTACAACACTGTCACTGTAAACCTCACAAGTGCATTATTACCCTGCCTATTCTCAAACTCCTCCAGTGAATGTTAGCCTGTTGACATATAGAATTGTCACTAACCTTAAATTAAAAGACAGGAATGTTGGGAGCAACTGACAAGGCCAGGACCACTTGAAATCCAGGTTTCTGCAGGAATGAAAAGTGACACCCTTACCCCTGTGGGCTAATCCTCTACACCTCAGGAACAGGAGGTGAGTGATTAGCCACAAGGGGGAAGGGATTAAGAGTCTCTCCCTCTCCTAAGAGGGAGAGATTGAAGACAAAGCTTAAGGTAAATACTTGGATGGGATCTAGTCCAACCTGAGGGAGACTTGACAAAATTACCATTTTGGGGACAAATTCTAAAAATCTAACAAACGTTATGTTCAACAAGTTCTCCAAGCCAGCCAGGCAGAGAGAGGGAGGTCTACCCCTTAGCCATAGAAACCTTAGGATGTGTAGTCATTAAAAACATTATGGTACATTTGATGTCAGAATCTTGGTTACTAATTTGGAAAGAGGTAACCACTACCTAGTTAATAAACATTCCTTGTTTAGGGCTCAAACAAAGTCTCAGATAAACTCTTCTCAAACCCTAATATCTAAGGCATAAGCAGAAGATAGTTCCCCAGAAGAATATGTGAAGGATTCAATCAGTATTGAGAATTTTAAAATAAAGAACAGCACACAATACAATTCCAAAACCAACATAGAGAAATAGAGGGAAATGTATTTATACGTTTTATGGCAAAAATCACCTAGAGAAAGAAATGGACTATTCAAAAACAACCTATTAGGTTGACCGGAGGTTAAGTACAATTTCAGACCATTCATGTGGGATATACCAGATGGGTCATCCTAGCAGCCCTGCAGGCCTTTTAGGCAGTCTGGCACTACCTGATGAGCCAATGTGAAATGAATAGTGTGTAGGCTGGTTTTACAACCCACAGGATGAAAAAAGAGGCGCATACATTAACCTTTTCAAGCTAGCCAATTTGGCAGTACTATACTGTCAGCTGGCCCAACAGGCCAAACCAGCACTGCAAACCCAGTATACATTTTTACCTTAGAACTTTGTCTATGAAATGGAAGTCATGATTCCTCAGTGAGGCAATATCCAAGGCTGAGACCAGCAAGGGTCTCTTGAAGTCAGATTCATTGTTGTCAAGATTCCTTGACAATCTTTGGTTTTCATGCCAAAAGTTACAAGCAGAATAAAGCTGGATTTTGTATAAGCTGAGAACGGTTTGTCTCGAAGTCACCCTGGTCCGAGGTATTACTTTCAAACTTAGCAATTTGTTGGTTCTCAAAATCCTCCAGTGGGGCAAGGCTTGAAGCTATAGCTGGGCAGCGATCCTCAAGGCTAGCTGCATTTACCATGAGGTGTTGCTGAACCAGTTTTAATTACAGCAAAATGCACCAGGTAAGAGGGACCTCCTGGAGCAATAGAAGAGCTGACCCTATTCAGGCTCTGCACACTGGGCCCATTACAACCCTTTTCACACTTTTTTCTCAGTGGTAGCGTAGAAGAGCAGTCACAGGCTTCTCAGGGAGGTGAGTGTGGGGGGGTACTCAGACTAAAGAATCATTGCCACCCCCAGCATCACAATAAAATCAAAAGCAAGCCCAGTCCTTCTCTTTGTAGAAAAGACAACTAATTCTATTACACAGTCACTTCATTATAATTATTCATGAATAGCTGATTCCTAGGTGCAGGGCTTGGTGCTCTTTGGGGCCTCTGCTGATTAAAATGCCACCAGTCTTAAGTGGGTCACCCCTCTAATACTGGGTTGCCTCCCTCATAGCAGGCTCAGGGTTAATCAGGTGAACTGGCAGGTGCAGTTCATGTTTTACCCCCATATCTAGATTAGCATAGAGTTCCGAGTTTAGGCCCAATCAGTCTCTCACCAAGTTCAGAGTAGAAGCTCTGGCCACTTTCAGCCCTCTTATCTCTCACCAGTCCGTGGTTGTAGTTTGAGGAAGTGTTTGGCCTTCCTGTAGCAGTGGAGTCTTCACCACCAGCATTTGGAGACTTCAGCAGTATGCAGCAGTTCACGAGAGGTGCAAGGCTGGGTTCACCCCACCCCCTTGGGCCCAATTTATTAGTAAGAGGAGGAGGGCATGCACCCACCTCTTTCCAAGATGTATTCATCCCCAGGGGCTCCATCCCCTGGGGCTCTATTTATCAATATGAGAGGGAGCATGCGGCTCCCCTCCACAAGCTTTATTCACTCCATGGACCACACCCCACGAGGCAAGATTAAGAAAAATGGAGAAAGGAACTGTGAGGCCTAATGTATATTTTAAGGTGAAGGGGGCTGTGCAGTACACCTCCCAGATCTTTAAAAGGCCGCACCCCATAGGGCTATCACTTTTTGAGAAAAGGGAGTAGGAACACAGCCCCCCTCCCTGAGCCTTTAATGGCCCCGGGGGCACCACCCCCTGAGGCCAGTTCACTTGCTGCCTCCCAGTGCATCAGTCCCCCGAACACAGCAGTTTTCCTGCCCCTACTTGTGTGGGTAGAGGAATCTGTGTTTTCTCTCACTTGGTGGGAGCATTTGTAAAACTTGCACCAAAGAGGAGCCAACACAAAGTCTGCTCCAAGTAGGTGGGAGCTTTAGAAATGCTCCCACCAGCTAGGAGAAAACTTGGGATCTGTTTCCATACCTGCACTGATACAGGCAGGAAAACAAATTAACAGATTGCAGGAACACTGTTGGACCTGGCCCCTTTTGCAGGATTATCCACAAACTTTTTGCCTCCTTCCTCCTATTTTTCCTGACCTGTTTTTGTTGGCTTTTGAACACTCAGCACTTTACCACTGCTAACCAGTGCTAACGTGCATATGCTCTCTGTGTAAATTGTACTGTTAATTGGTTTATCCATGATTGGCATATTTGATTTACTGGTAAGTCCCTAGTAAAGTGCACTAGGGGTGCCCAGGACCTGTAAATCAAATGCTACTAGGGGGCCTGCAGCACTGATTGTGCCACCCACATAAGTAGCCCTGTAATCATGTCTCAGACCTGCCACTGCAGTCTCTGTGTGTGCAGTTTTTAAACTGTAAATTCGACTTGCCCACTTGCCAGGCCTAACCCTTCCTTTTTCTACATATAAGACACCCCTAAGGTAGGCCCTAGGTATCCTCATGGGCAGGGTGCAGTGTATGGTTAAGGTAGGACATATACTATTGTGCTTTATACGTCCTGACAGTGAAATACTGCGAAATTAGTTTTTCATTGTTGCAAAGCTTATCTCTCTCATAGGTTAACCTGGCAGCTGCCTTTAAACATGATTAAAGTGATTCAAGTGTAGATTCCCTTTGGGAGCAGATAGACATGTGGAGTTTGGGACCTCTGAACTCACAATTTAAAAATACATCTTTTAGTAAAGTTGGTTTTCAGATTGTGTGGTTGAAAATGCCACTTTTAGAAAGTGGGCATTTTCTTGCTTGAACCATTTTTGTGACTCTGCCTGTTTGTGGATTCCCTGTCTTGGTTAGTTTGACAGTTAGGCTGTTTGCACCTCTCTCCAGACAGGTACACAAAGGGAGCTGCGGTATAGCCTGCATATTCTGATGAACCATCTATGCTAGGAGGGAGAGGAGGAGTGGTCATTCACACCTGAAACGGCTGTGCCTGCCCTCACACAATGCAGACTCCAATCCCCTGGTGTGTGTCTGAGGCCTTACCTGGGCAAGGCAGGATTTCACAAAAAAGTGAGACTTTTCTTTGGAGTAGGCCCACTTCAAAGACCAAAATGGGTATAAGAGGAGGACCCAAAACCAAGGACTTTAGACAATTCTTGGGGTAGACACTACGTCACAGACACCTCTGGACAAGAAACCTGCTGGTGAAGAATCCCTGAACCAGACCTGCCAAGAGAAACTGCCTGGCTGCCCAAAGGACTCACTTGGACTGCTTTTCTGAGAAGAACTGCTGCCTTGCGGTTGCCCTGCTGCCTTGCTGCCCTCTGGCTGTGCTGAGAAGTGTTCTCCAAGGGCTTGGATAGAGCTTGCCTCCGGTTCCCTGAAGTCTCCGGACCAAAAAGACTTCACTCCTGCAACTGGACTCCTTGTTTGTCATGACGGGGCCACTCACCTGAAAAGCAGGATGTCTGCAGGGCATGGTATGCCCCGACCTACTGGAGTACCTCTAGGCACTTCCTGGTGGACACAGCATCCCTGGCAGGTGTCCCAGAAGGAAAGGGGGAGTGGAAGAGAAAGAGACAAAACACTGCAAGTCTTGCTGGTCCAGCCAGGCACCCTGTATCTTCGGGGGGCAGGTCATTGTTGACAGAGTGATAGTAGAGTTAGTGCACTCAACTTCCTTGAAATTGAATCTCTCTTTCTGATATGGGCATGGGAGCGGTAGATGAACACTGGGATGCTCCAGCACTTTTCTTGGATAGTAATAACTAACACTGCATTACCAAAAACCCAAACGGAGTACCATAACAATAAGTACTGCGACACTAGGGCTTGCTTCACAGAGATTCACTGTTGCACACTACAATTAGAACTGTGGTTGCACTTATCAAGCACAAGAAAGACAAACAAGGGCTCTAATTATATCACATATAACTTTCCTGCATGCACAGGATTAAACTAAAAGGAATCAAAACAATCCAAGAAATACAAATGTCCACTCTGGGTTCAAACAGTTAGGGTGGCACAGTTTGGTTTGTTTTCACCCTCTATGTGAAAAACCCTTCAAAAAGCAATCCTCAAACCTGAAACACAGGCATGAATTACATAATTTAAATCCAAGAGTTATGCTATTAGAGAAAGAAAAGTCATGTAAATGCTCTTTTAAAATGGCACTGACACTTTTTGTAGTACTTGAGCTCAAACAGATTTCCTGAAGCACATTTAGGCAAGTAACTACAATAATAATGTAGAATGTTCAGAAATTAATTTGTCTCTTCAAGATAATCACTCTGCAAAAATACGAGGTCTGAAATACACCAGCTGTTCTAGGAAAGCGCAGCACTCAAAGAACAAACTCCCTGGAGAATACTAGTCACTTAGCTGCAGTCATTTCCGGAGTGCTGAAGGAATGCCTGGTGTCAGCTGGTACAGGAACGAAGAAAAGAACTGCCTCACAAGTCCTGAATACTAGGATGACAGCAGGGGCTGGACTGCCAAATCAGATGCTGAGATCAGGAAACAAAACAATGCCAAGCAGGGAGGCATGCTTCACTCTGCTATTTATAGCCAATCAGGAGAGCAGTTGAGTTTCCACATGTGGATGAGTCACCACACCCAATTAGAAGCACATGTCTACACTACACCCAACTAGAAGCACATGTCTTCACCTGCTCACATTAGCAAACAAGCATTGGTAAAACAAGCATTGATAAAACCAATTGTGTAACACAGCAGATTATGTTTACTTAGAAACATGAAGGTTTAACGAAGAACAGAGATATGATTTAACCCTAATCCCTGGGGATGCTGACAGATAACGCAGGAGGCACCTTGGGGATTCCTGGCATTGTGCGGCGATAATTCGATGCGCAGCCTGCTGAAAACGGCGCGCAGCCTGCCCCGAGGGGAGAATTCACCGCACGCCGAACCGGAACTACGCAGCCCGACTTCGCAAGGAGAAGATCGACTCAGCTCCTGCGTTGTGACTGGAACTTCAACGCACGGCCCACCGGATCGACACACAGCTGACTTGGAACAACACAGCCTGACTTCCAGAGAGGAATCGACGCAGCGCCTGCCGTGCGGCAGAAATGTCCACGTAGCACCCACTAGGTCGACGCAGAGCTTGTGACTTCGTTCCGCAAGCCTAGAATTCCACACACAGTCCCCGTGGCACCAGAAAACCCCACAACCAGAAGAGGAACCAAGTCCGTGCACCAGAAATCAACACAAAGCCTTCCCCTGCGTGGAAAATAATGGCGCAAGTCGGTGTGCGAAGGGGTGAAACCGATGCACACCTCCCTGTTACCCCGTATTGCCTCCTCTGTGGTCCCTTGCGGAGATTTTGAACGCGAACCAGGTACTTTGTGCTTGCAAGAGACTTTTATTGTTCGTAAGAAACATTTATTTGTTTTGCAAAGACTTAAGACACTTTATATCACTTTTCAGTGATATCTTAACATATACTTATTGCATTTTAATCGTTTTGACCTGCATCTTACCAGATAAATATTATATATTTTTCTACACATTTTTGTGGTGCTATATTGTGTTGTTGTATGATTTATTGCACAAATACTTTACACATTGCCTTCTATGTTAAGCCTGACTGCTCAGTGCCAAGCTTCTAGAGGGTGGGCACAGGATAATTTGGATTGTGTGTGACTTACCCTGACTTGAATGAGGGTCCTTGCTTGGACAGGGGGTAACCTGACTGCCAACCAAATACCCCATTTCTAACAAGCACCATGAATAAATACTCCCTGCAGGTGGGAGCAATGCCTGCGCCCACAGCATTCAGGGAGTCGGTTGTAGCTAAGGGGGACCTGGAGCCCCCAGGGCCTAATGAAGCTCGGGGAGGGTGCTCACAAGGCCCCCTCCCCATTAAAATAAACAAGGCCCACGAGGAAGGGGTCTCTAAGGCCTAATGAGGCCACGTGCCCCCCCTTTAAAAAAATATACAGCCCCAAGGGATTGGGTTCATAGGGGCTAATAAGGCTAGGGGAGGGAGGCCATATGACACCCCCTCCCCTTACAATGGAAACGGCCCTGGAGAATGGGGTTCCCAGGGCCCAATGAGGTTTGAGAACGGAAAAAAAACTATTGACTGTTCCTGGATAAATACGCAGGTGAGGTTCCGTTATGGCTCTGATGCTCATTTCACAGAAATTAAGCCTCAAAGGGAAGCACTTACAAATATAAACATAGCAGGTGTTCTAGTTGAAGCTCCACGTCTGTAAAGGACATATCATCCTAACTTTTTGCACTTGGCCAAGGCAAAGCAAGTGTGTTCCGCCCACAATTTCACAGTGAAAAACGATTGGAAATCCTTGATGGAGGTGATTGAATTGTTGATTTTTGGGGGCGCAATCTCTACTGTAGTGACTTCCAAGACAACTGTGTTTTTTCTTGCCGTCTTCTGGTCTGAGAGCAGAATCAATGGTTCTCCCTTTTAATTACTGCTGAGCAATGTTCGCCTCTAATTATTTTGTTTGGTGAGTGCCAATGCAGTGTCTTTGTGCGCACCATTCTTAGATGTGTGCACAAATAGAATTTACCATGAGTCATCATGCAAATGAGCCAGCTATCTCCCGAGTGATTGGGTGAAAGAACAGTTTAATAAATAATCTAAATAGTAAACTATGGGGGTCATTACAACCTCGGCGGTCTTGCCATTCGGAAGACCGCCAGTAGTGGCGGTTTGCCGTTCTGCGTATTATGACTGTTGGTTGCCCTCCGTCGTTTTTCCGACGGAGAGCCGCCAACAGCCATACTGACGGGCGCGGGGAAGTGGAGGTTGCTCCACCTCCACCGCCACGCCAACAGAACACCGCCCAGCGAATCACATCCTGTGATTCGGCACGGCGGTGTTCTGTTGGCAGTGTGGTGTCGGCGGAGCTGCCCCCATGGCTCCCGTCCCCTCCTGGAGGATCGACAGAACAGGTAAGTCAATCGTGCGTTAGGGGAGGGGGGGTGTGGGGGTGTTGTGTGGGTGCATGGGGGTGTGCGTCTGTGTGTGTAGAGGGGGTGTGTGAGTGCGTGTATGCTTGCAGGGGTGTTGCGTGTTTTGGGAATGAGTGCATGTATGTCTGTAGGTATGTCTGTATGGATGTGTGCGTGTATGTGTGAATGTGGGTGTGCGTGTCTGACTGTGTGTGTGGATGTTGGCATGTATGTCGGTGTGTGTGCGTGTATGTGTGTTGGTGGTGCCTGCGTGTGTGTCGGGTGTGTATGTGTAAGGTAATGTCGGGGTCGGGGTGGGGAGGGGGACTCTGCCACCTTTGGGGGGTGGCAGGGGTGGTGGGGGGTGTAGGGGAGGGAGTCGGGTGGGGGTGGGGGGTAGGGGAGACCCCTGTCAGTGCCAGGGAAGGAATTCCCTGGCACTGATAGTGCTTACCACCATGGATTTCATGGCGGTTCCTACCGCTGGAAATCCACGGCGGTAAGCCGGGTCAAAATACCGGTGGCAGTATTGGCACGGCCGCCGGGCTGGAGACCCAAGTCTCCAGCCCAGCGGTCGTCTCCGCCCTGGCGGGTGGAACGGAGAAGCGGCGGATGACCATGGCAGTAACCGCCATGGTCATAATACTCAAAAAAAGACCGCCAGCCTGTTGGCGGTCTTACCGCCGCTTTAACACCGTCTGCCAGGGTTGTAATGACCCCCCAAAATTTTTAATGTTATGATTCAAACTGTATTGTCTAAAGTCAATTAGGCAGTAGTGAAATTTTAGAGAGGATGTGGTGCAGCTCATGCAATAATCCAATCTTGGATTCTCATGCTCGTCTCTGAAAAACCCCTCTACACTTTCTACCAACTAAGTAATGTAGGCAGCACCTCCAGGGTCCCAACAGATGCCATGCTTAACTTGTCGTAAATATGTATGTATACATGCAGATGCCCACATTTTTTAGGGTGTCCTGACTACTTCTCCCACTGACAAAGACCACTTATCCCACTGACACTGATTGCTGATGCATGGACACTTCCCAAAGCTAAATTTAAGGGAACAAAGTCAGTGAACCTGTCTTCCTTAATAAAGGGTCAGCACCAAGAAAATGTTGAAAACATAGTACATGCATCCAATAGTGTAACTTAGAACCAACTTTGACATATATCTACCAAAAAAATGTATGCTCACAAAGATCACTTTAAGGGGCACTTTCGTGGTCCCATGTGGAGGGGTCATGGGCGGGGCCTCGGAGAGAAAAACAAGACACCGGTGCAGCATGGTTTATAGTCCTTTTTCTCCGTGGAATGCATACATGCATTTAGACCCAATGCTGACTGGTGGGCAGCTCTTTGAATTTTGGTTCTCAGCCAAACTAGCAAAATATTTTTAATATTTAACAATCAGGACCACTGTCTACAGGACAAACCTAAAGTGTCTGATCCCCATAAATACGTGGCAGCAGTGCACATTGCCACCACCAACTCAAATTAAGTACTGCTGGGATCCGCATGTGATCTTGGCACTAACCCTGATCACAATTGTTGATGGAACTCCCATTTTCATTTTTGAGAGCTGCATTAGTTTACTGACATGCCTCTAATTCCACTCGCTTCTGTCTTTTATTTATTCTAAATCTCTCTTGTTTGCTTCTTGTCTTATTACTAACACTGTAATGGATTTATACTTACCCATGGTCTTTTAGTCATTAGTTCACTCAGGCCCTGATTACCATAGGCCAGCTAATGCAGTTTCATGTGCAATTTTCATTTGTCCCTGAACTCAGTTTACAGTTCTGGTGCAAGCTGTGTGAGATATGGGTATGCTAAGGAAAATTTAGTGCAAATTGGGGGTTAGAGTGCAAAATAATGCCTTGCACACCTCAGACTGGGTGAAACCATGTGCAATTTGCACTCATTCCTTATTCTGAGGTCTGCAACTCCTAAATGGGTGCAAATTATACACCGGCTACTTACCACACCTAACTCAAAAGGTAATTATGGGTTCAAAATTTGCATCTGCATTAGCATAAAAGTGTGATAATAAAGCCCTCACTTGTCTTCACTTTCCAGCTTACTATTTATTTTATTCACTATTTTGCTTAAGCAAAATCATCATATTTTAATCCAATAGCACTTGCTATTGTCAGCTAATTACCACACTCATTAGTTGCTGGGAACTGGGCATCCACATCAAATTAGTAATTTGATATAGCACTCCAGTCTCACCCAGTTACCAAAAGTCACAGTGAATAAGAACTGACACCTGCATGCAACTGACTGCAAAGCTCTCCAAAACTTAGGGCCTGATTTAGATCTTGATGGTACTACTGCCGTCCCACAATGGCGGTGGACCTGAATACTCAGTCAAGTTGACTGAGTTTCGACTTTTGCATTTAGATGTACTGCAGCTGAACCACCATCTGCCTTAACAGAGTGCTCTTCCTAGCCGTCAGGCTGGCACGCTCCTGCTGACTATATTTAGATGTCACTGTTCTGCAGGCATTGTTCTGGCTGCAGATTGTGACGGAGGGAGACCGTCACGGAGGCTAATGTACATTGCACATTGGAGGTGGCCAGGGAAACAAGGCAAGTAACACTAATCCCATGAAAGTTAGCCACATATGTCCACCTGCATTACACAACACTAAACAACCTACATACACACCATACTCCATTGTCATTTCACCATAACACAACACATACATGCAGAAAACGTATAATGTCATACATCCTAAAACACGACATAGACACACTATTGAAATGACACTCACGTACAACACAATCACAACTACCAACACAATGACACACTCATCTATACAAACACACTCACACAAAAGCACAACTACACACATCACAACAACAACCACAACACAACCACACTCACCTGAATGTTGCATACAGCAACACAACACACAACCAAACATACACAACAAACATCAGACCCACATGCAAGTGGCACATATACAGACGCAACCACATCACCCACTCCAGCTCTCTCTACCTCAACCAGTCAATTCACTAACACAAATATACATACTGACTCACATACACAACTGGAAGCCCAATATGACATTTACATTCCCCATTGCAAAGTGCACACATGGACAAAGTTAAGAATTGTGATGTTATTTTTATTTTGGTGCAAGCATTAATTTGGTAATGAATGCTTACACCAAAATTAAAATTGTGTATGTCATTGATTTGTGTCATGTATAGGTGTGTCCCCATTAATGTCTGAAATAGATGTTTTACAGACATATGCGTGTTGTAAGTATTTTTTTAAATATTACTGTGACATATATATTTCTGCAGTGGTTCAGAGATAATGTGAAGTGACCAACCAATGTACACAAGTAATGCGGAATGCTTACCTTTGAGTTTGGTGAGCTAGGTTTGTGTGTCCTCTATGGTCCATTGGCAGCAGCAGCAGTGGCAGGTCTCGTCCAGTCCTGTCCAGTCAAAAATGGTGGAAATGAAAAAAAAAGCTATGTTTTCATCTCATTTCCCTTCAAGTCCACCAACCCAGGTGTGGAGTGAACACCGCCACTGTTACCTTGGAGGGAAAGCACATCATGATTGGCTTGGCAGGAACAGTGGCTGGAGTCCCGCCGCCAGCCACTATTTCCAGTGGTGCCGTTGACGTGGGTGGAAATTATTGCCGGAGTCAGCGGGATTCGTTTTTTTTTTGCCTATTGTCCTGCCAACATCTAACTAGGGCAGGCGGACCGCCAAGTCAGCTGACAGGTTTTCAAACGGAAAACCTGAGGCAGGACCATTACAGACAAGATCTAAATTAGGCCCTTAATCAGACTCTGATCCACAATGGAAATGTTCAGAGTGTCATAACATGTAATACCAAACTGTGCTGCAGTATCATTCAAGTTGCTCTCCAAGTTTTTAGAAACAAACATGTCAGTGAAGAGGATGGAGGTACTGTTAAGCACATGTGGAAGTGTGCAATTAGAGCACTGAATACTCGGTATTGAATTCAGAACCTTTCTACCAGACCAGCTAAATATAACTGTCAGGTAATGAAGTAACGTAGAATTCAATGCTCCATTAGTCCAAAAATATGAATGATTTTTTAGTTTGGTTTAAAAAAGTGCACGTTTTTATGTGTGTAGTTGTGTGTAGCATACACAAGGCCCAACAGGCACCAGAGTGTTTTACAAAGAGACTGGCAAAAAAACAAATATAAATATACAATATTGACAAAAATGAGATAAAATCAACATAAATAGCAATATTTAAATCTGAATACAGGTAAATGATTGTCATGAGAAGGAAAAGAAAATGTTACATTATATATGTATATATATATATATATATATATATATATATATATATATATATATATATATATATATATATATATATATACAACATTTTCTTTCCCTTCTTTCGACATTCATGTGTTTTCCTGTACTCATAATTTAAATATTATTAATTCTGAGATACAAATGCAGTGTTTATGGAGTAGTTAAACTAAGAATAGTAGCTTCCATTGTAATCAAATGTTTGCAAAACTTTAGAGATGGGCCAGCCACTGAAAGCTCAAGCCAGGCTCGAGTCTGAAGCCAGTTTCTGGCTCAGCTCAAGATCCTTTTGGAACATGGTGCCCATAATTGCCTGCCTTTTTCCCCTGCACCCTGGATGTGCACAAAGAGGTAAAGGGAAAGCTTTAACACAAGGAAAGTCAAATAGATACCCATTCACTGCATTTATTTGTACAAAGTGACATCAAGAAACCTAGATAAATCGTGGATTACCCGCTTAAATTGTGTGATCATGGGCAAAAAATGTATTTAAGCAAAACGTTTTTTTTCATTATCGCATAAGAAAGCACTTTCAAATATGTGAGTTCAGAATACCAGTTGCACAAAATCCTTTATTTGATTTAATAGTCTATAGTATCACTCTGTAATAACATAGTCCACATACAAAGTTTACATGAAAATTGTCTTGCCTTTTATTCACTCATGGTTTATGTTTAAAATATTTCTCAATGCAGTGCTATAATGTGATTTACTTATGTCAAAGCTTCCACATGTTAAAGAAATAAACTTTTTGAGTTCTGTAGAGATTTTATCATACTTACATGTTGTTTTGTGTAGAGTTTACATGTTAAATATTTTCAGTGCTTGACTCATGCATGGGCTACCCCTGTACAAAACTTTGGGATTTAATGACACATCCCATTTTAAAAACATGCCATACTTTAATTGCCAACAGATTAGAACACAAAGACACATTTTTGGAAAAGGCAGCTGCAGGATTCCTTACTGTATGCACAGAGAGGTCTGCCAAAATTTGGTGATTTCTTTCAACCTGACTGCACACTACAGTGAGATTTCCAGTTCCGCATAGTTTAAAAAAAAAGGTTTTTACACTGGATGTGTCATTAAACTCCAAAGTGTTGTACAGGTGGGTAAGCTAACAAATTAACGGGGATAGCCCCTGCAAGAGCAGATCCCTGAAAATAAAAACAATCATTTGCATCTTTGAATGGGGTAAACTCCCTCCTATTTGGCAGCATTTGTCTGTGTTCTGATCTGTTGGCAATAAATGGCAAATGCTGCCAAATACGATCACTTCATCCACAGATGCAAATGACTGCTTTTCAGGTTTAATAGGCCTGGTTTGTTTTCGTTTCTTGCCTGCCGGATTTATCCACTTAGACCTTAAATGTCCCTTCTTTGAAATGCACTCTACAGTGTGCCCCCTACACAGAGATTGACTGCTATGTGCGCAGCCACCCAGGCATGCACCTTACATGGAACAGTGCTGCTGAGTATGCAAATGTGCGAAATCACCTACAGGTTCTGCCTGTTTGGCCCCGCTTCCACGTTAGTAGTATGCAACAGTGTTCCAGCCATTTTCTAGGTTGATGGGCAGCTCGACTTACCAAAATTATTCAAGTGCATTTTTTGCTTTTGATTGCACGCTCTTGATGCAGAAGAATATGAGGACAGCCCCTCCAAACAAAGAAACACTTACTTCATAAAACTAAGAGGAAGTACCCTTGTTTGGTTGAGATTCAGTTCTTTGTATGTAGTCTTGTCATCCTCTCTGTGTGAAAATCCATTTTGTCACTGAATTTAGTATGAAGACATTTTTAGTAACAATCACATTGCCAAAATTACACATATACAAAGTCACTGGAGGTGTTATCTCATCTTCCTTTACGTAGCTGTTATAGGGCTTACATTTTGCCTTCATTTTAGCTTTCTTTTTTAATTTAGTATCTCGTTCTGAATGGTGGTTTGCACATGCTTATTCCTTAAAACAAGAATGTGTCACATGCTCATTTATTCCTGGTGGTCATTGTCACTGTGTAGTCTGCACAATTAGCTCCAGGGTTACACATTTGGAATGTGATACCCTTGTTATATTTTTGTGCTCGCAGGAAATGCCTCTTTCTCTCCATATGAACTAAAGGCACTGTTCTATACCTCTGGCACAGTACAAAAAGGATAGAGTTTTATTATTTGAACAGTGTCCATGCTGAACTTGCTGAGAGGTACTTCGCCCTGAAGTTCTCATGGAATGGATGTGAGTTCTGACTGAGATACAGCCCTACTGGCCCCAAACTTCATCTTGTAAAAGGAAGATAGCCATACTAGCAAAATGTGAGGCTGCACATTTAGATGGGCGCATACATTAATAGATGAAGCCTGGCTTCCTGACACCTAATTTCAAGGTATGGGGTTAGATCATTCCAACAAGTCTGGCAGAGGGTACTTTTGCCATGCTTTCTCCAGTGTAGAAGTACTAATGACAGATAGTAGTAATATCAGGAACAATTTACATGGTTGAATTGTTTGAGTTTTTCACCATTCTTGCAGTGATTTGTCTCATCTGCCTTTTAATCGCAGCTTATGTTTTATGTACAAGGGTAAGATCTTTTCACTAAATATTTGAAAATGTATTTTCGTATGTTTTCTTTGTGACAACTTGGGCATGCAAAAGTGATAAACAAAAGGGTTAGATCTGTTTCCACAAATTCCTTGGGTATTAGATGAGGTACTGTGAGCTAGCCAGATAAGCCAACAATTACTGATGATATAAGAAGACTAAGCCTTGCAGCACACTGCATCACCGGAGGTTCATTTAAAAAAAATCTTCGGTAGCGTAGTGTGCCAGCCCATATTTACAAGGCCACTCAAAGAAACCTTGCATGGCCTTCATTTCCTGGTACATATGGACCCCTTTCACACATAACACTGTGTGAAAGGGGCATTTCATGGGTGTTGCTGTGGGTGTTCCCACAGCAACACCCATGGAATCTGATGAATATGATGCATTCCCCGATTTACAGGTCTGGGAATGCATCAGATTCCTACGCCACCTCAGGGGTGGCATTAAGATGGTGCAACAGGGAGAAATAACATTATTTCTCCCTGTTTTTTCCTCTTTCTATGTGTGCTTGAGTCTACAGCACACATAGAAAGAGGAAAACACCATTAATGATTGTTTATGTGCAGGAAGGTGTCCCTACCTGCACATAAACGATCATCCCTGCAATGCAGGCACCCTTGCAACAGGGTGCAGGGGTGCCTGTGTTGGAGCTAGGCAGCAATGTGTGCACCAGCAGAGGGGACAAGGACAGGAATGCACTGTATCTTATAGATATGGGTCATTTCTGCCCTTTTGTTTTGACATAGGGGTGCGTAGCAAAAAGGTTTGCGGCACTGCCCTGTGCCAAAACGTAGTAAATGAGGCTCTCAGTTACTATATTGTGAAGTTTTCTTCACCTTCTTGTCCTACTAAACTTGTGGGAACCACGTAACAGCTGTAGTGTTGAGTTTGCACAACAAAAAAGTTAAGGTTAAAGTAACATTATAGTTAAGTGTGATTAAACGATCTCTTTTTGTTTAAACAAAATTCTAAGAAAGTCACAAAAAAAACAGAGGTTAAAGTGACATTATAGTTAGGGAATATGTCAGTGACAACACTAATGTTTTAAACTGAAAAAAACACAGAAATTCACTGGTTGTAGTTAGCAAAGCTAACAATAACTTGTGCCTTCTCTATGCTCAGCTTCTAACCTCACATATTACATCACTCATGACTTGGTCTATGACATTATTTATGACATATCAAATTACATCATTGATGACATTACCAATGACATTATTCAGGAAGTGTGTTAATTTGTTTTAAAGTTACACAGTGGATGGTAACTACCATATTGGTTTTATACCTAATTTTGTACTGCTTGTGTCCAGCTAATGCGTATGCGTGTTTACAAAACGCATGTGCTCCTAATGCATCATGGGGATGTAGAGTTATTGAACACATTATAAATGTTTGCATTGAACAGTAAATCTGTGTGCAGATGATAGTTAATGACTTGTGTCCACTACGTCCCAAACAAGATTTTATTTTTTGCAGAAAAAGTTTCCAATAGGGTAAAGAGTCTATGTAGTAGATACTAAGGGCCTGATTATAAAGCTGGCAGTTGGACCACCACGGCTGAGGTTCTCCAACCGCCACATTATAGCATTGGCGGGCAGACCCTCCTAAAGATTGCTTTCCCCGCCAGGATCATAGATCCCAATGCGATAACATCGGTTGGCCTTGTAACCAGCCATAGCGCGCTGAACTCTGTACCACCTGGCTGATTGCAACCCCACTTTTCACTTGTCTTTTCGTAGTGGAGACCCCAACATGAAAAGGCTGGTGGAAAGTCAGTGTCCATGGCATGGGCAGAGCAGGGCCCCTCCTGCCCAACACCGTCGGAGTGCGCACTATCTGCTTTGCAGACAGTGCGCATTCCGAGGATGCTGATGTGCTAGGATATTGGCCTGGGCTCCTCTCCTAGCACTGTTTCCACAGGAAAGCGTATTATCTTTGATAACCAGAAAGAAGAGCGCCATGGCCTTCTCAGTTACATAAACAACCAACTGTGTACCTTAGGAGGTGTGAAAAACACCAAAGGGATATCCAGTCTTCACCCACCTGAGCTCCTTTCTGGAAAGTTTTGGGGTGATAATTCAAGCAGAGTCCAAGAAAAAGGAGGGTTCCAAAACATGTTGTTCTCATGTAAGTTCTTATAGGAATTTTAGGAAGCAATAAAAAAAACGACTGAACAAAATCACACCTAATTTGTCAGAAAGCTAGATCTTTAAAGTGTGCTTTTTGTGATGTGGAATAAATGTGTTCAGCCAGTTTGGAGAAATTAGACTCCGATTATGAAGTTGGCGGACTGAATAGCCGGTCTGCCAACTTCTCGACAGGGAGGCCGCCGCCTATGCGGCGACCTCTCTGCCAATGCTATTATGGACTTCCCGGGATATGTCAGCAGGCGGAAACCTCAGTTTCCAACTGCTGGCCTAGTGGGTAGCTGCCTACAGCATTGTCTCCGGTTCATAATCGAACTGGCGGCAATGCTGTAGGCGGCCAGGTGCACCAGCACCTGCTCAATGTTCACTGTCTTCAAAGCACACAGGGAACATTGCGAAGGTGCTGGCCAGGGGGCGGTCCCTGCACTGCCCATGCCAAGGGGAGAACGCAATTGTAGGATTAGGATCACCGCCACCGCCAGACGGCCAAGCTCCTAGATCCTGACGGAGCTGGCGGTCCCCTTGTGTCACCGACCACCATGTTTGTAATATGGTAGTCCGACTGTCACACTGGCGACAGTCTGACAGCCATCTGCAGCACTGCCGCTCATGAGACCGCCAGGTTCGTAATGACACTCTTAATGTTCTAAATATAGTAATATCTGGAAGGTGGCATAATGAATTGGTAAGAATGGCAACAGTAGAGGGACAGGTAATGCTGAGGGAAGCCAAGAGGGAAATTAGCACAATAGAGGTGGCACCTGCATGGGTGTGGCTCCTAGATGACTTAAAGACTGCTGACACAGACAAAGAAGCAGTGCCATGAGGTACCTCCCAGGTACATGGAGGGACCTATTGATTTCCTGCCCTAGGAAATTTTGAATTACCAGCTCCCTCGGCCTTATGATGAGCTTTGATTTACGCCTGGAGTGTTACTACCAGCTGAACTTTGATAACGGGGAGCCTAGACAAGTATACTCTGCTAAACCTTTCGTCACTAAATAATTCAATAAAATGTGTTAAAAAAATATATATATCTGGAAGGTGTTTGAGCAAAATATTGAGTTTTCCTTATTAAGGTACAGAAATATCCAAATAAAAATATTGTGATACAATGATCGTAATGCAAAAATATCGTTGACAAGAATATTAATTAGTTAGGTAAGTATTATAGGCCCTCATTTTGACTTTGGCGGTCTACAACATAATTTGGGCGGAGACCCACCAGCAGCCATACTGGCGGTTGACGGTGCAGGGGAGGTTGCTCTGCTGGCACTGCCACGTCAACACAACACCACCATGCCTATTACGACTTAGTCGTAGGAGTGGTAGTGTTGTGTTGGTAGGGCACTGGCGGCAGAGCAAGCGCCATGGACCCCGTTCCCTTCCGGACGACCACTGTGAGCATCGGGTAAGGTGATCAACCGACAGAGGAGGGGGAGGGAGGTGTTCAATGTTGTGTGCGTGAATGGGGGTATGTTTGTGTGAATGGAGAGGGGTGGGGGTTCCTTTGTGTTTGTGTGTATGTGTATGCATGTATGCAGGGGTGGGGATGTGTTGGAATGAGGATCGGAGGTGGGGGGTGTTGAAATGGAGATCAGGGGCAGGGGGGTTTTGGAATAGGGATCAGGGTGGGGGGTGTCACGGCGTGGGGGGCTTCAGATGAGGTAGGGGATGAGGAGAGGGTCCTACATAGAGGGGGAGGTTGGGGAGTCCTGCAGTGGTGACAGGAATGAGGATTCCTGTCGCCAGCATCGTTACCGCCAGGGATTCTAGCGGGGCTGCCACCACGGAATCCCTGGTGGTAAGGATGCACATAATACCGCGGGTGGTGTTACGTAGACTGCTGGGTCAAAGGTGGTCTACCTTCGAGCAGGCAGTCCTACCACCCTGGCGGTACACGTGGTGAACTGGCTCAATACAGCCAGTTCACTACCAATGTCAAAATTTAGCAGTCCTGCACCGCTGCACTGTCGGTGGTCTGGCCGCCACCGCCGGCGTGGTGATGCAGGACCGCCAGGGTCATTATGACCCCCATAGTTTTTAAGAATATCTGTGCTGATAATATTGTTTTCTATAATATAGTTGTAAAAAACATCGGTTTTTGATTATCTTTATGTGCATGAGTTCATATATTAATTTTATATGTTAAATATCGTTTGTATAAATGTTGACAATATTTTTAAATATAGTCTGCAATATTAAGTGATTTAACATTTTTAATTTAATTTTTCATAGTAATTTATAGTATCATAGCTGGTTGTGAGGTTTGTAGGGGTATAGGATGGGAAGCTAATTAAGTATAAATTATTAACAAATTATTATTAATGTGTTATAAATTATTTAATAGATTATTAACTATGTAGGTTGTGTAGGTATTGCATGTTTAAGTTATATATTAGATGAAGGTTGTTGGGTTTGTGGGGTATAGGGTGGGTAGTTAATTAAGTAATAATTAATCAATGTTTAATTGGTTGTTCGTTATTTAAATTGTGTAAATATAATATTTTTTAAGTTATATATGAGGTGTGTGTTGTTAGGTTTGTAGGGGTATAGGGTGGGTACTTAATTAAGTAATCATTTGTAATGGTTTTTTTCTGGCTATCCTGGTCCCACCCGGAACACCCACTGCTTTTGTTTTTGTACAAGTGCCTGCCTGGACCCCAGGGCCCTGCATCCCCCTGCAAGCAGCCCTATGGTGCTGAACAGTAGCCATTTATTTTAATTAATGGGGTACCCCACTGCCCATCCGGAGCACCCCAGGCCACAATTCTTTTTGGGAGTGGCAGGGGGAGTCCCATGGCCCCCATGGCTCTCTGGCATCCTTCAAGTGGTCCCATTTAATGGGACCATGCAGGAGCTTTTTTTGTATTTATAGGGTACCATTGTGCTCACCTGGGGCACCCAACCCCATTGTAATTCTTGTGGACCACAAGGGCTGGTATGTTTTTTTTTAAGTGGGGTGCTCCGGTTTCTACTGGGGGCACACCACAGTGCAGGCTCAGGATTCCCGTAGACCCGCTGGCTCCCCTGCTTACACCCATCATGGGTTCAAAAGAAGCCTGTGTTCCTCCAACCCAATGGGAGCAGTATTCTTTTGCTCCCACAGGGTGTGAGCAATTCAAAACATTTCCCTACCTGAGAGCACGGGCAGGGAAATGTTCTGTTCTCCCACTGGGTGAAAGCAACTTTATGCTTTGTGCCTTTGTGCACCTGCCCGGTGGAAGAACATTTGTACTTTCCCTGCCAACACTCACAGGCAGAAAAATAGAAGGTGTCCCAGCAATTGGGGACTAAGTGGACCGTCAGTGAGCTAGCCTTGCAGGATAGGGTCCTAAGGGCCTTTGTATGCTCAGAGAGGGAAGCTACAAGACCCCCTTGCCCTCCCCTTTATTTAAAATACCAGCCCGGAGGTTGGACTCCACTGGGCCTTTTCTGGCTAGGGCAGGTGGCTGTGCACCACCAGCACCTCAATTAATTGTCAGCCTCAGGGAATGGGGTCCTTGGGGCCTCTTGGAGACTTGAGGGGGAGGCCACCCACTACCTTCCCTCTTAATTTTACACCACACCTGGGCCACCCGGGGAGGGTTTTTAATTTTACCACCAAAATTTAAATAAAAACATATTTGGCTCAAGGCATTATTTCTCTGGAGCCCCACCTCCAGACCTAGGCAGTGAGGCTATCCCTACCCTGCCTCCTTATATATCTTTTTTAGTTTATTTTTTAGGACTCAGGACTGAGTTTCGAGTCCTAAGATGCTTGCTACCACTTGCTGGTTTAGGTTGAGGCAGCCAGTCAGATCTCAGGAGGAGATCTGTAGGCTCTGTGGATCCTCTGCGACATGATATATACTGTTTTTTTAGCATCAATTGAATTGCTCAAAACCAACTGAATGGATTTACACCAAAACACAAAAAGCGCTCTTTCGTGACCTGGAACTACCTTTCTTCCAAATTTAGTCAAATTCCATTCAGTGGTTTGGGCTGTAGCTTTGTGTAAAGTTCGTATGAAAAAATTAATCGGATAAAAGCACTTGGGCCCCCCCCTTTTTCTTGGCCCTTGCTTGCCAGATAACCCCGAAATGTTCCATGCAGAAAGTACTCAAACGGTGCCAAAGATATTGGCAACACAAAAAAGGCATTTCCTATGGAAACATGATCCTACTCAGTGGTGACTGCCACTGGGTGCAGGTATGTAAGTGTGTGCGTGTATACATAAATACATATATATCTATATATATATATACACACGCAAGCACATATATATATATATATATATATTATATCTATATATATTCACTGAAAAATAAGGTTACAGGGACATTATAGTAAGGTTCACGTTTTACACAAAACCACAGAAATTCAGCACTTGTAGTTATACTTATAGTTATACTTATGTTAAGAAACTATAAATTGTAGCCTAATGTCACTTTCTGGCACAATTTATAGTTTCTTCAGTTAAGTATAACTAGATGTATAACTATAACTGGTGAATGTCTATGGTTTTGTGTGGGAAAAAAATGAACCTAACTATAACGTCCGGCAACCTTTTTTTCAGTAAAATTCTATGTTTTTTTTTTACATAAAGTATTATATAAATACCAAATATTGATACAACCACCACCGTGCATGGTCTTTGGCCATAGGTCAGGCCCTGCGGCCAACCTCCGCCACATGCACCCAACCCTGTGCACGTCCGTTGGCCATGTGCGGCAGGGGTGATTTTTTTGCCAATGGACTTAAGATAGGATCTACATCACTAGATATCTATATAGTGTCCTTTAATAACAAGCAACTGCTTAACAGAGTTACACCAAATTACAAGAAGCACAATCCATGGACCAAGATCTAGCTTTATGCCAAATTTGGTGTAATTCCATTCAGCAGTTTGGGCTTTAGCCGTGTCTAAAGATTGCAAAATCCCCATAGACATAGAATGGGGAAAAAGCATTTAGGGCCCCTCCATTTCCCAGCCCCTACTTGACGGATCACCCCAAAACTTTAAATGAACAAGTAGGTGTACAAATGTACTTTTAATAAAACATTTTTGGAAGATTCGTCAAATGGCGCCAAAGTTATTACCAAAACATAAAAATGCTTTGCAACTATAGCTCATGCCCTAACGTAACTATAACTCTCATCATGCACTGCTAATTACACTATGAATTACAGTAATGACACCTTTGAGAACATCATTGATAATATCAATGTAATATCTGCAGTACAAGTTTTCTTGAAAAAACTGTTCATGGCCGGGGTGCACGTTATAGTTACCTTAGGGTACGAGTCATATTTACTTGAGATAACTATAACCGTAACAGGTGACTTTCCATGGTTTTGTAAAAAAAAAAAAAAAAAGATTTCCTCACCATAATGTGATAGGGGCATTATAGTTAGGAAAAAGAATTTAAAAAACATATACATTCACTTAAAAAAACAAAGGTTACAGGGATGTCATAGTTAGGCTCACAATTTACAGGTACAAATCCATAGAAATTCACCTGTTATGGTTATAGTTATCTCAAGTAACTTTAACTTGTGCCCTAAGGTAACTAAAACTCACGCCCCGGACATGCACAGTTTTTTCAGGAGAAATTGTGCTGCAAAGTTTACATTGATATTTAGTTATAGTTAGGACCTAGTTTCTAAATACAAAGCATTTTTTCACTTGCCTGTATCTTTGTGCAGCTTGACGACTCTTCGTAAAACTTTCCAAAATAATTTACCAGTCCCGTCAAGTTTCATGGTGATCTGTCCATGGGGGGGCCGAGCAAAAGGAGGGGTCCCAATACACGTTTCCCCCATTAATTGTTTACCAGCTATAGCACAGAAACTACAGGACAGAATCACACCTAATTTGGCAGAAAGATAGGTCCTGGTCCAGAAAGCAACCTTCTTTTGTTTAGGTGTAATTCTGTTCAGTAGTTTTAGAGAAATGAAAGAGAAGAAGAAATTGTACAAATAGGGCCGCGACCACTCCCTATTTTTTGCAGGGGTCTGACTGGCTGATAACACTTCAACAACAGAAGATGTAGAAGTTTTGTCAGCCATCTTGGGACTCAGCTGAAGCCCAGTCCCCCCAAAAAAAGTTTTAAAAAAAGAAAAGGGGACAGGGTAGGAACACCCTGAATCCTTAGCTCTGGTGGTGGGGTCCCAAAGGGATCCCCCGGGGCTAAAAAGCATTTTTTTTAAATTTTACGAGCTGAGTCGCGTTAGATCCATGGCTCCACAGTAAACATTTTTAAAAACGAAGCGCAATCCCCTGTATTTCCTTACTACAACACCCCCAGGTGGGCAAAGTGCAGGGGGCCTCCTGGCCCCCTGCCATTGCCCCAGGAACCACCACCTCCTGGGGTTTATATTTGATATGTATGCAGTGGGGGCATGTGTCCCCCTGTTTGCCCTGGGGACTGCTACTTTCCCAGGGCTGTGTTCTAATATGTGGGGGAAATCCTAGCCCCCTCCCACTGCCCCGGGCACCACCACCTTCCCAGGGCTGGTAATTGATTTGTAGGTGGTGCGTGCCCCCTCAGGTCCTGGAAACCACCCCCTCCTGCTATGTCTTGGGGTGCCAACCCCAGGGACACAGCTGTTTGTCAAGCCACAGCAAACACTTCAGTTTTTGACAGCAGGATCAAAAACTGAAGAAGGTCCCGCTTTCAAAAACTGAAGCTTTCATTTCTGTCCCTTGCACGTGTGCAGGGTACAGAGATTAAATGATTCAGCAACACTGAGCTGCTGTCAAAACAACTCCGTGCTTGCTGAAGCAATGGCACTAAAAGGTAGCAGTGGCAGGTAGCCTATAAGGGCATTTATAAAATAAAATTTTAAAACATATATATATATATATATATATATATATATATATATATATATATATTGAGAGACCATGGGGAGCCCTCGTCATGTACTGCAAATTACAGCACTCATGACATCTTTGATAACGTCATTGATAAAGTCACTGTAACATCTGCATTAAAATTATTGCTCGCATACCTGTGCATGGCCGGGCGTGAATTATATATATATATATATATCAAAACAACAACATTTTAGGGTTAGAGTAATGCATAAATCATGCAAAACAAAAGAGAGAACTCTGTGTGGTTCCCAAGTTTAGGTGGAGAGCAGCTCCAGTAAGGAGCACTCTACAACACCAGCGACACTCTAGATTTGCTCACCTCAAATGTCTGTTTTCCTAACAATGTTTTTAAGCATAGGATTGGCACAGTACTATCCACGCTGATCTAGAAAGTGACAAAATCTTTTGCCATTTGTACAGCCAAAAAAATGCTTACAAATTTGCAATATCAAGGTATTAAATAATGCATGTACTCATCTTGTGTGTCAAAGTGAGGTTTAGATCATTCTGTCCCAGTATGCTTATGAACTCAGAGGCTAGAGCAACATCCCGATCCCAGATGAAAAAACTATTATGTATGTAGCTGATCCAGGTATATGTTTGGAGTACCTCTCATTATTCTTTGTCCAAATCACCTCATCCTCCTCCCACCAGCCCAGGACTGAATTAGCGAATCTGGGGGCAAAGCTGGTGCCCATCGGACTCCCTGAACACTGCTGATATAGTGTTTCCTCAAACAAAAAGATGCTATTTTCCAGACAATAACTTATCGTATTCTGTGACATTATGGTATGCTCAAACAAAGAGATGGTTCAACTGCAAAGATAAAGCATGCATGCCCTTAGTCCCATTATTTGCTGTATACAGGTGTATAAAGTGCAGACATCTAGAGTTATCATGTTATATGTTGTACTCTATGTGAAAAAATCAGTACTGTCATAGAAGTATGATATTAATCCGGTGACATGTGGTGATAAAAAAATAATCTAAAATATGGCAGTATTTTTATGTAGACCACAATGGTATATGTGCCATTCCTGCATCAAAGTCTTTAAGCATAAGATTACCTACTGCCATCCACATCGAGCTGTAAAATGACAAAAGCCTTTTACCACTGCAGGCACAGCATTTCAGATTTGGATTGGGAAAATACAACCCAAGCCATCCTGGAATGAATGAAAGGAACCCCTGAAATGTGTTTTGCTATAGGTTTAGCACTTCAGATAGGTTTGGCTTTGTCCAGACACAATTATAATTCAAAACAATACTGTAATAAAATGGGTCATTAGTAGTGTGGCCTGCACAACTAATGGGTCCACATTTATCCTCAACTGGGAACCAAACTCCCCACTATAGTGCTTGACTCTCCCAGGGTAGTGAAGCAGAGCAGTTCAGGCGTACTTCCTTGTTGGGAGGCTAGCCCCAGATGGGCCTCCGCCATCTTCCTTTCCCATTGGCGCAGGTCCTCCCACCGTTTGCAGCAGTGGGTGCTCCAACTGTCAAAGACCCCCAGGGTCTGCACCTCCTTGGTGATGACACGCCAAATACCCTTTTTCTGATGGGCGCTGACCTGCAGAAAAAATACATCAGAAAAGATATTATTCGTACAGTCCGGACTGTTATACTCATGACCTAACATATCCCCCCCATCCCCTTATGCACATACATTAACCATCATACATGCAGCACTCTGCCCAGGACCCCTCAGACCCCACCCCACACGAGGCTTACACACACAGCAATCCATACATTCATGTCCCACGCATAATGCTCACAGTGTATTCACCTGTTTGTCTGGAGGACCATAGAGTAAAGTGTACTGGGGTAGGACCCCATCCACCAGTCTCTCCAACTCCTCCCAAGTGAAGGGAGGGGCCCTTTCCCCAGACACTCGAACCATTGTCGCTTCCAGACACAGGTCACAGCAGCACTTGCAGTGTAGGTCCTCTCCTGTTGAAGGTCAGGTAGCATGTGAGTGCACAAATACAAAATGGCGGTTAAGTCCGCAGCAGTGCGTACCGTCACTGCCGGCGTACATCACCATTGGCTCCTGGAACCCATAGGGCCCAATGATAACCAATGCGGTGTTGCGCGGCGGTCATCGACCGCCGACCGCAACCGCGCACAACGCCAGCGGAATTACCTCATTTCCACTTGTCCCTCCTCACAGGTCAGGCAGACGCCATTTCATGGGGGCACAGGCCATGGCGCCTAACTGTGTCACAGCAGACATTGGCACATCAACTGACTTTTGAGTTCACATACTGTTTCTGTGAAGGAAAAAATGCATATTATGGTTGAAATATGTGTGAATTTGACCTTCTGCAATGGGGTCTTTGGTTGACAGTCAGGTTACCCCCTGTTCAAGCAAGGACCCTCCCTCCAGTCAGGGTAAAAGAGAATCACCCTCAGCTAACCCCTGCTTACCCCCTTGGTAGCTTGGCAGAGCAGTAGGCTTAACTTCAGAGTGCTAGGTGTAAAGTATTTGTACCAACACACACAGTAACTTAATGAAAACTATACAAAATGACACAACACCAGTTTAGAAAAATAGGAAATATTTATCTAAACAAAACAAGACCAAAACGACACAAATCCAACATACACAAGTCAAGTTATGAATTTTTTAAAGATTAAACTCAAAAATAGAGCTTAGAAACAAAAATGCCTTGATGAGGTGTTAACACGGCGTCGTGACGGAGTCGTTCCCCACAAGCCGACACTAGCGGCGCCAGACACGGAGTCGTGTAGACCCCCAAGTACAGTACCTTTGGTGAAGAGTGAAAATAAGCCGATGTGCGAAGTCGGGGATTGCGGCGTCTGTGCGAACCGTTGAATCCGCGCACTTCGAGCAGCGTCGGTCACAACGTGGTGCGGCAACTTCCACAGAGTTGCGGACCTCAGAGGGGCTGCAGCGGCGTCGAGCCTGTGAAGAGCGTCGCGTTCCAGCGTAGGTCACGGCGTTGGGTGCAGGCGGCGTCACCGGATTCAGCAGCGGCGTCAGTCAGAAGTCGTCCGAAGTCGATTTCCTTGGATTTCCACCAGCTTTCCTTTCAAGGGCCCAGGGACAGGATAGGGCAACACTTGTCAGAGCAGGAGTCTCTCCAGAGACTCCAGGTGTTGGAAGAGAGAAGTCTTTGCTGTCCCTGAGACTTCAAACAACAGGAGGCAAGCTCTAAATCAAGCCCTTGGAGATTTCTTCACAAGATGGAAGGCACACGAAGTCCAGTCTTTGCCCTCTTACTCTGGCAGAAGCAGCACTGCAGGAAAGCTCCACAAAGCACAGTCACAGGCAGGGCAGCACTTCTTCCTCAGCTATTCAGCTCTTCTCCAGGCAGAGGTTCCTCTTGGGTCCAGAAGTATTTCTAAAGTCTGTGGTTTTGGGTGCCCTTCTTATACCCAATTTCTCCTTTGAAGTAGGCCTACTTCAAAGTAAAGTCTCTTCGGACTGTGAAATCCTGCCTTGCCCAGGCCAGGCCCCAGACACTCACCGGTGTGAATGACCACTCCTACCCCCCCTCCTAGCACAGATGGCTCATCAGGATATGCAGGCTACACCCCAGCTCCCTTTGTGCCACTGTCTAGTGTGAGGTGCAACCAGCCCAACTGTCAAACTGACCCAGACAGGGATTCCACAAACAGGCAGAGTCACAGAAATGGTATAAGCAAGAAAATGCTCACTTTCTAAAAGTGGCATTTCCAAACACACAATCTTAAAATCAACTTTACTAAAAGATGTATTTTTAAAATGTGAGCTCAGAGACCCCAAACTCCACATGTCCATCCGCTCCCAAAGGGAATCTACACCTTAATCAGATTTAAAGGTAGCCCCCATGTTAACCTATGAGAGGGACAGGCCTTGCAACAGTGAAAAACAAATTTAGCAAT
This sequence comes from Pleurodeles waltl, assembly GCF_031143425.1. Taxonomy (NCBI): domain Eukaryota; kingdom Metazoa; phylum Chordata; class Amphibia; order Caudata; family Salamandridae; genus Pleurodeles; species Pleurodeles waltl. The sequence continues at coordinate 1,333,719,445 of NC_090447.1, read as the reverse complement.
ATTTCACTGTCAGGACATATAAAACACATTACTATTTGTCCTACCTTAACCATACACTGCACCGTGCCCTTGTGGCTACCTAGGGCCTACCTTAGGGGTGTCTTACATGTAAGAAAAGGGAAGGTTTAGGCCTGGCAAGTGGGTACACTTGCCAAGTCGAATTTATAGATAAAACTGCACACACAGACACTGCAGTGGCAGGTTTGAGACATGATTACAGAGCTACTTATGTGGGTGGCACAACCAGTGCTGCAGGCCCACTAGTAGCATTTGATTTACAGGCCTGGGCACCTTTAGTGCACTGTACTAGGGACTTACTAATAAATCAAATATGCCAATTATGGATCAACCAATCACATACACATTTTGTAAAGGAGCACTTGCACTTTAGCCCTGGTTAGCAGTGGTAAAGTGCCCAGAGTAACAAAAACAGCAAAATCAGAGTCCAGCACACATCAACAACCTGGGGAACAGAGGCAAAAAGTTAAGGGAGACCACGCCAAGGATGAAAAGTCTAACAGATATGTTTCCCTCTATGGTTGTTATTAGCAAGGCACCTTTGGGTTGTGTGAGTTGTGATTGGTTTGGCTAAGTGATTGTCACTAGTGTGGATGCTTTGGTGATGGGTGTCCATGCAGGTCTTTGATGGGGGTCCATGCATTGGTGTTGCATGCAGGGCTTGGTATTGGGATGAGTGAGATGTGATGGTGGGATATATGTTAGGTGGTGGAGTGATGGGGGTGAGGATAGGGGTAGGAGTTTGTGATGGCATGCAGGTGGGGAGTAAAAGTAGTAGAGAGTTGACTTACCAGAGTCCAGTCCTCCTGCTACTCCTGCTAGGCCCTCAGGACGCATGATTGCCAAGACTTGCTCCTCCCATGTTGTTAGTTGTGGAGGAGGAGGTGGGGGTCCACCGCCAGTCCTCTGTACAGCTATCTGGTGTCTTGCAACCACGGAACGCGCCTTCCCTCGTAGGTCGTTCCACCTCTTCCTGATGTCATCCCTTGTTCTGGGGTGCTGTCCCATGGCATTGACCCTGTCTATGACTCTCCGCCATAGCTCCATCATCCTAGCAATGGACGTCTTCTGCACCTGTGATCCGAATAGCTGTGGCTCTTCCCGGATGATTTCCTCCACCATGACCCTTAGCTCCTCCTCTGAGAACCTGGGGTGTCTTTGTGGTGCCATGGGTGCGGTTTGAGTGGTATGTGTGAGGGTGTGTGGGGTGATGTGTTGGGGTGTGTGCTGTGAGGTACGTGGATGGTCTGTGGGTGTTGGTGTTTTGTGGCTCATATTCAGTGGGTGCTCCTGGCTTCTTTCTCTCTCACTTGCCAAAATCTTTGGGTCGTAAAGGGGTGTGGGTAGTGTGTGTGTGTGTTTTATAGTGGTGTGGTGTGTGTATGAGTGTCAGGTATGTGTATTTTGTATGGTCCAATGTGATGTAGTTGTGTTAGTGTGTGTGTATTTTGGGCGCGGCGGTGTGTACCGCCAATGGTTCACCACAGTTAAATGACAGCCGCAGTGATTCGTGGGTCATGATGCTGTGGGCGTATTTCTGTGGCGTAACGGTGTAGGTTTTGGTACCGCCAGTTTATCACTGACCTTTGGTGTGGCGGACTTGTGTGTGTGTCTGTATAGTGGCGGATTTCTATTTGTGGGTCATAATATGGGTATTGGTATTCCGCCGTGGTCGCGGTGTGTTGGTGGCAGTCAGCACGGCGGATGTTGTAATGAGGGCCTTTGTCTCTTTCTAGCTCAACATAGGTGGCACTGTGCTAATCCTATTTCTATGCTTAAAAACGTTGCTAGAAAAACAGACATTTGAGGTGAGAAGATTCAGAGCGTCACTGGTGTTGTAGGGTGCTCTATATAGGAGCTGCTCTCCTCAAAGCTTGGGAAGCACCAAGAGTTCTCTACTTCTTTTCTGCATAACTCTTGTAACAGTCTAAGCCTGAAAGGGTATTGTTTTGAGATATATGTATACATATCATTCATATCTGCAGATTCATATCTGCACACGTTACAAGCCGGACTCAGAAGGGAGTGCTTTTGAGAACAATGCCAACGGAGATCCTGGACGCTGCAAGTATTTTTTGTTGACAACGTGTGGTAAATTGAGCAGCAGCCACGAACTGCGATACAGGGAAACATGTCTGCATAACAAGAGACCTGCTGGCTGCAAGTTATATGCAGTAATTGGGGAATCAGAGGTTGAAAGTTGTCGGGGGGACCATCACCAGTCAAATGGAGAGGATCATCCTCTGCGTCCCTTCCACTGACAACCCGTAGATCCGATTAAAATGTGTCCTGCAGCTGAAGGATAATTTAGCAGAAGCAAACGGATAGATTGGGTATTTTCCAGGAACTCACTGCAGTTAATATGAGCCCTTTGAACATTGATGGCTCAGTAAAATTCTGCAGTGGTACCAAGTTAATTGCTGTAATCACAACATTGCGAAGATTATATACTAGATTAGAAGGGGCGGTTCAAGTAAAAGGGAGGTATTTAGATGTTTGACTTGCCGCTAACAATTGCAGAAAGGCTGGCAAGATGGGAACAAGCAGTCAAGACCCCATATGATGATGAAAGCAGTAAGAGGTTAGAAAAATTAATAACACAAGGAAAACAAGACATGACACCCAGTAAACTGATTAAGGAATTGGAGTAGGCTAGGATCATGGAAATCAATAAGTGATGGAAAAAAGCAACATTGAAGAAATATATTGAATGCTGGCAAATTCCTAGAGGTCTAAGGATTTTTGTGTTGCGAAAACTGAATGACATGGACCCAGACGTTTAGAACATTGGCAAACAGACACAAGTGAAAATGTATTAATACACTGATCATTCAAACAGAACTTAAACTGAAAAGAACATTTGAAAGAATAAAAAAAAAATGAAAAAGCTTTGGAATCAGGACACATCTCAGAAGAAACAAAAAAATCCTTGGTGGAAATGGAGATGAGCTTAAAAAACATGAAAAGGAGATAAAATGAAGAAGGCAAGGAAGTTTAACAGAGATAAGATTGATGATGCCTCTGGGAGAATATACACCTTTGCGACAGGATTTAACTCTTTTTATACAAGACAACTATGGATTAGACACTGGAGAAAGAACACTCATTATCAAATATTGAGAACTTCCACCTAAGTTCGTGGGATGAGGTATCCTCCACAATGCTTCCCAGCATGGATATTTCAGGAGAAATAAGCCTATACAATATGAAAAAAGGAGGCGTGGGAGGGGACCTGAAATCAAGCAAGATATGAATGTAAGAGAGTTAGGAGATCTAAGAGGAAGGGGAAAAAGAAGAGGTGTCAAGAAAGAATGAAAAAACTTGAAACACAAAAGTAATTGGTTATAAACATCTTCTCTAAAAACTTGGAAGACAAATATGTCAATCTTCTGAAGAAAGGACTGACCTTTTGTCCAATCACACGCATGGACTTAGCAGTGGCCAGAATCGCTGTTTATAAATTCTCTAGAAAACTTAAACTCCAAAAATTCTATGCACAAAATGAGAAAAAACAGAGTATGTCAAATAGCCAAGACATTTTGCCCATTACTACAGTGGATATGAGCCATCTCAGAGCCTTGACCACTCTAGAGGGGGAAATCAGAAGGAATCATAGATGAATGTGATCTTGACAGACTGACAAATCAGGAATTTTTTGTGATCAGTGGGATTCCAACAAATACCACATTATCCAGTCACTGCAAATCAAAATCTCGATTTTGTCCCCGATTACCTGCTGGAAATAAGATAGACCGCAACCAGATAGATATAGGCAACCAAAGAGGAATTGAATAGAATGGCAGAAAAATATCCAAGAAGGAGTCAGTCCAATATGACGAAGGAGGGTTGGTCGGCATTGCAAGACTTGCGAAATGATGGTACCATCATTATAAAAGCATCTGATAAAGGAGGCAACACTATTATTCAGGTAGGTCAAAATACATAAAGGAGGCTAAGAGGCAACTGGGTGAGAAAATACTTATCAAAAATTGGAAAGAGATCCTACAAAATAATACACTGAACTATACCATCAGAAATTAAAAGATTGGTATGACAAAGGCCCATTAGAAGAGGAGGAACTGAAATATCTCAGGAAGGATCATTCAGTTATTTTCACGTTCTACTTTTCGCTTACTGCCCCAGTCACATGAAGCTGGAGTGTGACCTCGGTTCTTGTATGTTCTGCTCTGGCCGAGATAGAGGCGACTCCTTCCGGTAGCCACAGTGCTGCTGACAACGGAATGCCACAGCAGTCCGTGCCCTCCAGAAGGAGTCTCAGTGGAAAATTCCAAAGGGAAAAAACCTCTTTAGCAGGAACTCCCTGGAACAGAGAAACTACACATCAAGATACCAGGACTTCAAAGTCCGGAAAACAGGAAGCAGGCTGTAGCTGAAGCAAACAGGAATAGGACTGGACTTAACAAGGATAGCAAGCCGGAGCACAGATCATCACCAAAGGGAGGTGTTGCAATGCAAGAGAAGAAGAATTTGGCTCCTTATATACTACTAAAAAGGAAATGTCATGCAGGAAGAAGGAAGAACGCCATCTTGGATTGGGAACAAGCCATAGGAAAAAGCACCATTTGGAAGGGGAAGAAAAAACATGGCCCGCAACAAAAGAGGAAGAAACTCCCAGGACCAGACACCAAGTGAGTAAAAGGCGGGGGCGCGGGAGCCCCGCAGGGATCATCTATGCTGCACGTTGAACGCAGCGAGGCCCGATGCCCAGCCCTAGGCCTCCGACCTTGCCTTGCAGTTAAGAAAAGAGGCCACAGCGGACCCAGTGGCCTGAAAAATGGACCGCCAACCCCACCGCGGCCTGAACAGGAGAATATGTCCCCTCCTCAAAACCTCTGGTTTGTCCGGAAAGAGATGGAAAAAATGACAAACCAAGAGTGGAGCATGAACAGAAGAGGCATCTTCCCAAGAACACTCTCTAAGGGGATAACCTTTTCAATGAATGAGGAAGTGGAGTTGGTTTGGAAATAAAGGGGAATCACAAATTTCCTGCACCTCATATTCGGGCTCATCACCAACCAACAGAGGAGGAGGGCAGGAGAACAGTCTGTGAAAAGGATCGGGTACATTGGTTTTCAACTGGGACACATGAAACACTGGATGTATTTTCCAAGTCGGAGGTAAACAGAGACGAAAGGACACTGGATTGATTACCTGAAGAATCTGAAATGGTCCATAGTAAGGGGGTTTGATTTTTTTTTGGGGCAGATGGAGAGGCAGATATTTAGAGGAAAACCAGACTTTGTCTCGTACTTGATATGACTGTGCCATGTGTCGTCTACGGTCTGCGATCTTCTTCATATGTTGTTTTGTGGATAAGAGATTGGTACGTATTATTAGTTGAATTTTAAGGAGTCGTCTAGCAATCAATGTGACAGCAGGGAGTGTGGATGATTATCGGATAGGAGTGACTTTTGGTGCACTATGTACTGTATTGTTATATGAGAATGTAGTCAATGGTAGATAAATGGACCAGTTACACTGTGTAGCATTGCAAAATCAGCATAAATATTGTTCAAGTCCTTGATTTAGGCACTCTGTTTGTCCATTGGTTTGAGGATGGAATCCATCTGGTGCAGGATTTTGCAGAAATACTTTAAAAAATGTGAAATCCATTGAGGGTAATGATCAGAGATAATAACTTGAAGGAGACCATGAAGGGGAATGATAAAAGAGCTGACTCATTTCTTTAGCAGTAGGTAATTTCTTTAGTGCAGTAAAATGAGCCATCTTAGTAAATGAATCGACTGTCACCATTATGACTCAATTTCCTGTAGAGGACGGTAATGAACACAGGAAATCGGTAGACACAGTATGCCAAGGAACTGGAGGAACGGGTAAAGGCTGAAGCAGTCTTGATGGTTTGCTATGAGGTATCTTGGTTTGTGCACAAACGGGACAAGAAGCAACATGGATTTTGGTATCCTTTTCAATTGTGGGCCACCAAAAAGAGCAAACAAGTAATTCTTGAGTGGCCTTAATGTCGCAATGACCGGCAATGGGGGAATCATGACACATCTGTAGTGCTTTTATTTGAAACTTTTTAGTTGGGAGGAACAATCCCTATGATAGTAATATCCCTTATCCTCATATAGGTGCGGACGTAAGCCATTCATGTTTTCTCTGGAGAGGGACATGTACTCAGATCTCACTTTATCAAGGAAGGATTGCACTACGCCGATGATTCTATCTGGGTTGATTATGTTTTGTGAAAGAAGAATGGCACTTTCAGGATAACGTCATGACAAGCATCTGCCAAAATGTTCTGAGATCCAGGGATGTAAGTTATAAAGAAGTCGTATTGACTAAAAAAGAAGGCCCACAGGTCTTGACAACTTTTTCGGCATTGAAAATCACGAAGACATTGTAAATTTTGATGATCTGTTCTAACTTCAAAGGTTTCTCTGGTACCCATTAGTAACTGTCTCTATTCATTACAGGCTGTTTTCAAGGTGAACAGTTCTCGTTCCAGTACTGAGTAATTGCGTTCTGAGTCCGGTAACACATGGGACAGATAAAAAAATGGATGTTCCAAACTATTGTCGTCCTGTCTTTGTAATAGTGTGGCTACTACTGCCCTTTCTGAGGCATCAGTGATGACTATGAATTTCTTGGTGGGATCAGGATGCCTTAAATTGGAGCTTGCATGAAAGCGTGTTTCAAGTCATCAAAAGCTGTGTCCTCGGTCTCTGTCCAAAAGAAACCGTTCAGTAGTCTCTCTTTCTTGAGAGTTTGTATGATATGACTGATTTGTTGACCAAAATCCATTATAAATTGTCAATAAAGGTTGGCCAATCCCAAAAAGCATTGAGTTTCTTTGATAGTGGAAGGAGAAGGTCAGTCCAGGATGGCTTTAACTTTATCGGAATCCATGGCAATACCTGTTTGGTTAATATAATAACCTAAGTACTTCACTACAGACTTGTCAAATTCACATTTCTCTGGTTTGCAATATAGTTGATGTTGTCCGAGTCTTTCTAAGACTTGAATTACATGTGTAACATGATGTTCGGGATGAGTGGAATATACTAAGATGTCATCTAGGTATATCACAACTGTTTGGTTTAAAAGATCAGAAAACACTGAGGCTCTCATTTTATGGGTCTGGTGGTAATTACCGCCGACCTCCATTCTGGCGCCTGCCAAAAGACCACCAGTGGCGGCGGTAACCATACCGCCCTATTATGGGAACAAAAACACACCCTGCCAAAAAACAGCCAAATCCATGACACTGCTAGGGCCAACAACGGCGGAAAGTCAGCAACCCCCCCACTACCACACCAACAACAGACCGCCCACCAAATTCTGATCCACAAATCAGCACAGCGGTCATACAACAGCGGTCCACCCTCACACCTGAGACACATACACACACTCCACACACACACGACCACCATAAAACGCACACACACACATCCCACCATCCTTTGCAACACCAAATCAACGCCAGCGAACAACTACCGGACACTCACTACACCCACAGACCATAAACACATCACACACAAGTGCACACCACTCACATCACACACAATGGCACCCCCTAAGCACCCTCTTTTCACTGACAGGGAGCTGCGGACCATGGTGGATGAAATATTCAGGGTTTAGCCACAGTTGTTTAGAGCAAAGGTACAGCAGATATCCATTGCCCGGAAAATGGCTCTATGGCAGAGGATTGTGATGAAGGTCAACGCAGTGGGAAACTATCCACGCACAAGGGATGCCATAAGGAAGAGGTGGAACGACCTGCGGGGGGAAGGTACATTCCACGGCGTCACAACATCAAATTGCAGTACAGAAGACTGGAGGTGGCCCCCCTCCTCCTCCACCCGAATAAGGCGACTGGGAGGAGAAGGTCTTGGCTATCCTGCACCCAGAGGGCCTCACTGGACTCACTGGAGGACTGGACTCTGGTAAGTCACATATACTCCCCTAACATTTGCCACATCTGTAATGCATGTCTCACCCTACCTCAGTCACTACCACTAAACGCCCTATCCTATACACATCTCCCAAACATCCATACCCATATCTTCTGCATGCCCACACCTCCCCACCAACCCCCAAACCACCCCTGTATGCACAAAGACCTTCCCCGGCATGTACCGTAGTCTACACTACATTACCTACAATTCACCACCAATCCCTCAAATAACAATGCATGACACCCATCCCCAAAGACCCCTGCATGCAGATTACTGGGGGAGTAAGCAAATTAAACAGGCGGCAAGTGCTTGAAGGGATATGGCAATGACAGGATAGGGTGCAGAAGCCAGGAGAATCACACGCCAATGGTAACTATTACATTAGACACATATAGCACGTCTATTGTACAAAAGGACAGTACTGTCAATGCCATATTCCCTATAGCATTACAACTACACCATCATCCACAAGCCACAATGCCCATGCATTGCAGGAGTCACAAAACAATATCTGTACTACAACACAGGTAGCACTGCCCATGCCACCAGGCCGGAGGTGCGAAGAAGTGCCAGTCCACCAGCAGAAGAAGGCCCCAGTGACGACAGTCCAGCTGAATGTCTGGACCCAAATGACTACCCTGGCCCATCCCACAGCCCTGGACACTCACCCCCTAGACACCCCACCACTCAGCTTCCACCATCAGTTGTGGTCCAACTCCCCCACACCAGTGTCACCAGGCCACTGACTGTCTGCCCACCTGTACGGATACCGGAGTCACCACCCAGCACAAGGCAGGACGATAAAGGTCCCAGTGCAAGTGGGGCTGGGCGACTTGTGCTGGGGACACAGGCACAGGGGGCCAGGGCCACTGGGAGGGTATCAGTGGCCCAGGGGAGTGGGTCAAGGAGTTACTTTGTTGCCCATGACGCCATCTCAGAGGTCCTGGGGTTACACCACCACTCCCTGGGCAGGATGGACCAGATCCTGGCCACGTTGCAGGAGAACCAGAGGCTGCAGGTGGCACACCAGCAGGAGGCCATGTAGCAATGGAAACATTGAATGCCAGCATGGCCACCATTGCAGTGGTGCTGCTGAGGATGCCTGAGTCCTCAACCCATCAGCAAGCCCCTTCCACCAGCCAGGATACAGGGGGCCAGGGCCACTGGGAGGGTATCAGTGGCCCAGGGGAGTGGGTCAAGGAGGGACTCTGCTGCCCATGAGGCCATCTCAGAGGTCCTGGGGTTACACCACCACTCCCAGGGCAGGATGGACCAGATCCTGGCCACGTTGCAGGAGAACCAGAGGCTGAAGGTGGCACACCAGCAGGAGGCCATGTAGCAATGGAAACATTGAATGCCAGCATGGCCACCATTGCAGGGGTGCTGCTGAGGATGCCTGAGTCCTCCACCCATCAGCAAGCCCCTTCCACCAGCCAGGATACAGCCCAGCCCTCAACCTCAGCAGCAGCCAGTGGGATGGTGGTACTGCCAGAGCACTTACATGCTACCAGCACCCCTTCCCCTGTAGCCCAGGAACCCCCTCACAAATGTGGCTGGAGACCTAGACATCCCAGTGACACTGTAGCCAAGACCAAGCCCACCGCCAGGAAGTGACTCTGCCCTGAATTGTCTCCCTTGTGTGCTACTGAGCCACCTTGTTGACTATCCACTGCCATATCTGCATTTACCTATGGCCCCATGGATACTGGGCCACATGTACGAACTTCAGGTTTTGTGACTCGGTAATTACGATTCATAGCGACTCACAATTTGTGAGTCGCAAAACCTGATGCACTACAGTGTCAATGGCACTGTTTGCCATTCCCAATGGGATCGCAAATGTCCTACCTCATGAATATTCATGAGGTAGGTCGCAATTTGCGACCCCATTGGGAATGGCAGCCCTCACAGGGATGGTGGCCTGCTGGAGACAGCAGACCACCATGTCTGTGACTGCTTTTAAATAAAGCAGTTTTTTTTTTAAATGCAGGACGTTTTCCTTAAAGGAAAATGAGATGCATTTCAAAAACAAAAAATGAAAATGTTTCTTTTCATTTTTGGACCACTGCCTGCTCTGAAAAAATATTTTCGCTGCCATTCACAATGGGACCCCTTCCCGTTTGCAAATGGGTTAGCACCGGTTTGGAACTGGTGCTAACTGCAATTGTTTTGCGACCGCATTCGCGGTCACAAAACAATCATACATGGGACTGCGACTCGCAATTAGGAAGGGGACACTCCTTCCTAATTGCGATTGGCAAACCCTTTGCGATTCGGTAAATAGATTACCGAATTGCAAAAATGGGTCTGTAGATCCCAAATACCATTTTCTACGTCACAAACGGCCTGATTCGCCATTTGCGACGTGGAAAATGCTTCATACAGATGGCCCACTCTCCCTGTGCTACCAGCAGCTGTGGATATTATACTGAGTATATTGTTCATCCACTGCCCACTCCTTTGCACTATACGATCCCTATTGTCTCATTCATTCAATAAACACTGTTTGAGCACACCAACAGATGTGATTTATTCAAAATCCATGCTATTGAAAACCATCATTCATAATCATATATGTAGAGACGCATGTAAATGTAGAAGGGATCCAATGTACTGAGAAGGGTAGGCCAAATTCATGTCACAGCTTTGGCTAGGAGAGCCCCCAATCATCACCTCTTCCACCATGATGTAGCAATAGCAAAGGGACAGGCAGCACAGCAACACTGCAACTGAAATCCTACCCAGGGTAGTCAGACTCACAGAGCAACATTTACATGAGACTCAATGGAAGTAGAGCTGAATCAGCTGATTCCTGGAGTCCACATCTTCCCCTTCTCCTTCTCCATCACTATCCTACATCCCCTGGGGTCCCACGGATGGCAGTGTTCCATCCTCCACTTCCAGTAGTGGAACATGTTTCCTGAGGGCCAAATTGTGCAGCATACAGCAGGCTACTATGATATGACACACCTTGTTTGGGGAGTAGCACAGGGCTCCTCCAGACAAATGCAGGCACCTGAATCTGGCCTTCAGGAGCCCAAAGGACCTCTCAATCACCCTTCTGGTATGACCATGGGCATCATTGTAATGGTTTTCCCCCCCTGTCCTGGGATTCCTCAGAGGTGTCAGCAGCCACTGCATGCTAGGATAGCCAGAATCACCTGGGAAGAGAGGAGAAAGATAGCACATGACACACAGTCGTGGAATGCCAAACGTGTTTAGTCAGGTAGCACTGCAAAACTGTCACATGCACACTCACCAACCAGCCAGGCTCTGTCTCCTTGCAGTTGTGCTATGATTTGTGGAACACTGCCTTTCCTCAAAATGTAGGCATCATGGACTGATCCAGGAAATCTTGCTGCCACCTGTGAGATGTATTGATCTGCAAGACACACCACCTGCATGTGTATGGAACTCTGGAGGTGTTGCAACAAGGTAGTTAGGACATTTGCCAAGATGTTGCTGAACATTGGTTGTGACACACCAGATGCCAAGCCAACAGTCGCCTGAAAGGAACCAGTAGCCAAAAAATGTAGGACAGATAGTACCTGTACTGTTGAAGTGATAGCATAAGGGTTTCGTTTGGCAGGCAGTAGAGCAGACTCCAATTGGGAACACAGCTCACAAATTGCGGCATGGTTCAGACAATAGCTGATGATAATATGGCGCTCTTCATGGTAGCCAGGTCAACAAGGGGTCTGTATACTGATGTAGCCTTCCCTCTCCGCATGAGTCGATGGCTATGGCGGAGAAAAACACAATGATGTGTAGAGGTCAACTGTCTGTATACTGGTATCACATACATTCATACACAACTCTGCACACACATTACTGTAGAATGTTGTGGGCAGCCATTGTAAACATTAATGATGTGTTGAGACTGGTGTGTCAGGGACATATACACCTGTAGGCTTGGATGCTACCATGCTATTGGACATTGCATGTGTAACTTCACCATTTTGACTCTCGTAGATATTACTATTCCACCATAAACACTGTCCCTGTACTGTGTATACACAAGTTGACCAAGTAAAATGGCAGCTGCCTGTCTCACATGTGGAGGACTAGTGGAAGTGACATAATTTGTTGGCGTTAGTCGTCATGGCGGTAGGCAGTCAGAACCACAGTGCAACTCCTTATTGGTTAGCATGGGTATCTATGGGGAACAGGGGCCAATCATGATCAGCTCTGGCGGTCCTCACGGCCATTTTGTGTAGCCCTTGCCACTTGACTCCTGTACCTCAAGACAGCCACTACTCCACTGCGTGTGCTGCTGTGTCCTGCCTCTGGTTGAATTGGAGAAGCTTGTGGATGGGGTCCTACCCCTGTATGCCAAGTTTTATGGCTGACCAGAGGACCAGGTGGGTAGAGTTATGGCCTCCTAGGAGTGTGTGCCAATGCAGCGGATGCATGTGTGTGTGACTGTTGGATGTCCCAACGGATAGGTGAAGTGTGACAGGACGTATGTGTGTAGGGGCATGATTGGGAGTCATTGTTTGAGGTACTGATGCATGAGGTGTTATATCCCAAGTGTGAATGTGGAAGCCTACAGTATTTTGTTCTATGTGTCTCCCGTGCAGGTTAGCGCCCATCAGAAGAAGGGGATGTGGAAAGCCATCGACAAGGAAGTGCGGACCCTGGGGGTCTACAGGAGAAGACCGCAGAGACCCAGCTGGGGATAGTCCCCCAAAGAGGAAGGGGTGCACGTCGGACCCTGACCTCCCTAATGGCCCGCATTCTGGCGGTGGCCAATCCAGAGTTGAATGGGTGCTTGAAGGCAGCACAGCAGCCACTAGGGGGGTGAGTACCACCACTGTTCTGTTTTTACTTTGTACTGTGTAGCTGGGTGCAATAGGGTGGGTAGCAGGTAGTGTCAGGGTCATGGACAGGTGTGGGCATGCAACTGGCCCCCTGAGTCACTGGGATTGTGCAGTTATCTGGTTATGGGTGGGAATGTGACCATGTAATGGGTCCTATGGGTGAGCCTGTGGATCTGAGGTACCACCTCATCGATTTGTCACATTATAGTGGAACTGGATCACTCCCAGTTTGCCATGGTCTGCTGGAAGCGGATGTAGGGACTGGATGGTGATGTGATTGGCCAGTATAGCATCAGTATGTCAGTGTAGTGTGGAAGATGGATTTCCTTTCATAGGTATTTACCTTAATGAAGTTGTTAATGGTGAGGGATAGTTTTTGGGATGTGCGTGACTGCATTTGTGCCTACATCATATGCGTACTGTAATTGACACCCTGCATCCCTTTCTCCCACCCCAACTTCCCTGTCAACTTGTCTCTCTGTGTGCATTTGCATCATCAGGCAAAGCAGAAGGGGCACCAGCGAGTGGGGATGCTGCAGCCCACAGGACCCAGGAGGCAGAGACCACCGATGCCACGGGGACCAGTGGGTTGGAGGGCGAGGGGAGCACCATGGGTGAGGCGAGTACAACTGCTGGTAGTGACTCTGATACCTCCTCTGATGGCAGCTCCCTTGTGGTGGCGGACCCTCTGGGACTACCCAATCTTTGCTATCTTCCGCCATCCCTGTACCAGCTTCGCACTGCCAGTAGCTCCCCCCGAGGTATCTGTGCCTGCTCACCCAGGAGGGTGGGTGTCTCCTTCGCCCCAGGCACCTCTGTCACTGCCCCAGTCAGCGCTGCAGCCCTCACTGAGAAGGCTATTGACCTCCTGAAATCCACCTCTGTAGGGCAGACAACCATTGTGAATGCCATCCAGGTGCTGGCATCCCAGATGCAGCAATGCCTACCTGGAAGGCCTTCACGGTGCCATGTCTGGCCTACAGAGATCTTTTCAGGCTCTGGCCTCCTTTTTGATGGCAGGCAGTGTCCCTGATCTTTCTGTACCCCCTCCCACCACTGCGCTTTCCAGCACCCTTCACCCTTTCCACGCACACATGCAGACAAGCATACACTCAAGACAACGCACAAGAAAGTCCATGTGACATACAAGCAACACATGTCCCACGACAAGCATGCACACACTCCACGTACAATTGCAAACAACATCCACTTCCCCTACTGTATCCCCCACCCCTCCTCGTCCCTGTCTGTCACCCCACCACACACAGCCACATGCACTGCAACCTCAGTCACTGCTTCTGCCTCCATTAGCACAGTCACCAAAAACAGCAGTCTTCTACACATGCACCCCAGATACCACACCCGCACTCACCACTCCAACCTACACAGATACTTACAGCACACTCCCCACACCAACAGACACCACCACAACATCCATCTACACTGTCTGCCTGCCTTCTCCCACTCTTTCTACCCCCTTGTCCCAATACACACCAACGCTCACACACATCCACACATTCATCCACCAAACATAAGCTGACTCAGCATGCACCTGCATCCACTTCCAGCAAACCTACACCACCCACAACCACTCCCTCAACCTCCACTCCCAAACCAGTCTCCAAAGCCCCTCCACCTGCACCTAAAAAGCTTTACCTTTCCCATGTTGACCTATTTGAACCCACTGGCCCACCCCATTTTGTCCCCAAACGTTCCTGTGGCCTCCCCAGATCCAGTCCTTCCCTTCAAGCTCCTCCACAGTCCTCTCTTCCCAGTCCCCTGTCCCTTCTCCAGTCAGTCAGAAATTTGTAGAAGGCCTGATCCCTCTCCCATTCCCTGGTCCAAGCCCACTCCCACTCCTTCCAAGGGCAAACAGAAACACTCACCTCCTACGACGCCTAAGCCCATGCCCACCCCTTCTAAACCTGAGTCCCCATCACCCCCTCCCCTTGTCCCCTAATGGTGCCTGCCAGCCCCATTGATGCCCCTGCCTTGTGGAGGCCATGGTCGTGGTAGGAGTCAAGTATGTGCCTTGTTGGCACATTCAGACATTTTCTATGGACTGGCCCATGGCCTTGTTTGAACATAGTTTGTTTTTCTTTCTCATACTCATTTAATATATCTGGCCAACAGGCATGTTTGTGAAATAATATTCCGTTGTCCTGCGTTTTAATATGGGAGGGTCCTGTACTCAGGTATGTGCATCCACTTATTTATTTCTCTGCATGTGTCAGGTATGTATATATCTGTGCTAAGTAAATACCTTGTTTGACCTGTGTGTGTGTGTGCTTGTGTATGCGTTTGGGTGTTGGTGGGGAGGGTGTGTGTGTGTGTATGGGTGTTGGTGTGCGTGTGTGTGGGCGTGGTAGTCAGTGTGGGAGATGCGTGTGGCATGTGGGTGTGTTATTGTCTCCTTCCCTCCCTTGTGTGCGAGGCCCCTGTACTCACCTTGCTGTCTTCGTCAGCAGTCACAGTCCTGGAGATGAATTGCGAGGATTAGCACTGGGAAGATCTCAAGTTCACACTCCATGTCATTGTTGGTCTCGTCTGTGTCCCTACAGTGAGTACTTCCTATTATACTGCTTTCCGCTACGCTTTATGTGGTGGTGGTTCCTCCCTGGAAATCGTGGCGGTGTGGTGAATCGTAATAAAATGGGTGGGATTGGCATTTCTGCAGGCCTGAAGATGGCCACCACAGCCGCCGGTGGTCGTACCGCACTGGAGGTACAGGTGGTGAGGTGGCTATATGCTCACAGTTCATAGCCACACTCATAATACAGCAGTTCACACCGCCACTGCCAGCGGGGCAGTCCAACTCCGCCATACTCATAATGGCCACCTGTGTCCATGAACCTTTGAAAAATAGACTGGGTATTTGATAGGCCAAAAGGCATTACACAATATTCATTATGGCCCACAGAAGTTCGAAAGGCAGTTTTCCACTCACTACCTTCTTTTATGCGTAGAAGATGGTAGGCTCCTCTGAGATCCAACTTGGTCACCTTCTTTGCTCCTCTCACAGCGTCTAGGATATCTTTTATTAGGGGTAGATGATACCGGTCTTTTATGGTAATTTTATTCAGCCCGCAAAAATCTAAACAGGGACATAGATCCATTGTCTTCTTTGGTACAAAAAAGAGAGGAGCCTCAGCAGGTGAAGAAGAAGGGGTAATCAATCCACTCTGTAAGTTTTCCTCCAGATATTCCTCAGGTATCTTCTTTTTGGGCTCAGAAAGCAAGTACATTCTCCCAAAACCACTGAACCAGATTCCAAAGGAATGGCACAATCATATTCTCTATGCAATGGCAGAACTGGCTTTTCGGGTTTAGGAAATACATCTGCATATTCCAGGTAATGGCTGGGTACCCCTTGTACAGAGTTGATGGAACAACCCACCTTCTCCTTTGTCAACGTCATGCTCTTTGGGGACCAATATGTTTCTGACAGAAAGCAATGATGTTGACAAAACTGTGAAGAAAGTGAGATTCTGGTTTCCCAATTAATATAGGGATTATGCCTGTTTAACCAAGGTATGCCTAGGATGATTGTATGATTCAGTGAAGAAATCAAATCAAAAGAAATATATTCTTGATGTTTCCCAAATTGTAAACATACGGTGGGAGTGGTATCTGTGACAGTCCTGAGGCAAGAAGGGTTCCATCAACCGTATGAACCTGCTCTGGTATGTCCTTAGGTATCCAGGGGATTCCCTTCCCCTTAGCCCATACCTCACAAGGTATATTCTGCTGGCTCCAGAGTCTAACAATGCTAATGCTCCTTCTTCCCAGTTGTCTGGTAGCTGCAATGCTGTGCGCAACAGAAAGAGGGCTGGTGTGTTTCCTTTGGAAGAAGAAATAGAAGGTATCTCGGAACATTCTGTCCCCTTCCTTCTTACACAGGGCAGGAGTTGATGTTTCCCAAAGACTTTGAAGGATGAGTGGGGCATGCACGGATCAGATGACCAGAAGCGCCACCATAAAGACACGTCCCCTTCCGTCGTCTAGTTTCACGCTTTGTGATGGATAATGGTCCACGAGCTGTGTCGATTTGCATAGGTTCCTCTTCAGGAGCACCTCGGGCCTTGGATCGATTCTCTTTCGGATGAGTGACTGTACGTGTGATTCCTGTCTGTGGTTGTATATGACTGTTTCTCTTCTCTAACCTATGTTCATGGAGGTGATGTTCTATGGATAATGCTAAGTCCATTGGGCCTTTCATGTCTTCCACCCGAGAGGAACATACTAATTCATCCTTTATCTCATCCCGAAGTCCCCTCTGAAAAAGGATGACAAGGATGCCTTCCACCCAAGTGGTTTCAGCTGCCAGTTGCCTAAAACATGTGATGTATTGTAAGTCATCCTGGTTACCCTGCTGTATGTCACATAAGGCTTTGTCTGTAGAAGACTCCAATCCAGGACACTCAAACAATTGTTTGAAGGCATCAACAAAGGCGGTATAGGTAGATAACCGAGGATCGTCTGTGACTACCAAAGGAGTCGCCCAGGCTAAGGCCGGACCAGACAAGGCACTGATCAGATATCCCACTTTGTATTTGTCTTGAGCAAATTGAGAAGGTCGAAACGCAAAATAAACAGTCAAGGCATCAAGGAATTCACATAATTTGTTAGTATCCCCCAAAAAACTAGGTGTAGTTACGCAGACCATTGGGACATCCGTGGTTCTGAAGGCCATGGATTGTCATAAAGCCACATTTTCAGCACGTAGCTGTTGCAGTTTCTGAGCTTGCTGAATTGTAAGGAGCAGGGATTGGCTCATCTCCCAAAGTCACAGTCTGCCTTTCGCTTACCACCCTGGTCAGATGAAGCTGGAGTGCGACCTCGGTTCTTGTATGTTCTGCTGTGGCCGAGATATGGGCAACCCCTTCCGGAAGCCACAGTGCTACTGACAAGGGAACGCCACAATAGTCCGTGCCCTCCAGAAGGAGTCCCAGAGGAAAAACCCAAAGGGAAAAAACCTCTTTAGAAGGAACTCCCTGGAACAGAGAAAGGATACGTCAAGATACCAGGACTTCAAAGGCTGGAAAACAGGAAGCAGGCTGGAGCTGAAGCAAACAGGAACAGGACTGGACTCAACAAGGATAGCAAGCTGGAGCCAGGACCACTGCCAAAGGGAAGTGTTGCAACGCCAGGAGAGCAAGAATTTGGCTCCTTATATTCTTCTAAACAGGAAGTAACATGCAGGAACAAGGAAGAACGCCATCTTGAATTTGGAAGAAGCCATAGGAAAAAGCAGGAACAATCACCATTTTAGAAAGGTAAGAAAAAAAGAAACTGTCACATGCAGGGAAAACGCACTGAAACCTTGTAAGAAGAAAACAGGGCCCTGCAGCAGAAACAGAAGAGGAAGAAACCTCCAGGACCAGACACCCGGTGAGTAAAAGTCCGTGGGGGGGGGGGTGCCCCGTAACAATCATCCACACTACGCGTTGAATGCAGTGAGGCCCAATGCCCAGCCCTGGGCCTCCGACCTCACCACGGGCAATAATTTGTACCGCTGTCAAGAACAGAGGACGCAGCGGGTCAGAAAAACACACCGCCGAACCCACTACGGCCCCTTTGAGGGGGCCCCTGGCGTAACCTTTATACCTTACCGAAAGTGCACAAAGATAAGAACAACCCCCCAGGACGACCAATTGTAAGCTAGATAGGTGCACTCCTGGAAAACGTCTCTAGATTTGTGGACATCTTTTTTCCCCTATGTACCCAACTTGCCCTCATACATCAGGAATTTAATGGACATTCTGAATAGAATTTAAAACATACCATGGAAGAAAAACTATTTGATGGCCACGGTGGACGTTGTCTCCCCATATACTTCCATTGATGTAAGCGCATGTAAGTATTTCTTGAGGTCTAGGTCTGTGAGTTTATTGGAATACACAGAGATGTTAATAGAGATGCTACACTTCTGTCTTGCCCACAATAGTTTCCTTTTTAATAATCAGTATTATCTGTAAAAAAGAAAGACAGTAATGGCCACGTCCTTTGCTCCCATGTATGCAAATCTGACAATGGGGTGGTGGGAAGCAGTGATTTTATGGACAGACAGGAACTCAGAAACTTTAGATCATGTGTTCTTATGGTTACGTTATATTAACAACCTCTTTCTAATTTGGGAAGGAGAACAAAAAGATCTTGAACAGTTCATTGCTTCACTTGGAAATACCTCACAAGGGCTGAAATTAACACATGAATAAAGTGCAACAGAGATCAATTATCTAGACATAGGACTCTATATACAAGACAAGATGTATACAGTGATTCACAGAAAACCGACCAGTTGCAACAGTATACTGCATGCAAACAGTGGGCATCCAAAAGCACTTAAGTGGAGCATGCCATATGGAGAATGTCAGCGAGCATGACTTAATTGCTCAGAAGATGCTGAGGTTGAAATGCAAGCTTTGAACATGTATACCAGATTTATCAAGAGAGGGAACCCAAACTCATTGCTTGAGGAAGCCATGACAAGAGCGAGGACACGAAAAAGACAGGAGCTATTGATACCAGAAGCAAACCGGATTGAAAAGTCAGGAAATAAGAACAAGATAAGGTGCATTATGGAATTTGATGTTGCCAACCAACAGACAACAAGGAACTTCTGAAAGAAACTTGGAAACTGTAGATGATGGATAAGACACTTAAAGAGTTATTACCACACCGTTCACAAATCACCTATAAGAGAACAGCTTCCCTAGGGATTATCTGGTCAATAGCTATATGTTGCCACAAACTTTTGACAGTACAAACTGACTAAAACAAAGTCAACCTGGTTTTTGGAAGTGCCAAAGATGCAAAGCATGATCATTTGGTAAGATTATTTTACATAAGTGTTGCCTCACTCGCATTGTACCCTCACTCATCGCTGTGCAAAGTAGAAACGTAATTGGTCAGTTCAAATCCGAAAACACTAGTTTCCTAACTACATGTAAAAAATTGGGATGTGACACTTCCTTTTTTAATAAGCACTGAAAAAGGCTTCTACTCTGAAATGCATCTGCTTAGAGATTTTAAAAAGTGATATTTTGAACCCACTGGTGCTCCGGAGCGTTCCATTGTGGGATTGTTGTTTGATATATTTTTGCATGAAGCAACTTTCATGTTGGAGATACCCGTCTAGAGAAGAGTTCGGCAGTCCTTGGGGGCATCTGTGGAACTATATACATATATATTCTTTTTTTTCTTTCAGTGTTTACCAGTTATAACTCTGACTGGACCTTCAGATGTTTGCTTTATAAGGGATAATTGTGTTGTCCGGTACCTGAACCACCTCCTTTGGAGTTGGCTGCAAGTGCTCAACCACATCTAAATTGAGGATCAAGAAGTCTTAGGGCTTGATTTATATGTTGGTGGGAAGGTAACTCCACTGCAGTGGTGGCTGAGTCCCCTCCCCGCCAACATAGTGGTATGCCTGCCAATTTAATTTAAATTTTGGGCGTACCATCAGTTTGGCCACAGCAGAGACTACTCTGTTTCCACCATAGCCAAACCTCTCTGACAGCCCGGGAGAGTAAGGGCCATCGGATAAATTGCTACATGTCTGCTCTCCCAATTTAGATGGGTAGAAATGTAGTCTTTTTTTATGACCATGGCAAGCTAAACATCACAAACCAGATACCCGGAACCCAAGTTGGCTAGGACCCCTAATATTAGCACTTTTTTCGTGCTTATTGGACCCTGCAACTGTGGGCCCTAGATAAAGTCTGATACAAATAGACACTTTGGCCCTCATTATGACATTGGTGGTAAATGCTGCTTACTGCCAAGCTGACGGCTGCCAACTTCTCGCTGCGCTGGTGCATATCCGTTCACCATATTATGACACACACACTGCAATCGGACAGAATACAGCCACATACACAAATCCGCCAGACCAAAGGTCAGTGATAAACTGGCTGTCCCAAAACCCACACCGTTACGCCAACAGAACAACACCAATCACATTATGACCCACAAATCACCATGGTGGACATTCAACAGCGGGAAACCATTGGAGGTACATACCTCCACGCTCAAAATGGACACCCGCATACAAAACAACACTACATTGGCCAATTCAAACAACACACACCTGACACCTATACACACACCACACCCACACACCCACACCACTATAAAACACACACCCACATTAACCACAACCCTTTACCAACAACTATTGCCACCACGAGACTGAGAAGAAGAGCACAGAGACAACTAGACACACACACCACTCACACCCGTACACCCCTCACGCACTCCACATCACACACCCCACCACATTACCCAACACACCCTCACCAAAACACATCACACAACCCCCATGGCACCACAAAGGCACCACTGTTTCACTGAGGAGGAGTTAAGGGTCATGGTGGAGGGAATCATTAGAGTGCAGCCACAGCTCTTTGGACCACAGGTGCAGCAGATATCAAACGCAAGGAAGATGGAACTATGGCGGAGAATCGTGGACAGGGCCAATGCCGTGGGACAGCATCCAAGAACAAGGTACAACATCAGGAAGAGGTGGAACGACCCACAGGGGGAGGTACGTTCCATTGCAGCAAGATACCAGCTAGCTATACAGAGGACTAGCAGTGGACCCCTACCTCCTCCCCCACAGCTCACAGCATGGGATGAGCAAGTCTTGGCATTAATGCATCCTGAGGGACTCGCCAGAGTTGGCGGAGGACTGGACACTGGTAAGTCTACTTTTAACAATTATCACACCCCATACCTGCATGCCATCACACACCCTCACCCTCACTCCCACTACTCCACCACATCCCACACACTCCACCATCACATCTCACTAATCCCAATGCCACACCCTGCATGCTGTACCAATGCATGGACAACCCTCCCAGCCCTGCATGGGCACTCATCATCAAAGCATGCACAGCATAGGGAAACTAACATAAACACAATACACCAACATACACAAGCAAATGCTGGCAGGGGAACAACAATCATAGAGGGGAAGTTACAGAAGCACAAATGTCAGACACCTGAAGCATAATACGTCATTTACATCCCCACAGGTGCCCCAGCCAATGTCACTGGTGAGGAGGTGCCACCACTAGCCAGTCCCCCAAAGAAGAGGCCCATAGTGATGACAGTAACTCTGGACTTCAGGATCTGGACGATCTACCTGGCCCATCAGGGACCACTGGACAGCCGGTCACCCAAGCCCACTCATAGACCACCAAAGAGCCTCCCCATCAGGAACCAACACAACAGCACCCACCCAGCGTACCCACACCGCTGTCCCCAGGACACGTCAATCAGCAGTGCGCCCACCTGTACAGGACCCCAGGCCACACCTCACATTCAAGACAATCAGGGACCTGGTGTCAGTGGGCACACCGTTCAGGGGACAGAGGCACAGGCCAACCGGAACACTGGGAGGACTGCTGTGCGCCAGGGGGAGGACAGGACCAGGGAACCAACTTGCCAGGAGGCACTCTCCGAGATCCTAGGAGCCTACCAACATTCCCAGGAAACAATGGGCCAGATCCTAGACAACGTGCAGGAGAACAGGCGGCTGCAGGAGGGGCAGTATCAGGGGATCAGGGAGGACTTACAGGCCATTAACAACACCCTGATCTCCATAGCAGGGGTGCTGGCAGACATGGCCAATATCATGAGGGAGGCAACAGCACACCAGCAGGCCCCTGCCACTAGCCAGTCATCTGAACAGCCCTCCACTTCCGCTAGTGGCCAGGAGGCCCCACCACGGGACCAACAGGCCACCAGCACCCCTCCCCCTGCAGATGGTGAACCACCCCGCAAACATTCCCTGCAAACCAGACAGAAGACAGAGACACTTGCCAAGACCACCTCCAGGAAATGAGACTCTCCTGATTGTCCCCCTTGTGTCCCACTCAGTCACCTTGTCCACCTTGAACTGCCATTGCTCCCATTGGTATGTCCCCATGGACAATGCACCTGTGCTGCAAACAGACTGGAACAATACCCTGGACTTTCCTCCATCATCACCTCATTCCATTGCACTTTCCCCTGTATATTTTAGCACAACAATAAACACCCTTGGATATACAGGGAGTGCAGAATTATTAGGCAAGTTGTAATTTTGAGGATTAATTTTATTATTGAACAACAACCATGTTCTCAATGAACCCAAAAAACTCATTAATATCAAAGCTGAATATTTTTGGAAGTAGTTTTTAGTTTGTTTTTAGTTTTAGCTATGTTAGGGGGATATCTGTGTGTGCAGGTGACTTTTACTGTGCATAATTATTAGGCAACTTAACAAAAAAAAATATATACCCATTTCAATTATTTATTATTACCAGTGAAACCAATATAACATCTCAACATTCACAAATATACATTTCTGACATTCAAAAACAAAACAAAAACAAATCAGTGACCAATATAGCCACCTTTCTTTGCAAGGACACTCAAAAGCCTGCCATCCATGGATTCTGTCAGTGTTTTGATCTGTTCACCATCAACATTGCGTGCAGCAGCAACCACAGCCTCCCAGACACTGTTCAGAGAGGTGTACTGTTTTCCCTCCTTGTAAATCTCACATTTGATGATGGACCACAGGTTCTCAATGGGGTTCAGAACAGGTGAACAAGGAGGCCATGTCATTAGATTTCCTTCTTTTATACCCTTTCTTGCCAGCCACGCAGTGGAGTACTTGGACGCGTGTGATGGAGCATTGTCCTGCATGAAAATCATGTTTTTCTTGAAGGATGCAGACTTCTTCCTGTACCACTGCTTGAAGAAGGTGTCTTCCAGGAACTGGCAGTAGGACTGGGAGTTGAGCTTGACTCCATCCTCAACCCGAAAAGGCCCCACAAGCGCATCTTTGATGATACCAGCCCAAACCAGTACTCCACCTCCACCTTGCTGGCGTCTGAGTCGGACTGGAGCTCTCTGCCCTTTACCAATCCAGCCACGGGCCCATCCATCTGGCCCATCAAGACTCACTCTCATTTCATCAGTCCATAAAACCTTAGAAAAATCAGTCTTGAGATATTTATTGGCCCAGTCTTGACGTTTCAGCTTGTGTGTCTTGTTCAGTGGTGGTCGTCTTTCAGCCTTTCTTACCTTGGCCATGTCTCTGAGTATTGCACACCTTGTGCTTTTGGGCACTCCAGTGATGTTGCAGCTCTGAAATATGGCCAAACTGGTGGCAAGTGGCATCGTGGCAGCTGCACGCTTGACTTTTCTCAGTTCATGGGCAGTTATTTTGCGCCTTGGTTTTTCCACACGCTTCTTGCGACCCTGTTGACTATTTTGAATGAAACGCTTGATTGTTCGATGATCACGCTTCAGAAGCTTTGCAATTTTAAGAGTGCTGCATCCCTCTGCAAGATATCTCACTATTTTTGACTTTTCTGAACCTGTCAAGTCCTTCTTTTGACCCATTTTGCCAAAGGAAAGGAAGTTGCCTAATAATTATGCACACCTGATATAGGGTGTTGATGTCATTAGACCACACCCCTTCTCATTACAGAGATGCACATCACCTAATATGCTTAATTGGTAGTAGGCTTTCGAGCCTATACAGCTTGGAGTAAGACAACATGCATAAAGAGGATGATGTGGTCAAAATACTCATTTGCCTAATAATTCTGCACTCCCTGTATATCGACTACTAGCATTTCATGTATTGCAAATTTGTATTGTTTGAAACAGTTACAACCATTGCAAATTAACTGTAAGTCGTATGAGCATAGAATCAATGACCTGTAGCTGGCTGTTGTGATCACAACAGGAGTATTTGTCAAATCACCAACATCTGCAAAATGAATATCCAGAGTTAACAGTAAGTGAGCATAGAATTGGGAAATACCAGCATGCCACTGCCACACAGAATGCAACCAAAGTCATTGAAATGTAAAGTTACACTGTCTCACCTGTGTGTCATTGGAAGTACTGACAGATTACAGTTGTTCTGTTGTCCTTATCCTCATCCTCTGCCTCCTCATCCTCACTCTCCACAGGGTCAGCCTCTGCCATAGGGGCATCTCCAGTCTCCTCCTCCTGCAGAAAAGGGACATGGCATCTGAGGGCCAGGTTGTGCAACATGCAGCATGCCACGACTATCTGGCATACCTTCTTGGGTGAGTAGCACAGGGATCCACCTGTTAGATGGAGGCACCTGAACCTGGTCTTCAGGACGGCAAAGGTCCTTTCAATTATCCTTCTGGTTCGCCCATGTGTCTCATTATAATGTTCTTCTGCCCTTGTCCTGGCATTGCTCACAGGGGTCAGCAGCCATGATAGGTTTGGGTAACCAGAGTCACCTGCAAATATTGAGGGACAACAATTAGCCACACACTATCCTGTATGGCCAACACCATAGGCATACACCAACATATACTGGGTAGGAACCAGGGATCACCTATTAGTCACACCTGTGCCTCTGTAGTTGGGACATCACATTTGGAATGCTGCTATTCCTCAGGACAAAGGCATCATGCACCGACCCAGGATACTTAGCATTGACTTGGAAGATGTACTGGTCTGCCAAGCACACCATCTGCACATTCATGGATTGGAAGCTCTTATGATTCCTGAACACCTGTTCTTTCTGGTAGGGTGCAAATGAAATATGTGTTCCATCAATCGCCCCAATTATACTGGGAATATGTCCTATTGCATAAAACCCGGCCTTCATAGTGGCCAAATCCTCAACCTGGGGGAAAGCAATGTAGCTGCACATGTGTTTTATCAGGGCAGACAAGACACTTGTTAGCACGATTAAGAACATTGGTTGTGACATTCCTGATGCCAAGCCCACTGTCACTTGGAAAGAACCAGTTGCCAGGAAATGGAGCACTGATAGAACCTGCACAAGAGGTGGATCCAAGTGGGATTACAGATATCAGGTCAGGTTCCAATTGGGCACATAGCTCTGTGATTGTGGCCCTGTCTGTTCTATAGGTGAGTATTATGTGCCTGTCCTCCAGTGTAGTCAAGTCCACCAGGGGTCTGTAAACGGGGGTATGTCTCCATAACTCCTATTCATCCTCAGCGGTAGGTATCTAAGGGACACAAGAGTGAGTAGGCTGTCACAAACTGAACAATGGAGCCACAACAGCAGTCCACAATGTGCAAACATGTTATGGGACAGTGCAATTTATGAAGTATGTGCCTATTGATCCTGTAATGCAGCAATTATCGGTAGGCCTGTTCACCCCCCTGAAATGGCGATGCCTGTCCTGTGTGGAGGGATAGGTGGAAGTGAGGTAATGCTGCTGATGTTCTGCGCTGTGGCAGTAGGCGGTTGTGAACCGCTGTGCAACTACTCATTGGTTAATATTGGGCCCTATGGAGTTCAGTGGCCAATGTGGATCTACGGTGAAGGTATGCACCGCCACGGACATGACCACCATTTTCTATCTGATTCCTCACTTGTTTCCTGACCTTCCATATGAGAGGACCTACACTGCATGTGCTGCTGTGACCTGTGTCTGGAACCTACCATGGCCTGTGGACTGGGGAAAGGGCCCCAGCCTACACTACTGAGGAGTTGGAGCGACTGGTGGATGGGGCACTACCTCAGTACGGACTGCTGTATGGGCCTCCAGACCAACAGGTGAGTACACTGTGGGCACGATGCATGTGGCATGAATGCATGGAGTTGTGTGTGAAGGACTCGTGTAAGGGGGGTGGGTGGATGTCCTCATGGCGGTGTACAGGTTGTGGGCTGGGCTATGCATGTGCCAATGGTGATGCAAACGGGTATGATGGGCCATTTGCATGACCAGCTGGACTGTTTGTCTAATGGTGCTCTCCTGTGTGTATTGCCTCTGCAGGTCAGCACCCATCAAAAGAAGGGAATATGGTGTACCATCGCCAAGGAGGTGCGGACCCTGGGGGTCTAAGGCAGACAGAGAACCCACTGTCAGAAATGGTGGGAGGACCTGAGACGCTGGGCACGGAAGACCGCAGAGGCCCAGCTGGGGATGGCCTCCGAATGAGGAAGGGGGCCAGTCGAACCCTGACCCTCTTGATGGCCCGCATACTGGCAGTGGCCGACCCTGAGCTGGATGGGCGCTTGAGGGCATCACAGCAGCCACAAGAGGGTGAGTACAGTGGCTATCATTACAACTTATGGCTGGTGGGGTTGTATCCGGGTGGTGGTTGTGTGTTCTTGGGTGCCCCAGGCCAGGCCAGACATAGCAGCGTAGGTCTTCTGGTGGCTAAGGGTTTGAATGTAAAATACTGCTTACCTAGCTTGTTAGTATTCACTTCTGGGTAGGGCTGCATGGGTCCCAGGTGTGCTGCAGTTGGTGGTGTGTGTCCCTCCTCATTCCTTGGGGACTAGCCATTTCAATGGTAGTGCTATGCATTGTGTGTAGGCCTGTTCCCTGTGTGTGAGGGTGCTGTGTACGACAACAGTGGTGTTGGTGCAGTCACTGACCCTGTGTATCCTTTGTCTCACTCTCCCCTTTCTTGTTTTGTCATCCTATCCTTATGTGCATTAGCATCATCTGGCAGAGGAGCAGAGGCACTGGTGACAGAGGGAGCTGCAACCTACAGGACCCTGGAGGCACAGTCCACCGATGCTGAAGGTACCAGTGGGACCGAGGGCGAGGGCAGCACCACGGCAGGGACTGGAGGGGACAACACTGACTCTGATATCTCGTCCGATGGGAGCTACCTGGTTGTGGCGGACACCTCTGTGACCACTCCAGCCGCAGGTACAACCGCCACCCCCATACCAGCACTGCCCTCCCAGCAGCCCCTCAGCGAGTTGCCCATGCCCCCTCACCCAGAAGGGTGGGCATCTCCTTCGCCCCAGGCAACTCAGGCCCTGCGCCAGTGAGCCCTGCTGTCCTGAGTGAGGAGGCTATTGACCTCCTGAGATCCATCTCTGTAGGGAAGTCAACCATTGAGAATGCCATCCATGGGCTGGCATCCCAGATGCAGAAATGCAATGCATTCCTGGGGGGCACTCACAGTGGAATGGCAGCCCAACAGAGATTGATTCAGGCTCTGGCCTCCTCTCTTATGGCAGCCATTGTCCCTGTTTCAGCCGCCCCCCCCCCAACTTCCACTTCCCAGTCCCATTCTCCTCAACCCCAACCCATTCCAAGCACACAGACAGACATGCATGCAAACAAGACAACACCCCAGAGTAGCACAGGCAAACACAAGCACCACACTTCATCCCACAGGCACTCACACAAACACCATTCCGTTGCAGACATGACAACATCCACTGTCTCCACGGTCTCCCCCTCCTCCTCCTCCTCCACCTCCGACTCCCACCCAGTTACGTCTACACTCACACCTGCATGCACCACATCAATATTCACTACCAGCATCATCACCACACTAAGTAGAACACACACCTCACTGGCAGACAACTCCACAACACCCATGCACGCGTCCCCTGTGTCCTCTCCCACTGTCTCTGTACCCCCTTCCTAAAGGACACAAACGCAAGCACTCAGACACCCAACAGCCGTCCACCTCACAACAGCATACAGCCCATGCACCTGTACCCAAATCCAGCAGACATACACCTACGAAGACCACTCCCTCATCCTCCACTCCCATTACTCCTCCCTCTCCCCACCCCAACGTACCTAAAAAGCTTTTCCTTTCCACGACTGACCTCTTCCCTCCCCCTCCCTCTTGTCCTGCACGTATGGGCAGGGTAGCAAGGACCAAGCCTAGCACCTAAGGCAAACAGTCCACGGGGCCAGTAATAGCACCACCTACTCGTGGTGGTAGGCATAGCAGACCAACAATACTGAAGGGGAAGGAGGCAGCACAACCTGGGATGAAAGGGAAGATTCTGACACCAGCTGTGAAGAAGGGGAAGGAGCCTGCATCAGCTGTGAAGAAGGGGAAGGAGCCTGCAGCAGCTGGAAGAAGGGGAAGGAGCCTGCAGCAGCTGGAAGAAGGGGAAGGAGCCTGCACCAGCTGGAAAGAAGGGGAAGGAGCCTCTACTACCAGATAGAGGGGGGAAGAGCCCATCCAACTCTGCCAGGAAGGGTAAGGGATCCCCAACCCATGACTAGGAGGAGACAAAGCAATCTGCGCCAGCGGAAGCTGTCAGCCAAACACCGTCACCACTAGCAGCTTTCACAGGGTCCCCACCACCAGCCGTGGTTGTGCATCCATCACAGAGTGGAGGAGCTGACCAGGACCCTCCCCACACCACCACCACGGTGCAGCCATCACAGACTGCAGGGGCTGACCAGGAGCCTCCCCCAACCACCACCACAGTGCAGCCATCACTGCCGGCAGACGCCATGTAGGTCAGCCTCCAGGGGCTACTGAGTGGCCTGCACCCTCCAGAACCAGCAGGCAAGACACCCACTTGAGAGACTCTGGCCTTGCACTCCCCAGGACAAAGCACAAGGCATGTTGCCCCCTCCAGAACCAGTGAGGAAGACACCCACTTGAGAGACTGCGGCCTTGCACTCCCCAGGACAAAGCACAGGGCACATTTGCCCCCTCCAGAACCAGTGGGGAAGACACCCACTTGAGAGACTGTGGCCTTGCACTCCCGGGGACAAAGCACAGGGCAT
This sequence comes from Pleurodeles waltl, assembly GCF_031143425.1. Lineage (NCBI taxonomy): Eukaryota > Metazoa > Chordata > Amphibia > Caudata > Salamandridae > Pleurodeles > Pleurodeles waltl. The sequence continues at coordinate 1,333,690,138 of NC_090447.1, read as the reverse complement.
GTTGCTCCTCCAGAACCAGTGGGCAAGACACCCACTTGAGAGACTGTTGCCTTGCACTCCCCAGGACAAAGCAATGGGCATGTTACTGCCTCCAGAACCAGTGGGCTTGTTCCCGCATCCAGATAAGGTGCTCCCCCTCCCGCTGAGTTGCCTGCCTATTTGACAACTGATTCCCCAGCAGTGTTCTATCCGGATTGGTGCAGGATTCGAGTAGGGCCTTCGACTGTGCCCTGTGGCCATGTGGGCCCTTTGAACTATGGACTGGGCAGTGTCCCTTTTTTATACAAGTGTACATATCTGTTCGGTTGATCAGATTGTTGATTTTATTGTTGGACTGATTACAATCACTTTCGTAAAATTCCTGTTGCATTATTCTGCAGATTTTCGGGGTCTAATCGTTTTTGTAATGCAGCTGGTTGTGTGTATGGCATGTATGTGTCTGGTGTGTGTTGTGTGTGTGTGTGTGTCACTCTCATTTTCCTCCCACACTCCCTTGTGTGCTAGGCGGTTGTACTCACCCTTGTCGTCTTCGCCGGCGTTGGTGTTCCAGGTGGAGCATAACATAGAAGATCAAAGGGAAGACTTGCAGTTCAGTTTCCATGGAGGCGTGGTTCTTCCCGGTGTCTCCAATGGTGAGTCCTTTGACTTTTGTGCTCTGTTTCCGCCAGGCTTTTGATGGCATTGGTACCGCCCCAGAAAAGGTGGAGGTTTCCTGTGTCAAAAGATGGTGGGCGGTACTTTGTCTTCTGTCTGGCTGTAGGTGGCTACCACCGTGGTAACTTGTTTCCGCCCTGGAGGTCGGTGTGGTACATTGGCTGTCTATCAGAGATATCTCTGTCATGGTCATAATTTGGTGGAACTTACCACAGCCTGTTGGCAGTATTACCGCCACTTTATCACCCACCGTCAGGGTTGTAATGAGGGCCTTTGCTTCAAGAATGTGGGCAATGCAGCCACATCATACCCTGATCGTCTTGGTTTTCTTCAGGAGCATACCCAGAAATTAGAGCATACCTTCAATGGTACCTACAATTAAGGGCTTGATTACAACCTTGGTGGAGGGGATTACTCCATCACCAACGTGATTGATATCCTGCCATCTGTTTTGCAAGTTTCATTATATCCTATGGACCTTGAAATATGGCGTATTGGATTTCCTTCACGTTTGTGGTTGAATAATCCCCTCCGCCAACGTCGTAATCAAGCTCTTAATGTATTTAATCTCCTATTTTCTACCTTAAATGTTGAAACCCTTTTCTAATTATATTATCCACACCAATAGTGTTTGCAAGGGACAGGGTCATTTTGAAAGGCATCAGACAACCAAGGACACATGTTTTAGTGAATCAGATACAGTTTCACACACAATAACATTCACGTTAAAAGAAGGCCTTGATCGACAACAAGCAAGCACTGCTAAAACACTCAATAAGCTACATGTAAAGCCACAGTCAAAGCATAATGATGGGAAAGCAATTCATCAAACTGAAAATGTATGGCTTTGTTGTTCAGGAGCCTTTCAGATGAATAATTCCTTTGCCCAGTGAGACGGGATCACAAAAAGCCCATCTGGAGTTCCCTGAATTACCATCAGCTGTTTGTCCATCAGTGAGCCATGCCCGCGCACGCAATTCCGACAGAGCAAAGAAAGTCAAGATCGACGAAGCACCAGAAACAGACTGATCGCGTCCTTGCATGCAGCATCAAAGAGCTGAGCCTGAAGTCCTAGCGGAGGACGGTGAATCACAATGGCACTCTCTAGGATAAAGCCCTGCTGGCACGCTATTATGTGCACTTTTCTGCTTGCCATTTCCTTTATGAGTAACTTCATCCTTTACCTTCAGGTGGACACCTAGATTGATGTGTGTGCTAAATTACATTTTAATTAGTATACTTTATGGAACACAATTAATTAGCAGCTTGTCTATAAATGTGAAAAACAAAAGGTGATGGGTGGAATGCTTGAATTAGTCTCCGCCCCTGCGACTTACTCTGTACCACATTCCAATCTGTTTTTTTTTGCCCTTTATGCTACTTTAGACAAATACAAGCTCTTTGCGAATTTGTCTTGATCGTGCTCAAATGGGAAGGGTCCAGGCAGAGCAGACAGCCCCAAGACATTCATCCATTTAGCCCGCCAGAGAGCTGCACCTGGAGTGCAATAACCCAATGTCTCTAAATTATTCACGTGAATTATGAATGCAGAGCATGTGTTTAGTGGGTAGTGACTTCCTCGTCAGAGGTAGTAAGCACTTTATAAATACAAATACGTTTTGGTGTTTTCCACAGGCAAAGGTAGACGCCAGAACAAAAATATAGCAAACATCTGCAGATGTCGGAATCTTCAAGGTGGCCTGGCCAGCCTATTTATAGGCCTACCTTGAAAGAACTGTGTGGCACATTAGAAAGGAACCATTAAAATATTCCCATCACTATGCTATTACCACACTGTTCTCTTACCCCCATCACTGTGCGACGACCACACACTGCCAAAATTCAAGCCCCGTAGCCACAACCTATGCCTTACACCTGCCTACACTACCATTCAGTTTAGCACCACCGTTATCCTCAAGCACCACTCTTCTACAACCATAATCAACTTCCACCCACTTTCGTTGCATTTTCACCCACACTAACACATTACTTCCACACACTATCTCATCACAACTCTGCACTTCTAGTTTGCACTACTGCCCTAGTGCCACACCAGACTACCACTCCCAAAAACACCTACCTGACCTCTGCTGTAGGGAGGCACCACAATTCCTACTCACAACACTCAACACCACCTTCTCACCAACTTTAACCATCCGACTACCTGCTTGTACATAGTACCGCATTACCACCACCAGCATTTATTTACCACCACTTGCACTACTATCACAGTTACTTCTCTACTATCCACAGCATGGCAATGTATCCTGCATCTCCAAAATGCCACGCCAAAGGAACCACTACTGCCACTACCGTAACACGAACTCCAAAAATTCTCTGTAAGCAAAAGTGTACCAAACACAGCACACTTAACATTGCAGTACTATCCACACACCATACTACAAATTCTCTGTACCAAAAATAGCAACCATAATACTTCACCACAACCACTCCGCACTGATTGTATCCCCACATATCACTACCAAATCACGCAGTGGACCAACACAAGATATATTTTTTCAGCACTTCAAGAATTGCAGCACCTCATAAATGCATCCCACCACTGCACTATCACTCCACTGACACCTTGCTGGCACACTCATCACTGCACCATCATCTCATATAGCCAAGATTCATTTTCCCATCACCACCATTCCGTTCACCACAAGTGTAACCACCAGACTGAGTCCTAAAATACTGCAGTACAGCAGCTGATCACCTACCTGCACAACACTGTATTAAACAGCACCACCTACCCACACCACACAGTCATTCCTATCTCTGGCATCTTAACTATAGGTTTGCACTACCGCATTTCAGATCTGTACTCCCACACTGCAAACTAAATATCATTGCGCTGAATATGTGACAGAACAACTAGGTCCTAAACAACTAGAGCCTAAACTACTACTGCTAAACAACTAAAAAGTCTCTACAGCTAAGTACTGAACAACTACTGTCTAAACAACAATTGTGCCTGAATAACAATTGCCTGAACAACTCGAATATACATATATATTCTAAACAACTAATAAACCATAAAAACCAAAAAGAAAACCTTACCTTAAAATTAGTTGTTCAGGCAACTGTTATTCAGACACAATTGTTGTTTAGACAGTAGTTGTTCAGTACTTAGTTGTAGAGACTTTTTAGTTGTTTAGTAGTAGTGGTTCAGGCAACTAGTGGTTTAGACCTAGTTGTTCAGGATGTTTCCCCATTGCGCTATCATATCTAGGACTACAATTTCAGTTCTAACTACTGCTTTACTATCCCTATAATCACAATCCTAGCCACAGTTCACTGCAACACCAAGATTTGCACTGCACAATCACAACAAAATATGGCTGAATGGTTTACATTTATACAATTTATATTACACAAAAGTATGTCTTGGGACTGTATAGAGTAATTGTCGGCAACATGCATAAGCCAAAGAGTGAGATGTGTATCGTGCAGGTCAATGGTAGAGAAGAGAAGAGTGAACTATCGGTAGAAACTTAGGATAGTTTGCTTCTATTCTGATATTTTCTAGTGGGAACTGCTAATATCTAGGCCCTAAACAGCATACATATTGCACATTCACATGTTCACCTCTTAGAGTATCTTGGCACTAAATAACAGGTGTTTATTGTTACCCAACTCAATGGCACTTATTTTAACAGCTTCTGAAGACAAAGGCTGAGTAGACTGCAGCCATAAGGTCAAACACAGGTTTCTGGAATTGATACATTAGTACACTGAGCCACCAGACCTGACCTGGCCTCTGCTCCTCTAGTTTTAATTCAATAAGTACAAATGTCTCATGTGTGCCAGATGATGAACATTAGAAGACATATATTTAGGTAGTTTTCCTTTCCAAGGTTTGTGTACGTAGCATGGTAATTTTAATATAATGTGGTCTTCCACTTAATGCCAATGTAAAAAAAGCATCCTTGTGTAACATGGTCTTATATGCAAAGGCCTATTGTCAGTAAATTGTAATTAGTGGATCAGAAATGATGAAATTCTACCAGAATATTTTCAGACTTTCCATTTTTGTTTTTGTTACAAGATGTTAAATATGTTTTTATTATTCTTTTTTGTTGGTTAACAGATAATTTTCAGTTTTTTTTTTATTGTGTTTATTTATCTAAACAAAATTGTTAATTAAAATTACTTGCATAGGTGTTAATATATGTTTGTGTGCCAGCTTTTGTTCCATTTTTTAAGTATTCAGATTTATATTAATTGTTCATTTTCATGTTTTAATTATTTTGATCTTTTAATGTGAATAGTAAATATGTCCACTCCAGCCCACTTCGAGTCCAACACTTTCCCCAATTTTGTGTGCAGTGAGAATAGTTGATTTGACCCCCTTGGAATCCGAAGCGTTCCCCATTTAGTTTGAAAAGGCAATAGTAAATCTGCCCTATAAGAGTCCAACACGTTCTTCAATATTGATTAGTTTGGAGTGGGGATAGTAAATCTGACCACTTGAGAGTACTACATGTCCAACAATGTTGCTCAAATTCAAGTGGGAATTGTAAATCAAACAGCCCTAAATAAGCATTTCTCCCAATGTACTTTGCACTGGAATTAGGATAGTAAATTAGACCCACTAAATATATACATTTTTTCCACTGTTAGTTGGATTGGATTTACAATAGTAAATCTGGTCCCCACACCTATGATAGTTAAAAAGGGTACTGGGGATCAGACCCACCTAATTGATTAAATATTAAATCTATTAACAATTGTTTTACATTTTCATAGATTTAGAAGAGATAATTTTATATTTTAAACTTTTGAAAAATAAATTTATGTATTTATATTTTATGGTAAATGTTTACAAACATTTTTTAAATATTATTTGTAACATAAAATACACATTGTTTGAAGAATCATTTCAAAAGAAATTCATTTCAATTATCTAAACCATATTTTTGTAAGTATTACAAGTTTTGCAAATTTTAGGATAATTCGAATTAAATACATTTAATAATTTAAATTATATTATCCATCTTTTTTACACTATATTTTTCTATTTTTGTTCATGTTTTGTTGATGCTAATGTTGATTTGAAACCTCAATATTAATGTCATCAATATTTTGTATTAAATATGTTTTAACTTTAGATATTAATGTAAAATGATATTTTGGAATCAATAGTTTTGTTATCTTCAATTATAAGTTTAATGTTCATGATATTTATTTAGGTAGTCAACACTTCGACCCCCACACAAACATACTGCCACTTCAAAATCCCACGCTATAAAATAAACTATCATACCACATTGCAGCACTACAACCCTCTAGCAGTTCACTAAAATCACATCACTGCACTGTTACAAAAACCATTGTTCAACTTCTCACCATTTCACTACTATCTAATAGCATCAAACACATTTTCAAAACTGTAGTGCTGATCACTGCTATCACACCACAGCCCCACATCACCACACCCCCATACATGGCACTATCAACCTCAGAACTGCTCTACTACAGTAGTAATGCACTGTGGTATCAAAATCTATCACTATATTGCAAACTCACAAGTGCAGATCCCCATTGCAATATTATACTACCACCGTCACAACTACAGCAGGAAATGGATGGTATGCGGCTGCATTTAATGCATGCCTGAAGTCCTACTTCTTAGAGTAGTTCTACAAGCATATAGGAATTGGATATTTCTCCATATGCCAGTGTTTCCCCACTGCCACTCATGGCTAAGGACAGTCCTGAGTCATAACAGGAAAAACTCTCAATGCTGAGCCATCACTTCTCTGAGCCTGACATTCCACCCTTCTTGGATGACACAACTGGTTCTAATGAAGCTGAGCCAGAGTAAAACATCTTTGTCACATGGAAAATCTGGTGAAGTCTAGAAACCTCACCCAATATTGCCTGACTTCATATGTAAACTTTAATCTGGGCACACACCTCTGCTACTCCCACAGCAAAGCACTATCACCCAACATGCCTGTATGGCGCCCCACACCACAATGGCACTACCATCCCATGAAGCCACACCATCACTCCATGTTTTATAGAGTGGTGTATATGGGAACTACTTGGTGTCATGAGTGAGATTCAAAGGTGTGCTTCAGTCATTTCATTTTGCCCTTGTGACTGCGCTTAAACATTATGGAAGTAGAGAGATTAGAGAGCAATAGAACTGTAGTTGTATATACTTACCGTAACTACTGTATAAGAAGCTATTCCTATGACTGTTCTTGGTGAGTTTGTTTGTGGTAGTTAGTGGGATGACTGTAAAGGGAGCGATTGAGAGAATAGGAAGCTTCAGTTATGTAAAGTTTACCCAAGGAATTGCAAGTAGGATCCTAAGAAGAGTGTGCAGATTCAACCCAAAAGTCTTCCAGTGGACTGCTAGTAGTGCAAATACCACTCAGATAAGGTAGTAATCTTTAGATGCACTCAGAACAAAGTTGGTAGGTAACAAATGCTGCTATCTGGACATTCCAATAATACATGTGCCTATGGTATTAGCCAGTATCAGCTGGCAACCAACCAACTGTAGGCAAACTTCACCACCATCAATTAGGAGAGTAAGATCACTCAGCTACAGATAAACCCATTTGGATTTCCTGCTTCCTGAAGGAAATAAATATATAATTTAATGCCCCCTAGGGACAGAGCAGAACCAACTGAAAGCACGTTGGGGCTCACAAGATCACCACTCTTTAATTGAGTCAATTCTTTCCTCTCAGGAGTGGCCATGTTGCAATTGAAGCACATGAACAGGCCCAACTCTATAGGACAGTGTGGTCCACCCCTGGGTTATGAGGCTGAATCCAAAATATTATAATTTTAAGGAATCCACCATGGAGTAGTCATCTTGTGGATGGGTGCAGTTAGGTTAAGATTGATGAGAACGGGTAGGAGGGTAGATATAGAGGGAGCACTAGTGAGTGTGGTTAGAGTAATGACCCTAACACACACACACAAACAAGCAAGAGGCTTTAAGAAGATCCCCTGGGAAAAGCACTTAAGAAGTGTCTGGTCACAGCAATTATAGGTGAAACTGTGAAAGATGGTGCACAGGATGAGTGGTGAGTTCTAAGTTGAGAGATGAGGTGTAAGGGAAGTTCTGAATTAGGTGCCTATCCCAAGTTGTGATTTCTTAGTTGGGTAAAAACAATTTTCAACAACCTGTGGGGGCAAAATCAAAGTACAATCACAATGCAGTCCCAAACACACAGCATTGACCTGTATCAATAACAAGAGGCAAGTAGAAACCTTGGGTGTAAGTCAGACGCCCCACATGTGCAGACACAGTCAATACCAATAGTGAGAAGCTGAAGTGGGAATCAGGAATTCCGTCAATATCAGCCACTTTTTAACTCCTGTTTGAATTATGAGATGATACTGCAAGCTTTGGAACATGCCATGGGTATTGCTTTAATGGAAAACTGGGCAATTTCCACCCTATTTTGTAGCTTACATGTCCTACTAAACAACTAGAAGAGAGTGTCTTCCTCTACTTACAGAAATGTATGGTATTCTCCTAAATACTACATACCAGGTTGGCTTTCATCCACAAATATGGTGGAAGTTGGTGCTCTGGATGAAGTATGAGTGATGTAGCATTCAGGTAGTTTCATTGATCTAGTTTCCTGTGATTTGTTAGTGGGTTTTGATACCATGGACCTCTCCATCCAGATTTAGGCCCTCATTACAACCCTGGCGGTCGGTGTTAAAGCGGCGGTAATACCGCCAGCAGGCCGTCGAAAAAAAAATGCAATCACGACCATGGCGGAAACCGCTCACAGAGACAGCCACTTTAACACTCCGACCGCCACGGCGGTAGTAACAAACACTGCAGCGGTAACCGCCAACAGACAGGCGGAGGACAAAGTACCACCCACACTATTACAAGAGGCCTATCCGCCACCTTTTCTGAGGCGGAACCAACGCTATCAAAAGCACGGCGGAAACAGTACACAGAAGGGAAAACACTCACCTCCCAACATCCAACGAGGAACCAGGACGCCATGGAGCCCGAACTACAGATGTTACCAAAGCTGCTCTTCCTCCTGCTCTATCAGGAGCAGGACAGACGCCGTCGACGACCACAGTGAGTACTGCACCTACAACAAAGGGGAGGGGGGAGGGAAAAGAGAGTGACACACACACGCAACACGCAATACCCCCATCCCCACCATCACCCACAACAACATACAAACAAATACATGCAGCAAAATTACATATACACCCCATCACCCCCTGGAAGAACGCAAGGACAAAATGAAATTATTATAACCAGTGTAATCATGAAAAATCTGATAGTCAAAAATCAAAATTCAGTATATACAAATATGTACACCAACTACACAAGTCCGGATAGTGTACCAATCATTGTCCGTGGCCCACTGGTCCCAAAATGCATGGGCGAAGCCCACACAAGATACCTGACTAGAAACGGAGAGAACACTGCTGGGGTATCAGATCGAAAATATACAGGCACCTCAGGGGGAAGGGGGAGGAAGGGCACCTCAGCCAGATGAACGCACGGCACCACTGCTGCATGAGGGGACTCCATGCCCATTGCTGTATCCTGGGGAGTGCAAAGCCACAGTCTCTCAAGTCTTTCCAGTGGGTGGTTTGCCCACTGCTTTATCCTGGGGAGTGCAAAGCCCCAGTCTCTCAAGTCTTGCCAGTGGGTGGTTTGCCCACTGCTTTAATCTGAGGAGTGCAAAGCCACAGTCTCTCAAGTCTCTCCAGTGGGTGGTTTGCCCACTGCTTTATCCTGGGGAGTGAAAAGCCACAGTCTCTCAAGTCTCTCCAGTGGGTGGTATGCCAACTGCTTTATCCTGGGGAGTGCAAAGCCACAGTCTCTCAAGTGGATGTATCTCTCCACTGCTTCGGGAAGGGGCCTGGTGCCCAGAGTGCTTCATCCTGCCAAGGACTGAGGTAGTGGATGTATCTCTCCACTGGTTCTGGAGGGGGCATGGTGCCCAGAGTTCTTCATCCTGCCAAGGACTGAGGTAGTTGATGTATCTCTCCACTGGTTCTGGAGGGGGCATGGTGCCCAGAGTGCTTCATCCTGCCAAGGACTGAGATAGTGGATGTATCTCTCCACTGGTTCTGGAGGGGGCATGGTGCCCAGAGTGCTCCACATGCAGTGTGGGCGGTACAATTCCCTCACCTGGGTGTGTGTGCCACGAGATTGGTGAGCTACAGGTAGCATGATACGCCATGGAGGCAGCGACATACCCCACACTGCTGCGGCTTCGCCTTCCACCTGCAGGTGCAAACAGTGATGGAAGCCATGCCTCATGGAAGCTGGCCAGGGTCCAGGAAGTCTCCTCCAGCCTCAGACGACTGATCACTGGGGATGGTAGCCATGTCAGCGGTGGTGCCACTGTCCGAGCACGACGCGGGGTTGGTTGCGGTGGATGCGGCGGTGTCTCTGGCGGCGGTGCTGGCAGTGGTGCATGGGTCAGCACCTGCTGAGGGACACAGCAGGACTTCTCCTGCAGCCTCGGGCGGCTGCCCACTGGGGAAGAGGCTGGAGACTGTCACTGAGGCTGTAGACGTGCCGGTGGCTGTGCAGGTGGCGGTGCAGGTGGCAGGGCAGGTGGCGGTTGTGGTGGCTGGGCATCTTGCGGTGTTCACCGCTGTACAGGTTGGTGTCGTTGTGGACAGAAAGTGTGACACTGGTCCCTCAGTCGGTGCCACCGTGCCCTGTCCTGACCTGCTCTTCTGCTTTTGTCCCTTCCCCACCTTTGATGGTGCCGCAGTTGTCTTGTCACTATCCCCTTTTGTTTTTGCTGAGCCCTTGGTGGCTGGTAGGTGCAGCTTCTCCCTCTGGGATGTGGGCACCTTTTTCACCTTGGCAGGTGGCGGAATGTCCTTGCCCTCGCTACGTGGCACACTGGCAGCCCTGATGGGTGGCGCACTCAATGACCCCGCAGTTGCCTGCACCACTGTGCCTGGGGATTTGGTGGCTGAGGTGGTGGGCTGGGACCTGGAAAGCCTGGCCCTAGGGGAAAGATGGGGGGGAGGTGAAGGGAAGAGGTCAAGGGTTGCCAGGAAAAGTTTTTTAGACACACTGGGACGGGAAGATGGAGGAGGTTTGGGAGTGGAGGAAGAGGTAGTGGTTGTAGGAGGTGTACGTCTGCAGAATGTGGGTGAAGGTGCATGGGCCTGAGGCTGTTGTGAGGTGGATGGCTGTTGGGTGGGTGTGTACCTGCGTTTGTGTACTTTGGGAGGAGGGCTCACAGACACACTGGGGGAGGGCACAGGGGATGTGTGAATGGTAGTGTGGATGGTGATTGCACGTGAGCGGTGTGTGGTGATGGGCGTGCTGGTGATGGAGGTAGTAGCTGAAGATGTAGTATATGCAGGTGAGAGTGGAGATGAGACAGGGAGGGAGCAGGAGGACGTGGAGGAGGGGGACACAGTGGAGGCACTGGATGTTTCTGTGTCTGCATAGGGATGGTGCTTGTGTGAGTGCCTGTGAGATGTGTGGTGCTTATGTTTTCTGGAGCCACTTTTGTGTGTTGATGTGGGTGCATGCTGGTCTGATGGTGTGCTTGGGATAGGCTGAGGTACAGGGGATTGGGTCAGGGTGGAGGGAGTTGGAGGGGGAGGCTGGACACAGGGACAATGGCTGCCATCAGTGCTGAGGCCAGAGCCTGAAATGCTCTCTGTTGGGCCGCCTGCCCAGAATGAATGCCCTCCAGGTAGCATTTGTTTGTAGCAAATGCCTCTCAACACTCTGGATGGCATTCAAAATGGTAGATTGCCCAACAGTAAGGGATCTCAGGAGGTCAATAGCCTCCTCACTGAGGGCAGCAGTGCTGACTGGGGCAGGGCCTGAGGTGCCTGGGGCGAAGGAGATGCCCACCCTCCTGGGTGAGCGGGCACGGGACACACGCTGAGGGGCTGCTGGGAGGGCGGTGCTGGTAGGGGGGTGGAGGCTGTACCTGTTGATGCGGTGGGCACAGGGGTGCCCGCCACTGCAAGGGAGCTCCCATCAGAGGAGGAGTCGATGTCACTGGTGTTTGCTCCTGTCCCTGCCGTGGAGCTCCCCTCGCCCTCCGTCCCACTGGTGGCTTCAGACTTCGTTGCTTCACTCTCCAGGGCCAAGTGGGTTGCAGCTCCCTCCTGCTCCGGTGCCACTGCTCCTCCGCCTGATGATGCTATTGCACACAAGAACAGGGAGACCACAAAAAGGGGGGGAGACAGAAGAATAACATGTTCAGTGCATGCAACACCACTACTGTTGGCGGATACAACACACAGGGAGCAGCCCTCAGCACTACGCCATGCACTAACAGTTCCTAGTAAATTCACCTGACCATGGGGTACGAGGCCTAAGCCCAAATGCTGCACACCTGGAAGTCACAGGATCCTGACTCGGTGTAGATGGCTCTTACCACTAGTGGGATTGGGCTGCCACATAGCCTGCCTCACAAGGGACCTTGCCTACCAAGTTCGCCCTGGCCTAGGGGAATCCACTGCCCACCTCCCCCACAGAGACACCTCGTAATGCGTGCAGAGTCAGCTGAATTAGAGTGTACTCACCCCCTTGTGGCTGCTGTGATGCCCTCAAATGCCCATCCAACTCTGGATAGGCAACCCCCAGGATCCGGGACATCAGGGGGGTCATGGTGCGACGGGCACCCCTTCCACGTTGGGAGGCCATCCCCAGCTGGGCCTCCGCCGTCTTCTTGCTCCAGCGGCGCAGGTCCTCCCATCTTTTGCGCCAGTGGGTGCTCCGTCTGCGGTAGACCCCGAGTGTCCGGACGTCCTTGGCGATGGCAAGCCAAAAACCCTTCTTCTGGTGGGCGCTGACCTAGAGGAATGGTACAGGGGGAAAGGAAATTACTCACCCATCCGGACCATTATACTCATTGCCCCCCAGTTCCAACCCATGCCCTGACGCACATACACTCACCATCCGCACATGCAGGCCTCAGCCCCCCCCATGTATCTTCCATCCCCACCACTCAAAGCAGGCATTGCCCATGCAGCATGCTCACAGTGTACTTACCTGTTTGTCTGGAGGACCGTACAGTTGCGTGTACTGGGGAGGACCCCATCCACTAGTTTCTCCAACTCCTCTGAAGTGAAGGCAGGGGCCCTTTCCCCAGACACTGTAGCCATTGTCGCTTCCAGGCACAGGTCACAGCAGCACTTGCAGTGTAGGTCCTCTCCTGTTGAAGGTCAGGTATCAAGTGAGTGAACAGACAGAAAATGACGGTCACGTCCGCAGCAGTGCGTACCGTCACCACTGGTGTACATCGTCATTGGCTCCTGGGACCCATAGGGCCCAATGTTAACCAATGCAGAATTGTGTCGCTGTCATCGACCGCCCTCCGCAACAGTATACAATGCCAGCGCAGTTACCTCTTATCCCCTTGTCCCACCCTACAGGTCAGGCAGCTGCCATTTCAGGGGGCCACATGGCATAGATAAAAACTGCGTCACACCTATCTAGGCCGGGAATACAGACAGATACCAGCACATTGGGGATTACTAACGTTTCTGCAAATAATACATTCTGATACCTCAGTGTTGGATGACTCTCTGCTCGCTGTTCTCCTTCATAGGGCACGTCTGCTGGGGCAGGTGATGAGATGGCGGCATCCTCCAGTGTACAGACCCCTGGTGGACCTGTCGACAATGGAAGACAGACACATCATAATCACATACAGACTTGATCGTGCAACAATCCTGGGACTGTGTGCCCATTTGGAGCCAGACCTGATGTCAGCTATCCGCCATCCCACAGGGATATTCCCTCTAGTGCAGGACCTGTCTGTTCTCCATTTCCTGGCCAGTAGGTCTTTTCAAACAACAGTGGCCATGGCATCAGGGATGTCCCAGCCAATGTTCTCTAACGTGTTGTCCAGAGTGTTGTCTGCCCTGCTGAAACACATGCGTAGCTACATCATTTTCCCTCAGGTGGAGGATTCACCCACAGTGAAAGGTGACTTCTATGCCCTGGGACATATCCCCAACATCATTGGTGCCATTGATGGTACACATGTGGCATTTGTCCACCCCCGCAGGACTGAACAGGTGTACAGAAACCGGAAAAGCTACCATTCGATGAATGTGCAGATGGTGTGTTTGGCAGACCACTACATCTCCCATGTGAATGCCAAGTATCCTGGCTCTGTGCATGATGCTTACATTTTGAGAAATAGCAGCATCCCTTATGTGATGGGGCAACTCCTGAGGCACCGTGTGTGGCTAATAGGTGAGGCCCAGGTATGGGGTACATAGGTGTCTGGGTATGGGGTTGTCCCTAAGGGCTAGTGTGTGTCTAACAGCTGTCCCTCGACATTTGCAGGTGATTCTGGGTACCCCAACCCGTCATGGCTACTTACCCCAGTGAGGAATCCCAGGACAAGGGCAGAGGAACGCTACAATGAGGCACATGGGCGAACTATGAGGATAATAGAACGCACCCTCGGCCTCCTGAAGGCCAGATTCCGGTGCCTCCATCTGACAGGTGGTTCCCTATACTACTCACCAAAGAAGGTGTGCCAGATAATCGTGGCCTGCTGTATGCTGCACAACCTGGCTTTGCGACGCCAGGTGCCTTTTCTGCAGGAGGATGGGCCAGATGGTGGTCTTGTGGCAGCTGTGGAGCCTTTAGACAGTGAAGAAGAAGAGGCAGAAAAAGAGGATATCGACAACCGAAACAACTTCATCATGCAATACTTCCAATGAGACATAGGTAAGAAGATGTCACTGCTTCCCACATCTCATACTATTGTTGGAGCTAGCATAAGTCTGTCATTTTCACTCAGTGTATGGACACTGACTTGTCACTTTGACTTTCCATTTCACAGATCTGGGTCCCATTTTGTGCCCTCTGCTATGTTTACTACTGGCCTACAGCTGTGTTACATTGGTATGTGAACAAGTAAATTGACATTGCTATATTCCATAGATATTGCAATTACACATTTGTGAAAGCACAGACTGACTCCAGATTGTTTTGTGATTGAAGTGTGTTTATTCCTGTGCAAAAAAGGGGAGGGGTTGTTAAATGGGCTGGGGTGATGGTGAAGGTATGTCCATGGCAGAGTCCTGTCTATTTGTTTCACAGGTGCATTGTCCAAAGGGGCATAGGAAGTGGAGCAATGGCAGTTTAAGGATGGACAGGGTGACATAGTGGGACAGAAGGGTGACATTCAGGGGGGGTCTTATTTCCTGGCGGGGGTCTTGGCAATGTTCTCTGTCTTGTTCCTTAATATCAGGGACCGTTTGCGGGGTGGTTCTCCATCTGTAGGAGGTGGGGTGCTGGTGGCCTGTTGTTCCTGTGGCAGTGCCTCCTGTCCACTAGCGCCGGCGGAGGTGGAGGGCTGTTCATCGTCCAGGCTAGTGTCAGGGGCCATTTGGTGTGCCACTGTTTCCCTCCTGGTGTTGAGAAGGTCTGCCAGCACCCCTGCAATGGTGACCTGGGTGGTGTTTGATTGATTGATTGATTGATTGACTTCAACTCCTCCTTGATCCCCAGGTAGTATTCCTTCCCTCAGCCGCTGGGTCTCCTGAAACTTGGCCAGTACTGTGACCATGGTCTCCTGGGAATGGTGTCAAGCTTCCATGATGTTGGAGAGAGCCTCGTGGAGAGTGGGTTCCCTGGGCCTGTCCTCCCCCTGTCGCAGAGCAGTCCTCCCAGCTTCCCTGTTATCCTGTGCCTCTGTCCCCTGAACCGTGTTCCCACTGCCACTGCCCCCAGGTCCCTGATCGTCCTGTGTTAGTGGGTTTGCCTGGGTTCCCTGTAGTGGTGGACACACTGCTGATTGACGTGTCCTGGGGACAGAGGGATGGGCATGCTGGGTAGGTGCTGTGGTGGTGTTTCCTGAGGGGGAAGGTTCAGTGGTGGTTTGTGACTGTGTCAGGGGAACCGACTGTCCCGAGGTCTCTGATGGGCTGGGCTGGTCATCTTGATCAAGGCGTGCAGAGCTGCTGTCATCACTGTGGGTCTCTTCTGTGGGGGGACTGGATATGTCTGACACCTCCTGTCCGGTGACGTTGGGTATGCGTCCTGTTGGGGTGTAAATGCATAGTTATTGTATCTGTGTGTGCCATCTTGTGCAATGGGTGAGTGACCCTCTACTCCTGGGCTTGCATTATTGGCTTGGTCCTTGTGTGCTTGGTGATTTTGGGGCATGAGTGAGTCTCTGTACTGGGCATGCTTTGGTGATGGGTGTCCAGCATTGGTGTTGCATGCAGGGCTTGGTTTTGGGATGTGTGGATTGTGTTAATGGAGTATCTGTGGGGTGTTGGGGTGATGGGTGTGAGGGTAAGGGTGGTGGTATGTGATGGCATGCAGGTGGGGTGTGGGGGATAAAGTAGTAAAGATATGTCTTACCAGAGTCCAGTCCTCCTGCTACTCCTGCGAGGCCCTCAGGATGCAGTATTGCCAAGACTTGCTCCTCCCATGTTGTTAGTTGTGGGGGAGGAGGTGGGGGTCCACCGCCAGTCCTCTGTACAGCAATCTGGTGTCTGGATACCACGGAACGCACCTTCCCCCATAGGTCGTTCCACCTCTTCCTGATGTCATCCCGTGTTCTTGGATTCTGTCCCACTGCGTTAGCCCTTTCGACAATTCTGTGCCATAGCTCCATCTTCCTTGCAATGGACGTCTGCTGCACCTGTGATCCGAATAGCTGTGGCTCTACCCAGACGATTTCCTCCACCATGACCCTTAACCCCTCATCAGTGAAATGGGGGTGCCTTTGTGGGGACATGGGTGTTGTGTGGTGTGTGTTAGTGAGAGTGTGTTGAGTAATGTGGGGGAGTGTGTGTTGTGGGTTGACCCTGAGCTCCTCCTCAGAGAACCAGAGGTGTCTTTGAGGTGCCATGATGTGGTATGGGTGATGTGTGAGGTGGTGTCTGTTGTGATGTGTGAGGGGATGTGTTGGTGTGTGTTGTTTGAGGTGCATGGATGTTGTGTAAGTGATGGTGTTGTGTGTCTGTAGATTCTGGTGTTGTTTTAGATAGTCTCTCTCTCTGACCTTCTTTCAAATTTGTGGTTGTAAGGGTTTGTGGGTGATGTGGGTGTGTGCTTTGTATTGGATTGGGTGTGTGGTGTGTGTATGTGTATCAGGTGTGTGTATTTCGAATTGTCCAATGTGGTCGTGTTGTGTAAGTGTGTGTGTATTTTGAGCGCGGCGGTGTGTACAGCCAATGGATTTCCATGGTTGAAAGACTGCCGCGTTGATTCGTGGGTCGTGATAGTGTGGGTGTATTCCTGTTGGTGTGACAGTGTCGGTTTTGGTATCGCCAGTTTATCACTGACTTTTGGTGTTGCAGACTTGTGTGGGTGTCTGTATTGTAGCGGATTCCGAGCTGTGGTTCGTAATACCTGTAGCGGAATTCCGCGGCCGCAGCGGTATATTGGCGGTCTTCTGCACGGCGGAAAGTGGGATTTACCGCCAGGGTTGTAATGAAGGCCTAAGTGTCATATTTATAATCTGTTTGCGCTGAATTAGTGTATTTTTTTTAATGGCAATTCAGAGCAAACTTAACTCCATATTTATATTTTGGCACTATACATGTCTAGCACCAAAATATTAGAGTTAAAGTCATTTTTTGCCTATGGAAAACTACCTCGGGTCAATGAGATGCAAGGTAGGCATTCCAGGGCAAAAAATGACTCTAAGTCCCAGGCGCCTTATTTATCCTCCTGTGCAAAAAAGGTGCACGGGAGGGAGGTGGGCATAATTATTTAACGCCTGGGTCAGGGCAGGCTTTAGGGGACCTGTGGGCCTATTCCAATGGTGGAACACCATGGAATACGTCCACAGGTGGCCTCCCCAGTCCCCCATACAATGCACTGGGTGCAATGGCCATGTCCAGGGGACCCTTGTCCCCAGCGCTGGCCACTGGGGTGGTGGGCATGACTTTTATAAGACAGGAGTCATATGGTATGGTAGGTTTAGATATGACGCTAGGCTGCTTAGAGTCATCTTTTTTTTACTCTAACCAGCATAATGTCATTTTTTGGTGCAAAACCCCCTTCTCCCATATCGCCACCCCCACCCGGCTAACGTCATTTTCCATGACGTTAGCCCAACCTTTGCGCTGGATTGAGCCATTCCACAAAAAAGACTCCCGGCTGGCGTCTTGGAATGGCGCTAGGTGGCGGTAAACTTTTTCACGCAAAACTGTGTTAGTGCAGTTTTGTGTGAAAAGTATAAATATGGGCCTAATTGTTTACAAACAGTTGGTTGCCAGCTTACTTTTAATCCATCTTTACTGAATTTTAACACTGTTAATTACAACAAGTCTGTCAAGTTTCACAGGAGAATTAAAGCATTGTTGTTCTGCTGAACTAAAACCAATATCATTCATACCAAGGGGTCACAATGTCAATCTTCAGAAGCAAATAAATGCATTATTGTTGTTATGCTGTAATAGAACCAACATCATTCATACCAAGAGGTCACAACTTTGTGACAATACGTAACTAATATAACACACACAGAACTGTGAGTCTATGAACATATATGACATGTAGTCTGCACAGGTGTGCTACAGTCATGCCTGTAGGCCACTTAAGGTGGAGGGACATAGCATCTTAACAGTGCGTGTACAAAGGCCAACAAAGCAGCACAGTAGCACCATCCTCATGTGTTGTCTACTCATGGGGAGGGGTGTAACGCTGTTGTAGGGGCACTATCAGAGAGATGATTCTTGTGTCAAGTTATTCCGAGCTGTCATGACCATCAGGGGCTCCAAAGTGGATGGAAAGAAGTTCGTCCCATGTGGTCGCAATGGGCCACTTCCTCAATCCCTGTATTTTGTCACGACGGAGTGCAGCAGCCTCTGCCCTGACCCACTTGATAGTCACTGTTTGACCTGTCAGCCTTAGGGTGGTCTTCTCTCAGACTGTATGCCTTCATCCCTTCCTATTTTAGCAGATCTTGTTTTTGGTGGCCATAGGACTCTGCGCTATTTACCACGACTAGCCAGTGCTGAAGTGCTTCTTCTCTATCCCTAAAACGTGGTGGAATTGACTTATACCCAATTGGCACATTTAATTAGCTTTTAAGTCTTTAATAGATTGGTAGTATATGTGCCCATGGCCTGTCAATTGAAAACCGTTAGTGAGCCTGCAGCACTGAATTGTCACCCACTTAAGTAGCTCCATAAATATGTCTCAGGCCTGCCATTTTGGCTGGTGTACATAGTTTAATTTTGACATGGCAAAAAAACCTATTACCAGGCTCACACCTTCCTTTTAATACATATGTCACCCCTAAGATAAGCTCTAAACAATGTAGATGGCAGGGTGCAGAGTAGTTAAAAGGTAGGGCATGTACTTTTAAGTTTTACATGTCCAGGTATTGGAAAACTCTTACATTCATTTTTCATTATTGCAAGGCCTACCTCTCCCATAGGATAGCATTAGAGTTACCATATTACATTTAATAAGTTGTAACATTGAACTGAGAACAGCTGAGCAGTTCATGCTTGGGGTGTTTGGAATTACAATGAAAAAATCTCTTTTATGGTGAAGTTGGATCTACAATTTTGAAAATGCCATTTTTTGGAAGTTGGTGTTTTCCTGCCTTAGCCATTTAGGGCCTCATTCTGACCCTGGCCGGCGGCGGTAGCCGCCTGCCTGGCGGGGCCTGCCAGAATACCGCTGCGTGGTCAAAAGACCGCCGCGGGTATTCTGGGTTTCCCGCTGGGCTGGCGGGCGACCGCCAGAAGGCCGCCCGCCAGCCCAGCGGGAAACACCCTTCCATGAGGATGCCGGCTCCGAATGGAGCTGGCGGAGTGGAAGGGGTGCGACGGGTGCAGTTGCACCCGTCGCGATTTTCAGTGTCTGCATGGCAGACACTGAAAATCTTTGTGGGGCCCTGTTACGGGGGCCCCTGCAGTGCCCATGCCATTGGAGGATTCCCCAGGGCAGCGGGAAACCGGCGGTACACCGCCGGTTTTCCGTTTCTGACCGCGGCTGTAGCGCTGCGGTCAGAATGCCCATGGGAGCACCGCCAGCCTGTTGGCGGTGCTCCCGCGGTCGTTGGCCTGGCGGTTTTTACCGCCAGGGTCAGAATGACCCCCTTAGTGTCTGCAACCTGTCTCTGTATCATAGGACAGGGTGTAGCTGACAGTTGGGCTTTGTGTATTCCTTCTAGACAGCCACACAAAATAGATTGCTTAGGTGTGCCAGATGGGCCATCGCTGTTAGGATGAGAAGGCAGAGCTGGGCACAGTCCTACTTACACTTTCATAGGCTGTGCCCTGCCTCCACACAAAAGGCTGCATACCCCCTATAGTTAGTCTGGAGCAGGGGGAGGCATAAAACCTGTGCAATTCAAAGGGAAACCTCTAGAAGCTTTGCCAACTTCAATGGAGGCACCTGGTATAAATATTGGACCTCAGACACCAACTCTTCAGTACACTTCTGCATCTGTGGACTCTGCCAGGAAAAAAGACTGCTATGCTGCTGAAAGGGCTGCCACTCTGCTGGACTGCTACTCTGAAGGACTGTTACCCTGCTGTGCACGGCCTGCTGCCTGATGATCTCTTGACTGGTTGAGAAGGACTGGACCTGCATTTGTTGGACCCAGAGTGACTCCAAGGGCTACCTGGCTGGCCTCCTGACTAGAGTCTAAGGGACACAAGGCTCCAACAACCTTGAATCCATCACCTGGTCTCTGCCATCTGTGAGTCCTACCCTACCAAGTGGTGCCACTCCAGTCCTGGACCCTTGGAAGTGGGCCTGAAGGTGCTCCAGCTCCTTTGTGGATGCAGAAAAACTAACACATCTTTGTTGCACAGTGGAACCCTGACCGAGCTGATGTATCGCCTCTGCTGTGAGGATTCACCCAGCACAAAGACTCCACAACAGCTTCACAGCCCACATCGGTACGTCTGCTTCAGGCCACCTCTCAGAGGCAGGCCTCATATCACAAATCTTGCATTGACAGCTGCCTCAATGACAACGCAGGTTCTCACACCACAGCCCTGTAGCTCTTTGGAACTAACACATTGCCTCCATTGTGGAATGCATCCGCAACACCGGAATTCGCATCATAAGCCCTCATTGATGGAATCCTTGAGGATGACACAGGATCTTGCATCACAGCTTCACAGCTCCTCAGAGACTAACGCTTCGCCTTGGCTGCGCAACATATTCTTGGCATGGGACCTTGAAATCTCCACAACCAGGATTTGAAGTATTCTTGTTCAGCACGCATAACTGGGTCCCTGTACTTGGCAAGTGCTTCATCGCTGTTGGCCTGAATTTATGACTTTGCCCAGGTCTAGCATGACCACCTTTCCATAGTTGCCCTTTGAGATTATTAGCTCTGTTTTGACCTAAATATTTAAACCTGCATATCTCTGGTTCTATTGATTGAATTTTTGTTGTTTTTGGTCTTGTTTTATTTAATAAAGTCTACTCTATTTTTCAGTTGGATATTGTCAGAGGTGCCACCTGTGTTTTGGGCCCTTATAAATGATCAGTGAGTATCTGGCCATGCAGTCGAGATCCATGCGGCCTGTGACTCAGGTAAGGATGATGCAGACCTCTGTCCAGAGAGCAGGAACAGTCAAAAATCTTCTAAACATATGTACCATGTCCAACACGGGGTGAGACAGCGAGGACATTCAGGTGATGCTGTAGGGTATATTTTGTGTAGTTTGGCCAGTGTTAAGTAGGCTCTAGGCAATATGTTATGCTGTCTGTTTTAGAAACAGGCATTGCAGGAGACCTTTTGAAGGTATATCAGCACCCTGATGCATTTCTGCTGAGTCAACACGCGGCCCATGTCACATCCCAAGTCTGCCAGATGGTTTCAAGTGGATCCTGAGTTTTATGGGAGATGGCTTTAGTAAGCCAGGAAATCAGCCTATGCCCATTGCCCATTGTGTGGGGTGCCTGTGTTAGGGTGTGCAGCACTGGCTCTTTGTCTGTGATGTATCACAGCCACTCTAGCTCCCCATCAAGCTGTCTATGCATCAGGAAGTGGCCTGCTGGAAGACTTATCTCTTCTGTCAGCAGTTTAAATGGATTGAGGGCCACATCATGGAATAAGTCACCCAGGGTTCCCAACCCTATGGATTGACATATGCTTGTTTAGAAAGTGGGAATAGAGCGCAAGGGAATCTACAGAGTATACAATAGTAATCTAGGCGTGGCCCACAGTACCCTGCAACGGCACTCATATGCTATTGGAAGGAGGGTACTAGAAAGGGAATGGGCAGTGCCGATCCTGAAAGAAACAATTCTTGCACAAGATTCAGTGTTCTTGCCTCCAGCCCCAACCAGACTGCCACAAAATGATGACTCGATAACCAGCAAGTGTGCCAATGGAGCTGCGCTGCCAGAAAATAGGGCTTGAACATCAGGGCACCCAACCCTCTGTGCTCCTTTTGGAGGTACACTTTGGTCACTGCCTCTCTGCGCCTCGGCTTTGTCCACATGAGGCCACTAAGCATTGTATTCAGTGACTGAAAGGGGCTATGGGGGCTAGGAACTAGTAGGTTGGTGAAATAGTACAGGAGGCTTGGTAAAATGACCATTTTAGAGAAGGCCACCCTCCCTGCGCTGTAAGGGGAAGAGAGTACCAAGAGGTAATCTGAGGTCATCGAGAGGAGATCGCCTGTCAGGTTTACATCTATCAGATCCTGGGCCAAGTGGCAAATGTTAATGCCCAGATTGTGAAAGCTTCATGGCTCCCACTTAATGATGTGAGTGCCAACCTCAATCCAGATGGAACAGGAACAAACAGGTCTTAGTCCAGTTTACTTCCTGTCCCAAGGCAGTTTTAAAGGTGTCCAGAACATGTGCAATATTATCTATGCTGTTACAATTATCTTTTATATACACAAGGATGTCATTGGCATACAAGGAGATGGTGTGTACCTTGCTGTTGATGGGTATGCCACTGTCATGCCTAGATTGATGAAGTTGTTGCGTAAGTGGCTCCATCGCCAGGGCAAAGAGCAGTGGTGAGAGAGGACATTGCGGACATGTGCCTCTGCTGATTCGTAAAGGGTTTGAGATTTGCCTGCCTATTTTGACTCTCATTGAAGATTATGCATAGAGGAGTCCTATCATCCTTAGTAGCCTGCCTCTGATGGCCACTTTTTGTGAGACCCTGAACATGTAACCCCAATCCAGGGTATCAAAGGCTTTTTCGAGGTCTAAGACCAGACAGGCTGAATGGGACCAATGTGGTGGAGCCTCTTCTACTAGTCTGTGCTGTCTGGGAATATTGAGAGTCATGGACCTACCCTGTAATAATAAATTTTGGTTTGAGTGGACCAACACCGGCATAAGTTCCACTAATCAATTCGCTAGTGCCTTGCCAAGGACATGGTCATCAGTCTATGGGAGAAAAAATAAATCACGCCCGATTTCAGAAGGGACTCCATAAGCTCCCCCCACATGGATGGGTAAGCAACCAACGGAGAAGGCAGTGGAATAGAGTTTGAGTAGTTTATGGACCAATAGAGCTTCATATGTTCTATAAAATTCAATAGGTACGCTGTCCAGGCCCAGGATTTTACAGGTGGGGTATCACATATGGCACCTTGAAATTCTTGCTCTGTGATGGGGCTGTTCAGGGACCCCTCTGCTCTAGAATCACCATTAGCATGTGACAGTGGGGAGTAATTCCTGAATACTGGGTAGTTTATGAACAGGTACAAGGGCATAGGGTCTGGTAGTTCACAGAGAATGCATCATGTATTGCATCATGGGTAAAGGCAATAGTTGCAGGGGGAAGACAGATGGCGGTCACCAGCTCAATGTCTGATGCATGACTTAGTAGCCACATGAAGAAGCAGGGCGGTTTGTCTCCTGCTTCATACAGCTTGGCTTGGTACACCCTATAATCTATACATATCAATGAATCAACAACATCGTGCCTCATTCCACGCGTCCCGGGCACTGACGTCCTCCAGAGCAGCCCACTCATGAGCTCTCAGGGAGGTCTTCACTTGGGTGAGCTCCTGGCTGAGTGTACCCTCTGCTCCAATAACTGTGTGAATGTAGTGTTCCCATACCACGGTTTTTAAAGCATCCTACTCCATCAGACAAATGGTAGCTGTCCCTCTGTTTTTGGCCAAGTAATTGCAAGTGTTTCCTGGGTCATTTCATAGAATATGGGGTCCTCGAGTGCTATGGGTTTTAGGTGCCAGGTGAGTACTGGCGGGGTAGGCTGTCCTCACACCACATGTAAGATAAGTGGGTTATGGTCTGACAGGGTCCTTTCCAGATACTCCACCTTTGTGACTTTGAGTTGTGTGGTAGAGTGACAAAGGAAACAGTCAAGACAGACATGGAGATCATGTGGTGGGGAGTAAAAGGAATATTCCTCAGCAGCCAGCTGTCAATTGAGGACTAGTATGTGAGCCAATGTGACAAGTATGATGCAGCATCCGTTGTGGTGGAGAGGGAGAATTATTCAATACAGGTTTGGGAATACAATTAACGCCCTCCACCCCCTATAATCCAGAGCAGATGAGACCATCAAGTCAGTAGTAATGACTTGTGGGCCAGAAAATGTCACCGTGCAACATTCAGCAAATATACACTCCTCAGCAAGATGTCTGTGCCATTCAGCTGGCCCTCCGCAAACTTATAGTGTAACTCTGGGTCCGTCCTAACAACCGCGCTCTGGAAATCCACAGATGACCATATCCTTGGGAGTGTCCCTCTTGCGTAGCCCAAATAGGCCATACTAGTCAAAGCAGCCAGGGTCTGTATCCGTTCCTTTCAAGCTTGCATTGGGGTATGCATGCAGACAGCGGAATTTCACTGTTCCTCATAATTGTTGCATCTTATGTTTGGAAGGATGCGTAGGGTGTTGGCTTAGAGTGAGGGGTTCATATTTTGATGGTTCATACTGTTTCTGTTCCACTCAGGCCCAGGCATCTTCAGGTTCTGTAAAAAAAAATGTTTTGATTCACAATGGCATTGAGCTTGGCGGGGTACAGTAACCAGTATGTGAGGCCTATATCCTGCAGCTTCTTCTTCACTCCCATGAAGAATACTCATTTACATTGGACTGCCAGTGTATAGTCCAGGAAGAGGAGTATTCTTGCATTATTGAAGGTGATGTGACCCAAATACCTAGTAACTCAGAGGATCGTATCTTTATCCCTGAAGTCCCTGAAATTCAGTAATTTGGCCTCTAAATGCTGCAGAGGTGGACAACCAAATCTCGAAAAAGTAGTTGGGTTCGCACCTTCCACCCCTTCCGTGAAGCTGATTATGCAGAGATTTCTGTGGTGCCATGATTCCTCTGTATCTTCCGATCTGCTTCCCAGGAGGTGGACTGTATTGTAGAGCTTAGCGATCTGGCTGATGCGGTTCTTAGTTGCAGGCTGGAGGGCCTGTATGGCTAATTTGGTCTGTGGGGCTCTGTCCAGGAGTTTACACTGTTTGTCTCTTGACAGACCCTACTCTGCCCCCATTACATCCACCCTGCCACCAAGATCACATCTAGTGTATGCAAAAGCTGCAAGGATTTAGTTCAGTTTCTCCTCCATGGGGTCTAGTGGGTCTCAGGATGTTGTCAAAGGTGTCACCTGAGCAGGGGTAGAACTTGGCCTGCAGCATGAGGTTCAGTGGGTAGCAGCACCGACGCGGGCCCCCCTGGCCCTGCAGTGTCCCATTCCCTAATTGAACCATGCCTCAGCATCACTAGTCACGACAATGTTCCAGAGAAGGGGAAAGGCTGGAAAAGCTGTTTGCCACAGAAGGTGCGACCCACCATTTCCCCAATCCACCAGGCCAGGAAGGCACATGCAGTCCTGCCAATTAGGTGGCTCCTCCACCTCGAGTGGTGTAGGTCATGCTGCTTCTGTTTGTATCAAGGCTACTGGCCGGTGAAGGTGCCATCCACAGTTGTGCGGGCATGCCACACCCCCAATGAACCAGGTGAGCCTCGCCAGTGCAAGGAGGCACGTGCAGCCCCTTCATTAAGTCTGGCTTTTGTAGAGGTGATGCCAGTCACCTGGCAATGTTACTGTGCAATCTGTACAGTACAAATGGTGGTTTCCAGGGACCCGCCTTACCACCAGAGCTGCATAGAAAGCCAAGTCATTTCTGGGGAGGCACAAGCAGTCCTGCCTTTGGCCGCTACTAACATCAATCCCATCCTAAAAAATGGCCACTATGGCCCCCGAGCCAGTTACACATCCTTCATTCTCCGTGGAAGTGTCACTCTGTTCTGCCACCCTCCAGAGCCCCACCCCTCAGTTTTTAAGGGTGGGGGTATGAGGAGAAACATCTTTGATCACTGATGTCCTGAAAACGAGGGTGGATAAAGTTTGCAGTGCTCCCATCTCCGGGAAGAGCTAGTGAAGAGTTGTACCCACACAATCACTGCAGGATGCCATCTAAGAGTGTTGCAACTTCCCCCAAAGCCACAGGCTAGGTCTCTGCTATGTCTGGAGCACCAGAAGACAGGGGCTCCCCTGATGCAGCTTCATTTGCTCCTTTATGTGGTGGGGGTAAACACCACCCTCTCCGCAGCCCCCACATCCCTTGCCACTCAGCGACACTCACTGCAGGCCACGCCTCTCGCGGTTCGGGAGGTCACCTTCCAGATTACGGCTCCCATGCCTGACCATGGTGCCCTGGATCAGTCTCACTGGAAGCCTCACCGATCCAATAATATCTCTACTATTTCCCACTGGTTCAGCCGAGGGCAGGTGTCCTCCATGCAACCTCGATTGAAACTGATGCTGGGTCCCTCACAGGAATGGCACTAGTAAGCAGCTGCCATCTTGCAGCTCCAGTCCATGCCCCTCATGAGAGCCAAAAAGTGGATTGCAGAGAGCCACAGCTCTTGATTCTATCAACTAGTTAACCTTGCCACTCTTGATTCAGTCCTTTAAACACAAACTCTGTATATGCATATACCAATGGATCTCAATCAGCTAAATGAGAGCAAGACAGAAATATAATTCTCTTAGTTATGGCTACACATCTCTTGTCTGGTTAAAAACATGAAGTACAGGAACTAACATATTCTGGTAAAACAAATAAAAAACTAGTAAAAAAAGCCTTATACACTGGATTTACTAAATTTTTACCCTCTGTCCCCAGACCAACTCTGTAATACAGTTCTGCTTCTTCCAACTGTGTCTGCTATGGCATATACATTAGTTCACCTGACCCATCCAGTGACATTAATGAGTATCTTCCTTTTCTTATGATTAGACTATTGTGTTAAATTTACTTTGAACTGCCCAAAAAAATATTTACGAACTTATAGTTCACCCAAAATCTTGTTGTTCGTTTTTTACTGAAATCTAAACCATCAGTCCACATACTACTAGAGCTGGCCATAATGCACTGATTATCAGTGGTAGAGAAGAATAAGGTTAAATCTTTATGTTTGACCTCCAAATCACTTCACAGATATAGATCTTCTCCATTACTCACACGTCTAAAATTCTATCAAACACCAAGGCACGTAGAATCATCTGAGTACATCATCTTTTTTTACAACTAAACTACCACACTACACTACCACTCCCAGCAGCACATTACTAATCCCTGTCAGCAGCTTCACTTTATATCACTGTGTCTGATCATCAAAGGTGCCATAAGCTTTATTCTACCACATAAAAATGGAAATACTACTGTGAAACTTTGGCTCTCATTACAACCCTGGCGGTCGGTGATATAGTGGCGGTAATCCTGCCAACAGGCGGGAGGTAATAAATATGAAATTATGACCGCTCAGACAGACAGCCACTTTAACACAACGACCGTCAGGGTGGAATCAACAGGCACCATGGCGGTAACAGCCTACAGCCAGGTGGAAAACTATGGCCCGTATTTATACTCCGTTTGCGCCGAATTAGCGTCGTTTTTTTTGACGCAAATTCGGCGCAAAACTAACGCCATATTTATACTTTGGCGTTAGACGCGTCTAGCACCAAAGTATGGGCAAATAGCGTCATTTTTTTGCGTGAACGCCTTCCTTGCGTTAATGAGATGCAAGGAAGGCGTTCCCGTCTAAAAAAATGACGGCGACGCAAATGCGTCGTATTTATACTCCCGGGCAAAAATCACGCCCGGGAGGTGGCGGGTCAAAAAAACCCGCATTTGCGCCACTATTTAACGCCTGGGTCAGGGTAGGCGTTAAGGGGCCTGTGGGCTCAAAATGAGCCCACAGGTGCCCTCCCCTGCCCCCAGGGACCCCCCCTGCCACCCCTGCCCACCCCAGGAGGACACCCAAGGATGGAGGTACCCACCCCAGGGACATTCAGGTAAGTTCAGGTAAGTATAATTTTTTATATTTTTTAATTTTTTTGGGGTGGCATAGGGGGGCCTTATTTGTGCCCCCCTACATGCCACTATGCCCAATGACCATGCCCAGGGGACATAAGTCCCCTGGGCATGGCCATTGGGCAAGGGGGCATGACTCCTGTCTTTACTAAGACAGGAGTCATTTAAATGGCGTCTGGGCGTCGAAAATAATGGCGCAAATCGGGTTGAGGCGATTTTTTTGCCTCAACCTGACTTGCCCCATTTTAAGACGCCCTAACGCCATTTTCCCCCTACGCCGGCGCTGGCTGGTCTACGTGGTTTTTTTCCACGCACACCAGGCAGCGCCGGTCTGCTAGCGCCGGCTAACGACATTCCATAAATACGGCGCCCGCATGGCGCTTCAGAATGGCGTTAGACGGCGCTAAATTTTTTGACGCTAAACTGCGTTAGCGCAGTTTAGCGTCAAAAAGTATAAATATGGGCCTATGTTCCACCCAGTGTATAATGACGCACAAATCTGTGTGAAAAATTGATTTCTTAACTTGGCGTGAGGGCTCTATTTTGTCTAACATTTCAGTTCTATTTCTTCTGTGCTACGGGCAAAATATTATGTCTCAGCCCTGCACAATTTTTCTCTCCTTGCAAATGTGCTGGTTTCTTAAAGTTGCTTTTGAAACTTGTTGATGGGCTAAACCGCCCTATGTTCTAGAAATGTTATCTCCGTGTTTGAACATCCTGTTGATGTGGTTTAAAGGTGCTACAGGAAAAGTTTGCTTGAAGGTGTCTGGAAATTGTGACACGTGTATAGTGTGGTAAAGTGTTTTGGTTTTTTTTGCAATAAAAGGCATTGAAGGCTGAGGGAAAGGTCAGCTGCTTTGGCCAAAGAGTTCCATTTTGATACTCTTTGGAGGTGACCGTTGCGGCCAATAAAATGCTATCTTGAAGCATAATCCGAATCCTTGTACTCTATCTTGTACAAATTCAGCCTCTTACAAGAAGAGACTCGTACATTTATTTCACATCTGCCACCTTTTCCGGAGCAGTACCGACGACATCAAAAGCCTGGCAGAATCACTGCACAGAAGGGAAGCAACTCACCTCTGGAGACTCAGGGAACAACGCCGCCGCCATGGAGCCGTGGCATTACATATTTACCCCGTACCCCTGAGGAATAATGCAAGGACAACTAAAATAGAGTAAAAAGAGTGTAATAAGATAAACATAGTAGGAATTTGTGCATCCAAATCAAAAAGTATATACATGTTCACAAATAAAGGGACACTGCCCAGTCCTCAATGTTCATGGGCCACAGGGCCACATCACAAAGTCCAAGGTCCCACCTCACTCCTGCAACAACACAGAGAGAACACTGCAGGGGCATTAGGTCGAAAATAGCCAGGCACCTCAGGGGGACGGGGAATGGGGGGGGCACCTCAGCCGGAAGATGGTACAACGCCACTGGTCCTGGAGGGAGCAACATGCCCATCACCTTGTCCTGGGGAGTGCAATGCCACAGTCACTCAAGTGGGTGACTTGCCCACTGACTTGTCCTGGGGAGTGCAAGGCCACAGTCTCCCAAGTGGGTGACTTGCCCACTGACAATGGAGGGGCAACATGCCCTGTGCTTGGTCCTAGGAAGTGCAAGGACACAGTCTCTCAAGTGGGTGAATTGCCCACTGGCAATGGAGGGGGCAACATGCTCTGTGCTTGGTCCTGGGGAGTGCAAGGCCACAGTCTCTCAAGTGGGTGACTTGGCCACATGCTCTCGAGGGGGCAACATGCCATGTGCTTGGTCCTGGGGAGTGCAAGGCCACAATCGCTCAAGTGGGTGACTTGCCCACTGGCAATGGAGGGGGAAACATGCCCTGTGCTTGGTCCTGGGGAGTGCAAGGCCACAGTCTCTCAAGTGGGTGACTTGCCCACTGGTTTTGGAGGGGCATTGTGCCATGTGAGCTTCATCCTGGGGAGGATGGGGTGAGTGGATGGCTTCTCCACTGGTTCTGGAGGGTGCATTGTGCCCTGTGAGCTTCATCCTGGGAGGATGGGGTGAGTGGATGGCTTCTCCACTGGTTCTGGAGGGGGCATTGTGCCCTGCGAGCTTCATCCTGGGTAGGATGGGGTGAGTGGAAAATTGAAAAAGTTTGAAGAGTTTAAATTCTCTGTTAGGACCCTGCCTGGTTCCAAGGGACTATCCTCTGCTTAACTGCCCATTTGTTAAGGTTCTGAAGTAATTTGCCAGCAGAATATGTGGCCTCATTATCTAGAAGAGCTATTAGTCAGTAATTAGATAGGTAATTAGCTGGATTTATCACTTTCCATGTAAATCATTTGGGTTATTGATCCACTCCATGACTCTGTAGATAATTAAGGTATGTTTGGATCATCTAAGTAGTTTCTTAGACCAGAGATCGGACTTAGATTTAAATAAAGTCTGGGGGAGACCATTTGGACCTAGAGCTCTGTTTGAACAACTTAATTGCTTCATGCATTTGATCTGCTTCACAATCCAAGGTGTATGTTTCACTAATAATTGATAGACGGATCATTGGATCCTTCTTGCTTTCAGGATTAGAAAATAAAACTTTGTCCTGGAAGGTGAGATTTGATTGATCTCCTCTCCAGGGAATATATTCCACTAATAATAGCTCATTTAGAATGGTTGTCCTTGCTAGCATGCAGTATCTTTGCCCAATTGTGATAGTAATTTTTCTTATTTGCCATACACATCTCTGGTCTATAATTTGTCCTGGTCTCTCTCACTTTTGTCAGCCGATCCCGGTCTTGTGGCTCTTTCTTTCTGTCCACCTGTTCTGTATCATTCCATCTGTGTCACTTTCGGTTTCCTTTATGGGCACTTGCAATAAGAGTGTTTGCACAAAAAAGATTTGAAATATAGGCCTATATTTATTCTTTTTCAGCGCCGCATTTGCGTCATATTCTGACGCAAAATCGGCGCAAACTTACAAAATACTATTGTAAAAAAAATGACGCAAATACAGCCCTAAAGAAGTATAAATACGAACATATGTTGCATTCTCCCCATTATTAACAGCTTTTCTATTTTTTTTTAAGGCTCGGCTTAGGTTGGGGGTTTTGTAGGGTTTATATATCTATCTTTTTTTAGGAGCGGGAGTGGGGGGGCGCAGGTTCTTTGTTTTAATTTTAGGGCTTAGGGTGTGGGGCAGGGTAATTTATTTTTTAAAGAGGTGGGGAAATGTTTAAGCAAAGGCGGTAGGAGGAAGGAGAGACGAAGATGGATTGGGAGAGGACACAGTGAGGTAAGTGGGGTTTAGGCAAGGTTGGTGGTAGTTTTTAGTGGTGGGGTGGATTTAGGGCTTAGGGTGGTTGGGGTTGTCGGGGTAGTTTAGTTTTTAGGGGCAGGGGTGGGGGGGTTGGGGTAGTTTTTTTTAGGCCTCAGGGCAGGTGGGCTTTGGGGTAATTTTGGGGGTCATTTCAACATTGGCGGTAAAAGCCGCTTACCACCGTGCAGAAGACCGCCAACACACTGCCGCGGCCGCGGAATTCGGCCACAGCTATTACGACCCACATCCCGAAATCCGACAGAATTCAGACACCCACACAAGTGCGCCACACCAAAGGTCAGTGATAAACTGGCGAAAACAAAACCTCCACTGTCACGCCAACAGAAATACGCCCATGCTATCACGACCCATGAATCCATGCGGCGGTCTTTCAACCGCGGTATTCCATTGGCGGTACACTCCGCTGTGCTCAAAATACACACACATCTCCAAAACACAGCCATATTGGACAATTCAAAATCCACACACCTGATACACATACACACACCACTCCCACACAATCAATACTATATAAAACACACACCCACATCACCCACAAACCCCTACGACCAAAAATGTAGACGCCGGCCAGAGAGACAGCACAGCATAGACAACCCCACCATACAGAGGCACACAACACCATCACCCACACTACTTCCACGCACAAAACACCACACACCACTACATATCACCACACTTATCACCACATACACCACCCCACACATCACCTACACCACCCCATGGAACGGCAAAGACAACCCAGGTTCTCGGAGGAGGAGCTCAGGGTCATGGTGGAGGAAATCGTACGGGTAGAGCCACAGCTCTTTGGATCACAGGTGCAGCACACATCCATAGCTAGGAAGATGGAGCTATGGCGAAGAATAGTCAACAGGGTCAACGCAGTGGGACAGCACCCAAGAAATCGGGACTACATCAGGAAGAGGTGGAACGACCTACGGGGGAAGGTGCGTTCCGTGGTCTCCAGGCACAACATCGCGGTACAGCGGACTGGCGGCGGACCCCCACCTCCTCCCCCACAACTAACAACATGGGAGGAGCAGGTCTTGACTATTATGCATCCTGAGGGCCGCGGAGGAGTCGGTGGGGGAATGGACTCAGGTAAGTCAAATTTTAAGTATCATATCCCCCACTCTACCTGCATGCTATCACAGACCCCCACCCTCGCCCCCTACCCTATCACTCCAACTCCTCACATATGTACTACTAACACAAACCACCCATCCCAACACCAAGCCCTGCATGACACAACAAAGCATGGACACCCCTCACTAAAGCATGCCCACTGCACATACCCATAACACCCCCCTCAACCATCATCACACAAGCCCCCACACAGGAATGCTAGCACTGGGGTACACGGTCACCCACCCATTGCACACCATGGCACACATAGATGCAATAATCATGCTTTTACACCCCTGCAGGACCACTACCCAACGTCACAGACACGAGGGTCCAGACATCTCTATCCCACCCACAGAAGAGGCCCACAGTGATGACAGCAGCTCTGTCCAACTGGATCCAGATGACCAGCCCGGCCCATCGTGGGCCTCTGGACAGTCGGTTCCCCACACCCAGTCACAAGCCACCACAGACCTTCCACCCTCTGGTAAAACCAGCGCAGCACCCACCCAGCGGGCCCATACCTCCGTACCCAGGACACGTCAATCAGCTGTGTGTCCACCACTACAGGGAACCCAGGATAACCCATCACCCCAACAACAACAGGGACCTGGGGGCAGTGGCAGTGGGCACACGGTCCAGGGGACGGAGGCACAGGAACACAGGGGAACTGGGAGGGCTGCTGTGCGACAGGGGGCAGACAGGCCTAGGGAACCCACTCTCCATGAGGCCCTCTCCTCCATCATGGGAGCATACCACCACTCCCAGGAGACGATGGCAACAGTCCTGGCCAAGTTTCAGGAGACCCAGCGCCTGCAGGAGGAACAGTATTTGGGCTTCAGGGAGGAACTCAGAACCATCAGCACCGCCCTGGGCACCATCGTAGGGGTGCTGAAGGAGATACTTAACACCAGGAGGGACACTGTGGCACTCCAAGGGGCCCCTGACACTAACATGGACGAAGAAGTGCCCACCACCTCCGGCGGCGCTAGTGGACAGGAGGCACCACCACAGGACCACCACACCAGCACCCCACCACCTGCAGATGGAGAACCACCCCGCAAGCGGTCCCTGAGATCCAGGAACAGGACAGAGCACGATGCCAAGACCCCCGCCTAGAAATTAGACCACCCTGATTGTCATTCCACTGTCCCACTTTGTAACCCTGTCCATATTGGAACTGCCGCAGCTCCACTTCCTATGCCCATATGGGCAGTCCACCTGTGAGACTAATAGACCGGACTCTGCCATGGACATTCCTCCACCATCACCCCTCACCATTTTAACACCCCCCTCCAATATTTAGCACTTCAATAAACACCCTTGAAGCACAAAACAATTTGGAGTCAGTCTGTGATTTATAAAATGTGTATTAGCAATGACAGTGACAAAATCCATTCTCAAATGTAATGTCAACATGCCTATGTCACACATCTCAAGTCCATGAGGAATGTAAGCAGATGACACACGTTGGTAACCACACCTGTGAAACCGTAATGGAAATGTACAACTCAGTTACCATATACTGGTTGAAATCGACAGACAGGATAGAGGTAGAAGTGTGAAAGTACTTGTAGTAGGCAGGAATGTGTTCTCACCTGAGTGTCACTGGAAAATTGCTGGATAACTGAGTCCCTGTTGTCAATGTCTTCTTCCTCTGCTTCCTCCTCATCACTGCCCACAGGCGCCACAGCTGCCACAACACCGTCATCTGGACCATCCTCCTGCAGAAAAGGCACCTGTTGTTGCAAAGCCAGATTGTGAAGCATACAGCAGGCCGCGATGATCTGGCACACCTTCCTTGGTGAGTAGAATAGGGAACCACCTGTCATATGGAGGCATCTGAACCTGGCCATCAGGAGGCCGAAGGTGCATTCGATCACCCACGTAGTCCACCCATGGGCCTCATTGTAGCGTTCCTCTGCCCTGGTGCTGGGATTCCTCACTGGGGTCAGTAGCCATGACAGGTTGGGGTAACCAGAGTCCCATAATAGCCACACCCGGTGCCTCTGGAGTTGACCCATCACATAAGGGATGCTGCTATTCCGCAGGATGTAGGCGTCATGCACAGAGCCAGGGAACATAGCATTTACCTGGGAGATGTACTGGTCTGCCAAACATACCATCTGTACATTCATGGAATGATAACTCTTCCGGTTCCTGTACACCTGTTCACTCCTGTGGGGGGGGACCAGAGCTACATGGGTCCCATCAATGCCACCTATGATGTTGGGGATATGTCCAAGGGCATAGAAGTCACCTTTAACTGTAGCCAAATCCTCCACCTGAGGGAAAACAATGTAGATCCGCATGTGTTTCAGAAGGGCAGACAACACTCTGGACAACACGTTGGAAAACATAGGCTGGGACATCCCTGATGCCATGGCCACTGTAGTTTGAAATGACCCACTTGCAAGGAAATGGAGCACTGATAGCACCTGCACTTGAGGGGGATCCCTGTGGGATGGCGGATTGCTGACATCAGGTCTGGCTCCAACTGGGTACACAGTTCCTAGATTGTGGCACGGTCAAACCTGTAGATGATGATCAAATGTCGCTCCTCCATTGTCAACAGGTCCACCAGCAGTCGGTACACCAGAGGATTCCGCCATCTCCTCACATGTCCCAGTGGACGGTGCCTAGGAAGGACAACAGCGACCACATAGTCAAACAACTCAGAGGTATGTACCCACAGTCTACATATAACACCATTCATACACAGAATCTGGCCTATATTTGTGTAGTGCGACAAGGCCTAGGTCTGTGTGACGCAGTTGTGAATCAGGCCATGTGGGCCCCTGAAATGGCGGCTGCCTGACCTCTAAAGTGGGACAATGGGATGTGAGGTAACTGCGCTGGCGTTCTACACCGTCGCGGTAGGCAGTCGGTGACCGCGGCGTAATGCTGCATTGGTTAACATTGGACCCTATGGGTTCCAGGAGCCAATAACAATGGACGCCAGCAGTGATGGTACGCACCGCCGCGGATGTGACCGCCGCGGACGTGACCGCCATTTTCTAGCTGCTCAATCACTCGATACCTGATCTTCAACAGGAGAGGACCTACACTGCAAGTTCTGCTGTGACCTCGGTTTGGAAGAGACAATGGCTCGTGCGTCTGGGGAAAGAGCCCCTGCCTTCACTGCAGAGGAGTTGGAGAAGCTCGTGGACGGGGTCCTCCCCCAGTACACGCTACTCTACGGTCCTCCAGACCAACAGGTAAGTACACAGGGAGCACGTTGTATGGGCTATGCCTGTGTGGAGAGGGCTGCTTGTAAGAAGGAAGGGGGCACAGTTCTGCGTGCATGAAGGTCTGTGAATGCATGTGCCACATGGCAAGGCTAGGGATGTGGGCCACTCACCTTGACGGTGCGGTTGGTAATGACTTCTCTTCTTCCCCTGTACATTTCATGTAGGTCAGCGCCCACCAGAAGAAGGATATTTGGCGTGCCATTACCAAGGACGTCCGGACCCTGGGGGTCCACCACAGACGGAGCACCCACTGCCGGAAAAGATGGGAGGACATTCGCCGCTGGAGCAAGAAGACGGCGGAGGCTCAGCTAGGGATGGCCTCCCAACGTGGGAGGGGTGCCCGTCGAACCATGACCCCCCTGATGTTCTGGATCCTGGCGGTGGCCTACCCTGAGTTGGATGGGCGCTTGAGGGCATCACAGCAGACACAATGGGGTGAGTACATCAACACTCAGCGGACTTTGCGCGCAGTGAAGGTATCTGGGTGCGGGAGGAGGGCTGTGGGTTTCCCTAGGCCAGGGCGAGTTCCGTAGGCTAGGCCCCTCCGTAATGCAGGCCATGTGGCACCCCACCCCATCTCTGTAGAGTGCCAAGTACAGGTATACATGCCCCTGTGTCATCTATGTGTGCAGATGTCGACTATAGCCATGTAGGATATATCCCAGGAATTGCATCTGTAGAGCCCAACAGCGCGGCGTAGTGCAGGGGGCTGCTGTGTCTGTATTGTCCGCCAACGATAGCGGTAAACCATGCACTCAACCTGTCTTTCTTCTGTCGCCCCCCCTTTTTGTGGTCTCCCTGTTCTTGTGTGCATCAGCATCATCAGGCGGAGGTACAGTGGCACCGGAGCACGAGGGAGCTGCATCCCACATGGCCATGGAGGGCCACACCACGGACTCAGAATACACCAGTGGGACGGAGGGCGAGGGGAGCTTCACGGCGGTCACAGGATCAGCAACCAGCGACACGGACTCGTCCTCTGATGGGAGCTCCCTTGTGGTGGTGGCAAAATCTGTGCCCCTCCACTTCTACAGGTACCCCCCCTACCAGCACCGCCCTCCCAGCAGCCCCTCAGCCTTCGCCCACTGCCCACTCACCCAGGAGGGTGGGCATCACCTTCGCCCCAGACACCTCAGCCCCTGCCCCTGTCACCTCTGCTGCCCTCAGTGAGGAGGCCATTGACCTCCTCAGGTCCCTCACTGTTGGGCAGTCTCCCATTTTGAATGCCATCCAGGGTGTAGAAAGGGAATTGCAACACACAAATGCATTCCTGGAGGGCATTCATTCTGGTCAGGCTGCCCTTCATCGAACCTTGCAAACTCTGGCCATTGTCCCTGTCTCTAACCTCCCCCCTCCAACTTCCTCCACCCAGACCCAATCTCCTGTACCCCAGCCTATCCCAAGCACACCATCAGACCAGCATGCACACACGTCAACACACAAGAGAAGCTCAGGCAAACATAAGCACCACACATCCCACAGGCACTCACGCAAGCATCACACACATGCAGACACAGCAACATCCACTGCCTCCACTGTGTCCCCCTCCTCGTCGTCTCCCTCCTCCCTCCCAGTGTCGT
Source organism: Pleurodeles waltl (assembly GCF_031143425.1). Classification (NCBI taxonomy): domain Eukaryota; kingdom Metazoa; phylum Chordata; class Amphibia; order Caudata; family Salamandridae; genus Pleurodeles; species Pleurodeles waltl. Next base: position 1,333,652,985 of record NC_090447.1, on the reverse strand, counting down.
CTACACCCTCACCTGCATGCACTACCACTACAGCCACTACGTCCCGCACCAGCACACCCACCACCACACCACGCTCACCTGCACTCACCACCCCCACTCCCATTTACACGTCCCCTGTGTCCTCTCCCAGTGTGTCTGTGACGCCCCCTCCCAAGATACACAAACGCAGGCACACACCCACCCAACAGCCATCCACCTCACGACAGCCTCCAGCGCATGCACCTTCATCCAAAGTCACCAAACGTACACCTCCTACAACCACTACCTCTTCCTCCACTCCCAAACCCCCTTCACCTACCCTCCCAGTGTTCCTAAGAAACTTTTCCTGACCAAGCTTGACCTCTTTCCCACCCACCCCCCCAAATCATAGGTCCCGTACTAGCACCTCAGCCAAAAAATCTCCTGGACCAGTGGTGCCTGTTGTTACAAGTATGTGGAGTGCACCGGCCACCAGGACAGCCAGTGTGACACGGAGCCACAGCACAGCCAGTCCCCCCCCTGTGAAGCACCAGAAGTTGGACAGTGCCCGGTGGAAGAGGGTGAAGACTCCAGCCAGCAAAGCCACTCACAAGGGTCCCGAGGTGAGGTGGGGAAGGGGCAGAAGAAATCGCCAAAGTCTGGGAGGAGCAGCACGGCGGAGAAGACCGCCATCATCCCCGCTGTCCAGGAGGCCACCGCCAGCCCAATCGTCACTGGCCAGGAGGCCACCGCCAGAGTCTGTGCCCAGGAGGGCAGCCCGATTGTCACTGGCCAATAGGCCACCGCCAAAGTCTGTGCCCAGGAGGGCAGCCCGATCGTCACTGGCCAGGAGGCCACCGCCAGAGTCTGTGACCAGGAGGGCAGCACCATCGTCACTGGCCAGGAGGCCACCGCCAGAGTCTGTGCCCAGGAGGGCAGCCCGATCGTCACTGGCCAGGAGGCCACCACCAGAGTCAGTGCCCAGGATGCCACCGGCAGCCACAGCCCAGCTGCCCAGGAGGGCCCCGGCAGCCACAGCCCAGCTGCCCAATGAAGGACCACCATCCCCAGCCCAGCTGGGCAATGAAGGACCGCCGTGGCAAGCTCGGCTGAACAGGGCAAGCACCGCTGAACTGGGCAAAGACCGCCATGGCAAGTACCGCTTAACAGGGCAAGCACCGCTGAACAGGGCCAAGACCGCCATAGCAAGCACCGCTGAACAGGGCAAAGACCGCCATGGAAAGCACCGCTACCCCATGGGCGGCAGGGCAGTGACCCAACTGGGACCGTCACGGGGTGAGTGATGCACTCTGGGCACCAGTCCCCCTCCAGAACCAGTGGAGACATGCATCCACTCCGTCTGTCCTTAACAGGATGAAGCACTCTGGGCACCAGTCCCCCTCCAGAACCAGTGGAGACATGCATCCACTACCTCTGTCCTTCACAGGATGAAGCAGTCTGGGCACCAGTCCCCCTCCAGAACCAGTGGAGACATGGATCCACTACCTCTGTCCTTCACAGGATGAAGCACTGTGTGCACCAGTCCCCCTCCAGAACCAGTGGAGACATGCATCCACTCCGTCTGTCCTTAACAGGATGAAGCACTCTGGGCACCAGTCCCCCTCCAGAACCAGTGGAGACATGCATCCACTACCTCTGTCCTTCACAGGATGAAGCACTCTGGGCACCAGTCCCCCTCCAGAACCAGTGGAGACATGGATCCACTACCTCTGTCCTTAACAGGATGAAGTACTCTGGGCACCAGTCCCCCTCCAGAACCAGTGGAGACTGTTATCCACTTGAGAGACTATGGCTTTGCACTCCCCAGGATGGTACAGTGGGCAACCCACCCACTGTAGAGACTTGAGAGACTGTGACTTTGCACTCCCCAGGATGGTACAGTGGGCAAACCACCCACTGTAGAGACTTAAGAGACTGTGGCTTTGCACTCCCCAGGATGGTACAGTGGGCAACCCACCCACTGTAGAGACTTGAGAGACTGTGACTTTGCACTCCCCAGGATGGTACAGTGGGCAAACCACCCACTGTAGAGACTTAAGAGACTGTGGCTTTGCACTCCCCAGGATGGTACAGAGGGCAACCCACCCACTGTAGCGACTTGAGAGACTGTGGCTTTGCACTCCCCAGGATACATCAATGGGCAAGGAGCCCCCTCGTGGATCTGGCGTGGTGCACTCATCCGGCTGAGGTGCCCCTCCTTCCCTTCCCCCTGAGGTACCTGTTGTATTTCTATCTGATGCCCCGGCAGTGTTCTTTCCGTTTTGATCAGGTATCTGATGTGGGCCTCGCCTATGCATTTTGGGCCCAGTGGTCCACGGACAATGAATGGTGCATTACCTGCACTGCTAATCGTGATGTATATTTTGTTGAATGTGTATATATATATCTGTATATATTTGGTTACTGTATTTTTATATATTACAATGGTTGAACTCATTTCCTTTTGTCTTTGCATTCTTCCGGGGGTGTTGGGGGTTGTTACTGTAATGTTTGGATATGCATTGGTGTGTGTGTTGTAGTGGGTGAGGGTCGGGGTGGGGGTGTTGCGTGTGTGTGTCCCTGACTTTTGCCTCCCCCTCCCCTATGTCGTAGGTGCAGTACTCACCGTTGTCTTCGCCGCCGGCATTGATGATGGTCGTATAGGAGCAGGAAGACTATTGCAGGGAGAATTTGGAGTTCCGATTCCATGGTGTTGTCGTTCCTCGTGGAGCGTGTAGAGGTGAGCGTTTTCCCTTTGAAATGGCTGTTTCCGCCGTGTTTTTATCTGCGGTGAATCCGCCCCGGAAAAGGTGGCAGATTGGTAGGTTGTGATACTGTGGGCGGTACATTGTCTCCCGCCTGTCTGTTGGCGGTGACCGCCAAGCTGTTTGTTTGTACCGTCGTGGCGGTCGGAGTGTTAAAGTGGCTGTCTTTGTTGGTGGTTTCCGTCACTGTCATTATTCCCTTTTTTTTACCGCCGACCTGTTGGCGGTCTTACCGCTGCTTTAACACCGTCTGCCAGGGTTGTAATGACCACCTTAGTGTTTAAGGAAGCTGGGGGCCTGGATGGTTTTATTTTTAGCACGTAGGGTGGGGGGTTGGGTTGGTTTACCCATTGGGGAAGGTTTTATGGCTCAGGGCAGGCGGGGGTGTCAGGGAAGTTTAGTATTTAGGGGCAGGGGTGGGGGTGTGATGGTAGGTTTTTTTTTAGGGCTCAGGGTGGGTGGGGGGTCGGGGTGTTTAGTTTTATGAGGCATGGGTTGGAGGTTGGGGTAGCTTTTTTTGTTAGGGTTCAGGGTGGGTGGGGGTTGGTGTACTTCAGTTTTTAGGGGTTGGGGTGGGTGGTTGGTATAGGATTTTGTAGGACTCATGGCAGGTGGGGGTTCTGGGTACTTTAGCTGTTAGGCATGAGGTAGTTTTGGGCCTCGGGCAGGTATTGGGTTGTATGACAGAACCACGTGTGCCGTTACAACATATGCCTTTACTAGGCGTGCTTTTACAACGAAATTTGTTGTAAAGGCATGCGTGGTAAAGGCATGCATGGAAATGATGTGTTGTGGTTCCGGCCGCATTGTTAAAGCATGCGTTGTTCCGGCATGGGTGGTTCTGTCATACAACCTGTCCCTTGAGTTAACAGAGGCCAAATGACAGTCGCTTTTCAGCAATTTTATGATGTTAGCACAGTTTATTATGTCATGTTGTATCTTTGATTAGTATTTGATGGAAAAAAGAAGCTCACTTAGCACACTTTCTGTTGGATCCTTATGTGGATTCATCTTAGAATTTAATAGCTGCTCAGTGTGTGTTCTTCCGTCCTGATTTACAATGCCTGTGTGCAGAACGGTATTACTTATTTGCTGAGTACTTTACATCAGTTGAATTTCATCATGAACCTAAGCCTTACCAAGTTGATGGTGAGTTTCAGTGCAGTTGTTGCTGAACGTGCACAGTACCATCTTTCCCAAATCACCTAGTCGAGGTGCCTGGATCTGTTTGCATTGATTTGGGGGTAGATTTTAACTTTGTGCTTACTTCTTCCAAATTGTAAGCGGTTGCTTGCCGGAAAATAATATTCTGGCCTACTTCATTCTTTGGGTTAACCTCCTGAATTGCAGATTGTGAATTACATTATTTAGCTTCTTGTGAACCCTGGGAAGTAAGCTTTGTGCGTTCAGCTCAAAGATAGGAAATACTTTAGAGAAGTGATGCCACTGAAAAGCCTCATAGTGTCTGTTCTGCAATTTTGTCTTCTCTCCCACAGCCTCCTGAGATTTGTTACCATTGCAGTTTTGCAAGCTGTCTTTACTGCTCCTCTCAGGCGGAAGGACTGCTTTTAGGCTTATGTTGTTATCTTGTTAGTAGCTATACTCCCCTCTACCAGAGGATTAACTTGTTCATGTTTAAATTTGCTGTCGATACTTTAGACATATTGGGGGTCATTATGAACACAGTGGGAGTCCCCGCCGTGTTCTTATCACAGACCACCAGCCCCCTCGAAACCCCACCGGCCGAATAACAGACATTCTGCTGGGCCGGGACATTGCCGACGGCTCCACAATGAGCTGTCGTCAATGCCGCTGTGTGGCGGGTACAGCAGCACCCGCCACGTAGATCACTGCCCGTAAATCGGGCAGTGACCTGCGTGACGGGGCACTGCACAGGGGGCCGTGCATGCCCTTGCCAAGTGCATGGGCAGCGCGGGGGCCCCCAGGGTGTGCTCAGGGGAGCCCCAGAGCACCCCTCCTGCCAGGCTTTCCCTGGTGGTTCTGGCAGAACAAGGGTTCTTTATCCGCAGGGCAGCGGTGATTGCAGTGCTGCCGTGTCAAATGAAGAATTCTGCCATCGCCAGGCTGCCTGTCGGCGGTAGCCTGGCGGTGGTGGAAGGCCACCTGTGGTGGTCCCAACTGGCTTCATTATGTGGTGGTCTCGACCGCCATGCCGGTGGCGGTAATTTCCGCCGCCACCGGCATGGCGGTCTTGACCGCCGGGTTCATAATGAGGGCCATTATCTTTAGATGTGCCCAGTCATAATTTCTGTATTTTGCGAGCTTTGGTATCTGGCATTTTTAAAGCAGTAATGTCCTCCTCGTTGTAGACTTGATGAATCTCTGCTACTATTTAATGCCGAGATTACGGACTGAGGCCCTCATTCCTACTTTGGCGGGCGGCGGTCGCCGCCCGCCAAGCGGGAACCGCCAGAAGACCGTACCGCGGTCAAAAGGCCGCCCGCCCGCCCAGCGGGAAAGCACCAGCAACGAGGAAGCCGGCTCCAAATGCGGTATTGCTGGTGTGCGACGGGTGCATATGCCAAGCAGACACTGAAAATCAATGTGGGGCCCTGTTAGGGGGCCCCTGCAGTGCCCATGCCAGTGGCATGGGCACTGCAGGGGCCCCCAGGGGCCCCACGACACCCGTTCCTGCCAGCCTGGTTCTGGCGGTGAAAACCGCCAGAACCAGGCTGGCGGGAAGGGGGTCGGAATCCCCAAGCCGCCGTGGAGGATTCACAGGGGCAGCGGGAAACCGGCGGGAAACCGCCGGCTTCCCTTTTCTGACCGCGGCTTTACCGCCGCAGTCAGAATAGCCCCAGAAGCACGAGCCAGCCTGTTGGCGGTGCTTCCTCCGTCCCCTACCCTGGCGGTCTCGGACCGCCAGGGTAGGAATGACCCCCTGAGTGTCGTATCTTCTGCATAGGTTTGAGGTTTTATTGGGTGCTCAAGAGCAATAATAATGTTCATGGTTGACGGGTATTCTGCTCCTCATTTTTTGTTAAGTTTGCAATGTAGAATGTGGAATAACGTTTTCTTTTCAGATATTCTGCATATTTTAATTCTTTTTAATTTAGATACCAAAGTGTTTGAAACTATTGGTAGGGAGCTTAACCTATCCACTATAGGAGAGAAGGAACGGGGCAAAATGTAATTTAACCTCAGATTCTGACTGGGCCCGCACAATGAGTTTGTCCAGGTTTTGTAATGTAGTGTCACTTCCTGATGCAAAAATTGCCACAGTGTTCAGATCAACTCTGCATGTCCAGCTTTTTGGAGAAGTAGTTTAGAGCACTAACTGTGGTAGCAATGTGATCCAACACTTCAAATTGTTCTGGCAAAGGAACTTGGGTTAGTTTTTTTCTGCCTAGTTATTTTCATGCGTGTTTATTGCGAAGGAATGGAGTAAATGTTTCAGTTGTATGATTTGATGCTTCATTCGGGAAAGTCCTATGTATGTGCTAAAATAACACGACTGTTCCTGCATGTGTTCTGAGCTGCTGGGCAGCATGGGCTAAGAGGTTTTACTTCCGAGCTAAAAAGCGCCTATGTTTCAGCTTTTGCAGCGAATCAGTCCTCAATAAAGGGCCTTAATGAGGTAAATGAGTCTTCTTTTGAGCGACATAATTGTTTACACTTGAGTGTCTTGTGCAAATTCGTAGATTTTAAGAAACTCTTGTATTTGTTCTCTCTGCATGAGCCCCACCTCCATCCTCGTATATCCGTTTTATATGACATACTTCGGTATGCTCTAATAGCTCAGTCATGTCTTAGCCACCTCCTTTTTGAGCCGATAATCCTGGTTATTTATTTTCTTCTGACAGGCACGTGTTCTCTGAAGAACAAATGGGTTGGAATATTCCATTGAATACATTCCATACATTCAGAGCATCCAGTTTACATTGCTACACTTTACATTGCAGTCGACTTCTTTAAAAAGATGAATTGTGTTGGAGGGGTGGAGTTAGAGACATTCCATGCCATTGACATTGTTGTTGTGTCAGTCATGTATTATTTAGTGCGCTCTTGGCAAACTGGGCTGTGCTTTGGAGCATTCTTCTCTTTGCAATAGTAGGGCTTGGAGCCCTTGTCCTCCTGGATCTCATTTTGATTACTCTCTAATTGCTAATTTACAACAATTGATTTCCCAATATTAGCACGGTCTTCACATTCCTGCTACCTCAAGTACTTCTCTATGGCCACTGGCTTCCACCCCCAGGTACTCAATGGCACTTGACAGCGTATACCATGCAGCCCCTGGGTTCTTGGCTCGCAATATTCTTGGGAGTTTGGCAGATAGGAGGGCAGCTAAACACTGCAGCACTTGCTCTAACAGCTGCAACAAATTCTGGTGAGTGGTTCTGAGCATTTATAGCTGAACGCACAATCAGATCACAAGACAGTGTAGATGTTGCAGACATTCATGTGGTTGATTACGTTCTACAGATCTGCAAGAATGATGATCTCTGCCATTTAGTCCAGCAAAAGCTCTCCCTACCATAGCTGGCACTAGTTCTCGAGGCCTACTTAATGCCTTCCTGTTTTGAATACAATGGTTTCCAGGATCATCTTGCAAGGGCTGCACCCATACCCAGATAATCAGCAATCTTCAGTCAACATATAGTGCTCCTGTAAGTCCTGTTGGCTGACACAAGTGTTAGGATCCGCCTATTAGGACAACTGTACCCAAGAGTGTCACCTGGTTATGACATTAAATACTTGGAGGAGCAACCTGCAATGATCAATATTTGGAAGTGTAAAGCCTACTTGAAACTGAACCCCACAAAAGGTAATCTGTGTTTATCACAATAGAATGTAATAATCAATTTGAAGGCTGCCTCTCTGGGGTCAATCTTGGAGGCTGCACTTAACAAAGTCCCTAAGGTTCTAACTTGGGACAGATCCCACCTTCAGGACTCACATTGTACACAGGATTAACACTGCCTCCTATGATTTGAATATCACATTGGTACAAACCACCTGGAAGCTGCCTTCAGCACCGACACCAGGTTCTGGTACTTTCCCAGCTCAGCTGACTGCTGTCTCTGTTATCCGTCTGACTCAGCTGAAGAGCATCCTCCATGCAACAGCATCCCATCAAAGGTTGTTTCAATTACAACCAAGATCCCACTGATCCCCTGAGAATTTCACTAACCTCCATTGCTCACTACCATCACATTCAAGAGCTGATGAACCTAAGCCATCAGGCCTTTGCATGGAAGAAGAAACGGAAAATTTAAACACAAACATTTCCTGTTCTAAAAGAAATATAAACAGGTAAATGGAACAGTTAGATACAATTAGCTGTGAAGTGGAAGTACTTGAAAAGGCGACTTCATGGTCTGTAGTGCAGGATATTGTCCTGCAAGTTATAAACAGCAGGATATTGTCTACTACTATATCATCAAGGGAAGTATGCATTTACTAATCTTATATCCACATCTACCTACACTGAAGATAGGTTTCTTCAAAGTACATAGATGTGGAGTTATAAATAGTGAATCTATACTTACGTATTTGTACTTACTTTGATGATATAGCAATAATCAATACTCTGCGATCAATATTTTTGAAGTCCAAATTTTTGTCACTTGATTTTCTGACATACAACTGGAACTAGAGGGCATACACTTAAAAATATACTGGGACCTGTTTTCTTTCTTTTTTGCTCTTTTGTGCTTCCAGTCCAAACAATTGAGAGGGACATTTAGCCCAAATCATGGGACTTCAAAACACCTGGACAATTTCCTCTCCCACTGTTAATGATCATTCAGTCCTACTCTCCCTTTGAATATTCCCTTGAGGATTATACATTCTCTAGCCATCTTCTACATGTCTGGTTGGTTTCAGACCCTGTCCAATTATCTCACATAACATGATAGACATCTATTTATATTGCCTCCTATTCTATGTAAACTGTAAACTTCGCACTTGTATAGCGCACTACTCACCCGTTAGGGTCTCAAGGCGCTGTACGCATACCGCTGTGGAACCCCTCCTGGCTTTTCTCTGTGAGGCACCCACTCCTGGACAGCCCCAGGGTGAAGCCAGGCATCAAAGCGCTGTGAGGGCCATTGTGGAGATTAAGCAAGCTATTTCCCAGAGTTACAGAGTGGAACCCATTAATTAGATTAGGCAAGAATTAACTGGTCCAAGTAATTTAGCCCAAGACCCGCCGAGGTGGGAATTGAACCTGGGTCCCAGCCCAGATCTCTGCATGAGGGTCTGCCGCTCTAAACATTGTGCTACACTTTTCCACTTGAACACTAGTCAATTGGTACTTCTACATCACTCTTCTGGCTGTATTCATTTTTGGCTCTTTGGCTACGTGTGACTTTTGATACACTTACTAGGTTCCATGGTGATTTCAGTAAGATGAATAAGTCATTGTACTTGACACAAGGCCCTGGACTGGCTCACCTCCTTCCTCGTTAAAAGAACCCAAGAGTTCGTCTCCCTCCTTTCCGGTCTACAGCCCCCAAGATCATCTGTGGGGTCCCCCAAGGATCCTCCCTCAGCCCCACCCTCTTCAACATCTACATGGCTCCTCTCGCCAACATCCTCCGCCCCCACGGCATCACCATCATCTCATACGCAGACGACACCCAGCTCATCATCTCCCTCACCAGGAACCCAGCCACTGCCAAGATTAACCTGCACGCCGGACTCCCCGATGTTGCCAAATGGATGACAGCAAGCCACCTCAATTTAAACTCAAACAAAACAGAGATCATCATCTTCGGCCCCAACAAGACAGCATGGAATGACTCCTGGTGGCCCACCACCCTCGGACCACCCCCACCACCCACCACCCATGCACGCAACCTTGGCATCGTTCTAGACTCATCTCTCTCCATGACCCAGCAAATCAACGTCATTTCATCCTCCTGCTTCAACACCCTTTGCATGCTATGCAAGACTTTCAAATGGATTCCGTTAGAAACAAGAAGAACAGTCACCCACGCCCTCATCAGCAGCAGACTGGACTACAGCAACGTCCTGTACGCAGCGACAACAGCCAAGCTTAAAAGAAAACTCCAGCGAATTCAGAACGCAGCCGCACGTCTCATCCTCAACCTCCCTCTCCACAAACACATATCCACCCACCTCAGATCCCTACACTGCCTGCCCATCAACAAAAGGATAATTTTCAAAGTCCTCATCCACGCTCACAAAGCCCTCCATGACACTGGACCGGCCTACCTCAACAAACGAGTAAACTTCCACATACCAACTCGACAGCTCCGCCGACCTCGCCCTCACTACAGACCCCCGCATCCAACGCACCACCTTCGGCGGCAGATCCTTCTCCCACCTCGCCGCCAAGACCTGGAACTCCCTCCCCACCAAACTATGCAAGACCCAGGACCTTCAGAAAGCACCTTAAAATGTGGCTTTTTGAGCAGTAATTGGAAACCCCCCCCAGCGCCTTGAGACCCTAACGGGTGAGTAGTGAGCTTAAGAAATTATTTGATTGATTGATTGATTGTATATGTACAACTGTGAACCAATAAATTTGTGTGAGTCAACGTCCTAATTCCTGGAACCATGACGTTAGAGATGGATCTGGAGAAGAACTAGGAGTATAGCGGACTGGAATGTGGGAGAAATATTTTAAAAGGTGTACAAATATCACCTACTCAGCCAGGGGTAGGGACCGATGAAAGTCACAGACAAAACAGCATACTGGATGCTGTCCTCATTGACCTAGGGGCCTTCCTCTCCTACTTTCTTCACCTTCTTACTTCAAGATGCCAACAGGGCAGCCACAGGTCAATGTTCGGCCAGTAGTATCATAAACAAAATGTAGACTTAGAGTCACCCAGCACTGTTATATCAACTTACTTTTTTCTGTTTCTTGTTTACCTTTCCAGCTCATCCCTTTATTGTATCTGTGGGCTTAATTCCCAATACTAAGACTTAAAAACACCATTGTGCTTTGAAAATGCATAGACTGAGCACTTCCATCATATCTATTGCTGCACTGATATGTCCAAAACAGACTCAGCTAGGCCTTCATGGTGCTGGCTGGAAGGTGTGGTAAGTTTGAAGGAATCTGGAAAAGCACAGCACCTCCATTCCCCGAGTGAAGAGCAGCAGGTCCATGGAGTTACCGAACTGTAATAACCAAGCACATTTGAATGAGGCCCTAAGTAGAGTGAAATATATCTGTTTGTGTCATATAACATGTGGGCATATAACCAAGTATTGCATTTCTTCTTCTTGGGCCTTAGAAATGTAGACTTGGCTATATCCTTTAGACCAGTGGTTCTCAAACTGTGCTCTGTAGACCACTGGTTCCCCAAATTTTGACTTCTGTGGGCCCCCACATTATCATTACTGGAACCCGAGGATGCCCACTGAATCATTATTGGAATCCAATGAATTAGATAAAATGTTGCATAATTTATTTGGTTTATGTGCACTTGTTTTTTTGTGTATTGTTTAAAGGTTCAAGTCGTAGAAATTGCTTGTGCCGGACAATTTCCAATAGTGATTTTACGTTGCACTTATCTGCAAATCCCTGGGGCGTTATAATGGATAAGTGGTGCATCATTCATAATGCACCACTTTTCCAGTGCCCTATTGCATCCCCCTAATGACACCATGGTTGTGCTGTATTTAGAATATGGTGCACCTTGGCAGTCGTGTCAACATTAGCATCATAATTTATGACACTATTGTGGCGCTTTGCTGGATTAGTGCCATGATTATGGGGCTAATGCAGCAAAGCACAGGGAGGTCTGTTGTTTTCAATGGAAGCGTCATCTTAATGCCTTCCTTAGGCACCCATTAATAATGGCGCTAAAAATGGTGTGTTGAAATCTAGTAAAATTCAGTGTGCCATTGTTCTGGGCCTCCCTACATGGGAACACCCCCCTTGCATACATTATGCCTGGCGCAGACATAATGTGGTGTAAGGGGTTGCAAAGTGGCGCAATGCTTGCATTGTGCCACTTTGTAAACATGGTGCGTAGGAAATGCCACCTTAGCACCACATTTGCGTAAAAAAATGAAGCAAATGTGGCACAAAGCGCGCTAGGGGCATCATAAATATTCCCCTATATTTGCTACAATTATGCCATGAGAAAACTCCCTGTTGTATAGTGGTAGAAAGACAATGTGCATTATAACCTTGCTCTAACTTGTATGAATCTTGGAAATAAGAAATGTCAGAGCACATAACCATAAATTGTTATGTACTTCAGTGATATGATACACGATGTTTGACTTAATATTTAGCCACAGTCATCACGGTAAACAATAACACTTGCTTATAGACATAAAGGGAAATATTACGAATGTATTTACTACTAAAGAATATTATAGTATGGCGCATCAAGAGAACAAGAAGGTATACCGTAGAGGTGGTGCCACCAGATTAATGCAGCTAGTGTTCATGACACTGTAAGTTTCAAGACTTTAGAAATTCAGAAGACCTGTTTATGGGTCATGTCTATTTCAGTGGCCCTTGCAAAAAGGAGTCAGAAAAGAAGAGGTGCACCAAAAGGGAAATTTGTCTCTTAGGTTCGTTAATGAAGTACACGTTATTTGTTTGTAAAATCTCATGTAGACTACTGTACTGGTAACAATAGAAACAATGCTTGTGAGGGCCTGTTCCAGAAAGATAAAGTACACCGTCAGTTCAGCAGGCACTCCCGTATCAGTTCCATAGGCCACTGCTAGTCTCTTGAACAGGTAATCCCTAACATTTGCCCAAAGGAAACACTAATCAGTTTACTGGTCCATTAACAGTATGTTCAGATTATGAAACGAATCAAACGTACAGATGCCAGTCAGGTACAGACGAGTCACATATTCAGGTAATATCTTGTTTGCATCAAACTTTTCCTTTTCAGCTTGAAAATTAGATTTAAGTAGCGCAACTATAACAGACTTATTGAAGGATGTTGTGCCTACATTCTGGGACACACAGCGCAGTACTTGATTTGAGCCGGCTTAATTTTTGAGGACGGTACTTATTTTTCTGCATCAGGCAATTACTTCGAGCAAAAGTCAGACATGGGAAAGGCAGAGCAAAGAAAGACGGAAAAGCGCCCAAAAGGGAAGAAGCTAAAAGCTGCAAGAGTGAGCTGAAGGGGCAGGGACTGGCTGTAAATGGATTAAAGAGGCTCGAAGTGACTTTAGGATTACGCTGCATCAGTATTCTGTGCTGCACTTTTAAATGCAGCAGCCACGTGTGTCAAAAGAGAGCTTTGTGCACAGCAAGTTTTTATTACAAATTAACCACTGAACAGGTTCGTTTCAATAAGGCTGATAAGGTTACCACAGTTAAGAAACTTGCGACCTAGAAGTGACTGAAATTCCTGTTTATGGATGTTTCTGTCTCAGATCATCTGTGAGCTAGAAGTCATACCTCGGTTACTTATCTGATGATTGAGCCCACACTTTCAAATTGTTGGTTTGGATTGGCAAGCCTGGTTATTATGTTCATGTATTACTGAAAGTCGATAAATGGTTGACAGGGGCACAGAGAAAGAGCGAGTGTGTAACTGAGTCTATAGTGAATCACAACTTTCTTTCTGAAAAAGTGGAAATAATGTGTCACCTCAGAATTTCAGTTCATCGTTGATTTTGGTAGCTAAATCCATAAAGCAATTTGCACATTGCAAAAAATAGATCAATGACAATAAATGTATACATACATACAAAATACGCAATAGCATATCTTAGTTAACTTTTTCGCTAGGGGTGTGCGGGGTGCCCCGCTCCGCTGACAGAGCTAACGGAGGTTTTGAAACTCTGAGCTCCGCTTGGAGTGCAGAGTTGTTGGAAAAACTCCACTAGCCCCTCCAGCGGAGCGGGCCTCACCCAGTGCACGCTGCAGCCCAGTATGACCCAGTAGGGCTGCAGTGTGCACCGGAGCAGAGGAGGGAGACAGCTGTGCTGAAGAGGACCCCCTGGCAAGACCTAGGTCAGTCCTCTTCTCTTTTTTGTTGTTATTTGTGCACACTGGTGCACAAACAAGGACTAAAACAACAGCTTTTGCTGCCTACAACCCTGGCCTGAATTCAGGCCAGGGCCACAGGCAGTGAAAGCTGCAGTTTCAGGCCTCTTGTGCACTGACCTGCCCTATGTGCAGTGCACATGGGGCAGGCAGGTGCACAAGAGGCCTGAAACTGTATTTTTCCCTCTCCTGAAGCGCCCAATCTCGGAAGCGCTGACCAGGCCCGACCCTGCTTAGCGCTTCCGATATCAGCCGCATTCAGGACTCCGCGGGTCATGGAACTCTGCGGAATTCCACAGAATTTTTTTTTAACTCTGCGGAATTCCACAGAACTCACTTTTAGGCCTTCCTCCACCCCCATTGCTAAGCATTTGTTTGGCTATTTAGGCCTCCATAACTTTAGTCCACATAAACTATCTTTGCCAAATTTTCGTCCTTTTTGCCCAACCTGGGGATTCTAAAGGTACCCAGGGTTTGTGGATTCCCCAAGAAGTTTGCTCGAATTAGAGCTATTAGCGTTGTAAATTTCTAAATGGAACTTTCTTGCCACACAAACTGAAAATAAAAATTAAAACAGTTGGCATAACTGAGCCGATTCAAAGTGCCACTTTAAGAGGAATGACAGGAATAGATCCAACTGATGTCAATAGGTTTTATCCATTCCTTTCATGGGCATTAGGCCCAGCACCCAAGTGGCACAGCATTTTTATCGGCACAAGTAGAGCAATGCTGGGCAGTAGGAATTTTGTGGATTCCTGCAGATTCCGGAGGTTTTGAACACAGAAATGTGAGAACAATGTGTGCTTTTAGTCAATGTTTGAGGTTTACATGGCATTGTGGGTAAGAAAATGGTGTGGGATGCATGCGAAACACACCACTGTGGACTTCCCCAGATGTTTAGTTTTCAGAACTGTCTTGGTTTGGTGGGCTTTTCCAGGTTGCAGCTTACCCAAGCCCAAAAAGTGCAGTTATTCACCATTGCAAGTGGGATGTTTCTGGGATTTAGCCAAACTCTGCTGGCCCAGTTGTAAAAACACCCAAAAGAGTTAAATGTCGTCTTACTGGTCATTGGTTGCCATTGCCTGCCAGGACCCTCTGAGACAGAACCAAGTCATAGCCTGCAGCCTGTCACCCAATGAAACCTCAGCCACGGAGGCACCCAAGATCCTGGAGGGGGCACAAGTAGGGGACTCTCAAACACCGACCAAAGTTTGCATCATGGATGCTGATCTCCCTTTGCAATGCCTCCTGCCCCAAACTGCCCACAACATCTCACCAAGGGAGACTGTTGAGAATGATGTTTCTCCTGGGCAGAGGATGCACCGGCACAGACATGGTATTGTCCTCCCTGCCAAGGAGCAGTGACCCATGCATGCAAACTGCTTGGGTCTGGAAGTACTATGGTACATGGATGAATTTCCAAACTTGAACAGCACAAGATTAAGAAGAGTCCACCTCTAATGCTATGTAACTTGTCTTATTGAAATAGTATTGTTTGGGGGTTTAGGGGTGATAGATACATCTGGTGTGGGGGAGTTGGTGGAATGGTACAGTCTACTCTTTATGTTTGTTGCAGTAGGTTGTGATAGGTTGTTTCTTTCTGCATACAAATCCACATACTCTGTGGCACTACCATATGCTACAGGATGTTGAACAGTCCTCGAGGATGTTCTCACAAATCACTAACCCATCCACTATATGGCCGACTTCCAGATTCTGTCCTGGAATGTCAATGGTCTCCTAGAGCACATTAAGAGAATATTGGGTTCACACTGCCACTTTCTTAGCAGATTTGGATACAACCACATCTTCCAAGCTGGGTTCACCAAGGGGTCCAGGGGAGTGCCCAACCTATTACATAAGCACTTCCCTCTGGTAGTGATGAGTATCCTTTGTGACCCAAATGGTCGCTATGTGGGGATTGAAGGGTCATTGGAGGGGAAACAAGACAACATCCCGGAATCCTTAAGTGATGTGATTATAAGGCTGCCACCAGGAATTACGTTTTAGGGGGAGTTAATGCAGTGCCTCATCCAATGTGTGATGTTACGGGCCACCCTTCTAAACTGCCTGGAGAAGTCTAAGGGCCAGATTTAAATCTTGACGGTGTTACTGCCAAGCCGTACTGGCAGTGGACCCGAAAAAATCATCGACAGTGTTCCTCCCGCTGTATTTAGATGTTACAGCTCTGCAAGTGGTGGAGTGGCGACGGATTGCTGACAGAGGGAGATGGTGGCGAGACCCAATGGACTTCGTACAATGGCAGTGGCTATGGGATAGAGGTAAGTGACCCACATGCAAAACACAAACACACACACACACACACACACACACACACACTGTCCCTTAGCCATATGTGTCCCCCTGCACTACATACTACCCAACACACTACATACACACCATCATCCATAATAATTAAAACACAACATAACCCGTACATGCCGAAAATACACTTTGACATACATCCATGACACAACATACACACATCATTGACTCTGCACCCACACACTGCACAACCACAACAATCAACACAACTACACACTTAGCTGCACAAACTCACACACAAGCACATCTACACACATCACAACATTGTCTGCCACACAAAAGCACTCACCTGAATGTGTCACAAGGCAACACAACAACATAACATCGATCTCACATGCAAGTGACACACATACTGAGACACCCACACCACTCCAGCTCTCTCTACCTCAACCAGCCAGTCCACACACATACACACGCACATACACGTACTGACTCTCATACACAACAGATAGCACAAACCTACCAGTACAGGTCCCCTTTTAATATGCACACATGGAGACCATTGACAAGTGTGATTGGGGTGCCAGCATTCATTTGGCAATGAATATTGATACCACAATGACGTGTATGTGTGCAATATGCATGTTGTGCTACTGTCCCCAGCCATGTGTGACACAATTGTCTCCCCAAAATATGCATGCCACAGTGATTTAAAAAATTTTACTGTGACATGTATATGCCTGCAGTGGTCCTGACTTCCTATGCAGTTGCCACCCAATGTACCCTAGCAATGATGTATCCCTACTTTCTAGTCCGGCACTGAGGGGGTCGTGTTTTCTTTGTGGGTCAGTGGCAGCAGTGATGGTAGGTGTTGTCCAGCCATGTCCAGTCAAAAACAGAGGTGGAATTGGGAAAAAAGTGAGTTTTCATCCCTCCACCCCAATCCGGAGGTTGGACCGCCACATTTTGCCTGGCAGTAAGGCACATCCAAATCTGCACAGTGGGAAGGGTGGCTGGGTTCCAACCAGCAGCCACTTTTCCTTATCCTGCCGTCGAAGTGGGTGGTGTTTCTTGTCAGAGACAGCAGTTTGAATGTGGATTTTCAGCTAAGGGATCGCCAACATCTAAATACACCGTCCAGACTGTCACGGCAGCAGGCGGTTTTTCAGTCAAAAACTCGATGGCAGGACCATTAGCGCCAACATCTAAATCAGGGCCTAAGGCTCTTCAGATCTGAATGGAGTCCTTGGGCCTCTGTGACACCTGGAGAATGTGTCATCCGCATACACTGATGGACCCCCACACCTCGGCCTCCGCTGAAACCAGTTTGCGCATAGAACTCTTAATCCTCTCAGCTACAGACATGCACCATACAGCAATAGCGCATATCTTCTTCAGCGGTATTTCTGATCATTCTCTGGTTTAACTGTGCATATGGGCTCCTCTTCAACACCAATGACCAATGTGGTGTCTCAACGCCTGGTTTCTGCTGGATGACCAATTTGCAGCCCATTTAGCCTTGGAGTTTCAGTCCTATTTTATCACAAACGATGGGCCAGTGGCAGGGGATGCTATGTTAAGGGTGGTAGGCCAGGCTATGATTCTTTGCAAGACTAAGGCGTACTTAAGGCAGGTCGACAGAGCTAAACGTGGCTGAATAACTGAATTTTAGACCCAGATCCTGCCACTAGAAACAAAAAGCCTACCGGACAGCATGGAAGCCCTCTGACGACAGCTCAGATTGGACCAGACCTCCCTGTGGCACACTGAACTGGAGGAGACCCGCCAGTACTGGCATTCTTCTACTAGGCACATCTATGAATACAGGGATACAAGCGGAGAGCTTCAGCACTGGCTCGCCACCTGAAGGAGGGCTCTACCCTGATCCCTTACCCTACAAGCCACACAGGACACTGAGTACCCACATCCACAGAGACTGTGGAGGCCTTTGTCAGTTACTACAAACAATTATATGCTCACCAAGCAAAGCCAATCCAGGAACAATCTCACCTGCTCCTCAGTGAGGTATCACTTCCTCATCTCCTAACCCCCCAAAGAGAAAACCTAGATACCCCCTCCTTAAAGATGAGATTGGAGGGGCAATCAAAGATCTCCATGCAGGTAAAGCATCAGGCCCGGAAAGCCTCCCTGTTGAATATTATAGCAAATATCTGTACATTCTTGCTGCTCATCTGCTCAGAGGCAGTGGATAAGGGTGCCTTTCCACCTGGTCTGGATTTGGCCACCATGGTGGTATTCCCAAATGCTGGCCTCCCTGCGCGTGACTCCTCATTCTATCTCCCCATATGTTTGATTAACACTAACATAAAAATCTTTGCACAACTCGTAGCAAGTCGACTACAATGAGTCCTTGACACCCTTGTCCACCCCGACCAATGCAGCTTAATGTCCAATTGGAGTATCAGGCACTATATATTGTGTATCCACGCAACAATAGCCAGAGTTCAGGCTCTCTCAGAGCCCTCAGTGGTCTTGCTAATGGACTTTGAGAAGGTCTTTGACATGAATGGTTGGGAATAGTTAGCCCAAGTCCTCTGACATATGAGTTTTGGGCCCAGATACAACATCCGGGTCATCCAAGTCCTCTGATGTGTGGCCTTTGGGCCTAGAACTGCGGCTAAGATCCTCATAAACGGGGTACTGTCCACAACATTCCCAATCTGAAGGGACACAAAGCAGGGTTTCTCACTGTTTCCTGTTTTTTTGCCCTTCACCATTGAGCCACTAGCCAAGGCGGTATGATGCAATGCCTGACTGAGGGGTTGGAACTAAGGGGACTCCCTGGAGGACAAGATTGTGCTGTATGCAGATGACGTAATCCACTTCCTCGCAAATCCTCAGGAGTTGGGGCCTGGAATCCTAGAACTCATAAATATATATGAAAGGGCATCTGTACTCTGAATCAATTGGAGTAAATCTTTCCTGGTTCCCCTGAAGTAAGATCATGATACTGTTATTTGGTAGTCAAATATTCCCATTAAGCATCTCAGTTTCAAATACCTGGGGGTGCATATATCAATATTCAGAGCTTACCCAAAATCTCAACCTCAACCCCCTCCTGACTAAGACTAAAGTAGCCCTTTATTGCTGGTCCAACTGAATATTCTGGGAAGTATGGCTCTTGTCAAAATGATAATCCTTCTGTGCTTTCTGCACATGCTGCAAAATTTCCCACTCCCTATCCCAAATGGATGGTTTACATAAGTGTCAGCATTAATTAGCTCCTTAATCTGGGGGGCTGGCCAACACGCATTGCCCATTACAAATGTTGGCTATCGGTCTACGATAGGGGTATAGGGGCACTGGACGTTCATCTGGACTACTGGGACTCCTAAAGAATTGGTTGAACGGCAGTTGGATTGATCCAGTGTCCTGACTGGAGTTGGCCCTTTTAGGACTGGATATTCTGAGGGACATGTTATACTGCTGGCCCATTCCTTCTCATACCCTAGGTTTCACAACCATTGTGATCCTATTTTGGTGAGTTGCAATAGACTCACAGGGTGGGACGAGAGGCTCTTGCAGCAGATGCCCCTATGGAGCGCTAGTGGCTACACCAAACCGTTCAGCTAGGAGGATTTGAGAAAGAGGATAAAATAGGGTCTTACATATTGTCCTTTCAAAAGCTAGATACACAACTTAAGGTCTCACATATCCAATTTTATAAATGCCTCCAACTTTGCATTAGCACGTCACTCCACAAAATTGCCTAATAAACAGATTTCACCCTGATGAAGTCCAAATTCCTCATGGGTCATGTGAGGCGGGCGGTATGACTCAGTTGTATCGGTCATTGATTTGCAATGCCCCCCACATACTTGGGAATCTTCGTGATAGATGGGAGAAGTAGGTGGGTACCATTAAGGACATGGAATGAGGAGAGGGCTGAATGGCTCCCTGAGAGATCGCTAGATCAACACACCTTTGGATAATTCAGCTTCACTATCTGCACATGACCTACTTTACACCACCGGGGCTCAGGAGAGCCGGATTGCGTGCTGACTCCACATGCACCAACTGCATGTACTCCGAGATAGATTTCTTTCATATGGTGTGGCAGTGTCTGGGTATAGCTAGATACGTGCAGCAAATCTCCCGTAACCTAACATAAATACTGAAAAGACCAGCTGAATTGTCACCCAAGGCGGCTCTCCTGGGGCTGCTGGAAGATGTGGGAGGTAGGTACTCAAGGGGACCATGCACTAGTTGGGATGGCCAAGCAAGACATTGCACACAAGTGGTCTTTCTTGGATCAACCAATCCTGACTGAGTGGATACGGGTGATGGACTGGTGTTGTAAACAAGAGGAACCCATTCATACAACCAAAGGATGTCGAAGAAATTACACAAAATATGGGGAAATGATTGGCATGTTATGGGCTATTTAGCTGATTGTGCTCTGAACGCAGAGTTGCAATGGATCTCTAGACACAGGGCTGCAAAGTGTGGTGCAGGATGGTTGCAATGTTATTTTGTGGCACTATATTTGATGTACGTGCTTACATTAAACCCCCAAAAATGCTCCAGAAAACCCAAGAAATCAAAGGCAATCAAAATTTAAATATTGGTTTGGAACTAAAATACAAAATCCACTCATATATACAACAAAATTGGATCTATAAAATACTATTTTCAAATATATTATAAATAGTACATTAACTGTATACAAAACGCATAAAATAACATTATTATAAAGTAATGACACACTACTACCAAACTCTAACTCGGACTACCACAGAACACTATTGAACAAAATACCATAATGTACGAAAACAAACATCCAAAATTTAAAAACCAAGGGTCAAATGTATCATATTTTTAGGTAACACAATGCAGCAAGACACCTTTCTGCGTTGCATTGAAAGGAAGAGGGCAGAAATGAGCTATATTTAACAAAATATGGTGCATTCCTGCTCTTTAAATGCACTGGCACAACTTAACACCAACGCAGGCACACTTGCATCATGGTGCAAGGTGCTTGCAGGAAGGATTGTTTTGTGCAGGAAGGGACACCCTACTGCACAAAAACAATCCTCTAAGGCATTTTCCTCCTGCAGCACCCATAGAAAGAGGAAACAATGAAGAGAAATAAGGATACTGTTCCTTGTTACACCTTCCCTGGGAAGGTGTAGCATTTTGACACATTCCCACATTTACCAGTGTTGGTAAATACGTGAATGCACAAACATCCATGGGTGGATACATGGAAACACCAACAATTCACCCATGGAACACCTTCCCAGGCCAATGTAGGGCAGTGAGTTGCGCTGCCTTCCGTTATTCCAGATTTACAAAGCAGAGTGGCCTTGTGTTGCTTGGTAAATCTGACTTAGGGATGATGTTACCCTTGCAACACCCTACGTGTCACAAGGGCAATGCAGTGCCTTGATGAATCTAGCTACCATTACCTAGTTCTACCTACACCTTCCTGCCTCCCCTGCCTCCCTACAGAAAACTTACAAATCTTACGAACAGCAGCAGACATTCAGGAGCGCCGCCTGGGGTAGGTAGAACGCTCCACTCCGGTTTGCACTGAAAAGTCTCTGCAAACCTGGCTACAGTCTTGCGTGGTCCCATGAAGCCCGCTCTCGACGAGGGAGGGGTGACTAGTAGGAGCAACTTGTCCGGGTCTAAGCGGACTCGTGTAAGTGACTGTTAACATTCTTGACTGATAGTTTCAGATTGCAGGAGTCTAGTTTTTTCTTTTTTGTCCTTTTTGGAGAAAAGTAAATAATATAATAGGTCCTGAAGAAGCGTCACAGGATCCTTGTGGACCATTAGAGACGCGAAACATGTCGACCTCATCTTGAGGAATGTCTGGTAATTTCTGACTTCCTCCACGCATTATTGAGTTACCAGTGAGTGTCTGAGCATCATCTCTTCCACACTCCCTAGTGAGTTTTTAATCTTGGCCATTACCCAACATTAACGAATAAAGGAACACTTAGTGAGGGTTCTGAGCCAATTTTATCCTCTTTCTCCTCTCTTTCTGCGGACCTGTATCTGGGCTCTGTGGCATCATCGACAAAAGATCTCCGGCAAAGAGCCCCCCTCGGGGGGAGCCCGTCAGGCATTGCAGCGCCGGTCTGACGAGGAGCCGTCCGATGATGAAGCATGACACCCAATCGGGTGTGTGAGGACTCTTGCTCCTAACAATTAGGACCCCCTATTAGTTTCTCTACAGTTCTGATTGGCCAACATGGCTAGGGTTCTGATTGGCTACTACGGCTAGGGTTTCCACTGAACTAAGAGTTTAGGGTTACAGTTCTGATTGGCCATCAGGGCTAGGGTTCTGATTGGCTACTAGGGCTAGGGTTTCCACTGGACTAAGGGTTTAGGCTTAGGATTCTGATTGGTTAGGGCTATTGCTAAAGTTCCATCGGCAATAGGGCTATCTAAGCATAGGGTTCAGGGTGTCTCAGCCCGGTCTTCGAGGCTAAGGGCGGAGAGGATAAGGGCAGTTGCTGTTTGAGCCTGTTTGGGTCAGGTTGAGCCTAGGGCCAGAGATGCTGCCCAATTTATCTTTTGCCAATTGCTATGTCAAGCACTCCACATCCTCTAACATCCAAACACAGTATCAACAAAAGCATTCTACAAATGCCCCACAAACCTCATACAGATTTCGATATCTCAACAACCAGTACAAAACGCCACAAACCATACCTATACACATTTCTACAGCAAATACAAAACCATGGCACCCACATTCTCACACAAAACACAACTCTTTCCTATACTACTAGCACATCCACACATCCCCAACACAAAACAAAGCCACATTATACATAACTTTAATGCATCCACACACACATTCCCTTTTCATACAGAACACCAGCTCTAACCTCTACTTGCTCATAATAAAGCCATTGTTATCATGACAAAACCTATACTAAGCCTTCCGTCACACAATCCACTAATACCTCCATCTTCTTTTTGCCAAGTACACACAACCATACAATCCGTACACTCCACTCCGTCACACATTTTACCTCTTCCAATGATCAACTCTAACACACTCATAACTCTTGTCCATCTCCTCTTACACACCACATACACTCTTCTCCAAAACACATTCACCAGCCCCTATACTATTCAGATGCCACTCACCAGCAGTAACTCACATACAAATACTTCACAGAACACCACTACAGTTATATCTCCTCACTACTCCACAAAAACACACACACAGTGCATCAAAATCAAATGCACTTTCAAAATGCTTCCTGTCACACCCACTCTCACCCTCATAACTATGCAAATAATACAAAATCCTAAACCAACTTTACTCCTAAATACTCATTTTTCTCCAACACCCCAAACAGCAACATTCTGCACTTCTCATCCATTGCACACTGTAGAGCCTTAAGATATGTCCCAAATGCTCCACCACCATCCCTAACCCATACTCTTTCCACCATAAGCAGACTCAAACAAAATAAACAACATGCCACTCTTCACAATTTCAAATCCCCATGTCTATTAAACAACATTGCTACTCTACAAAAAGAATACAACTCACCATCTCACTCACAACCACCATTTCTACCACTGACTCAAATAGCCCTAACAAAATGCCTTTTAAGTGTGCTGGATGAGGAGCACATTATAGAAAAATAACACTGTCATGATCCTCATACAGGTAATATTAGCACTAATGACACACCTCCTTCAAGTTCAAAATATAGTGATCACTCCTACAAAACAAAATTACACCTCCACCAATACACATTCTCTGAACTTTCTCCTAATAAATCCTCAATCACTCTCTAAAAACAAGCACCACATCTACCACCTACTGTCTGACACACAAACTGACTTACTTTTCATAACTGAATCATTGTTGGGAAATGACATAGCCCCAGTGTTACAAACCATCACATAAACTGTATAGGCAAAAGAGGAGGTGGACTTGCTGTTATATTCAAACAAACAATAAATGTCAGCAAAGCAGACTACATCTCCATACAGACCACCACCTAGCAATTCAACATTCCCAGACACACTTCTAGACACAGTTTCAAACCTTATAACACAATACTCCAACGTATGCATTCTTGGGGACGTAAAGATATGGTTTGACAAACCCAATATGCCCCGTCCAAAAGTTATCATCATTGACATAGTCACATTGAACCTACATCAGATTGTACACAATCCCACACATCACTAGACACATCCTAGATGCCATTTTTGCAAACCCAGAACTAGTTACACCATTCAAAGTATCACACCAGTCGGATGGTCAGATCACTACTTGGAAACTTTCTAAAATAACACACCACAGATAAACACACCCAAAAACTTTATGAGTGGCTACAGGAAGCTTTCAACATCCTAATACCACCGGAAAAGGACAAAATAACTCATACTTAGAGAAATACATAACAAAAAAAAGATTTTAAAAAAACCAGAATGATGCAACAAACCTGGCTCAAAACAAACAATATTCAAGACAAACTTCAGCTACGCAAACTTAACAGAATATACAAATCATCAATCAAAAAAGTTAAAAAGGTACTTCTTAGACAGAATACAAAATGCTATATCTGCAAAAAAGAATTTTATAAAATTCACAACAAATTCCAAAAACCTAAATGCATGGAAGCAACTCATCCCATTACTCAAGATTTCACAGACAAACTGACAAATCTTTACACAACCAAGGCAAGCACACTGGATTCCTATTTAAAACAAAGGAGAACCACCAGCACCAACCAGTTTCCAAAAATCCCCTCCAAGTTTAAGCCGATTCAGCCTTTGCACTCCTTCAAACAAATATCACAAAATTAATTAATGGAACTGGTCAAAGAAAGCAGGCCTTCCAGCTGCTCTTCTGACCCTTGTCCACCAAACATCTGCAAGAACCTTTTTTTTTATCTACCTCTCCAGCCACACCAGTAAGAAGAATCATCAATAATTCATTAACTAGGGGAATCTTTCCTAAAGACCTTAAAAAGGTATATTTAAGCTCATTATTGAAGAAAACAAACCTGGGCCCTCATGACCCCAGCAACTACAGACCAATTGCACATAGACCTTCCCTGGACAAACTGATAGAAAGAGCAGCTTTTGCCCAGATGTCACAATTCATTGAAGATAACTCCATTCTTTCATACTACCATATGGATTCTGCCCAGGAAGATTCAATGAATCTGCCTCATCGCTATCTGGGGTGATCTTAAAATCACAATAGGCAGCAATGGAGTTGCTGTACTACTTCTCTTGGACCTTTCAACTGAGTTTGACACTGTTGACCATGACACCCTAATACAGAGATTCTATGAAGCTACAATAGAGGGATCTGTTCAACTGGATCACATCCTACCTTCAAAAAAGAGCTAATGGCTTCCATACTCCCCCTTTCTCGTCCAAACCCTACTTCACAAAAGCAGAGGACCCACAAGGCTCAATTATCTCACCCATGCTTTTCAGCATCTGCATGATGTCATTACTGGCAATTATCAATGAATTTCAAGTTTCAACTTGCATGCTACAACTATGTAAATGACAAAAAAACACTCCTTAAACTGGAATGCCCCAAAGACATTGGAAACTCACAATTCTTCAGTTGCCTCAGAGCCGTTGATCAGTGGATGACATGGAGCCATCTCAAACTGAATGCTTCCAAAACAGAAATGCTCACATGTGGCGATTGGACATTTTTTTACCTACTCTGCACCTGTCTTGACGATCTGAAACCACCTCCTAAAGTATCGAAAGTAAGAAACCTTGGAATTACCATAGAATCCAAGTTAATGGTGTATGCTTAAGTGGACAAATTAGCACGCTCAAGCTTTATCACCATGAAAACTCTGCGACGCATCTTCCCCTACCTCGGATTTCCCCACAAGATGCAGGCTACTATCTTGTATTATCTCAACTGGATTACCCAATGGCCTCTACCATGAATCATCTCTATCTACTATGTAAAAAACTACAACACATTCAGAACTCAGCTGCCAGACCACTCCTATGTGTAAAACCACAAGTCCACATCTCCCCTGCCTTGGGGGCCCTATATTTGATACCGGTTGCCAGAAAATTCACCTTCAAGCTTTTTTGTATCACCCACAAAGCAATACGTGGAAAAGGACCACCTTTCATCAGGAATACAATCACCACATACATTCAAGTTCTATCAGTGCTCAATTTCCTGGCAACTGGTTCTTTCCAAGTGACAGTGGGCTTGGCAGCAGGAATGTCACAGCCAATGTTCTCAATAGTGCTGACAAGAGTATTTTCTGCCCTGATAAAACACATGTGCAGCTACAATGCATTTCCCCAGGTTGAGGATTTGACCACTGTAAAAGCCAAGTTTTATGCAATGGGACATATCCCCAATATAATTGGTGCCATTGACGGAACACATATTGCATTTGTACCCCCGCCAGAATGAACAGGTGTTCAGGAATCGTAAGAGTTTCCACTCAATGAATGTGCAGATGGTGTGCTTGGCAGATCAGTACATCTCCCACATCAATGCTAAGTATCCTAGGTCAGTGCATGATGCCTTTGTCCTGAGGAATAGCAGCATCACAAATGTGATGGCCCAACTACAGAGGCACAGGGTGTGGCTAATAGGTGAGCCCTGGTTCCCAACCAGTATATGTTGGTGTATGGGTATGGTGTTGGCCATATAGGATAGTGTGTGGCTAAATGTTGTCCCTCAATATTTGCAGGTGACTCTGGTTACCCAAACCTATCCTGGCTGCTGACCCCTGTGAGGAATGCCAGGACAAGGGCAGAAGAACATTATAATGAGGCACATGAGCGAGCCAGACTGATCATCGAGAGGTCCTTCGGCCTCCGGAAGGCCAGGTTCAGGTGCCTCCATCTAACAGGTGGATCCCTGTGCTACTCACCCAAGAAGGTGTGACAGATAGTCGTGGCATGCTTCATGTTGCACAACCTGGCTCTCAGATGCCATGTCCCTTTTCCTATGGCAGCAGTTGACCCTGTGGACAGTGAGGATGAGGAGGCAGAAGGTGAGGATAAGGACAACAGAACAACTGTAATGCATCAGTACTTCCAATGGCACACAGGTGAGACAGTGTAACTTTACATTTCAATGACTTTGGTTGCATTCTGTGTGGCATTGGCATGCTGGTATTTCCCAATTCTATGCCCACTTATTGTTCCCTCTGGCTATTCATTTTGCAGATGTTGGTGATATGACAAATACTCCTCGTGTGATCACAACTGCTAGCTACAGGTCATTAACTCTATGCTCATTCTATGTACAGTTCATTTGCACTGGTTGTACCTGTTTCAATCAATACATATTTGAAATACATGACAAACTCGAAATTGATCTTTATTAAGGGTGTTTATTGAAGTGCTAACATATAGGGGGGAGTGCAATAGGATAGGGTGATGATGGAGGAAAGTCCAGGGTATTTTTCCAGTCTGTTTGTAGCACAGGTGCATTGTCCAAGGGGACATAGGAAGGGGAGCAATGGCAGTTCAAGGTGGACAGGGTGACTGTGTGGTACACAAGGGGGACAATCAGGAGAGTCTAATTTCCGGGTGGGGGTCTTGGCAAGTGTCTCTGGCTTCTGTCTGGATCACAGGAAAAGTTTGCGGGGTGGTTCACCTTCTGCAGGGGGAGCGGTGCTGGTGGCCTCTGAGTCCTGTGGCGGGGCCTCCAGGCCACTAGCAGCAGTGGAAGTGGAAGGCTGTTCAAATGACTGGCTAGTGCCAGGGGCCCACTGGTGTGACACTGCCTCCCTCATAATGTTGGCCATGTCCACCAGCACTCCTGCTATGGAGATCAGGGTGTTGTTGATGGCCTGCAAGTCCTCCCTGATCCCCTGGTACTGTCCCTCTTGCAGCCACCTGTTTACCTGCACGTTTTCCAGGATCAGGCCCATCGTGTCCTGGGAATGTTGGTAGGCTCCCAGGATCTCTGAGAGTGCCTCCTGGAGAGTAAGTTCCCTGGGCCTGTCATCCCACTGGTGCACCGCAGACCTCCCAGTGTCCCTGGTGGCCTGTGCCTCTGTGCCTGTGCCTCTGTCCCTGAACTGTGTGTCCACTGCCACTGACCCCAGGTCCCTGATTGTCTTGGGTGCAAAGTGTAACCTGGGGTCCCTGTACAGGTGGGCACACTGCTGATTGATGTATATAGGGGACAGAGGTTTGGGTACGCAGGGTGGGTGCTGTGGTGTTGTTTCCGTGCTGTGGTATTGTTTCCTGGTGGAGGAGACTTTGTGGTGGTCTGTGACTGGGCTTGGTGGACAAGGTGACTGAGTGGGACACAAGGGGGACAATCAGGAGAGTCTAATTTCCTGGAGGTGGTCTTGGCAAGTGTCTCAGGCTTCTGTCTGGTTCGCAGGGAACGTTTGCGGGATGGTTCACCATCTGCAGGGGGAGGGGTGCTGGTGGCCTGTTGGTCCTGTGGTGGGGCCTCCTGGCCACTAGCGGAAGTGGAGGGCTGTACAGATGACTGGCTAGTGGCAGGGGCCTGCTGGTGTGCTGTTGCCTCCCTCATGATATTGGCCATGTCTGCAAGCACCCCTGCTATGGAGATCAGGGTGTTGTTAATGGCCTGCAAGTCCTCCCTGATCCCCTGATACTGCCCCTCCTGCAGACGCCTGTTCTCCTGCATGTTGTCTAGGATCTGGCCCATTGTTTCCTGGGAATGTTGGTAGGCTCCTAGGATCTCGGAGAGTGCCTCCTGGCAAGTTGGTTCCCTGGTCCTGTCCTCCCCCTGGCGCACAGCAGTCCTCACAGTGTTCCGGTTGGCCTGTGCCTCAGTCCCCTGAACGGTGTGCCCACTTACCCCAGGTCCCTGATTGTCTTGAATGTGAGGTGTGGCCTGGGGTCCCTGTACAGGTGGGCGCACTGCTGATTGACGTGTCCTGGGGACAGCGGTGTGGGTACGCTGGGTGGGTGCTGTTGTGTTGGTTCCTGATGGGGAGGCTCTGTGGTGGTCTATGAGTGGGCTTGGGTGACCGGCTGTCCAGTGGTCCCTGATGGGTCAGGTAGATTGTCCAGATCCTGAAGACCAGAGTTACTGTCATCACTGTGGGCCTCTTCAGTTGGGGGACTGGATAGTGCTGGCACCTCCTCTCCTTGACATTGGCTGGGGTACCTGTGGAGATATAAATGATGTGGTATGGTTAATGTGTATGACATATTGTATACCCCTGGCTTCCCCTCTATGGTTAGTGTTGCCCTGCCAGCTTTTACTTTTGTATGTATGGTGGGATTGTTAGTTCTCTCTGCTATGCATGCTTTAGTGAAGAGTGTCCATGCAGGGCTGTGAGGGGTGTCCATGCACTGGTACAGCATGCAGGGCTTGACATTGGGATTGAAGAGATGTGATGGTGAAGTATGTGGGATGGAGTGGAGTTATGGGAGTGAGCGTATTTGATGGCATGCAGGTATGCGGGCGATAATTGTTAAAAGTTGACTTACCAGTGTCCAGTCCTCCTCTGACTCCAGCCAGGCCCTCAGGATGCAGTATTGCCAAGACTTGCTCCTCCCATGCTGTGAGTTGTGGGGGTCCACTGCCAGTCCTCTTTATAACGAGCTGGTGTCTTGCTGCATTGAAACTTACCTTCCCCATAGGTTGTTCCACCTCTTCCTGATGTCGTCCCTTGTTCTGGGGTGCTGTCCCACGACATTGACCCTGTCCACGATTCTCCACCATAGCTCCATCTTCCTTGCAATGGATATCTGCTGCACCTGTGCTCCAAACAGCTGTGGCTTTACCCTGACAATTTTCTCCACCATGACCCTTAACTCCTCCTCTGTGAAACGGGTGTGTCTTTGTGGTGTCATGGGTGTTATGTGAGGTGTGTTCGTGAGGGTGTGGTGGCTAGGTTCTCTAGTTGGCTAGGTGGTCTTGGTGTCAGTCATGTGCCAATGAATTGTATTCGTAAAGGGTTGTGGGTAATGTGGGTGTGTGTTTTATAGGGGTGTGGTGTGTGTATGGGTGTCAGGTGTGTGTTGTTTGAATTGTCCAATGTGGTGTTGTTTTGTCTGTGGGTGTCCATTGTGTGTATGTACTGCCAATGGTTTACCACCATTGAATGTCCGCCATAGTGATTTGTGTGTCATAATGTAGTGGGCACTGTTCTGTTGGCGTAATGGTGTGGGTTTTGATACCGTCACTTTATCACTGACCTTTGGTTTGGCGGATTTCTGTATGTCGCTGAATTCTGTCAGATTGTTGTGTGTGTGTCATAATATAGTGTACAGATATCCGCCACTGCAGCGGTAAGTTGGCGGGCGTCAGCATGGCGGTAAGTGGGATTTACAGCCAATGTCATAATGAGGGCCAAAATGTTTAAAACAATATTAAAAACAACATTTAAAAGAACATTCTTACCTTCCATATTCCTGTCCACGATATTCTAGACACAATATTTATGTATCTGTCGTGGGTATGTTAGTGCTTATCCTGACCACGGTTATAGCTAATAGAGAAACTGATAGACGACTCCTTACATGGGGGTGAGAATGTGATTTCTTTTTATTTTCCTTATATATTCTTTTGTGAGTTTTTCAAGTTATTCATATCTTTTATCTTTCTTCTTTCTTTTCTCTCTAGTCGTCTTCTTCTTTGGACTTTTTATTTAATATCTTGTTCTTTCTTTTCTTCCTATGTATGTCTCAGTTTCCGGATACGCCGTTCCCAACAGAAAGATGGGCAAGAGTGGAAAAATTAGGAATAGAGGAAAAGAAGGTAAGTATTTTAAATTTTAGTATTGGCTATTATAACCTGGTGGGAGAGGGAAGGGTGAAGGAAGAACCCGGGATAAGTGAGGGACCGTGCCTAATAGTGTACACTTAGGCCCTCATTACAACATTGGCGGTAAGTGGTGCCTACTGCCACGGTGACGGCCGCCAACATACAGTCGCCGTGGCTACCTGCGCCCACCTGCATTATGAACCTCGACAGAATTCCGCCAG
Organism: Pleurodeles waltl; assembly: GCF_031143425.1. Classification (NCBI taxonomy): domain Eukaryota; kingdom Metazoa; phylum Chordata; class Amphibia; order Caudata; family Salamandridae; genus Pleurodeles; species Pleurodeles waltl. The sequence goes on along the minus strand of NC_090447.1, from coordinate 1,333,622,091 downwards.
AAGGTCTGGCGGTGTTTTGCTGGTGGACGCTGCTGCTGACAGCAGCACTGCTTCCCGTCCCTAGGTGGAGGACCCCCTGCAAGCAGGTAAGTTGGGTTTTCCAACAGGAGAGGAGGGTGGGGGTGTTGTGTGCATGTGTGGGGGTGTTGTGTGTGTGTGGGGGTGTCTGTTTATGAACGCGTGCATGCAGGTGTGAGTCGCGTTGAATGAGTGCGTGAATCGCTGAATGTGAATTCACATGTATGTTGGTGGTATGTGTTGCGGTGTGTGGGTATGTATGTGTGCATGCGTGGGTGGATGCAGGTATGCGTGTGTGTATGTGTGCATGTGTGTGGGCATGTGGGTGTGGAAATGTGCGAGGGGCAGGAGAGGGAGGGGTAGAGTGGGGGAGGTTTCTGGGGAGGGGCCGGGGAAGACCCCTATCAGTGCCAGGGAAGGACTTCCCTGTGTGCCTACCTCCATGGTTTTCGTGGCAGTACGCTTGTCACGAAAACATGGCAGTAGGTGGGGTCATAATCCTGAGGGTGGGATTGTGACAGTCGCCGGGCTCCAGCACAGCGGCAGTTACCACCCTAGTGGACGGAGTGGTATATTGGCGGTTTGGCTTGAGCCAAACCACCAATGTCACAATTTGGGAAAAGGTACTGCCAGCCTGTTGGCAGTACCTTTCCCCAAATCACTGCTGACCGTCAGGGTCATAATGAGGGCCTTAGTTTATTTTTCTTTAGTCTCAGTATAGTGGCAGGGTGTTCTCGTGTTAACGTGCAGCCAAAGGAAAAAAAAAAAGAAAAGAAAATGAGAAGTGAGTCCATTTAGGTCCTACTTTCTATTATTTTATAGAGTTTTCGTCTGTTTCTGACAGTTTCTTTCGGTAAATTTAAATTTTCCCCTCGCCGCCCTCATTTCTCACTCCTCTTTCCCCTCCTCCCCCTTTCCTCTTCCAAAATATGCACTGGGGTTCAGTATGCAGGCACGTACCTGCATTAACCACGTCCCTCCTGGGACGAGGCAGGTAGTTTTGGCTTCTTCCAGCGTTTGCACCTCTTTGGCTTGGGGTCTCGTTTCCCCAACTCATTCTTTCTCTCAGGGACCTCCCACGCACTACTCTGCTTTTCCACCGTCCTCCTTTCTTTTCTGTGTGTCCTCCTCCTTTCCTGGGTCTCTCGGTTCCGCAGCTCCCTTCTCCAGGTCTCTCTCGTACGTGTCTTCCTCATCCGCTTCTTCCTCGTTCGCGTCTTCCTCGTTTGCACGCTTCTCCTCCTTCCCCTGAGCTGCTTCAAAACCCTTTATTTCTGGGTTAGCGTGCATGTTTCTACCTATGCAACTCTATGGAGAGCCCCCGGGGCACTCTCCTGTCGGCCCCACTCAGGTAGTGGTGTTCGATCCAGTTGCAACCCTGTTACAGTATCATAATATATTTAAGTTCAATATTTTGTCAAAACACAGTGTAAAACCATATATTTGGCATTAGCTGAGACAACTATAAATTGTGTCTTCAAATCTGGCATGACGTCCAAAATAGGACATGCTTAACATTTAAGTATAAGTATGCAGCTGTATGTCTCTGCACAGACAGTAGTAACCTTTTTCCTGTGGTAAAGTCCTATGAGTCATATTTACATATGCCAGATTGGGAAGAAACTATAGAGCTCTTCTGAGCATTATTGTACTATTCTCTCAGAATCTGATGCTGATGTGAACATTGACTTTTGTTATGTATTCTGCAAGGATTATTTTATAAAAAGCGGTATTTGAGAGCATGGACAGTGAATAAATCAATTCTCACTAAACTCTCCTTTCTTCTGTAGTAATTATCTCTCTCAAGAGGAATGGCATAACCTTCCTGTAGAGAGCAACTGGTTTTGCCTGGATCACAAAGGCATGAAGGAAATAATTACAGATAATCTACTCACAAATATTTTGGAAATTGAGAGAGGATGCTGAACAGGAACAGGAGATGACCCTTATAAATAGCTCAATGGAACATTTCGGGGTAGCTTGTTTCTGATAAACAATGCTTTGGGGCCTGATTACGAGACTGGCGGTCACTAGACCACCAGACTCGCGGTAGCGGTCAGGACCGCTGTTGATGAGGTGATTTGAGCGCCACATTATGGCCCTGACAGCCAGACTGCCTGGGTACCGCCATCTCCACCGGAATCAGTGATTGCGGCGGGTAGACGGCAGGTGCAGGTCACAATCAGCCAGGGCCATGAAAAGGCTGGCAGAGAACAGGTGCAGGGCCCCCCCTGCTGAGCACCTGTGCAGACTTTGAGCACTGCGAGGGTGCTGGTGCCCCCTGTGGGAGGCAGCATTGTCTCTAGCTTGATTACAAGCCGGCAACAATGCTGCCACCACTTTCTGGCTGGGTTTCCGCCCATCAACCCAGCTGGAAAGTCGTAGTTGGCCCGTCGGGGAGGTAGCCAGTAAGTAGGTAACCTCCTGATGAGACGTTCGGCAGATGGGTCATCCCGTCTGCAGAACTTATAATCAGGCCCATAGTGTAAGTGTATACCTTTGAAGCTGTTCTGCCATCAGGCAACCTGTCTCCTCCAAAAACAGAGGTGTTAAGTCAGGTTTTCCGGGTTAACTACCTCTTCTCCATTGGACAGCCCATCTTGCAATTTTGTAAGGCTTCAGGTAGGAGGGTTTTCTATAATTGTGTTACTGTATGCTGACAGGATATCTTGTAAAACAGGTCTGTATGGCTTGGGAGTTTTTTCTCATCATTTGATTATAAGTAATCACAAATCACTGGTTAGAATATCCTGTCAGAAAAGATTCTAACCAAGTTCCTACGACTACAACTGGACTTGAGAAGAACAGATGAATAAGAAAAAGCTGTTGTATCTCCCTGGTAAATGGCTAAGTTCTGGATCTGCTTAAGGAGTGGAAATAATTCTTAAGTATCAGACAAGCTGTCTTCCTTTAGTCCAAAGAACAAAGGACAAAACACACAAGAGAGTTACATCTGTTCTGAAAATTGTGACGATAGCTTATCAGACATTACATGTGTTGAGAACACAGAGACAGTGCTTTTTGTGCTGTTAGGGAACATGTTGCTGGATGCAGCACTCAGCATCTGGTTAAGTATCCTCACTCTCTAAACTGCACTGGCATTTCTACACTTCCAATCACTTGAAGGGCTGTTCAGTGACCTTCGTGGAGTGCTAGCCAGTAAGGGCAGAGCCGGACTGCAGAATTCAGCTCTAGGTAATATATGTCAAACTTGGGGTTCTTCTATGTGTGCCAAACCAACACAATGAGTTTCAGCAAAGGGGGGCAAGCCTTATAAACTGCCCTTTCCAAGATGGTGGTCTGTTCATAGTCTGCTATGTGAAGGTTCTCAGTCCAGGATGAAGAAGAAACTTTACTGTGATGTGAGTAACTGTTGGAATTATATATAAAGAGATATTTCCAAGAGATGGATGGATGGCAACACATTAGTTCTCTTATACTTATATTTTTTGTTTCTTTTGTTCTCACTACAATTTTTTCCACTGATTTATGCTTCTATTAGTTGGAACTTCTGGGGTATCTATTTCTGGATATCCTTACTTGGCTCTTCCCTCTTCCCTGTCAATTGCCAATAATTGTGCTATTAATCTTTATGGTCAACCGAGAGATACAAGATTGCCCAAAAACGTTTTCACCCTTAACTGGGATATTTATGACCATGAATACTGGCAGGAGTCAACTTTTCCACAGCCAATCAAAAGGGAGCTTCTTCAGTATCTAGTCATTCACAAAGAAAAGCCCTCTGTGGAGGAACCGGCTTACCAATGGGAACTGATTAACAAATCTTTGTTGAATCTCTAGCTGAAGTGAATGGTTGAGCTTGTCTCTCACTCCGATCTGTGAAGTGGCCTGTAAGAAGTCCTGCCTAGCCAATGCTGAGCTCTAGTAGTGACCAGAAATAATAATACAGGATCTCAAAAAGTTGTGACTAAGGGGATCATTTAGAGTTGAGTGGAACACTGTATCTACTGTAAAGTACCACTTGAACTCATTGTCCTCCTGCCCCAGTTTAGAGACAGGGAATGGCAAATTTTCCAACAAAGAAGCCTCAACTGGCCCTGTCATTGAAAATCTTTGACCTAAAGGCCCATCATCCACATGGTTATCAGGTCACAGTGAGAGTAGGTGCGCCCTTTTTAAGGAGAGTGGCTATCACTCATTTCTCCACCTGGGACAGCAATGCCAATGTTAGCAGTCCCTGGTGGGGAAAAGGCACATCAAGCCCTACGTGCACAGAAAAGAAAAAACTCTTGCATGTCTGTATGTGAGGACCATTGTGTTTTAGTTTTTGGAAACAAACCTCTGCTTTGGTAGTTTGTTTTCAGAAAAGATAAACATCATGTTGAGATGCATCAAATATGGAACACACTTGGCAAAGTTCAGTGCCTTCAGTGGTGCCGCTACATTAGCTGCTGTACTAAAGGTACAGAGATCTCCATGTGGTGAGAATCTCTAAGTATAAAGGGAATACCTCTGCCAGGGGAGCAGATGCTAGAGTCTCAGCTGACATGGTGGGCTGACAGGCTGTCTGCCAGGGTATTATGAAAGCCCTAGTCATTTTTGGCCTCCAGAGAACTGCGCCAAGGTTCATAAGGCTCCATGAAAAAGATGTGATTTGGCAATCCAGGCCTCATTAAGCCCCCTTGGCAATGGCCTCATGCCTTACTGTGCTGCACGATTTTCTGCTCCAAAACAGTAATTGAGTTTTAAGGTAAAGTTTAAAAATGGGAAAGTTGGTAGAGTGATGCTGGCAAGGAGAGGACTTTGTCATTGACTTTTTCAGATTTTTTAATACTTAAGTTTGTCGCCAGAAACCAAAATGTCAACCTTACTTGAGTATTTGAACTTTCATTAAAAATGAATAAGGCCCTCATTATGACCCTGGCAGTGAGTGATAAAGTGGTGGTAATACCGCCAACAGGCTGGCGGTAACTACTGCCAAATTATGACCATGGCAGTGATAATTCCCATAGACAGCCAATGTACCACACCAACTGCCATGGCGGAAACAACACTCACCACGGCAGTAGCCGTCAACAGCCAGGCAGAAGACAAAGTACCGACCACCATATTAAGACACATCAATCCACCACGTTTTCCGGGGCAGTACCAATGCCATCAAAAGCTTGGCGGAAACGCATCACAGAAGAGAAAGGACTCACCATTGGAGACACAGAACAACGCCGCCATGGAACCTGAACTGCAAGTCTTTCCGATGCTGTTTTACATTATACTTCACCTGGAACCCCAACGCCGACGAAGATAACGACGGTGAGTACAGCCGCCTAGCACACAAGGGAGGGAGGGAGGAAAACGAGAGTGACACACACACGACCAACACACACCATACACATACTCAGCTGCACACAAAAAACTATTTGCGCCTGATACACTGCAGAATAATTCAAGGACAACAGGAATGCCCTAAGGTGAATGTATTGATATCAACAGCTAATAAATAATCAAATTGTCAGTGAAACAGATATGTACAAATGTACACAAAGGGCCACTGCCCAGTCCAATTTACTAAGGGCCCACATGGCCACAGGGCAAAGTCCAAGGCCCAACTCGAATCCTGACTTTATCCGGATAGAACTCTGCAGGGGTATCAGTTTGCAAGTCGGCAGGCACCTCAGGGGGATGGGGGTTGGGGGGCACCTCAGCCGACTACGGGAACAAGCCCACTGGTTCTGGAGGGGGCTCCATGCCCATTTCTCTCTTTTGGGGAGTGCAAGGCCACTGTCTCTCAGGTGGGTGACTTGCCCACTGCTTCTGGAGGGGGCTCCATGGCCATTTCTCTCTGCTGGGGAGTGTAAGTCCACAGTCTCTCAGGTGGGTGGCTTGCCCACTGCTTCTGGAGGGGGCCCCTGGTACAGCACCCCCTGGAGGGTGGCCTACATGCCCTCCGCTGGTGGTGATGGCTGCACGTTGGTGGAAGATGGAGGTGCCTCCTGGGCACCCTCTGCTGGTGGTGATGGCTGCACTGTGGTGGCAGATGGAGGTGCCTCCCGGGCAGCCTCAGCTGGTGGTAATGGCTGCATGTTGGTGGCAGATGGAGGTGCCTCCTGGGCAGCCTCTGCTGGTGGTGATGGCTGCACTGTGGTGGCAATGGCTGCACTGTGGTGGCCAATGGAGGTGCCTTCTGGGCAGCCTTTGCTGGTGGTGAGGGATGCACTTCCTCAGTAGATGGTGGGAACTCCGTGACCACTGGTGGTAGTGGAGGTATCACCCTGACAGCCTCCGCTGGAGTCAAGTGCTTCTTTCCCTTCATGGCGTGGGTCGTGGAATCCTTACTCTTCCTGGCAGGGGTTGAGGGCTTCTCCCCCTTTATGGCAGGTTGTACGTTTTCCTTAGCCTTCTGTGCAGGAGTCGAGGGCTTCTTCTCCTTCAAAGCAGGAGGTGCAGGCTCCTTCCCCTTCATGGCAGGAGGTGTGGGATCCTACCCCTTCTTGGCTGGTGGAGTGGGATCCTGCAGTAAGGTGCTGGACTGGTTCGGTGGGACCCTGCTCTTACGGGCAGGATGGGGGAGGGGGAGAGAAGAGGTCAAGTTGGGAAAGAAAACTTTCTTAGGGACGGTGGGGGAGGGAGGAGGGATGGGAGCGGAGGTTGAGGGAGTGGTTGTAGGAGGTGTATGTCTGCTGGATTTGGGTGCAGGTGCATGGGCAGTATGCTGAGGTGAGGTGGATGGCTGTTGGGTGTGTGAGTGATTGCGTTTGTGTTCTTTGGGGGGACAGACAGGGTGGGAGAGGACACAGGGGACGCATGCATGGATGTTGTGAAGGTGTCTGCTAGCTAGTGAGGTGTGTGTGCTGCTTGGTTTGGTGATGCTGGTGGTGGATGTTGGTGTAGTGCATGCAGGTGTGGGTGTGGACGTAACTGGGAGGGAGGTGGAGGAGGAGGAGGGTAAACAGTGAAGGCAGTGTATTTGGTTATGTCTGCAACTGTCTGGTGTTTGCGTGAGTGCTTGTGGGATGTGTTGGCCTGTGCCACTCTTGGGTGTTGTCTTGTGTGCATGCTGATCAGTATGTGTGTATGGGATGGGTTGGGGTTGAGGAGACTGGGACTGGGAAGTGGTAGTTGGAGGGGGGACGGTAGGGATAGGGACAATGGCTGCCATCAGAGAGAAGGCCAGAGCCTGAATCGATCTCTGTTGGGCCACCAATCCAATGTGGATGCCCTCCAGGAATGCATTGGATTGTTGCATCTGGGATGCCAGCCACTGGACGGCATTCACAATGGTTGGCTGCCCTCCAGAGATGGATTTCAGGAGGTCAGTAGCCTCCTTACTCAGGGCAACAGAGCTCACTGGGGCAGGGCCTGAGGTGCCTGGGGCGATGGAGATGCCCACCCTCCTGGGTGAGCAGGCACGGGCAACTTGGTGGGGGGCTACAGGGAGGATGGTGCTGGTACGGGGGTGGCAGCTGTAACTGCAGCTGGGGTGGTCATAGAGGTGTCCGCCACCACCAGGGAGCTTTTATTGGAGGAGGTATCTGAGCCAGTGTTTTTACCTCCAGTCTCCGCTGTGGTGCTCCGCTCGCCCTCCATCCCACTGGTTCCCTCGGCGTCGGTGGACTCTGCCTCCAGGGTCCAGTGGGATGCAGCTAACTCTGCCACCGGTGCCCCTGCTCCTCCGCCAGATGATGCTAATGCACACATGGACAGGATGACAGACAAAAAAAGGGGGGAGAGAGAAAAAGGAAACGCTGGGTCAATTACTGCACCAACACCAATGTTGGCATACACAGCACCGTCACATACAGGGATCAGGCTTGAGCACTATGCATTGCACTGCCAGTGATTTGGCTAGATGCTACGGCAAGATGAGGGCCACGCATCGCCAACTGCACCCCTCCTGGTACCCACAAAGCCCTGACTGAAATGGAATGCTAACAAGCTAGGTTACCTGCATTTGCCATACACCCATTACCCTAGAGTTGACTCATGCTGCAATGCCTGGCCTGGACTTAGGGGCACCCACTAACTCACATCCACCACTGAGGTCCCACCCCACCCGCCAAATTTTTCAATAATACCCATTGTACTCAACCCCTTGTGGCTGCTGTGATGCCTTCAAGTGCCCAACCATCTCTGGGTAGGCCACTGCCAGTATGCAGGCCATCGTGGGGTCAGGTTCTGACGGGCACCCCTTCCTCATTGGGAGGCCATCCCCAGCTGTGCCTCCATGGTCTTCCGTTTCCAGCGTCTCAGGTCCTCCCACCGTTTCCAACAGTGGGTGCTCCACCTGCCATAGACCCCCAGGGTCTGCACTAAGGGTGTCCCAGATACCCCACCCCAATACCCTGAAAAGTAGGAGTAAAGTTACCCTACTACCCCAGAAAGACAGTAAAGTCGAGATAGGGGATTCTGCAAAGACAACAACTGATTGCAAAGCACTGAAGATGGATTCCTGGACCTGAGGTCCTGTAAAGGAAGGGGACCAAGTCCAAGAGTCACGCAAGTGTCCAGGGAGGGCAGGAGTCCACTAAACCCCGGATGAAGGTGCAAAGGGGCTGCCTCTGGGTGGAAGAAGCCAAAGATTCTGCAACAAAGGAAGGTGCCAGGAACTTCTACTTTGGTCAGAGGATTCTCCACGACGTGCTGGAGGATGCAGAGTTGTTTTCATGCAGAAATATGGCAAACAAGGCTTGCTAGCTGCAAGAGTCACGGTTGAGGATTTTGGGTGCTGCCAGAGCCGAGGAAGGACCAGGAGGTCGCCCCTTGGAGGAGGAGACAGAGGGGGCGCTCAGCAACACAGAGAGCCCACGCAGAAGCAGGCAGCTCCCGCAGAAGTACCTGAACAGGCATTCAGAAGATATGAGCATGATGGTCGACTCAGCACAACAAAAGGGGGTCCCACGAAGTCGGAGTCCAACTCAGCGAGTTGGGCACTGCAGGACAGAGTGCTGGGGACCTGGGCTAGGCTGTGACCAAAAGAAGTCTTGCAAAAGTGCACAGAAGCCCGAGCAGCTGCAGTTCACGCAGTATACAGGATTACTGTCTGGCGTGGAGAGGCAAGGACTTACTGCCACCAAATTTGGACAGAAGGGCCACTGGACTGTTGGGGACACTTGAACCCAGCTCCTGTGTTCCAGGGACCACGGTCGTCAGGATGAGAGGGGACCCAGACAACCGGTGATGCAGAAGTTTGGTGCCTGCGCTGGCAGGGGGAAGATTCCGTCGACCCACTGGAGATTTCTTCTTGGCTTCCAGTGCAGGGTGAAGGCAGACAGCCGTCAGAGCATGCACCACCAGGAAACAGTTGAGAAAGCCGGCAGGATGAGGTGCTACAATGTTGCTGGTAGTCTTCTTGCTACTTTGTTGCGGTTTTGCAGGCGTCCTGGAGCAGTCAGCGGTCGAACCTTGGAAGAAGTTGAAGAGGGAAGGGCAGAGGAACTCTGGTGAACTCTTGCATTCGTTATCTGGTGGGAAGCCCACAGGAGAGACCCTAAATAGGCCTCAGAGGAGGATTGGCTACAGAGAAAGGTAAGCACCTATCAGGAGGGGTCTCTGACGTCACTTGCTGGAACTGGCCACTCAGAGCTGTCCATTGTGCCCTCACACCTCTGCATCCAAGATGGCAGAGGTCTGGGACACACTGGAGGAGCTCTGGGCACCTCCCCTGGGAGGTGCTGGTCAGGGGAGTGGTCACTCCCCTTTCCTTTGTCCAGTTTCATGCCAGAACAGGACTGGGGGGATCCCTGAACCGGTGTAGACTGGCTTATGCAAGGAGGGCACCATCTGTGCCCTTCAAAGCATTTCCAGAGGCCAGGAGAGGCTACTCCTCTCAGGCCCTCAACACCTATTTCCAAAGGGAGAGGGTGTAACACCCTCTCTCAGAGAAAATCCTTTGTTCTGCCTTCCTGGGACTGGGCTGCCAAGTCCCCAGGGGGGAAAGAAACCTGTCTGAGGGTTGGCAGCAGCGGTAGCTGCAGAAAAACCCCCAGAGAGTTAGTTTGGCAGTACCCGGGCTCTATGCTGTAGATCCCCGGGGATGCATGGAATTGTCACCCCAATACCAGAATGGCATTGGGGTGACAATTCCATGATCCTAGACATGTTACATGGCCATGTTCGGAGTTACCATTGTGACGCTACATATAGGTATTGACCTATATGTAGTGCACGCGTGTAATGGTGTCCCGCACTCACAAAGTCTGGGGAATTTGTCCTGAACAATGTGGGGGCACCTTGGCTAGTGCCAGGGTGCCCACACACTAAGTAACTTTGCACCTAACCTTCACCAAGTGAGGGTTAGATATATAGGTGACTTATAAGTTACTTAAGTGCAGTGAAAATGGCTGTGAAATAACGTGGACGTTATTTCACGCAGGCTGAAGTGGCAATCCTGTGTAAGAATTGTCTGAGCTCCCTATGGGTTGCAAAAGAAATGCTGCAGCCTATAGGGATCTCCTGGAACCCCAATACCCTGGGTACCTAGAAACCATATACTAGGGAATTATAAGTGTGTCCCAGTGTGCCAATCAGAATTGGTAAAATAAGTCACTAGCCTGCAGTGACAATTTTAAAAGCAGAGAGAGCATAAACACTGAGGTTCTGGTTAGCAGAGCCTCAGTGATACAGTTAGGCACCACACAGGGAACATATACAGGGCATACTTTAAGAGCACTGGGGTCCTGGCTAGCAGGATCCCAGTGACACAGGCAAAAACAAACATACATACAGTAAAAATGGGGGTAACATGCCAGGCAAGATGGTACTTTCCTACACTGATCCCTGTGAGGAATGCCAGTACAGGGGCAGAGGAACATTACAATGAGGTACATGGGCGAACCAGACGGATCATCGAGAGGACCTTCGGCCCCCTGTAGGCTGGGTTCAGGTGCCTCCTTCTGACAGGTGGATCCCTGTACTACTCACCGAGAAGGTCTGCTAGATAGTAGTGGCATTCTGCATGTTGTACAACCTGGCCCTCAGATGGCATGTAGCCTTTCTGCAGGAGGAAGAGACTGGAGATGAGGCAGTAGACCCTAAGGACAGTGAGGACGAAGAGGCTGAAGATGAGGACAACAGAACATCAGTTATCCGTCAATACTTCCAATGACACACAAGTGAGACAGTGCAACTGACCATTCCGATGACTATTGGTGTATTCTGTGTGGTTGTAGCATGATGGCATTAACTTCCATTGCATCTCAACTTATTGTGACCTATGGCTTGTCATTTTATAGATGTTGGTTATATAACAACTGTGTATTGATGTGCTGCCTACAGCTAGCTACAGGTCCCTATTTCTATGCTCTCATAATGTTCAGATCATTTGCACTAGATGTGACTGTTTCCATATATGCACATTTTCAAAACATAAAATACTAGTAGTCAAGTCGTGTTCAGGGGAGTTTATTTTAGTGTTATGAAACTAAGGGAAAAGTTCAATGGAATGGGGTGATGATGGAGGAAGGTCCACTGTATTGTTCCAGTCTGTTTGTAGCACAGGTCCAGTGTCCAAGGGGCCATGGGAAGGGGAGCAAAGGCAGTTCAAAGTGGACAAGTTGACAGTGCGGGACACAAGGGGAATCAGTAGAGTCTCATTTCCTGGTGGTGGTCTTGGCAAGTGTCTCTGGCTTCTGTCTGGTTCACAGGGAACGCTTGCGGGGTGCTTCACCTTCTTCCGGGGGAGGGGTGCTAGTGGCCTGTGGGTCCTGTGGCAGGGCCACCTTCCCACTAGCTGCAGCGGAAGTTGAGGGCTGTTCAGTGGACTGGCTAGTGTTAGGGGCCCGCTGGAGTGCTGTTGCCTCCCTCATGATGTTGGCCATGTCTGCCAGCACCTCTGCTATGGAGATCAGGGTGGTTTTAATGGCCTGTAAGTCCTCCCTGATCCCCTGATACTGTCCCTACTGTCATTTCATCAGTGAAATGGGGGTGCCTTTGTGGGGGCATGGGTGTTGTGTGGTGTGTGTTGGTGAGAGTGTGTTGAGTAATGTTGGATACTGATGGGGGAGGATCTGTGGTGGACTGTGAGTGGGCTTGGGTGACCAGCTGTCCAGTGGTCCCTGATGGGCCAAGTTGTTGGTCCAGATCCTGACGTCCAGAGTTACTGTCATCACTGTGGTCATCTTCTGTTGGGGGACTGGTTTGTCGTGGCACCTCCTCTCTGCTGACATTGGATGGGGCACCTGTAGGGATGTAAGTGATGTACTATGCTTCATGTCTGTGACATATTGTACATCCCTGGCTTCCCCTCTATCGCTACTGTTGCCCTGCCACCTTTTGCTTGTGTATGATGATGTATTGTGTGATTGTTAGTTCCTCTATGCTAGCCATGCTTTTGTGATGAGTGTCCATGCAGGCCTGGGAGGGCTGTCCATGCATCGGTATAGCATGCAGGATTTGGCACTTGGGGTTAGTCATATCTGTAGGTGTAGTGTGTGGAATGGAGTGGAGTGATGGGAGTGAGGGTGAGGGGGTGAGGGGGTGTGATGGTATGCAGGTATGGGGGGTGATAAGTAATAAATATTGACTTACCAGTGTCCAGTCCTCCAGCAACTCCAGTGAGTCCCTCAGGATGCAGTATTTCCAAGACTTGCTCCTCCCATGCTGTGAGTTGTGGGGGGTCCATTGCCAGTCCTCTGTATAGCAAGCTGGTGCCTTGCTGCCACAGAACTAACCTTCCCCCGTAGGTCATTGCACCTCTTCCTAATGTTGTTCCTTGTTCTGGATGCTGTCCCATGGCATTCACCCTGTCCACGATTCTCCGCCATAGCTCCATCTTCCTTGCAATGGATATCTGCTGTACCTGTGCTCCAAACAGCTGTGACTCTACCCTGACACTTTCCTCCACCATGACCCTTAACCCCTCATCAGTGAAATGGGGGTGCCTTTGTGGGGGCATGGGTGTTGTGTGGTGTGTGTTGGTGAGAGTGTGTTGAGTAATGTGGTGGAGTGTGTGGGGTGTGTGAGGGATGTATGGGTGTAAGTGATGTGTGTGTCTAATTGTCTCTGTGCTGTTCGTTTCAATCTCCTGGCAGTAATTGTTGTTCGTAAAGGGTTGTGGGTAATGTGGGTGTGTGTTTTATAGTGCTGTGGGTAGGTGGGTGTGGTGTGTGTATGAGTGTCAGGTGTGTTTTTGGTATTGGCCAATGTAGTGTTGTTTTGTATGTGGGTGTCCATTCTGAGCATGGCAGTATGTACCGCCAATGGTTTACCGCCATGGAATGTCCGCTGTGGTGATTCATGTGTCATAATGTGATGGGCATTGTTTTGTTGGCGTAACGGTATGGGTGCTGGTACCGCCACTTTAGCACTGACCCTTGGGCTGGCGGATTTGTGTATGTGGCTGTATTCTATTGGATTGGTGTCTGTGTGTCATAATATGGCGAACGGATATTCGCCATCGCTGTGGTATGTTGGCAGCCGTCACTGAGGTGGTAAGTGGGATTTACCGCCAATCTCGTAATGAGGGCCAAAGTGTCTGATATAATGTTTAGAACATGCTCCCCTGAAGAAGGATTACCCCTTTTCGTGGAGGGGATTTATGTGATTAAATTGCATCTGCCATTGTTGTAAATGGACCTTTGCCTGAGGTGAATGCCAAGTGAGCTGCCAGGACCCTGTAGTCCAATTTGCATTACATTTTCCACTGTCAGATACAAATCCCAAAAGTAGAATTCTGTTTCTCAAAAATAAATAACTGTGGTCCTGACTAGGAGGGAGTTTTCTCCCTCCATGTAAAGACCATTTATTTTATCCATGACAAGTCCATTGTGTCTTGCATGGCAGGGAGAGGAAAAGAACCATGGGAAGGATCACTCTGGATGTGGCAGTCCTCCCAAACCATGAAAGGTTGTGACACTTAGGAGTGGTTACACTGCCATGCAATAAGTATTGCTCTGCTGTAAAAGTGGTCGGGCAACTACAAGTTTAACATAGTAAGGGAACTTTCCACTTATTGCATGGCTCTGGTCTCACCAAACTGCAAGTCATATTTTGGTAAAGTTGGTTTTAAATTGTCAATTTGAAAATGCCACTGTTAGAAAGTGGGAATTTTCTTGCTTACACCATTCTGAGACTCTGCCTGCTTGTGTATGTCCTGTCTGTGTCAGACTGACAGTTGGGCTGCTTTTGAATCTCCACTAGACAGTGACACAAAGGGAGCTGGGTTGTAGCCTGAATATCCTGATGGGTCATCTGGGCTAGAGTGGAGGGAGGAGCTGACACTTAATCCTGAATGGGCTGTGCCTGCCCTCACACAATGCAGTCTCCAACACCCTGGTGTGCTTCTGGGGCCAGGCTTGGGCAAGGCAGGATCTTTCCTTTGAAGTTGGCCTTCTTCAGAGGCAAAAAGGGGTATAAGTAGTAGACCCAAACCCCCAGATTTTTAGATTACTTCTGGACTCAAGAGGAGCATCTGCCAAGTAGAAGAGCTGAAGAGATGGAGAAAGAGTACCGCCCCTTTGTCTGTGACTGTCCTTTGCTGGGTTGGCCTGCAGTCGCTGATTCTGTCTAAAAGAGGACAAAGACTGGACTTTGTGGTATATTCCTGCTTGTGAATTGTCTCAAAACGCTTGGACTGAGCTTGCCTCCTGTTTTGAAGTCTCAAGGCCATCAAAGACTTTACCTGCCAACACCTGGACTCTCTGCTGAGACTCCTACCCTGCCAGGTGGTGCCCACTTCAGTCGCTGGGCCCTGGAAAGGTGAAGCTGGGGAACTAAGGTGGAAATCCACGCACAGGAGCCGTACGGGGAAAAAGTAAACACATCACCTGCAGTGCAGCTATAAAAACGATGCACCACCCACATAGCGGCTGAGAAATTGACGCATCACCTGCATGGCGACTAGAGAAACGACGCAACACCCGCCTGCGGCTGCTGAAATCGATGCAAGCCCCACACAGCGTGGTTCCTCATCACCGTGTGGACGGATTTTGCATGCATAACCTGGGTGTCAAAATCAACATGAACCTGCCCGGACCCGAGGTGCCCATGAGGAAATCTACGTATCGCTCTCTTGGGGGAGAGAAAAACGATGCATCACCTACCCGACCAGAGAAGAAACGATGCATGGCCTCACTTCCAGGCAAGGAATCACGCATCGCTGACTTTTCCAATGCACCCTCGCCAGTGCGGCTTTAATTTTGATGTAAACCAGGTCCATTGTTTTCTATGGAGTAAGACTCTTTTTAATTTAAACAATTATAACTTTACTTGTGTATGTTGGATTTTTGTCATTTGGTCTTGTTTGATTTAGATACATATTGGCTATTTCTCTAAACTGGTGATGTGTCCATTTTGTAGTGTTTTCACTGTGTTAGTACGTGTGTTGGTACAAATACTTTACACATTGCCTTTGAGATAAGCCTGACTGCTTGTGCCAAGCTACCAAGGGGGTGAGCAGGGGTAATCTTAAGTGTGAATCTCCCTTGCCCTGATTCCAGTGAGGATCCCTGCTTGGACAGAGTTTAAATTGACTGCCAACCAGAGACCCTATTTCTTACATCCCACTTTTCATTTCCATCGCTGTTGCAACACAACAGCCATTGCTAGAAAGGGCAAAGTTTCAGTTTTCTCCGTGAAACTGTATTTTGGCCTAGCAAGATACGTGTTAGATAACTTATTTAGTTGGACCCTTCGCTCAAATTATTAATCCAGATCCACTCACTAGCTAAAGGCAATTGAGGATGTCAATCCTTTTAATTGCTTGCCCTGTCGTATAGTCTCTTAATTGCTTGTCCGCAGTTATGGGCTAGAGGAAAGGAGAAGTGTGCTTATTGATGGGGGAATTAGGAGCCAATAATGCCCTGTGTGCAACACCTATTATCATCATCATGACAATTTCACTTCAAAACCCTGATTTGAGAACTACTATCTCCAGTTAAAACATTCCCATGAAACAAATGCTGGCCAATAGACACTCCATTTAATATGACTGATTTAACAACTGAACGCTTATGGCAAGACAGCCCTTGATACATTATATTGGTAATTTTACATGTGAAAGAAATACTTGCAATGTGACAAGCAACAGGATCTCAAAATATTTCTAGTATACTCATATTTATGGTATTTGTGACCGTTTCGAAAAACAGAAAAAATACAGAAATACACAAATGTATTTTAAGCCTCTAGCATTGGATAACATTGGTGTGATGTATTTGTATTTAAACAGAGGCCTCATTAGACAGCATGTACGCTTTAAAGTGATGTGTCATTACTGTAAATGAATTAGACAAGTATTGTAGACATTTTTTCGGTGTGATTATAAATAAGCATTTCATAGAAACACTTGCAAGAATGCAATTCTACAGTGAACTGAAAATGATTCTTACATACCCGCATTGGTGGTAGTCTTGAACATTATGGAAAACTGGAAATTGACAAAAATGAGCCCCAGTTTGTTGCTAGGGCATTCATTCTTCAGTAATAGATCTGCTTTTATTCCAGATGAATTACACTCTAAATGCAAAAGCTACTGACATTTGAATCTGTCCCTAAATTGAAAAGCATCACAGCGGGGACATGCAATCCAATGCAGCATTTTAGGCTCATATTAAAAAGAAAACGCTGATGTGTTGCCTGATGCTCTGACTCAGCGCAGTGTATCTTGTGCATGGTATTGTTTTGTTTCTTTGCCAGGTCTTATGTTTTATAAGAGGGAAACAGCCAATCTTCTGTTCGCATCTGCTGACAACGAGAATGAAAAGTAATCTGAAAAAAAACCATGAAGATGGAAGTGTGTTTTGTCTGACCACCGAGTAGAATATTTTGTGAAAGGCTAGCTGGTGTGAAAAACTAAAACAAGAGATATACCGATCTTCACCCCGGTTCTGAGCCGAATAAATATCTGCTATTTGGGAATACCACTCACATTGCACCATCGTTTAAGGATGTTTAGACTAGCACTTAAAAATGTCAAAACATCTGTGTGCTTAAGCTGTTTTATAGCTCATGTCCTATGACAGGAATATCACGGTGATTCGCAGGTAAGGACAGATTTACAGTGGTCAAGCTGGTACAGCACGATGCACACTGGCAGCACCAAACATATTCAGCCAGTGCAGTGAGCCTAGGTGAAGGAAGTGCACCATTGCCACATAGCTCTACCTCCAGGCTGAAGCTACACTCACCCACAATTCTCAAAAGCAGGGAGAGCTACTATAACACACCATTCTCAACGAGTGCCACGTTGAGTCTGTAATGCCATCCACTGAAGAGCTGTGACTGCACGGTAAGCTGCATCCACGCATAACTACTAGTCATGGATGCTGTATAGGCGTCACCTAAGCACAGTGGAGCTATTGACTTCAATTGGGGATATCCAGGGGTAGTAGATGCTATCCACGTCCTGTCTTTTTGTGCCCCTTGCAATGCCCTTGCTTCCCCTGGGACTGGAGTCTCCTTAAGGACGAAGGCCCGGACAGTGGCTCAATCCTATAAAGTCAAGAGTAAAAGATTGAATAGTTTTTGCTACACTGGCATTTGGTGAAACAAAGTCCGTGGGTGCAAGCAAGGTGAATTTTAGCTTCACACTAGTCACGCATGATTGACATCTCAAGGTTAGAACAGTATTCATTCGAAAATTGCAGAAGTGGGTCAAGCTGCTGAATTTCCACACTAGTCTCACATTTGGATTACATACCGGTAGTCCTTGCTACTTCAAATTTTCCTTCCTCGTCCAAGTTCCTATTATTTTTATTTTAGGATCAGACAACCTCTATCAGTACCACTATCAACACTCCCTACCCAAACACCTTTTTTATACATTACTTCCTTCGGAATTCTGCATTTCCCCCATAACTATTACTCCCACTAACACATTTCCTGCTCTGTAATGCACCCATAGACCAATCGTAGATGAAAGGTCAACAGCGAGTGACGAAGGGATGTAAGTATTGGGTCGAAGACTGGGAAAATCTACACACAATGAGATTATATTTTTGTAAATGATATTTAGGACACTATTGTTAAATCAGAGGATGGTTATGTACATGATAATCTGACACACAGACAACTGTTTTGCTGCAGTGGGAGCATTGGAACGTGCATGTGCATGAAATTCAAACCTGAGGATGAACAGTTGTTTCTGATTAATACTTGCTTTGCAACACCACAGTGTAAACAAAGGAAAAGGTAGGAACTTTTGCAATGTCAATACTGAGGGAGAAGATCAATTTAAGGAAGTGCTTCCTCAGTAGTTTTCCCATTAAAATAATGGTAATGGTGGGTGTTAAAAATTGAATTCCTGGTTGGCTAGGATAGGCACCTCAGCCAGGCAGTAACCACCAGTCCAGTCAGGGCAAGGGAGCTACCCACCTATTGCGCACCTGCGCTTGCAGTTCATGTCTCGTGGTAATCTCTTTCCAATGCCTTAGTTCCTGGGCCATCAGCCCTCTTACAGCACTCATTATGGCAAACCAACACCGTGGTGATGTAGAACATCAAGTAGTCACTACGACCTCCTTCTAGACAAAGGTTGTAGTGCATCTGCACCTCATTTAGGGGGTATACGGTAAGGCGCACAGTGGTGTTGCAGCACCACAAGCAATCACCACAACCTCGGCCAGGAGCTCCTTTTGCACAAGATGTGGAATTTATTCTCGTATCAGGAACGGGGCCTTCGTCGAGGTCTCTTTCCCATCCCACGTTTGGCCAGACAGTGACCTCTAATCTTGTCTACCCCACAGCATATGGGGACCAAACATACGACTCCCATGGCGGCGGGGAGTCCTCACTGGGTCCTCCACATAGGGCAGAATAAGAGGCAGCTGCCCGTATCTGCACGGGAGTGGCTGCCAGCCTCCGCGGCTCCTTTCAAGCCACGATCACTGTAGCAGCACATCTGGAGTCCTCTAGGGCCTTCTGAAACACTGCCTTTACCTTCCACGAGGCCGCTGCCCGCAAGCAAGTGGTGCAGCAGCTCCGCTTATGATGACTTCCTTCGCCTCAGCTGGCAAGGAGAGAAACAAGACTAGGGACGGGCTTGTCCTGAGTGCACTCGCAGATGGCTCGCCCGCTGTGGGACACGAAAAGAGCAGCAGGGTAGAAGTACTCAGTGTGCACTTCTTTCTTGCCACCACTGGGAATCCTCAGGGGAGACCAACACTGAAACAGGAGCACTCACCATGCGCTCTAGGGAACACCATTCACAGCGCACTCAGTCAATCAGAGGGTAGCGCTAAAAAGGGGATCTCACAAAGAGAAGTTCTAGCGCTCACCTTGTGCTTAAAAGTAGAAAACAGGGGGGCACACCACCCAACCCCTGGAGAACACTGGGGGCAACACAGCAGGGGGCAATCAAGCAGACAAACGCAAAGGTCCTGGTGAATACAAGTGGTAGTCCCTCGGGTGGCCTTGCATGTCACGGGTCAGCACATCAGCAGGGCAGTCCCAATGGTAGTTCCTAGCAAGTACTTCCAGCAACATAGGGTGCCAAATCCATGCAGTGTCTAACAACATGGGGAACAACCCCTATCCTTATACTCATCAAAGGAACTTTAGAAGTGCACAACACCCACCTTTAAACTCAGCATTGGCTCCAGACATCAGTAGGGGGTAAACGAGCTCTTTGTGAGAGGGCAAGATACAGCCTATACAAATGTATGTGTGCTTCGCCTCTCTCTCTCTGTAAGCCAGGAAGACCATTCAGTATACAGATGTAATCCTGTTACATCTCCACCCTCCCTGTGTAATGGCTGTCTGGAAAGTAAGCACAGAGCCCAGCTGTCACCCACCCCTGATGTAGATTGGAGTCAGGCTGCACAGCACAAAAGTCATAAGCATGGAGAAATGCCCACTTTCTAAAAGTGGCATTTCTACAATGGTAATTTAAAAAATCCACTTACACTAATAAGCAGCATTTCTCACCACAATTAAAAACATGCCAAGCATGGCCACGCTGCGCCTCATAGACCAGAAGATACCACTTAGACATATGCAAGCATTTTTCCAATGCAACCCTATGAGAGAGGCAGCACTCACAGCAGTGAGAAACCAAATAGGCTGTTTGTGACTGCCAGGATATACCACACAATAAGGCACATGTCCTACCTCTCACCTACACAGCACCCTCCCCATAGGGCTACCTAGGGCCTTCCTTATCGGTGACCTATTTGTTGTAAAAAGGGACTTCCAGGCCTGGCAAGTATTTTAGATGCCAGGCCGCTGTAGCAGTAAACTGCACCCACAGGCCCTGTGGTGGCAGGCCTGAGACGGGCTTGATGGGCTACTTCTGTGGGTGGCACAAGGTGAGCTGCAGGCTCACTTGTAGCATTTCATTTACAGTCCCCTGGTATAAGGGATACCACTGTACAAGGGACTTACAGGTAAATTACATGTGCCAATCAGGTGTAAGCCAGTCATACACAGTTTAGAAGGGAGAGCACATGCACATTAGCACTGATCAGCGGTGATAAAGTGCCCAGAGTCCTAGAGCTAAAAAATGAAGTCAGAAAAACAGGAGGAGGAAGACAAAATGTTTGTAGATGATCCTGCAAAAAGGGCCAGGTCCAAAAGTGGGGCACTCAGCCCGGAGTGGATTTAAACTTGAGGGGAAGCAACTACACATCAAATTAAAAACTCTTTCCTAAATTAACAGCCGCACCATGACTGACAACAAATACAATGAACAAAATGTAGAATGTTTTTCTTCCTATTTTTCTTTTTTAGAATTGTGTTTGTCTTTTGAATTGTCTAGGGTTATTTTATTTATGAGTGGAAAGAGAAATGAACACAGCAAAGCATCAACAAACCACTTATCCTGAACAGAAAAAAAAATATTGACAATCTGCAACACATGCATCAGTGGGGGGATTCCTATAAAATGCTGCAATATAACTTTCCTTTCTCTCAGGATAGGCTAGGGATGTCTCAACCTCACTGTCCTTCTTCTCTGATATACTAGTTTCAGGTTGTTTAATGTGTCAGACATCTAATGGTGGCAACATTGCAGGTTGCTCAGAGGAGCTGTAGTACCATTTGTGTTAGTGAGCTCTAACACCTCTAAACCTTACCAATGGAACTCAGTGCATAAAGGCGCTTGTGCCTTCTGGTGCTTTACTGAGCTTCATGCCCCACATCAAAAGGGTACCCTAAAAATGGCACACCTCAAAATTTACCTCAATCAGATTTCCTACAATTTACTACAACGGAAACAGTGTTAAACCTGTATTTCATGAGGCAATGTGTTGATGTGTTAAGACACCTCCAACACATCACAATCAGAAAAAAAATGCATTAATTAAATGAGACTGATTAAGTGAACTCACTGAATAACTGAGTTCTAGATCAATGGAAAGATAAAGGGTTTTATTACAAAATTCAAAAATAAGCAGTACAGAGTCAGTGCCTTGTAGGCTTTCAGGGCCTTCTCTTACCTCGCACCCACAACCTGGAACTCCCTCTCCACCAACCTCCGCAAAACCAAAGACCTCCTACTCTTCAGAAAAAACCTCAAGACATGGTTGTTAGAACAGTAACCCCCCCTAACCCCCACCCCCCACAAGCGCCTTGAGACCGTCACAGGTGAGTAGCGCGCTCTATACATTTTTTTGATTGATTGATGCTTAATCATATAGAGTATTAAAAAAGCTGAAAATATTTTAAGTCCTAATTGGCCATAAAATCGAGAAAGAATCGAATTGCATCCCCAGTAGAAAAGAAAAGTCTCCTGGCTCACCTCTAAAATCAAGGGGTTTTATATACAATTCTTGCAGATGAAATCACAGTTTCTGCAGAATCATTGCGGTGTGAGCAAATGTATAATTTCTTCAGCAGATCAGAACACATGTGAAATAAAAATCATGTTACCTTAATCCCTGAGCACTACCCCACTATGAGAAGAATTATTCATCACCCTTCATGCTAATTTCTATGCTCAAAATGAACAAAATACATTAACAATAACTTTTTATGTGAATGAATATGTCTCAGTGAACGTAGGGCAGACCTTGCAACATGTTGCAAGCAACAGCTAAACTTGGAAAAAATCATCCTGAGCAGAACAACAATAACAATCCCATCCATTAGGTTTCAGCTTGACTGTGTGCTGCAGAGCTTATGGGGAAAGGATGCATGCAGCATGGGGGAAGAAACACAGGAGGAATGACAGAGATGACCTCTATCTTAGTCAAGATGGCGCGTTGCACTAGACCTTGGCCTAGTTCACATGCATTATAAAATGCACTTCTACACAGCATAGAAAACTTGTTTCAAAAGCAATCATACATACTACATCAGTCTGTACATGTGAAATGAAGCATAACATTGTATTTTGCCATAGTGCACAAAAATAAGTTCATAAAATTATTTTGCACAAGTTTCAGGTCACACAGATTGACCATGAAGGCTAGCTTCCCTATATTTTTGTAGTTGTCACTCTTGACCTGCAGGCCCTATCCTATCACCATTCACTGCTGCCTTATCTTCTTCAACATCCTCATCAGCAACAGGATCCCTCCTGCAGCACCCTCTTCAACGCACATCGGAGACAGGGCCAGATGTAGCAAAGGGTTTTTCCCATTCTGTGTCAATGGGAAAATGTGTTCCTACATATGGCCCCCAGTTTGTTAAATTAGTGCAAAAGGTTTCTCTACCCCGTTCACGGACTGAAACCAGAAGGAGAGCAGTTTCACCTTAGTGTTCACCTCGCTGAGGTTAGTGTACTGATTGGGGATGTACAACTCATCCACATGATGAAAGCGATGCCCCTCCTTTCCCAAAAATTTAAGATAGTCATAACAAATGAGTGGATACATTCTACAGTAAAAGGAAAATAAGAGACACAACGGGATACACTACGTAATCAAAAAATGCAACTATAGAAAAAAGTCAGACTTAAAATATGAAAGAAGTAGAAAATGACTCGCATTAAAATGCGATAACCTAAAATCCAAAGCCACACAGTACCATATTAAAAGTAAACAGATTATTTTCAAAACGTCACAGAAACCCCAAGAAAAGACGCATAACTACTTAAACACAGCTAAGTTAACGTAATGTGAAAAAAAAGAAAGAATCACCGAACAGGAGACACCAAATTAAGGGAAAATTCCCTAAAGAAAATATAAAATGACAAAAAAAACTTTATACCAAATTACAAACTACAAAGTATCTTTGCTTTTCGTCTAAGCAGACATTCCTGAACAAGAGTCTAAAACAACAGGTTAGTATTAGACAAGCATTCATAGATTATTATGCAGCATTTTCCAAAATAAATAGTATTACAAATTAATAATAATTAGTGTCGAATTTTCTAGAAGAACTAACCTGTACTAGGTGCAAAAAAAGCCAAGCATTGGAAATGCGTACTCCATGTATTTTCGGCTGGTAGCACCATCTTCTACTGTATTCTTAAAGGAAAGCATTCTATCCGTCCTCTTGCCACGTTTCTGTTTCACGGTTTTTTTGCCGTGTATACTGTCCGACCTTACTCCAGTAATAGAAGACTTCCTTCTTGTGGTTCCACACTTGGGCTGGGGGTTGCAGGTCCGTTAGTTTGAGAGATATATCGCTCAGGGGAAGCTATTTCAGTTTGTCACGTTTGCCTTCACATGCATATGTCCGTGTACGTTTTTATGGTAGCGCCTTAAGTGAGGGAAGCCATTGATAACAACCACATAAGGAATTATTGGTGGACCAGCCTTAGCATTCTTCGGGATCCCTTGAGAGGAAGTGACGTTCAAGACAGTTTCTTTCTGGCGTTCATCTGCAAGTAGGCTTACTATGGCTGTTCTCCTTTAAGCTGCACAACGCTTGCTATCAACCTGTTTGGCAGTATTGAGGGTCTAATGTCTCAGTCGGCTTCTGTGAGGGTATTTCGTTTGGCTGAAGGCTTTGTAGTATTTATTCCAGAATTGTCTTGATATCAGTACTTCTTGGATACTTGCCTTATGGTTACTTAATACTCATCTGCTCTCTAAGGGAGAGTGTTTTCTGCTTTTGCTCTAATTATCTCCAAAATATATTTGAGGGCTCCACTCCCATACACTTTTACGAATCTCGCTATCCTATGCATTTCCCTTCCTACTCTTCTTACTACTTGAGAGAGATGAGAAATCCAGTTAAGTGGTGCGGTGGTCATTGTTCCCTGATAGGGACTATTTCATTTGCATCACCTGCAATCATGTTGGGTTGATTCACTCTGTATTGAGGAAATACAACTCTCCATGACATCATCTTAGATTTGTCATATTCCTTTTGATCACAAAATGTCTTTGTTAGTTTCATTAATTTCTGTAGTGCCTTTGGAGTCAGTGCTTTATTTTTAAAAATATAAGTGCTAGAGCCCAAGGTATTCTACTGCCACCGGCATCATCTACAGCTCACGCCACTGCTGCTGAATGCCAGTGCCAGGTTCACCTACTACACATCACACTTAAAGAAATGTGATATTTTAGATTATTGCAGGTCAACCAACTATGTAGTAATGGCCTGGAAGTGCATATCTTAAAATATTTTGCTACATTGAATTGCTAAAGTCTGGTGTTGTGTTAAAAAATAGACTAAGAACAGCAACATGTGGTGTACTTTCATAAATAAGTGCCAACATTTAAAAATAAGTTTCCGTGCCGAGCACCTGCAAACACTGGAGGAACTTTTCTGTTGGCGATGCTTGGAATGTCTGGGGTTGCCGTCAGCCAGTTTCTTCATCCTCCCATTGAGCTATATAGTTTGAAAAGTAGAGGGTGCAATAGACATCCTTGTTTCACCCCGTTGAACATATTTTTGTCATTTCTATTCAAGCCATAGTGCACCTCTGCCCAGGCATGTGCATTTAACCCTTTCAGAAATTGACAAAATCTGCATTAATGTTCAAGTTCTTTCAAATATTACCCACAGTTTGCTTTGCTTTATGAGGTTGAAAAACAACGTTAATCTAGAAAAGTGAAAAATAGGGTCCTGTTTTGTGGATTACATACTTTTCCACCATGTGAACCGGCCTCTACAGAAGCATTCTTGGTTGTTCATCTTCAATTGATTCTTAAAGATGTTGGCATCAATTAAACTGTTCAGTCTGTAGGAAGTATACCATTCACCTAAGAAGTCAGGAAATTTAGCATTTAAAATTTTAGCAATATAAAAATTGTCCCACAAGTTTTACAATAGTTAAATCGTTGATCTGGGATCAGATTTGGGCACAGGTCCTTTTCCAGTTTCAGATCTTCAATCACCTTTCCTATTTGTTGTGGTGAAAACCAGTCTATTAGGTGCTTTTCTATTTGATGTGATGAAAACCAGTCTTTTCTTTTGCTCTCTTAATTTTTTCTTTGAGTAGGTACCTGGAGCATGCTGCTTTGGTAAATTATTCCTATTTCTTATTCCGGTACTCCTCTTTCTAACATACAATCAGGGTGCATATGCATTTATGCACTTATTTGCATATGATTACTAAGTTGTGTCAGTGCCTTTGATTACTGTACATTCTTCATTGAGCCACATACATCTTGGGCTATGATGCCTTTTCCTCTGGGTGTGTCCCAAGTGAGTTAATTCTATTGCTTTTGATGTCCACGTTGCACAATCATCTAGAAAATAGGGAAATAGTACCAAGTAGCATAAAGTACCAATATTTCCTTCTGTAAGAGAGGCTCTGAGGTAAAGCCTCTTAAGGCAATTTCTTCAATTGTGACATTTGATTTTTGCCTGGCTTCTTGCCAAAACAGCCATTTCTCCAGCTCTCATTTGTTCCAAACCATTTACATTTGTTTTTGATTTCCAGTTGGTGGCGTACTTTTATCTGTCCCATCAGGGGCTGTATCCACAGGTCTCTTTGAGTCTAGGGTAGCAAGTGTTGTATTGCGATTGCTGCGAACCCTCCTAGCTTTATCTGCCTCTTTGTATTAGGAAAATAAACAAGATTGGCAAACCAATATACCCTCTGAAGCAAGGATATTAAAATCTATAAGGTAAATTGCTAACTATGGGATTATTCATGAAATTATTCAGTCATGAAATCACTCATTTTGAAAAAGACAATGAAAATGCAGTCAATGAAAAGTACAGGGTACAAAAGTAGAGAAGCCTAACACACAATTAATCTTGTACAATAAATCCAAAATTCATATCTGAGTCTCATAGATTAATGTACAGAAGTTCACTCTCCAATTCAAATCAGTTTAATTTTACACCTTATGTGGCAACGCAACATGATATAATCAGTACCTAACTTAAGAGTTAATGGTTTTATTACTGGATACTGATTTTATTGATGCTTACTGTTACTAAGTCAAATTGATATATTTGCCTTACCCACTAATTTTCACTAGTTTAATTATTAATTGACATAGCCTAGAATCATTTAAACTAATAAAATATCTGGCAGACGGACCTTTTACTAATAAAAATGAAAAGTTTTATTTTCACTTTTTAAAAGAGGGCAGTGGTCGGTGGGACCGCTGCTTACTCTGAAAAAATGTTTGCTCCCGCATTCACAAAGAGCAAGGAGTCTCTTCTGGTTTGCAAATGGGTTACCACCAATTTGAAATTGGGGGTAAGCTGCAAATGTTTTGCAACCATATTTTGTTTGCAAAACATTCACACATCCCACTGCGCATCACAATTAGGAAGGGATGCCCATAACCTACCCCTTCCTAATACTGAATTACAAACCCTATTTTGCAAGTCGGTAATAGGTTACAGACTCGTAAAATAGGGTTGGTACATGTCAAAAGGCCATTTAGTGTTCACAAATAGCCACATTTTCCATTTGCAACCATTAAATCCTTTCATACACATGTCCCCTAGTCTCTAGGAATTCTATGTCTTTGCCTACAGCCCACGGCCTATTTTGGCATTAAAGTCTCATGAAATTATTGGTTGACCACTGGGGTCATCTATTTGTGGAAATGGGCAGCAACCTTCTCTATCATACCCAACAGAAGAGGGAAATCCTCCATTCTTGGGCACGTAGCAGAGTTATTTGTAATCCTCCATGTAGAATTATTCAAAATTTGTATTAAATGCAAGCAGCATTTATGTTGCTACTGGTAGTTTTTCCATACTTAATAATTTTGCAAAACGATCAGCTTGTTTGTAAGCCTCCTGACTTTTTTCCTCTTTCTATGCTCTTAGCAGGACTGATAATTTCTGCATAAGAATTCTATCTGCCTCCATTAGGAAGGCCATTATCTCAGATTCCGTCAATTTTCTTCATATGTCTGCCAATATGCCATGAGATGATTTCCATGCCCTGCTTATCCCATTTTGCATTTATTGTTAGTCAGGAACTTGATTCTTATGTTTGATAAATTCTGACTCATTCACTAGAATGGTTGTAGTACTTGTTTGCAATACAAAATTATCTGGCATGTTGACGACCTTCATTATCTTTGTTGGCTCTTTGGCAAGGTTCAGCCAAGGCTCCACCCATAGGGGCATATTTACAAGCCCCTAGCACCTCCTTGCACTGCCGTAGTGTCATTTTTTGATGCTAAGGCAGCGCCAAGGAGGCCTTTTCCCCACTCTAGATTTGCAAAGTGGCACAATGCAAGCATTTTGCCACTTTGAAACCCTGTGCACCACATTATGCCTGCACCATGCATAATGTATGCAGAGGATGGTGCTCCCCATTAGGAGGCCCAGAAAAATGGAGCAATTACATTTACAAGATTTCACTGCACCATTTTTCATGTCATTTTTAATGCCTGCCCAAGGCAGGTGTTAAAGTGACTCTTCTATTGTTTCCAATGGGCCTCCCCACGCATTGCTGGACTAGCACCATCATTTTTGGTGCTAGTTGACCAATGCGCCACAATCGCTTCAAACGTTTTGACACTATTGCGCTAACGTGTGCCATGGTATGACATATTGTAAAATACGGCGCTACCATGATGACGTTAGGGGGCTCAGTTGGCGCAAGAAAAACGGAGCATCAGAGCTGATGCACCACTTTCTTGTAAATATGCCCCGAATTTTCCTCAAATGTCACCATATTGGTAATCCCTATTTTTCTAGGGTCAAGCCTTTCTTTGTTAGGGCTAAATTCAAAATACGTTTTCCCTAAATAAATAAATAAAACAAACACACCAATGTAAAATTTCCCTTCACAAAAGAAAAATTAGATGTATAAAAGTAACCAGACCCAAACTTCCTCCACCAGAAATTCTCAAGCATTCCTCAAATGCTGGATCAGTTTTGTCTTGCCCTCTGCAGTCATGTCAAAGTAAGCAGATAGGAGCTGAGTAATTACTTAATACTAGAAATACATTCTTATTCCTGCAAACTCAGCCATATGTGACCTATATCTTGTGTGTGCTTCCCTGACATACTTAGACTTGTGAAGGAATTATGAGATTACAAAGACTGTAAACTCACTCAGAACTGCCAAAACATTGCACTTGTTCACAAATTAGGTTTAGAACAGTTCAATGACATTTAAACAAAGAAATGCAAATATAAATGACTATTATCAGGTTCTATGTTAGGCTAGCTGATGTCAGCACAATATGGGAGCTGATATAGGTGTACCTCAGCACTTTTTCTGAGAAAGTGTGATAGCTTTAATACCATATTTGACAAAGTGGCATGTCCCCATCATCGTAAAGACCATTTTTGGATCCTTTTGCGAACTTTAATTTTAAATCCAGTACGGGCTTGCCCACACTCCACAAACGCCAGCTTCAGGCTCCCAGGGTAGCATTAATTTCCTCAATAAACGTCACTCTTGTTTCAGGCTCTGAATGATACTAGATTGTTGGTACTGATGATGCAGATCACATGCTGCTGCTGTTTAGAAGGTAAATGGTGGTGGTGTTTAGTCCTGCGAAGACATTTCTGCCACCTTTGACTTGGTGGTCCACAGTCTTAATGAGCTTGTCTCTGTTACAGCTCTGCTAAGGATCTTTCTCAACTGGTTCATATCGTTTGTGAGTTAGAGGAGTCCTCAGGGAAAGTTGAAGCACTGTTTGGCTCCTGGCACAGATGTCACCTGCAGTGTCTTTCAGGACTCCGCAGTATCATCTAGCATTTTTAGAATACACCTGTAGCCCTCAGGACTCCTATTATGGCCCACAGCCTGCAATGCCACTGTGACGTTGACAGCACCCTTTACCTTATCTTTGCTAGGGGTTGCACACTGAATTTTGAAAATCCTCTTCTTAGGGAAATCAAGCCATGACTGGCTATTTGCTGGCTAGAGCTGGATAGGGAAAAGACTGAAATCATCCTTTTTACACTAAAAAAACTGAAAGAACA
Organism: Pleurodeles waltl; assembly: GCF_031143425.1. NCBI lineage: Eukaryota > Metazoa > Chordata > Amphibia > Caudata > Salamandridae > Pleurodeles > Pleurodeles waltl. The sequence continues at coordinate 1,333,592,931 of NC_090447.1, read as the reverse complement.
TCAGCCTGGCATCACTCCCCCAACTGTTCATGGCCTCTTTTCATTTGCCAAAGGTTAAAAAAGCTTGCTAAACAACATTCCTACTGTGAAAGCCCATGTCAGTTATGATGTGAACAGCTTTATGCTCTATCTTTCAAATCCCTGGAAGGTCAGAGAATCCATTCCAACAGTTTACCACACAACTCTGACTTCTGCCCTTGTCTACTATTGCCTGAGCTATTGTTATGGGTCTGTGATTAATTGGGTTGTTGGTTGAGGGGAGTGTGAGCACTTCTCAAGAAACATACACATTCCTTGTAAGGGTGAACCACAAAAATCACCAAATTAACCAGTGTTTAACCCTCTGGCAGATTAGCACAAACGCAATATGGCTTTACTTAGAAGCAATGTGTAAAGTATTTATGAACCTCACAAACAGTAGAAAAGTGAAACCACAATACAATAAAAATCCCAAACCAATTTAGGAAAATAGTGTAATGTAATAAATAAAAGAGACCAAAATGACAATCAGCCATTCAGTAGAACTTGAGATATGCAATTTTTAAGGTTAAAGTAAAAAATAGAACCAAGAAGGAGAAAATGCTTACTGGGTGTGTCTGATCGCACACTGGACCAGGGCAAAGTCACAAGTTCAACCCAACTGCAATCACGTGTAGGTCAGATACAGGGACCCGGATAGTCCAACTGAAAAAAGTCACCTTCTTAAAGACCGGTGTACAGAGGTCACAACTTCAGAATTTCACAAGAGGAGCTTTACTGATGCCAGCCACGGGTCCATGATCTGAGGAGACACCTCTTGGGGATCAGCACAGGTCAGCAGGGCTCAGGCAGATCTAGTTGCAGTTCCAGGCGGGTAAAGTTGCAGGTCCAGTCATAGCCATTTGCAGCTGGTCAGCGGAGCAGTTGCAGGGAGGCCTTTGAAGTTTAATGAATCCCTGTAGCTCAGAACAGGAGGCCATTCAGCTAGCCCTTGGAGTCACTCTGGTGGTTCTAGGTTGAAAGGACAGGTCCAGTCTTCTTTCCTAAGGCAGCAGGGCAGTCTTCTGAGTCTCCAATAGGTCCAGGAGTGTGCTGAAGAGTGAGCCTAATGCCCCCTTTTAATACCTGGTGCCCACTTTGAAGTGGAAGAGACTTCTTGGGGTACAATGGGCTAGTGTGAAATACTTTGTCTGTGAGCTACGCCAGTGCTTTTGAAGTGCTCCATCAACCGATCAAGCCTGGATGGCCCATCCTGCCAATACCCAAACCCTCTATTTTGATACTTCTTGGAGTAATACACAAATGCCAACTACACCAAGTGATGTGACCCAGAATACAGGCTGCAAGTATCAAATGGTTAGGAAAAGAAAATACCAACTTTCTAAAGGTCTAAGACTTGTGTCTTAAAATTCCTCAGGCACCAAACATGACATTCCACCTGCTCCAAAAAAGGTTATCACTTAATAATGTAATAAGGTAATCCAATGTTATCCAATGGGAGAGGTAGGCTTTGCAATAGTAAAAAAAAATGAATGTGAGAGTTTTTTAGTACCAAGACACATAGACTTCAAAGTATATGTCCAACTTTTTAAATAAAACACACCTGCCATGTGGGCTGGTTCGGGCCTAAACTTAGGGGGCAAAATGTTTATTTTGGCAGGACAAAATGGAAGTTTAAAACTGCCTACAGGCTGCTGTGGCAGACCGGAGGCATGTTTAGAAAGGCTAATAAACTGGGGGTACAATAAGTGCTGCAGGCCCACTGGAGGCATTTAATTAAAAGGCCATGGTTACATGTAGTACCACCTTACTAGGGACTTATAAGTAAATGAAATGCATCAGTTAGGTGCAGGATACTTTTACCATAGTTAAAGGAAATATCACAAGCACTTTAGCACTGGTTAGCAGTGGTAACTTGCACAGAGGCCAACACAAACGGGTTAACAAAATTGGAGAGGTGAAAACAAAATGTTTAGGGGTGGCCCTGCAGAGAGGTCCAGGTCCAAAAGGCCCTAGTTGAAGAAATATTAAGACAGCCTCTCCAAGCATCAGAGACCCAACATGCTGACATCCCTAGCTGGGAAAATGGACCATGTTACAGCTGCTGAATGGCCTTTTAACTGTATTCCAGTGAAGTGTGCAACTCAAACATTTGTGTTTCTTACTCAATCATTTTCATGACTCTGTTCCAAGCTATTGTACAGACATGAATCTGCCTTACATTCCCTATGGCTTTATCATCTGCAAGCCAAAATCTCCTTTCGATATTTACCTTCAATCACTTCATGACAGATGGTCCTTGTTGGGGTGTTGTGGGCTCTCACCTCTGGAACTCCCTTCCAATCCCTTCAATAACTTAATGTTAACCCAAATGATTTGAAACTAGAGTTGCAATACACTGCAGAATGAATTGTGATATAATGTGTTGTACGGTATTGTAATAAATAAATGTGTTTTCAAACACACCAAGTCTCATCTACATTTCTTCATACACTACATTTTGTAGCTTAATGGTAATCACCTCAGGTAGTCAGCATATCATTTGTACTGCCTTTCTCTACAGTGTGCTCCCTCCGCCCTTGTGTTTAAAAGGCTCCCTTGAGCCAACAAGCTGAGGAGCTCTCCTGGGATGCACCTGTGTGCCTGTTGAGTGGTAATGTGGCATTTGAAGACTTGGGCAGCATTTCAGCAATCCCGGATGACTTTTCTATGCTCTCTACTACCTCTGCTCTCTACTGATGAAGGGCTAAATCCAGAAACATGTCTAGAGATAACTATTCAGTCAGCTATAATGTAGGACATAACAACGCTAACCACCAATAAACAACACACACAGGCCCTAATTATGACTTTGGGGGACTGAAAAGGCTGTCCGCCGCAGTCCCATGGTCAGGTGCGTTTTTCTTTCCCTGGCCCCTATTTTGCGTTCCCCACTGGGTCAGCAGACAGAATCAGAATTTCTGCCCACTGGCCCAACAGGAAACAGCCTACAACATTGACATTGGTTCGTAATTGAGCCAAGGAAATGTTGTGGTGAGTAGGGTGCACCGGCACCCATCTTGCTTATCACTATCTGCAAAGCAGACAGTGAAAAGCGCAAAGGGGCTGGCTATGGGGGCAACTGCACTGCCCATGCCAAGTGCATGAGCAGTACAGGGGTCCCCATGGGGCCCCCTGCACCCTGTCTCAGCAAGCCTTTACATGGCGGTGCTACTACCATGTAATCACCCGCAGAGAAGCGACTGGTGAATTAGGACCTGCCCTGGTGAATTAGGACCACCAGCACCACAAGCTTCTTCAGTGGAGGAGAAGTGGAGGTGCTGGAGGTCCAACTGTTGTGAAACTGCCACGGTCGTAATGTGGTTGTCGGACCGCCACATTGGCAGCGTCCAACTGCAGGGTCGTAATGAGTCCCACAGTCTTATAAAAGACCTTAAGACAAGCCAATTTAAATACACCCAGCACAGCTCAAGTATGACATTTAGTACACTATCATTGAACTAACAACAATATAAACCACCAACAGAAAATATAAAAAATGCTCACCAAAACCCTTTTGTTTACAGATATTTTAACCCCTTAGCTGCTGGGCCTTCCATCCCCTGTGCCTTTTTGGCTACTTGGGGTGGTTCACTCTTAGGCCTTCATAACTTTTTGTCCACATAAGCTATCCACGCCAAATTTCTGTCCTTTTTTTCCAACATCCTAGGGATTCTAAACGTACCCAGAGTTTGTGGGTTCCCCTGGAGGAGACTAAGAAATGAGTCAAAATACAGCGAACATTTCATTTTTTTCAAAAAAATGGGGAAAAAGGGCTGCCGAAGAAGGGTTGTGGTGTTTTTCCTGAAAATGGCAATAACAAAGGGTTTGTGGTGCTGAAATCACCATTTTCTCAGCTTTCAGGAACAGGCAGACTGGAATCAGAAAACCACATTTTTCAACACAATTATGGCATATTACTGGGACATTTTTACAATTTTTTGTGCTTTCAGCCTCCTTCCAGTTAGTGAAAGGAATGGTGTGAAACCAATGCTGGAGCCCGGGAAGCTAAACATTTCTGAAAAGTAGACTAAATTCTGAATTCAGCAAGTGGTCTATTGTGTAGATTCTACAAAGTTTTCCTACAGACAATGACAGCTGAAATGAACAAATATTGAAATTGAGCATGAAAAAAACAGCCATTTTTCTCCACGTTTTACTCCGTAACTTTTTCCTGTGATGTCAGAGTTTTGAAAGCAATATACCGTTACGTCTGCTATACTCTTCTGGTTGTGTAGATATATATGGCTTGTAGTTTCATCAAGATCCCTAGGTACCCAGAGCCAATAAATGAGCTGCACCTTGCAATGGGTTTTCATTCTACAACCGGTATACAGCAATTCATTTGCTGAAATGTAAAGAGTGAAAAATAGGTATCAAGAAAACCTTTGTATGTCCAAAATGGGTATAAGATAAGAGGCTGAGAAGCAGTGGTTATTTGCACATTACTGAATTCCGGGGTGCCCATACTAGCATGTGTATTATAGGCCATTTCTCAAATAGACGTCTTTTTTTTACATACTGTCTTACATTTGGAAGAAAAAAATGTAGAGAAAGACAAGGGGCAATAACACTTGTTTTGCTGTTCTGTGTTCCCCCAAGTCTCCCAATAAAAATGGTACCTCACTTGTGTGGATAGGCCTAATGCTCACGACAGGAAATGCAACATGGACACAACACATTTTTACATTGAAATTTGACGTGATTTTTGCGAAGTGCGCAGCTGTAGATTTTGGCCTCTAGCTCAGCCGGCACCTAGGGAAAACTACCAAACCTACAAATTTTTTTAAACTAGACAAATAGGGGAATCCAAGATGGGGTGACTTGTGGGGCTCTGACCAGGTTCTGTTACCAAGAATCCAATGCAAACCTCAAAAGTTGGCCCAAAAACACTTGTTCCTCACATTTCAGTGACAGAAAGTTCTGGAATCTGAGAGGTGCCACAAATTTCCTTCCACCCAGTGCTCCCCCAAGTCTCCCAATAAAAATGGTACCTCACTTGTGTGGGTAGGCCTAGCACCGCGACAGAAAATGTCCAATAACACAACGTGGACACATTACATTCTCCCAAAGAAAACAGACCTGTTTTTTGGAAAGTGCCTTGCTGTGGACTTTGGCCTCTACCTCTGCTGGCACCTAGGGAAACCTACCAAACCTGTGCATTTTTGAAAACTAGACACCTGGGGGAATCCAAGATGGGGTGACTTGTGGGACTCTCACCAGGTTCTATAACCCTGATCCTTTGCAAACCTCAATATTTGCCAAAAAACACTTTTTCCTCACATTTCAGTGATAGAAAGTTCTGGAATCTGAGAGGAGCCACAAACTTCCTTCCACTCAGCATTACCCCAAGTCTCCCGATAAAAATTATACCTCACTTGGGTGGGTTGGCCTAGTTTCCTTGCGACAGGAATAGATCACACAACGGTCAATGTTGTCAGGGACATGAGGGCAACTGTTGACCCTGGGGTGATTCATTCCTGACGCAGGAACTAGGCACAGGCACTCAAGTGAGGTAGTGTTTTTATCAGGACAGATGGGGAAACACTTGGTGGTTGGAATTTTGTGGATCCCAGCATATCCCTGCAGTTTGTGTGACGGAAATGCCAGAAATTTTTTTTTTTTTCTTCATTTCAGCTTTGCAGGTTATTCTGGGTAAGAAAACTTTGGGGAATCCACACAAGTCACACCTCTGTGGACTCCCCTGGATGTCTAGTTTCCACAAATGTCTGGGTTTAGTATGTTTCCCTATATGTCCGCCGAGTCCAGGGCCAAAAACACAGGTGCCCGCCTTCCAAAACCAGTTTGTTTTGTGATAGATAATTTTGATGTCCCCACAATACGATTTGGGCAGTGGAATTTGGGGCTGAACTAGATTGGGGAGCTCCCAAGAGAGCACTCTCTCTCTGTGCTTGCCACTGCATGCACCTGCTCTCTGGGTTGGGCTAACTCGCTATTGTCCTGTTGCACAGACTGTGCTTGCGAAGGGACAGTAGGACTGTCCTCATCATCTCACTCATAATTACTGGAAGAGGAGTTATCGAATGGGACTCCTCCAACTGAAAAATCACTCCCAGTGTGTTAGAAATGGGGTCTTTGGTTGGCAGTCAGGTTACTCCCCTGTCCAAGCAAGGACCCTCACTCTAGTCAGGGTAACTCATCCACAATCCAAATTATCCTGTGCCCACCCTCTGGTAGCTTGGCATTGAGCAGTCAGGTGTAATTTAGAAGGCAATGCGTAAAGTATTTGTGCAATAAATCACACAATAATACCATATAGCATCACAAAAATACACCACACAGTGGGGCATATTTATACTCTGTTTGCACCGAATTAGTGTCATTTTTTTTTACTCTAATTCGGTGCAAAACTAACTCCATATTTATACTTTGGTGCTAGACCCCTCTAGCACCAAATTTATGGAGTTAAAGTCATTTTTTGAAAGTGGAGACCTACTTTGCCTTAATGAGATGCAAGGTAGGCGTTCCCGTGCAAAAAATGACTCTATGGCCTTAACGCCATATTTAAGGGCATATTTATACTCTGCGGCATATTTATACTCTGTTTGCACCGAATTAGTGTCATTTTTTTTTTACTCTAATTCGGTGCAAAACTAACTCCATATTTATACTTTGGTGCTAGACCCATCTAGCACCAAGGCCCTGATTTAAACTTTTTTTGCACCGCATTAACGTCATTTTATGACACAAAAGTGGCGCAAACTTACAAAATATTGGCCCTTATTTATACTTTTTGTTGCAAAACTGCACTAACTCAGTTTTGCACCAAAAAGTTTAGCACCGGCTTGCACCATTTCTGTGCACCAGCCGGGCACCATATTTATGGAATGGTGCAAGCCGGTGCAAAGGGTAGGCTAGAGTTTGAAAAAATGACTTTAGTCGGTGGGGCTGGCAGTATAGAAGAAGAGGGTTTAGCACCAAAAAATGGCTTTAGGCAGGTTAGAGTAAAAAAAAAATGACTCTAACCAGATTAGCGTCATTTTATGGTGCTAAACCTACCATGCCACATGACTCCTGTCTTAGAAAAGGCAGAAGTCATGCCCACCACCCCAGTGGCCAGCTCAGAGGACAGGGGTCCCCTGGGCATGGCCATTGCACCCGGTGCCATGTATGGGGGCCCATTTCAGGGCCCCCTATGGCACTTTCAAAAATAAAATGCACTTACCTGTACTTACCTGGGATGGGGTCCCCCATCCTCGCAGTCCCTCTAGTGTGGGTGGGGGTGCCCCTAGGGCCTAGGGAGGGCACCTCTGGGCTTATTCCATGGTGTTCCACCATGGAAATAGGGCCACAGGTCCCCTAACACCTGCCATGACCCAGGTCTTAAAAAATGGGGCAAAGTAAGCTTTGCCCCATTTTTTGACTGCTCCTCCCTCCCTTGCACCATTTTTACATGGGAGTATAAATATGGTGTTAAGGCCATAGAGTCATTTTTTTGCACGGGAACGCCTACCTTGCATCTCATTAAGGCAAGGTAGGTTTCCACTTCCAAAAAATGACTTTAACTCCATAATTTTGGTGCTAGACGGGTCTAGCACCAAAGTATAAATATGGAGTTAGTTTTGCACTGAATTTGAGTTAAAAAAAATGACGCTAATTCAGTGCAAACAGAGTATAAATATGCCCCTTAGCGTCAAAAAATGATGCTAATCTGGTCAGAATAATTTATTTTGACTCAAAACTGCCTAATGTTATTTTTTTTCAAGCTAGCCTACCCTTTGCACCGGCTTGCACCATTCCATAAATATGGTGCCCAGCTGGTGCTAAAAAATGGTGCAAGCCGGTGCAAAACTTTTTGGGGCAAAACTGCCTCAGTGCAGTTTTGCACCAAAAAGTATAAATAAGGCCCAGTGTTTAGAACGATATATAATATTTCTCTGGATAAATGCAGGTCAAAACGATTAAAATGCAATAAGTATATGTTGAGATATCACTGAAAAGTGATGTAAAGTATCTTAAGTCTTTTATAATCAAACAAAGGTGGTCATTACAACCCTGGAAAAAAAATGGAATTACGACCGTGGCGGAAACCGCCAACATAGACAGCCACTTTAACACTCCGACCGCCAAGGCGGTACAAACAAACACCGCGACGGTAACCACCAACAGACAGGTGGAGGACAATGTACCGCCCACAGAATTACAACAGGCAAATCCACCACCTTTTCCAGGGCGAATTCACAGCGAACAAAAACACGGCGGAAACAGGACTTGGAAGGGAAAACGCTCACCTCTACACATCCCACGAGGAACCAGGACGCCATGGAACCGGAACTTCAGATTCTTCCAGCCTTTATCTTCCTGCTCCTCTACCAGGAGCACGAACGCCGGCCGCGAAGACCACGGTGAGTACTGCACCTACGACCCAGGGGAGGGGGGAGGGAAAAGACAGTGACACACACACGTAACACGCAACACTCCAACCCCCACCCTCACCCAGGACAACACACACACTAATACATCATGATACATTACAGTTACACCCCCAATGCCCCCTGGAAGAATGCAAGGACAAAAGGAAATGAGTCGAATGATTGTAATATATCCAAAGACAGTAATCAAAAATATATACATATATAAAGATATTCACACTATAAACAAATATATACACCAAGAATACAAGTCCAATGTATTCCACTATCATAGTCCGTGGACCACTGGGCTCGATACCCACTGTTCAATCCTGGGGAGTGCAAAGCCACAGTCTCTCAAGTCTCTACAGTGGGTGGTTTGCCCACTGTTCAATCCTGGGGAGTGCAAAGCCACAGTCTCTCAAGTCTCTACAGTGGGTGGTTTGCCCACTGTTCAATCCTGGGGAGTGCAAAGCCACAGTCTCTCAAGTCCCTACAGTGGGTGGGTTGCCCACTGCTGCATCCTGGGGAGTGCAAAGCCACAGTCTCTCAAGTGGAAAACATTCTCCACTGGTTTCTGGAGGGGGATTTGTGCCCAGAGTGCTTCATCCTGCCAAGGACTGAGGTAGTGGATGTCTTTCTCCACTGGTTCTGGAGGGGGCTTTGTGCCCAGAGTGCTTCATCCTGCCAAGGACTGAGGTAGTGGATGTCAATCTCCACTGGTTCTGGAGGGGGCTTTGTGTCCAGAGTGCTTCATCCTGCCAAGGACTGAGGTAGTGGATGTCTTTCTCCACTGGTTCTGGAGGGGGCTTTGTGCCCAGAGTGCTTCATCCTGCCAAGGACAGAGGTAGTGGATGTCAATCTCCACTGGTTCTGGAGGGACTCTGTGCCCAGAGTGCTTCATCCTGCCCGTGGCGGCCTCAGTAGCATCGGAATCATTGGCGCTCACTGGGCTGCGGTGCTGCTGGTGGCGGTGTCGTGGGCAGCGGTGTCCTGGGCAGCGGTTCTGCTGGCGGCAATGTCCTGGGCAGCGGGGCTGCTGGCGGCGGTGTCCTGGGCAGCGGTTCTGTTGGCGGCGGTGTCCTGGGCAGCGGTTCTGCTGGCGGCGGTGTCCTGGGCAGCGGTTCTGCTGGCGGCGGTGTCCTGGGCAGCAGGGGCTCTGCTGGCGGCGGTGTCCTGGGCAGCGGTTCTACTGGCGGCGGTGTCCTGGGCAGCGGTTCTGCTGGTGGCGGTGTCCTGGGCAGCAGGGGCTGGTGGCGGTGGTGTCCTGGGCAGCGGGGCTGGTGGCGGCGGTGTCCTGGGCAGCGGGGCTGGTGGTGGTCTTGTCCGCTGTGCAGATCTTTTCCATAACTTGACGGTTTTACTGTGCCCCTTCCCCACCTTGGATGGTGGCGCAGCTGTCTCCACACTCCCAACTGTACCCCTGGGAGCGGCTTTGGTGGCTGATTTCTTTCCCCTCTCCCGTCGGGCACTGGCCAACTTTTTATGCTTTACAGGTGGGGGACTGTCCGTGCTCTGGCTCCTTGCCACACTGGCTGCCCTGCTGCCTGGCACACTCCAGAAGTTGGTTACTACTGGCACCACTGGTCCCGCCGATGTTGTGGCTGAGGTGCTGGGTTGGGACCTGGAGAGTTGGGCCCTAGGAGACTGAAGGGGTTGGGGAGGTGAGGGAAAGAGGTCAAGGTTGGACAGGAAAAGTTTCTTAGGAACAATGGGACGGGTAGCTGGAGGGGGTTTGGAAGTGGAGGAAGAGGTAGTGGTTGTAGGAGGTGTACGTTTGGTGACTTTGGTTGAAGATGCATGGGCTGGCGGCTGTCGTGAGGTGGATGGCTGTTGGGTGGGTGTGTGGCTGCGTTTGTGTACCTTGGCAGGTGGCCTCACAGACACACTGGGAAAGGACACAGGGGACATGTGAATGGTAGTGGGGGTGGTGACTGCACGTGGGCGGGGTGTGGTGGTGGGTGTGCTGGTGATGGACATAGTGGCTGAGGATGTAGTGCATGCAGGTGTGAGTGGAGACGAGACAGGGAGGGAGGAGGGAGACGAGGAAGAGGGGGACACAGTGGAGGCACTGGATGTTGGTGTGTCTGATGCTTGCGTGAGTGCCTGTGGGATGTGTGGTGCTTATGTTTGCCAGAGCTTCCATTGTGTGTTGAGGTGTGTGCATGCTGGTCTGATGGTGTGCTTGGGATAGGCTGAGGTACAGGGGTTTGGGTCTGCGAGGAGGAAGGTGGAGGGGGAAGGCTAGAGACAGGGACAATGGCTGCCATCAGTGCTGAGGCCAGAATCTGAAAAGCTCGCTGATGGGCTACCTGACCAGAGTTAATGCCCTCCAGGTATGCATTGGTTTGCTGCAACTGCCTCTCTACACCCTGGATGGCATTCAAAATGGTAGACTGCCCAACAGTGAGGGACCCGAGGAGGTCAATGGCCTCCTCACTGAGGGCAGCAGGGGTGACAGGGGCAGGGGCTGAGGTGCCTGGGGCGAAGGAGATGCCCACCCTCCTGGGTGAACGGGCACGGGACACACGCTGAGGGGCTGCTGGGAGGGCGGTGCTGGTAGAGGGGGTGGCGGCTGTACCTGTAGATGCGGGGGCACAGATGGGCCCGCCACCGCAAGGGAGCTCCCATCAGAGGAGGAGTCCGTATCGCTGGTGTCAGCTCCTGTCCCCGCCGTGGAGCTCCCCTTGCCCTCCGTCCCACTGGTGAATTCAGACTCCGTAGTGTCGCACTCCAGGGCCATGTATGATGCAGCTCCCTCCTGCTACGGTGCCACTGCTCCTCTGCCTGACAATGCTAATGCACACAAGAACAGGGAGACCACAAAAAGGGGGGAGGGGAGACAGAAGAAAGACATGTTGAGTGCATGCAATACCGCTACAGTTGGCGGACACTGCAGACACAGAAGCCCCCTGCACTATGCCGCGCACTTGGAGTTCCCTATTCAATCCCAGGGACATGGGTTACAAGGCTATGCCCGATTGCTGCACACATGGATGTCACAGGAGCCTGACTAGGTATAGTTGGCACTGTACACAGGTGGGGTGGGGTGCCACAGGGCCTGCCTTAAGAAGGGTCCTTGCCTATTAAACTCGCCCTGGCCTAGGGGAACCCACAGCCCACCTCCCCCACCCAGACACCTACAATGTGCTCTGAATCAACAGAATGGGAGTGTACTCACCCCCTTGTGGCTGCTGTGATGCCCTCAAGCGCCCATCCAACTCCGGATATGCCACCGCCAGGATCCTGAACATCAGGGGGTCGTGGTGCGACGGGCACCCCTCCCACGTTGGAAGGCCATCCCCAGCTGGGCCTCTGTCATCTTCATGCTCCAGCGGCGAATGTCCTCCCATCTTTTCCAGCAGTGGGTGCTCCGTCTGTGGTAGACCCCCAGGGTCCGGACTTCCTTGGCGATGGCACGCCAAATGTCCTTCTTCTGGTGGGCACTGACCTACAGGAATAGTACAGGGGAAAAATAGAAGTTATTACCGTCCGCACCGTCACAGTCATTGGCCCGCATCCCTACCCTTGCCATGACGCACATGCACTCACCGTCGTTTCTTGCCCGCCTCATTCTCACCCCCCCATCTTTCATCCACACCACTCCACACAGGCATTGCCCATACAGCATGCTCACAGTGTACTTACCTGTTTGTCTGAAGGACCGTAGAGTACTGGGGGAGGACCGCATCCACGAGTTTCTCCAACTCCTCCGTGCTGAAGGCAGGGGCCCTTCCCCCAGACACACGAGCCATTGTATCTTCCAGACTGAGGTCACAGCAGCACTTGCAGTGTCGGTCCTCTCCTGTCGAAGATCAGGTATCAAGTGATTGAACAGAGAGAAAATGGCGGTCACATCCGCGGCGGTGCGTACCGTCACCAGCGGCGTACATCGTCATTGGCTCCTGGGACCCATAGGGTCCAATGTTAACCAATGCAGGATTGCGCTGCGGTCTTCGACCGCCTACTGCGACGGTGTACAACGCAGTTACCTCATATCCCCCTGTCCCACTTTACAGGTCAGGCAGCCGCCATTTCATGGGTCCACATGGCATTATTTTGGACTGCGTCACACATATCTAGGCCTTGCCTAAACACTCATACAGGCATATGTCGATTTGCTAATATTTTCAGAGTAAGCTGTGTTTACGTACCTAAGAGTTGGTTGACTCTCTGCTCGCTGTTCTCCTCCATAGGCACCGTCCGCTGGGGCATGTGAGGAGATGGCAGCATCCTCCGGTGTACAGATCGCTGGTGGACCTGTCGACAATGGAGGAGCGACATGTGATCATCACCTACAGACTTGATCGTGCCACAATCCAGGAACTGTGTGCCCAGTTGGAGCCAGACCTGATGTCAGCTATCCGCCATCCCACAGGAATCCCCCCTCAAGTGCAGGTGCTGTCAGTACTCCATTTCCTAGCAAGTGGATCATTTCAAACTACAGTGGCCATAGCATCAGGGATGTCTCAGCCTATGTTTTCCAACGTGTTGTCCAGAGTGTTGTCTGCCCTGCTGAAACACATGCAGAGCTACATCGTTTTCCCTCAGGTGGAGGATTTGCCTACAGTGAAAGGTGATTTCTATGCCCTGGGACATATCCACAACATCATAGGTGCCATTGATGGGACACATGTGGCCTTGGTCACCCCCGCAGGAGTGAACAGGTGTACAGAAACCGGAAGAGTTACCATTCGATGAATGTGCAGATGGTGTGTTTGGCAGACGAGTACATCTCCCGTTTGAATGCCAAATTCCCTGGCTCAGTGCATGACGCTTACATTTTGAGGAATAGCAGCATCCCTTATGTGATGGGGCAACTCCAGAGGCACCGTGTGTGGCTATTAGGCGAGGACATGGACCCAATACAGTGTGAATAGTTGTCTGGGTCTGGGGATGTCCCTATGAGTTAGTGTGTGTCTAACAGTTGTCCCTCGACATTTGCAGGTGACTCTGGTTACCCCAACCTGTCATGGCTACTGACCCAGTGAGGAATCCCAGGACAAAGGCAGAGGAACGCTACAATGAGGCCCAAGGGGAACTAGGAGGATTATAGAGTGGACCTTGGGCCTTCTGAAGGCCAGGTTCCGGTGCCTCCATATGACAGGTGGTTCCCTATTCTACTCACCAAAGAAGGTGTGCCAGATCATCGTGACCTGCTGTATGCTTCACAACTTGGCTTTGCAACGACAGGTGCCTTTTCTGCAGGAGGATGGTCCAGATGGAGGTGTTGTGGCAGCTGTGGAGCCTGTGTACAATGAAGAAGAGGAAGCAGAAGAAGAGGACATAGACAACAGGAACACAGTGATCCCACAATACTTCCAGTGAGACACAGGTAAGATGACAACACTGGCTGCTACATCTGATTTAATTCTACTACCTCTCATCTGTCTGTCATTTTCACCCAGTGTATGGTCACTGAGTTGTCACTTTCCCTTACGATTTCACAGATGTGGGTCCCACTCTGTGACATCTGCTTTGTTTCCGCATGGACTAGACCTGTGTGACATAGGTATGTTGACATTACATTTGATATAGCATTTTGCCACTGTAATTGCTAATACACAATTTCAAAATCACAGACAGACTCCTGATTGTTTTGTGATTTAAGGGTGTTTATTTAAGTGCTCAATATTGGAGGGTGTTGTAAAATGGTCTGTCCCCTGAACCATGTGCCCACTACCACTGCCCCCAGGTCCCTGGTGTTGCTGGGGTGGTGGGTTAGCCTGGGTTCCCTGTAGTGGTGGACACACTGCTAATTGACATGTCCTGGGGACCGAGGTATGGGCCCGCTGGGTGGGTGCTGTGCTGGTGTTTCCAGAGGGGGGAAGCTCTGCAGTGGCCTGTGCCAGTGTGAGGGGAACCGACTGTCCCGAGGTCCCAGATGGGCCGGGCTGGTCCTCTTGATCCAGTTGGACAGAGCTGCTGTCATCACTGTGGGCCTCTTCTGTGGGTGGAGTGGACATATCTGGACCCTCCTGTCCGGTGACGTTGGGTAGGGGTCCTGCAGGGGTGTAAAGGCATGATTATTGCATCTGTGTGTGCCATGGTGTGCAATGGGTGGCTGACCGTGTATCCCAGTGCTTGCATTCCTGTGTAGGACCTTGTGTGATGATGGTTTAGGGGGGTAAATGGGTATGTGCAGTGGCCATGCTTAGGTGATGGGTGTCCATGCTTTGTTGTTGCATGCAGGGCTTGGGTTTGGGATGTGTGGTTTGTGATATTGGGACATCTGTGAGGAGTTGGAGTGATGGGGGTGAGGGCGAGGGTGGGGGTATGTGATGGCATGCAGGTGGGGGGGTGAAAGTAGTGAAGAGTGACTTACCAGAGTCCATTCCTCCAGCTACTCCTGCGAGGCCCTCAGGATGCAGTATAGCCAAGACCTGCTCCTCCCATGTTGTTAGTTGTGGGGGAGGAGGCGGGGTCCGCCACCAGTCCTCTGAACCGCGATGTGGTGTCTTGAGACCACGGAACGCACCTTCCCCCGTAGGTCATTCCACCTCTTCCTGATGTCATCCCTAGTTCTTGGGTGCTGTCCCACTGCGTTGACCCTATCCACGATTCTTCGCCATAGCTCCATCTTTCTAGCTATGGTGGTGTGCTGCACCTGTGATCTGAATAGCTGTGGCTCTATCCGGATGATTTCCTCCACTATGACCCTGAGCTCCTCCTCAGAGAACCTGGGGTGTCTTTGCGGGGCCATGGGGTGGTGTGGGTGATGTGTGGGGTGGTGTGTGTTGCGATGTGTGGGGTGATATTTAGAGGTGTGTTGTGTGAGGTGCTTGGATGTTGTGTGCGTGATGGTGTTGAGTGCCTGTGAATGCTAGTGTTGTTTCTGGTGGTGTCTCTCTCTGGCCTTCAGTCGCAATTCTGGTCGTAAGGGTTTGTGGGTGATGTGGGTGTGTGTTTTATATTGTATTGGATGTGTGGGAGTGGTGTGTGTATGTGTATCAGGTGTGTGTATTTGGAATTGTCCAATGTGGATGTGTTTTGTAAATTTGTGTGTATTTTGAGCGTGGCGGTGTGTACCGTCAATGGAATACCACGGTTGAAAGACCGCTGCGTGGATTCGTGGGTCGTGATAGTGTGGGCGTATTCCTGTTGGTGTGACGGTGGAGGTTTTGTTTTCGCCAGTTTATCACTGACTTTTGGTGTGGCGGACTTGTGTGGGTGTCTGGATTTTGGCGGATTCCGGGCTGTGGGTCATAATGACCGTGGCGGAAATCCGCGGCGGTGTGTTGCCGGTCTTCTGCACGGCGGTAAGCGGCTTTTACCGCCAATGTTGTAATGACCCCCAAAGTCTTGTTCAAGCACAAAGTGCCTGGTTCGCGTGAAAAATCTCCGCAAAGAACCGCAGAGGAGGAGAAGCGTGGAAACAAAGGGGTGTGCGTCGATTTCTCGGGCCGCGCAAGGCGATGCGTCCTTTAGTTTTAACGCAGGGACGGCTTTGCGTCGTTTCCGGTGCTCGGTCGTGGATCCTCTTCGGGTTGCGGGGTTTTCAGATGCCCCGGGACGATGTGTGGATTTCTGGCACTGGCAGGACGAAGTCGCAGGAGCTGCATCGATCCTGTGGGCTTTGCATGGAATTTTCTACCGCACGGCAGGCGCTGTGTCGATTCTTCTCCTGGGGAGTGCAAGGCCACAGTCTCTCAAGTCTCTCCAGTGGGTGGTTTGCCCACTGTACCATCCTGGGGAGTGCAAAGCCACAGTCTCTCAAGTCTCTACAGTGGGTGGTTTGCCCACTGTACCATCCTGGGGAGTGCAAAGCCACAGTCTCTCAAGTCTCTCCAGTGGGTGGTTTGCCCACTGTACCATCCTGGGGAGTGCAAAGCCACAGTCTCTCAAGTCTCTCCAGTGGGTGGTTTGCCCACTGTACCATCCTGGGGAGTGCAAAGCCACAGTCTCTCAAGTGGATAACAGTCTCCACTGGTTCTGGAGGGGGACTGGTGCCCAGAGTGCTTCATCCTGTGCAGGACAGACGGAGTGGATGCAGGTCTCCACTGGTTCTGGAGGGAGACTGGTGCCCAGAGTGCTTCATCCTGTGAAGGACAGACGGAGTGGATGCAGGTCTCCACTGGTTCTGGAGGGGGACTGGTGCCCAGAGTGCTTCATCCTGTGCAGGACAGACGGAGTGGATGCCGGTCTCTCCTGGTTCTGGAGGGGGACTGGTGCCCAGAGTGCTTCATCCTGTGCAGGACAGACGGAGTGGATGCAGGTCTCCACTGGTTCTGGAGGGGGACTGGTGCCCAGAGTGCTTCATCCTGTGCAGGATAGACGGAGTGGATGCAGGTCTCCACTGGTTCTGGAGGGGGACTGGTGCCCAGAGTGCTTCATCAAGTGCAGGACAGACGGAGTGGATGCAGGTCTCCACTGGTTCTGGAGGGGGACTGGTGCCCAGAGTGCTTCATCCTGTGCAGGACAGACGGAGTGGATGCAGGTCTCCATTGGTTCTGGAGGGGGACTGGTGCTCAGAGTGCTTCATCCTGTGCAGGACAGACGGAGTGGATGCAGGTCTCCACTGGTTCTGGAGGGGGACTGGTGCTCACAGTGCTTCATCCTGTGCAAGACAGACGGAGTGGATGCAGGTCTCCACTGGTTCTGGAAGGGGACTGGTTCCCAGAGTGCATCACTCACCCCGTGACGGTCCCTGTTGCGTCACTGCCCCTGCCGTTCATGGGCTAGCTGTGCTTCAGTTGGCGGTGCTTGCCCTGGCGGTCCTTGCCCTGTTCAGCGGTGCTTGCCCTGTTCAGCGGTGCTTGCCTTGGCGGTCCTTGGCCTGTTCAGCGGTGCTTGCCCTGTTCACCGGGGCTTGCCTTGGCGGTCCTTGCCCTGTTCAGCGGTGCTTGCCCTGTTCAGCGGTGCTTGCCTTGGCGGTCCTTGCCCTTTTCAGCGGTGCTTGCCTTGGCGGTCCTTGCCCTGTTCAGCAGTGCTTGCCCTGTTCAGCGGTGCTTGCCTTGGCGGTCCTTGGCCTGTTCAGCGGTGCTTGCCTTGGCGGTCCTTGCCCTGTTCAGCGGTGCTTGCCCTGTTCAGCGGGGCTTGCCTTGGCGGTCCTTGCCCTGTTCAGCGTTGCTTGCCCTGTTCAGCGGTGCTTGCCTTGGCGGTCCTTGCCCTGTTCAGCGGTGCTTGCCCTGTTCAGCGGGGCTTGAGTTGGCGGTCCTTGCCCTGTTCAGAGGTGCTTGCCCTTTTCAGCAGTGCTTGCCTTGGCGGTCCTTGCCCTTTTCAGCGGTGCTTGCCTTGGCGGTCCTTGGCCTGTTCAGCGGTGCTTGCCTTGGCAGTCCTTGCCCTGTTCAGCGGTGCTTGCCCTGTTCAGCGGTGCTTGCCTTGGCGGTCCTTGACCTGTTCAGCGGTGCTTGCTTTGGCGGTCCTTGCCCTGTTCAGCGGTGCTTGCCCTGTTCAGCGGTGTTTGCCTTGGCGGTCCTTGGCCTGTTCAGCGGTGCTTGCATTGGCAGTCCTTCATTGCCCAGCTGGGCTGGGGCTGGCGGTCCTTCATTGCCCAGCTGGTCTGTGGCTGCGATGGCCCTCCTGGGCAGCGACAATGGGGCTGGCAGGGCCCTCCTGGGCAGCGACGATGGGGCTGGCGGGGCCTTCCTGGGCAGCGACGATGGGGCTGGCGGGGCCCTCCTGGGCAGCGACGATGGGGCTGGCGGGGCCCTCCTGGGCAGCGACGATGGGGCTGGCGGGACCCTCCTGCCCAGTGGGGATGATGGCGGTCTTCTCCGCCGTGCTGCTCCTCCCAGACTTTGCGGGTTTCTTCTGCCCCTTCCCCACCTTGGGAGGAGTCACAGCAGAGTCCACACTCCCCCCGGGACCCCTGTGATCGGCTTGAGAGGCTGGAGTCTTCCCCCTCTCCCTCCGGGCACTGGCCAACTTCTGGTGCTTTACAGGGGGGGGACTGGCTGTGCTCTGGCTCTGTGATACACTGGCTGGACTGGTGGCCGGTGCACTCCACATACCTGTGACAACAGGCACCACTGGTCTCGGTGATTTTGTGGCTGAGGTGCAACTACTGCTAGTTATTTGGAGACACTGGGACCGGTAGCTGTAGGGGGTTTGGGAGTGGAGGAAGAGGAGGTGGTTGTAGGAGGTGTAACTTTTGTGGCTTTGGGTGCAGGTGCATGTATTGGAGGCTGTCGTGAGGTGGGTGTATGTTGGGTGGGTGTGTGCCTGCGTTTGTGTATCTTGGGAGGGGGTGTCACAGACACACTGGGAGAGGACACAGGGGACGTGTGTATGGTAGTGGGGGTGGTGAGTGCACTTGAGCGGGGTGTGCTGCTGGGTGTGCTGGTGCGGGACGTAGTGGCTGTAGAGGTAGTGCATGCAGGTGTGAGTGTAGACGAGACTGGGAGGGAGGAGGGAGACGAGGAGGAGGGGGACACAGTGGAGGCAGTGGATGTTGGTGTGTCTCTATGCGTGTGATGCTTGCGTGAGTGCCTGTGGGATGTGTGGTGCTTATGTTTGCCTGAGCTTCCCTTGTGTGGTGAGGTGTGTGCAGGCTGGTCTGATGGTGTGCTAGGGATAGGCAGAGGAACAGGGGATTTGGTCTGGGTGGAGGAAGTTGGAGGGGGGAGGCTAGACACAGGGACAATATCTGCCATCAGTGCTGAGGCCAGAGTTTGCACGGTTCGATGAAGGGCAGCCTGACCAGAATGAATGCCCTTCAGGAATGCATTTGTGTGTTGCAACTCCCTTTCTACTCCCTGGATGGCATTCAAAATGGTAGACTGCCCAACAGTGAGGGACCTGAGGAGGTCAATGGCCTCCTCACTGAGGGCAGCAGAGGTGACAGGGGCAGGGGCTGAGGTGCCTGGGGCGAAGGTGATGCCCAATCTCCTGGGTGAGCGGGCACGGGTGAAGGCTGAGGGGCTGCTGGGAGGGCCGTGCTGGTAGGGGGGGTGGCGGCTGTAACTGTTGAAGTGGGGGGCACAGATGTTGCCGCCACCACAAGGGAGCTCCCATCGGAGGACGAGTCCGTGTCGCTGGTTGCAGATCCTGTGATCGCCGTGGTGCTCCCCTCACCCTCTGTCCCACTGATGTATTCAGAGTCGGTAGTGTGGGCCTCCATGCCCATGTGGGATGCAGCTCCCTCGTGCTCCGGTGCCACTGCACCTCTGCCTGACGATGCTAATGCACACAAGAACAGGGAGACCGCACAAAAAAAGGGGGGGGAACAGAAGAAAGACATGTTGAGTGCATTCATTACCGCTACCGTTGGTGGACAAGACAGACACAGCAGCCCCCTGCACTACGTCGCGCTGTTGGGCTCTACAGTGCAATTCCTGGGAAATGGCGTACAAGGCTATGGACGACATCTGCACACATAGATGACACAGGGGCATGAATACCTGTACTTGGCACTCTACAGAGGTGGGGTGGGGGGCCACAGGGCCATGCCTTACGAAGGGGCCTAGCCTACGGAACTCACCCTGGCCTAGGGAAACCCACAGCCCTCCTCCCCCACCCAGAAACCTCCACTGCGCGCAAAGTCAGCAGAATGAGAGTGTACGCACCCCCTTGTGTCTGCTGTGATGCCCTCAAGCGCCCATCCAACTCAGGGTAGGCAAACGCCAGGATCCAGAACATCAGGGGGGTCATGGTTCAACGGGCACCCCTCCCACGTTGGGAGGCCATCCCCAGCTGAGCCTCCGCCGTCTTCTTGCTCCAGCGGCAAATGTCCTCCTATCTCTTCCGGCAGTGGGTGCTCCGTCTGTGGTGGACCCCCAGGGTCCGGACGTCCTTGGTGATGGCACGCCAAATATCCTTCTTCTGGTGGGCGCTGACCTTCATGAAATGTACAGGGGAAGAAGAGAAGTCATTACCAACTGCACCGTCAAAGTGAGTGGCCCCCATCCCTACCCTTGCCATGTGGCACATGCACCCACCGTCTTTCATGCACGCAGAACTCTGCCCCCTTCCTTCTTACAACCAGCCCTCTCCACACAGCATGCTCCCTGTGTACTTACCTGTTGGTCTGGAGGACCGTAGAGTAGCGTGTACTGCGGGAGGACCCCGTCGACGAGCTTCTCCAACTCCTCCGATGTGAAGGCAGGGGCCCTTTCCCCAGACGCAGGAGCCATTTTCTCTTCCAGACCGAGGTCACAGCAGCACTTGCAGTATAGGTCCTCTCCTGTCGAAGATCAGGTATCGAGTGATTCAACAGCTAGAAAATGGCGGTCACGTCCACCGCAGTGCGTACCATCACCGCCGGCGTACATCGTCATTGGCTCCTGGGACCCATAGGGTCCAATGTTAACCAATGCAGCATTGCGCCGCGGTCTTCGACCGCCTACCGCGACGGTGTACAGCGCCAGCGCTGTTACCTCACATCCCATTGTCCTGCTTTAGAGGTCAGGCAGCTGCCATTTCAGGGGCCCACATGGCCTAATTACCAACTGCGTCACACAAACCTAGGCCTACTCTCAACACACATACAGGCCAGATTTTGTGTATGAATCGTGTTCTGTCTAGACTGTGGGTACATACCTCTGAGTTGTTTGACTCTGTGATCGCTGTTGTCCTTCATAGGCACCGTCCGCTGGGACATGTGAGGAGATGGCGGAATCCTCCAGTGTACCGCTGGTGGACCTGTCGACAATGGAGGAAAGAAATTTGATAATCATCTACAGGTTTGACCGTGCCACAATCCAGGAACTGTGTACCCAGTTGGAGCCAGACCTGATGTCAGCAATCCGCCATCCCACAGGAATCCTCCCTCAAGTGCTATCAGTGCTCCATTTCCTTGCAAGTGGTTCTTTTCAAACAACTGTGGCCATGGCATCAGGGATGTCCCAGCCTATGTTTTCAAACGTGTTGTCCAGAGTGTCATCTGCCCTGCTGAAACACATGCGGAGCTACATCGTTTTCCCTCAGGTGGAGGACTTGCCTACAGTGAAAGGTGACTTCTATGCCCTTGGACATATCCCCAACATCATAGGTGCCATTGATGGGACCCATGTGGCTTTGGTCCCCCCCCCACAGGAGTGAACAGGTGTACAGGAACCGGAAGAGTTATCATTCCATGAATGTACAGATGGTGTGTTTGGCAGACCAGTACATCTCCCATGTGAATACCATGTTCCCTGGCTCAGTGCATGACGCCTACATCATGCGGAATAGCAGTATCCCTTATGTGATGGGTCAACTACAGAGGCATCATGTGTGGCTATTAGGTGACTCTGGTTACCCTAACCTGTCATGGCTACTGACCCCAGTGAGGAATCCCAGGACCAGGGCAGAGGAACGGTACAATGAGGCCCATGGGCGGACTAGGAGGGTGATCGAACGCACCTTCGGCCTCCTGAAGGCCAGATTTAGGTGCCTCCATATGACAGGTTGATCCCTATTCTACTCACCAAAGAAGGTGTGCCAGATCATCGTGGCCTGCTGTATGCTTCATAACTTGGCTTTGTGACGGCAGGTGCCTTTTCTGCAGGAGGATGGTCCAGATGGTGGTGTTGTGGCAGCTGTGGAGCCTGTGGATAGTGATGAGGAGGAAGCAGAGGAAGAATACATTGACAACAGGGACTCAGTCATCAAGCAATATTTCCAGTGAGACACAGGTGAGAATACATTCCTGCCTACTACAAGTACTTTTACACTTCTACCTCTCTCCTGTCTGTCGATTTCACCCAGTGTATGGTCACTGAGTTGTCACTTTGCCTTACGGTTTCACAGGTGTGGGTCCCAATGTGTGTCATCTGCTTAGATTCCTCATGGACTAGAGCTGTGTGACAACGGTATGTTGACATTACTATTTCCTGGAAATTTTGTCACTGTAATTGCAAATACACTATTTCGAAATCACAGACAGACTCCAGATCTTTTGGTGTTTTAGGTGTGTTTATTTACATAAAAAATATTGGAGGGGGAAGTTAAATGGTGAGGGGTGATGGCGGAGGAATGTCCATGGCAGAGTCCAGTCTATTTGTCTCATAGGTGCATTGCCCATATGGGCATAGGTAGTGGAGCTGGGGCAGTTCCAATATGGACAGGGCGACAAAGTGGGACAGTGGGTTGACAATCAGGGTGGTCTCATTTCTTGGCGGGGGTCTTGGCATCGTGCTCTGTCTTGCTCCTGGATCTCAGGGACCGCTTGCGGGGTGGTTCTCCATCTGCAGGGGGTGGGGTGCTGGTGTGGTGGTCCTGTGGCGGGGCGTCCTGTCCACTAGCGCCGGCGGAGGTGGTGGGCAGTTCATCGTCCATGCTAGTGTCAGGGGCCCTTTGGAGTGCCACAGTGTCTCTCCTGGTGTTGAGTATTTCCTTCAGCACCCCTACGATGGTGCCCAGGGTGGAGCTGATGGTTCTGAGTTCCTCCCTGAACCCCAAATACTGTTCCTCCTGCATGCGCTGGGTCTCCTGAAACTTGGCCAGGACCGTTGCCATCGTCTCCTGGGCGTGGTGGTATGCTCCCATGATGGAGGATAGGGCCTCGTGGAGAGTGGGTTCCCTGGGCCTGTCCGCCCCCTGTCGCACAGCAGCCCTCCCAGTTCCCCTGTGTTCCTGGGCCTCCGTCCCCTGGACTGTGTGCCCACTACCACTGCCCCCAGGTCCCTGGTGTTGTTGGGGTTGTTGAAGTAAACCTCAGCAAGGCCTACTAGTGCAAGGGGTTCACCTTTCTCTGCACAAAGTCCTCAGACCATGTAGGAAGAAGTTGGCACAGAAACTGAAATAAAAGACAAAGTTTATTAAACCTCATGAGGTGGTACCACAGTTCAAACAGCACCCTTCGGTAATGTTTGAAGTAGCACACTGAACTGAGAGAGCATGGTCCTTTTATACCCACGCAGGGGCTAAAAGGAGGTGGTACAATTATAGAAGCAAGACTTGCATACATGTAAGGTCATGTGGAAATGCACAGTCGACAGGTAGGAGGAGCTAACAGTTTTCAAGGACTAACAGCTGCAGACCTTACTGAGCATGTGCGAAAGTGGGAGATGCTAAATATAACTTGTCACTAGGCAGATTTTCAAGAGTAGTTAACAGAAAGGTAGGACAGAGCACATGGTGAGCACATGGCAGCATGTGGCAAAGAAAATGGCTGCCATGAATACAAAATGGATTCCGCGAAATGTTCACAATAGTTACTAAATACAAGATGTCTTCTGCTAATACTTAATCTAATCGCTGCTAAACTACAACAGGGTGGTGGGTTATCCTGGGTTCCCTGTAGTGGTGGACACACAGCTGATTGACGTGTCCTGGGGACGGAAGTATGGGCCCGCTGGGTGGGTGCTGTGCTGGTGTTACCAGAAGGTGGAAGGTCTGTGGTGGCCTGTGCCTGTGTGAGGGAAACCGACTGTCCCGAGGCCCACGATGGTCCGGGCTGGTCATCTAGATCCAGGTGGACAGAGCTGCTGTCATCACTGTGGGCCTCTTCTGTGGGTGGGGTGGAGATGTCTGGACCCTCCTGTCTGGTGACGTTGGGTAGTGGTCCTGCAGGGGTGGAAAAGCATGATTATTGCATATGTGTGTGTCATGGTGTGCAATGGGTGGGTGACCGTGTACCTCAGTGCTGGCATTCCTGTTTGGGGGCTTGTGTGATAATGGTTTAGGGGGGGGTGTATGGGTATGTGCAGTGGGCATGCTTTAGTGATGCGTGTCCATGCTATGGTGTTGCATGCAGGGCTTGGTGTTGGGATGGGTGGTTTGTGATATTGGTACATTTGTGAGGAGTTGGAGTGCTGGGGGTGAGGGCGAGGGTGTGGGTATGTGCTGGCATGCAGGTAGGGTGGGGGATGTAATAGTTAAGATTTGTCTTACCAGAGTCCATTCCTCCGCCGACTCCTGCGAGGCCCTCAGGATGCAGAATCTCCAAGACCTGCTCCTCCCATGTTGTTAGTTGTGGGGGAGTAGGTGGGGGTCCGCCGCCAGTCCGCTGAACCGCCTGGTGGTGTCTTGAGACCACGGAACGCACCTTCCCCCGTAGGTCATTCCACCTCTTCCTGATGTCGTCCCGATTTCTTGGGTGTTGTCCCACTGCGTTGACCCTGTCGACTATTCTTCGCCATAGCTCCATCTTCCTTGCAATTGAGGTGTGCTGCACCTGTGCTCCAAATAGCTGTGGCTCTACCCGGACGATTTCCTCCACCATGACCCTGAGCTCCTCCTCCGAGAACCTGGGGTGTCTTTGCCGTGCCATGGGGTGGTGTAGGCGATGTGTGGGGTGGTGTGTGTGGTAATAAGTGTGGTGATATGTAGTCGTGTGTGGTGTTTTGTGTGTGGAAGTTGTGTGGGTGATGGTGTTGAGTGCCTGTGGATGCTAGTTTGTGGATGGTGGTGTCTCTCTCTGGCCTACTCTCTGTAATAGTGGTCGTAGGGGTTTGTGGGTGATGTGGGTGTGTGTTTTATATTGTATTGGGTGTGTGGGAGTGGTGTGTGTATGTGTATCAGGTGTGTGTATTTGGATTTGTCCAATGTGGCTGTGTTTTGTATATGTGTGTGTATTTTGAGCGCGGCAGTGTGTACCGCCAATGGAATACCGCGGTTGAAAGACCGTCGCGTGGATTTGTGGGTCGTGATAGTGTGGGCGTATTTCTGTTGCCGTGACGGTGGAGGTTTTGTTTTCGCCAGTTTATCACTGACCTTTGATGTGGCGGAGTTGTGTGGGTGTCTGAATTTTGTCGGATTTCGAGATGTGGGTCATAATAGCTGTGGTGGAATTCCGCGGCCGCGGCGGTGTGTTGGTGGTCGTCTGCACGGCGGTAAGTGGCTTTTACCGCCAATGTTGTAATGACCCCCTATATGTCCTACCTTAACCATACACTGCACCCTGCCCTTGGGCTACCTAGGGCCTACCTTAGGGGTGTCTGATATGTAAGAAAAGGGAAGGTTCAGGCCTGGCAAGTGGGTACACTTGCCAAGCCGAATTTACAGTTAAAACTACACACATAGACACTGCAATGGCAGGTCTGAGACATGATTACAGAGCTACTTATGTTGGTGGCACAACCAGTGCTGCAGGCCCACTAGAAGCATTTGATTTACAGGCCCTTGCACCTCTAGTGCACTCTACTAGGAACTTACGAATAAATCAAATATGCCTATCATGGATAAGCCAATTACATACACATTTTGTAAAGGAGAACTTGCACTTTAGCATTGGTCAGCAGTGGTAAAGTGCCCAGAGTAACAAAAACAGTAAAATTTGAGTCGGGCATACATCAACAACCTGAGGAAGAGAGGCAAAAAGTTAAGGGAGACCACGCCAAGGATGAAAAGTCTAACAGTTGTTAAGTTTGAAGATGTCTTCCTGAGGTAATCGAGGGAGATTACAGGTGTCAAGTTAATCTCTGATTGCTGTGAGGGGAGGTTTACTCTTTAGAGTTGTATAGCTTCGAAAAAAAAGATCTAAAAGTCTCAAGAATATCTTGTGTTTTTGATATGACCTCCCCTTTGAGTTCCTTATAGTAGATATAAGAGTCTTTGATTTTGAGTGTTTTAGGTAATTTGTCAGAGTTTTCCTGGCTGTATTTCTATTGTAAAGTTTGCCAGCATTTTCAATTTTGATCCATATCCATGTTCTTTTACTTAGGATTTGGCTGTATTCGTAGTGTAATGAATGCAATTCAGATAGAACTTTTGAACCTTTAGTATGTCAAAGTTGTTTCTCAAGCATTGAGATATTTGCCTCTACTTTCATGAGTTGTTCAAAGACTGATTTATTGTTGAGCGACATTTGTTGACTCATGACTCGTTCAACGTGGCTTTCAAAGCGCCCACCTAATGAAAGAGGATGGGTCAGCATTATGATTTTTTGCAAGGAATTGGTCAATAGCTTGTGCTATCTAAAATTTCAAATTTGAGTCTGGAAAGTGGGGTAAAGCCTAGGTCCACTTTTGTTACAAATTTGCCACCAGACAACAATATAGATGTTTTTTACAAAGCAGTGATGAGAGATTAATACTGTCTAGAACACCAACTCACCAACAGACATAATTGTATTAATCACAACCTTACCAAGGGGGAACACTCAGCACTACAAATATTAACCACCAACACAGACATTGTCATTAAGGAAGCTGACAAAGGTGGCAATATTGTGATTATGAACAAAAAATATTATATGGGAGAGATAAACACACAACTGACCAAAAAGCATATTGCAAACTTGTGGGTAACCGCTTGGTGGAGGTTGCAAAGACGATTGAGTCAAAGTCAATATTTTGGTGGGATCTCTGCTTGATCTCAGACATAGAGTTCAAGTATTTGCTCAACCGTACACCACAAGCCCTTTGTTTATACATACTTCCTGAAATACACAAGACTAGCTCTTTTCTTCCAGGCAGACCCATTATATTAGGTATTGATTCCCCCACTAAGCGCATTTCGGAGTACATTGATATTTCCTTACAGCCCTTTGTACAAAACCTAGCCTCCCACATCCAAGATACTAGAGATTTACTTTATAATTTGGAGGATGTGGAACCGATGGAGAACTGCACATTTGTGACTCTAGTTGTAAATTCCCTTTATACATGTATACCTCTGGATAAGGGTTTAGAAGCTTTAGCAGCCACCCTTTCCTCATGTGATGCCAATTTCTTGGAACATACACAAATGTTTCTAGATTCAACAAGACTGGTACTGGAAAATAATGTCTTCACACACAACATAGATTGGTACAGGCAGACACAAGGGGTGACGGTGGGGTCAAAATGTTCTTCCTCTTATGCAAATTTATACATGGGACACTTCAAAAGAAACCACTTATGGTTGGCCAGTCCACCCGGCATTATGGAGAACATAGTATACCGGGGGAGATACATTGATGATATTTTTGTAATCTGGTAAGGGAATGATTCTGAACTGGCCGTTCTTCTTAATCACTTAAATGACAATCCTTACAATGTTTGCTTCACGCAACATACCGATTCCAAACAGATTGGGCCTGATTCACAAAGGTAAACCTACATCAAAAGTCTAAGTTTAGACCGAAAAGTGTAAACTTAGACCAGAAGTATAACTTTAGTCATAGTAAAGTTACACTTTTGGTCTAAGTTTACACTTTCGGTCTAAACTTAGACCAAAAGTGTAAAGTTAGACCAACAGTCTAACTTTACTGTGAGTAAAAGTAGACTTTTGGTCTAAACTTAGACCAAAAGTGTCAACTTAGACCGAAAGTCTAACTGTACTACGAGTAAAGTAGACTTTACGTCTAAACTTACACTTTTCGTCTGTTTACCTTTGTGAATTGGGCCCATACAGTTTTTGGATGTTTCTCTTTACGTTGAGGATTCTGAGATACTGTCCAAAATTTATAGGAAGCCAATGTTGTGTAATTCATTATTGCACCCACAGAGCAGTCGCCCAAGGCACAGATTAATTAAATTCCGTTAGGTAAAATGACCCTACTGAAACAAAACTGCAGTGATTAACTTATTTTTTAACATGAGTTGGACATGTTGGAAAAACGATTTAGACAGAGGGGTTACTCTCAGTCAGTACTAACCTCAGCCAGGGTAAAAATCAGCAGAAGAACACAGGGCTCATTACTTGGGCCAATCGAACTAAAAAGAGGAGGAATGGGCACTTCAACTTCATCACTAGATACAACAAACACAGTCATCATGTACACAGGTTTTTACATAAACATTGGCACCTAGTTAAGTTGCACAACGCACTATTGAAATACATTACGATTAGGCCTTGTAACACATATAGTAGAGGTAAAACCCTCAAGGACACACTATGTTCCAGCTACAATCCACCTACTCCACAGGGGACAACTAGAACTTGGTTACCGGGGAGGCCTAGGGGTTTTTACAAATGCATAAAATTTAACGTGTTACTTTGCCCTCGTCAAGAAAACAGTGTTTAAATAC
The DNA here is from genome assembly GCF_031143425.1 of Pleurodeles waltl. Lineage (NCBI taxonomy): Eukaryota > Metazoa > Chordata > Amphibia > Caudata > Salamandridae > Pleurodeles > Pleurodeles waltl. The sequence goes on along the minus strand of NC_090447.1, from coordinate 1,333,564,724 downwards.
AAAAATAACAAGACATGTATTTTATCAACTATAATTCGAAGTTAGTTGTCTATTGTATCATTTGTATTTGTGTGCTAATCTAGGTTGAGAGTACCATATGACCTCACAAAGAAAGAATCCAGAAGCACATCAGGGCAATTAAAAACAACAATCCAAGGTTCCCATTAGTAGCACATTTCAGCGCAACCCATAAAAGAATGGAAGTCTTTCATGTCAAATTTTATGGACTAGATTTGGCGAAAAATAACCCCAGAAGTGACAATAGAATGCAGGCGCGGAGAAGATTGAAGTGTGAATGGATCATTCATTTACGAGCTGTGGAAAAGGACTTAAATGTAGATAAGGAACTACATGCGTTTCTATAAAATATTGTTTAATATTAAATATGGATGCCTTACGGGATTTGTTTCTGACTTTGGGTAAACCTTAGCTGTTACCATTTCAACATTATTAATGTAGGCGGTCTTTAGATTTGTTGGTATGCATTCACAAGCTGCACTGTTTGTGTGATACATGGTTATTCAAATTGGACAATGATGGAGTCTTTGGTCAACCTTCCTAATATGGCCACCACTCTCTATGCCCTCTTCCATCTATGAATACAGCCAGTCTGCCTCTTTTGTTTATACACTGCAATATGGCTGCCACTCTGTATGCCGTCTTCTATCAATGAATATAACCCAGTTATTTTTTTTTTCTTCATACACTATACTCATGGTATTAACATGGGCTGCTTTTTGGGCCACCTCTGCTCTACTCTATATTTAGAGGGGCACAGGTCGTTACGCGATGGACTTCAGGTGGGTGCAGTATGGTTTCATTAGTACTCCCACACTTTAGTGGGATTACTAAATCCGGCAATGGTCTGGCTTTCGACTCTGGAGTCGACTATATTCCGATATGGCTGGCACTTAGCATGCTTTTCTTTTTTCATCACTAATTACAGCCAAGTCCACTTTCTTTGTCCATGTACTGCACCCAACGTGGTACGGTTTTAAGCGCTTCTGTGTCGCGGACGTAATGGTTGCGTCCTGCGGCACAGTGCTTGTGTGCCCAGGACGTAACCATTACGTCCTGGGCACAGAGCCCAGAGGGAGCGCTAGCGCTCCCTCTGTGTTCTTCCCTCTCACCCCCCAAAGGCAGGGTGACCCCCCTGACCCTCTCACCCCCGTGACATCAGCGCGCAATCGCGCGCTGACCTCACAGAGGCCTCCTCAGCTTCCAGTGCGATTGGAGATCACGTGGAGGAGGCCTAAGAGGCTTCAAAGGGAAGGAAAGGAATTTCCTTCCCTTTGAAGTCTCTCTGAGCATTTTAGCAGCCGGATTGCGAAGCGATCCGGCTGCTAAAATGCCCACTAGACACCAGGGATTTATTTTTTAAATGAAATTGGCATAAGGGGAGCGACCCCTTGGGCAAGGGTCGCTCCCCAGGGGGGGATTTTTTTAAGGCCTTTTCTGCCCCCCTTGGGGACAGATTGGCCTATTTTTATGAGGCCAATCTGCCCACAAAGGGGACAGAAACCACTAGACACCAGGGTTTTTTTTTTTTTTTTACCTGAATTTCACGCAAGGGGAGCAACCCCTTAGGCAAGGGTCGCTACCCTGGGGGGCAAATTTATTTTAGGCCATTTCTGCCCCCCTGGGGGGCAGATCAGCCTATTTTTGCTACGCCAATCTACCCCCAAGGGGGGCAGAAACCACTAGACACAGGGATCTTTATATTTATACGTCAATTTCACGCAAGGGGAGCGACCCCTTAGGCAAGGGTCGCTCCCCTGGGGGGGCAAATTTATTTTAGGCCATTTCTGCCCCCCTTGGGGGTAGATCAGCCTATTTTTATTAGGCCGGTCTGCCCCGGGGGGCAGAAACCACTTAGGCACCAGGGATTGGTGTGTGTGTATGTGTGTGTTTTGTTTGGGGGGCAGCCCCTTGGGCAAGGGTCGCTCCCCATGGGGGCACATTACTGTTTGCCATATCTGCCCCTTTTGGGGGCAGATTGGCTTATTTTTGGAAGGCCCATCTTCCTCCAAGGGGGGCGGAAAGCCAACCAGAGACCAGAGAAGATGTTTTTTTTCAAAATAAGAGGGTGGGGGTATGGCCATACCCCCACCCCCAAATAAATGGGACCAAAGTTGTTCTGCCCACCAGTGGGCAGATGGGGCAATTACCCCCGATCAACACCCTGGGGGGCAGAAAGTCTACTAGATGCCAGGGAATTTAAAAAAAAAATAGTGGGGTGGTGGCTACCAACCAGTATGGGCAAGGTTATGCCCCCACCCCAACTGAAGGGGGTAACAGTCTTTCAGCTCTCCCCTGCACACTAAAACATCTTATCCCACCCAAGCAAGAAGACGTTTGATTATTTTGGGTTTTCGTTTTACATTTGGGCCATGAGAGCTTGGCTAACTCTCAAAATTGTCCCACTTGGAATGGTGAGGGCTGCACTTTATGGACTTTGAGACGCTGCCATGTAGAAAAATCCACAAGACCTAGACACATCTGAAAACTAAACATCTGGGTGATTCCAGGGTGGTGTGCTTCACAGGCACCCCACACCATTTTTTTACCCACAATGCCCTGTAAACCTCCAACTTTGCTGGAAATCACACATTGTTGTGATGGAACCTTCCAGAATCTGCAGGAATCCACAAAATTCCTACCACCCAGCATTGTCTCATCTATACTGATAAAAATTATGCTGCACTTGTCAGCCTAAAAATGTTTTTTTCTCAAACTGCCCTTTTGGACCCACTTTGGTTCCCCCTCAATTTCGACAAGTTTTTGGCTCTTCCCTGTCACAAGCACTTGGCCCACCTACACAAGCGAGGTACCATTTTTTTCGGGAGACTTAGGGGAACGCTGGGTGGAAGGAAATTTGTGGCTCCCATCAGATTCCAGAACTTTCTGTAGCCGAAATGTGAGGAAAAAGTGTTTTTTTGGCCAAATTGTGAGGTTTGAAAAGTATTCTGGATAACAGAACCTGGTGAGAGCTCCACAAGTCACCCCATCTTGGACTCCCCTAGGTGTCTAGTTTTCAAAAATGCACAGGTTTGGTAGCTTTTCCTAGGTGTGGCTGAGCTAGAGGCCAAAATTGACAGCTAGGCACTTTGCAAAAAACACCTCTGTTTTCTGTCAAAAAATGGGATGTGTCCACGTTGTGTTTTGGGGCATATCCTGTCGCGGGCGCTAGGCCTACCCACACAAGTGAGGTACCATTTTTATCTGGAGACCTGGGGGAATGCTGGGTGGAAGGAAATTTATGTCTCCTCTCAGATTCCAGAACTTTCTGTCAACGAAATGTGACGAAAAAGTGTTTTTTTGGCCAAATTTTGAGGTTTGCAAAGGATTCTGGGTAACAGAACCTGGTCAGAGCCCCACAAGTCACCCTATCTTGGATTCCCCTAGGTGTCTAGTTTTCATAAATGCACAGGTTTGGTAGCTTTTCCTAGGTGCCGGCTGAGCTAGAGGCCAAAATCGACAGCTAGGTACTTTGCAAAAAACAGGTCTGTTTTCTTTGGGAAAATGCGATGTGTCCACGTTATGTTTTGGGGCATATCCTGTCACGGGTGCTATGCCTACCCACACAAGTGAGGTACCATTTTTATCGGGAGACTTGGGGGAACGCTGTGTGGAAGGAAATTTGTGGCTCCTCTCAGATTCCAGAACTTTCTTTCACCGAAATGACAGGAAAAAGTGTTTTTTTGGCCAAATTTTGAGGTTTGCAAAGGATTCTTGGTAACAGAACCTGGTCAGAGCCCCATAAGTCACCCCATCTTGGATTCCCCTAAGTGTCTAGTTTTAAAAAATGCACAGGTTTGCTTGGTTTCCCCAGGTGCCGGCTGAGCTAGAGGCCAAAATCCACAGCTAGGCACTTTGTAAAAAACAGCTCTGTTTTCTTTCTGAAAATGTGATGTGTCCATTTTGTGTTTCCTGTCGCGGGCGCTAAGCCTACCCACGCAAGTGAGGTACCATTTTGTATCGGGAGACTTGGGGGAACACAGAATAGCAAAACAAGTGTTATTGCCCCTTGTCTTTCTTTACATTTTTTCCTTCCAAATGTAAGACAGTGTGTAAAAAAGACGTCTATTTGAGAAATGCCCTGTAATTCACATGCTAGTATGGGGACCCCAGAATTCAGAGATGTAGAAATAACCACTGCTTCTCAACACCTTATCTTGTGGCCATTTTGGAAATACAAAGGTTTTCTTGATACCTATTTTTCACTTTTTATATTTCAGCAAATGAATTGCTGTATACCCGGTATAGAATGAAAACCCATTGCAAGGTGCAGCTCATTTATTGGCTCTGGGTACCTAGGGTTCGTGATGAACCTACAAGCCCTATATATCCCCGCAACCAGAAGAGTCCAGCTGACGTAATGGTATGTTGCTTTCAGAGCATAGTGCATTACACATTTTTAGGGCTAGCAGGCTTATTGCAATGATATTACAAACAAGACCCTTAAACACAAACTACTCTCATCTGTAAACCAAAAGTTCCAGCTATGAGAGAGATTAAAAAGACACTGAATAGACGAAGGGAATATTATGTTGGGGTCCCCACTAACCTACTGTGGGGATCTTGACAGAAAGAGCAGGGTGTGGCAAGTGATTTGAAGGTGGTCCCATTGCTCTAGGACCTCCACAGGCTCAGTTATGAGCAAAAATGTTTTGTAAAAAGAATGCCCTTATGGGACCACAGAGTGCAGCAAAAATTGTAGTATGTTAACTGTAATGCTCAGAACAGCCCCTAGATGCCACCATAAAAAAAATATCATTTGTAAGAAACATGGTCATGTAACCATATAATTAGCTGCTAGAGAGTATAACCACAAGAAAATAGAATAGCAGAAAGTAATGCAGTACTACACATTTGCCCTTACACAGCATAATGGCCTACAAGGCATGTGAATATTGTAGTATTGGCTCTCCTGCTGTGCCAGGAGAGCTGCATTGTGTATTTCTGTGTTTTTTAGTAAAGCATTTATCGATTATATGTGTTTTTGTGAAAGCTATGGAGCATGAAGGGGAGAGCCAAAAGAAATTATTCTGATTAGGTAACAGTGTGAACGATGCGAGGAGCACTCCAATACCACTGATGGAGTTTGTGCTGTTGGCGCTGTGGGAGACAAAAGAAAAAATAGTTCACCCACGCTGAAGTATATCGACAGTTGTGCAATTATCCATGTAACAGGTTGAGTCTGCAAGGGGGTAATAAAACCGCTCCAACGTGGGACAAATGTAAAGCAATTAACAAAGACATCAAGGGATATTTGAAAGGCAAGCCTATGAACGAGTGAAGGTGATGAGTGTGAGGTGGGTGTGGTTAAAAGCCCACAATCCTTCCACGCTCAACCTAAAAAGAGGAGGGGGGGCCAGTTACCAATGGCACCATGTATGCTAAGCAAAGGCACATGAAATAACACACCTACAGTCGCAAGTTTAAATCCCAGCATAGAGGATAAATACTTTAAGAGGTCGACACATTTAATATGGTTACACTGAGTAATGGTAACACATATTGTTCACTGCACGCCACGCACAACCATGGTAACAAACACTGCATAAAACCAATCATTCTACTGGAATTATATTGCATAGATAAGTGCGCCTTTGCTTTATTTTTCTTTTGGTAATTGTAACCATAGCAAAAGTACAAATTGCTATACCGCAGCTCCGTTAAATATGTGTTGAACGCTTTTTTGATCCTTTGTGGAGGGAGTTCTTCGATTTCAAAACAACGGATTAATAATAAAGGGTTTTTTCACCCAAAAAAGGCATGCTAAAATGTTTTGAACTTTCAAATGTAAGTTGGGAGTTGTAAGCTATTAGATTGTAATTTGCTGCAAAGACACACACATACTATTACTACCCTAGCAATATAACCATTTGGAATTTCTTTTAAACCCTTTTGTATGCAGCGAACATATCCAATCTCTGCAAGAATTAATTAATATCAGGGATAATAATGGAGCCAAAATTAATCATTTTAGGGGGGACTCTGTGCACATAATGATGGATGGATGCAATTTCTAAGCTACTTCCTCAGGGGAATCTGTTTTGGCAGGTGAGACCAGAGGTTTCCTATGAGACAGCAACGTGGAGGTTAAAGAAGCGAGGGCACCACAGATGAACATCAGCAATGACTTCCAAGTCTGGAATGCAATCTTTAGCGTGGGCAGAAGAAGTGAAAAGAGTAAAGTCCATTATCCACATTTTAAAGAAGGCCGAATAAGCAGCACAAAAGTTAAAATGCCCAAAATGTTTGACCAAGTTTCCAGCGTTTTATTGCTACAGAGGAAAAATTGCGATGCATTATATTGTACTACATGGTGAGATCAAATGCTCGAAATGTCTATAAGGACTTAGGGCCAGATGTATCAAACATTCGTTGGGACATTTACGATCGCAAAAATGCATTATCAAATCCAATTTGCGATTCGGTAACTTGTTACCGAATCGCAAATTGGATTTGCGACTACATACTGTTCGGTATTAGGAAGGGGAGTGTCAAGGGTGTCCCTTCCTAATACCGACTCGCAGAGGTATGTATGACTGTTTTGTGACCATGAATGCGGTCGCACAACAATCACAGTTACCACCAATTTCAAATTGGTGGTAACCCATTCGCAAAGGGGACCCCTTCCCCTTTGTGACTGCATGTGAAAGCATTTTGTAAGAGCAGACAATGGTCCCACGGACCACTACCTACTGTTAAAAAATCAAAACAAAACTTTTCATTTTTCTTTTTTAAAAGCATCCCATTTTCCTTTAGGGAAAAGGGGCTGCATTGAAAACAAGCATTTGCAATGCAACGGGTCTCGCGTTTGCTTATGTTAGATCTGATAGCGTTGTAAACTCCTAACCCGACTTTTCACCTATCGGCAAAAGTGCATTTATGTACCTAACCCGAAAAAGTGCAATTAACAGTGTAAAGTGCTCGACTTCTGCCAAGTGAAATCGCGCTAGTAAAAAGTAGTCCACGAGCCGGACAGAAAACAGAGAGTCTCGCATGTTTTCTGTACTTGGTCGATGCGCTCGAGGAGGGCTAGCCACCGGAAAAGGAATGACGTATGCATGCCTTCGACTAATGAAAGCAAGCAGATTTAAATACGCAAGCCCACGAACCAATGAAAAACACTGATGTGACGTCGACAGGGCTCTGAGCCCTTTTCTAAACCCTAAAGCGTCTCACTGCGATACGCATGCGCGAGCGCATGCAACGCAGGCTCGACCCTAAAAAAGGATTGTTTTATCTAAAAGCAATCACAGACGTGGTGGTCTGCTGAACCCAGCAGACCACCATCCCTGTGATTGTAGCCATTCGCAATGGGTCGCAAATTGCGACCTACCTCATGAACATTAATGAGGAAGGTCCATTTGCGAGCCCTTGCGAATCGTTATCTGAAACTCCTATAGTTTCATACATTCCAATAGCAATTACTTAGTTGCAATTCGCAAAAAATAACAATTTGGTAATCGCTATTGGTAAAAATGAAACATCTGGACCTTAAATTGCAAATAATTACTTTCAGATTAGTCGATTTAAATGTTATTTAGTTTGACTGTACCATTACAGATGGGGCTCGACCATAAGCAAATCAGCGGTGGCCCCACTGCAAATGACCAGTTAGGCATGGACTGCAGGTTACTTCTATTGTGAACAGAATTTCAAGGATCCCCAATGTACAAAATTGGGTTATTAATTGACAGGAATGAGAGCCTCGCTGAAGTAACAACCACAATCCTTGTCAGGGTAAATCAAAAAGTCACTAAATAAACATGTGCTTAAACTTTTGGTAGCTTGGCACACAAGCAGTCATGCTTAACTTTGAGGCAATGTGTAAAGTACTAGTGAAGCACTCAAACAGTAATATAGCAAAAGCACAACACAAGTAGAGAACACACTTCCTCACACTCAAAGCCCTTTGTCCCGTCTGGAAGGAATACACATGACACCACAGGAGAGCCATTAACAGTCATGTGACCCTGGACAATGGCATAGTTGGGTTTGGCAGAAAAATGCCATCTTTCTAAAAGTGCCATTATCAAATTAGTAATTATAATCTGACTTTACCATTAAAGAGGTAATTAAATTAAGGTTCAGATGAGTGGAAGAAGTGTTTCTCTAGGTGTTCCCAAACCAAAGTTATCATTTATTAAATGCGAAAAGGTAACCAGGGTCAATCTATGAGAGGCTGGTCTTGAAACAGTGAAAAATTACTTTGGTGTAGTAGAACTTAGCCTTTTCTAAAGAGTCATCCCTATACATTTTACCTTTATCCTTCTGTTTTCGGAGCCTGTTTTTGTTGGCTTATTAGGACTCTGTGCACTTTATCACTGCTTTTCAGCACTAAAGTGCTTGTTCTCCTTCCTTTAAAATTGTAAAGTTGCCAATACACCCTTAGTCTATATAATTATCTTGTAAGTCCCTCGTAAAGAGGTACTGCATTAACAAGGGGGAGGAGCTGTCACCCACCATAATTGCACTTCACAAATGCCCCGTCTGAGCACTCCAACAAAGGTTTATCACTAGTCTTTTGTGACCCCGGACAAGCTAGGATCAGGGAGGGGATGCCTGACCACTCAGGGGATGGAAACCTCTAGAAGCTTCCTCTACTTGACATTGGGCACCAGGTATAAATATTGGACCCTTAGACCCAAAACCTCAGTACACTTCTACACTTCTGGACCTGTGGAAGACTCCACCAGGAAAAAGGACTGCTGTGCTGCTGAAATAACTGCCACTCTACTGGATTGCTGCCCTAAAGGGTTGCTAGCGTGCTGTGTTGACCTGCTACCCTGCTGCTCTCTTGCCTTTGTGAAAAAACTAGGTCTGCAACCTGTACCCAGGACCACCAGAGGGACTCAAAGGGTGACTCTCTTGTAACAAGCACCTGGACTCTACAGCTGTGAGTCCTATGGTGCCAAGTGGTGCTATCCTAGTCCTGGACCCTTGGAAGTGGGCCTGAAGTTGCTCTGCCAGCCCATCTGTGGACCCAGCAGGACTGACGCAAATCCTCTGTTGTGAAGCCAATCATGAGCAAAACAGAAACATTGCCTCTGCTGAATAGACTTTTCCTACGCATGACTTCACATTGCGTTAACACCCATTTGAACTGCTGCAGCATGACACATACCCTACACAGGCCCTCACATCTCAAGCCCCTTGTCAACAGCATCCTCAATGATGATGCAGGACTCTGTATTTCAAGCTTCTTCAGAATCAGATGGTGAGTGACGCCTCCTTGATACAGGACTTCACATCATTGGCCCCCTCGTCAATGGCCTCCTCAGGAATGATGCAGGACCTGGCATCACAGCCTTGCAGCTCCCTCGAAATGAAGCTGCATAATGCATCCCCGACCAGGAACTCACATCGCCTCAGCTGCATGACACATCCTTGAAGCCGGATCTCACAACCTTCCTCAACCAGGACTTAAAGTACTCTTTTTCAGCCGGCCTAACTGCGTCCTTGTAGCCAGCCCAAACTATCGAAAATGGCCTGGCGGAACAAGACTAATGTCCAGGGTACACTGGTCAAGTTCCACCCTCAATCCCTACCACCCCACACCCTTAGTGGTTATATAGATTTCTTTTGGGAGACGGTGTGGGTTAGCAATACTCGTTCTATGTTATATACTCGTTTACCCTAATCCTGTGACACATTCACAGGAGTATTATAAGCCCTTCTTATTCCATCCTATCATGGCTGAAGGGCTAGCTTTCAGCGAGGAAGAGCTCCAAGCCATCCTCGCAGCACCCTCACTTTTAGGAGACTCTTCTCTCTCTAAGACAATAGCCCTATTAGGGGACTTGGACACACTGATTGAACTAAAAAGGACACAAGTGAAAACAATACTACATGGGGCTGTCCTAACAGAGTATCTGAGAAAAAACGCAGCACCCAACGGACTGATCGTCACCACCGAGCCACATATTTTCCTAGATGACAAAGAATTTAGAAAAGATTGGTCACTGATAGCCTGGAAGTTCACCAGAGATTGGTTGATCCTAATCATCAAGACCGCCTCCAGACTTTCAGAGACCCTGATGATTCAAATTAAAGCAGCTGAAAACAACCTAAAAACTGGTCTAACAACCGCTGCTTTTAAAAAGAAACTAGAGGAAACAAATAAAACAATCAGCGAATTCAAAGATTATTTAACTCAACGCAAAATTGCTAAATTCCAGAAAGACCTGGATAGGTTCTCTCTAGAGAAAGTACATCCTTACTCAAAGGAAGACTTCGCAGCCCAACCTTCTCTACCCTCTGACACATCTTCCGGGGGTTACTCTAGCTCCGATTCCGACAATAGCCGGACACAATCCTCACGTCCAAGGTGCAGCAGGAGGGGGAATCCACGGAATAACTGGCCTGCTCCGTTCACAGGCCATCCGCCCCCACTGCTCAACATGCCACCCTGGACTTGGCCCTCACCCTATGGGCCACCCAACCAATTTCAAACCCCCCTATACCCCCAACCACCGACGACTTGGACCTACCCAAATGTTCCTTTTTTTGGGAGAGGCCCCGGACGTGGAAGGGGAAGGAAAAAGGGAGTAAGTTGGAACCTAAAGGAGGGACCAACAGACGACGAGATCCCCAGCACAAGCAGAACATAAGTAGGGGATCAACTACGGTTGTAAACCTGAGCACCAGAATATTGAATGAAAGTGAGCTTCAAGCATTAGAGAAAGGCTTGGGCTTCGTCCCCACTCCCAAACTTGACATCTTTAAACTAAGGATTGAACTGGCCGAGTTCTTCCGCAAGATCAGGCTAAAAACCTTCTTTCTCCAAAACCCCGAACCTAATGCTGAACAAAGAAAGAATACAGGGCTGCATCCAAAATCTAAGTTCACCCCAACCTCCCACCTAATGCCACCGGAAAGTCCTGGCTTTCGAAAAATCAGTGGGCAGGAAAATCGATGATCTACAGAACAAACAAAGGGAGGTCTTCCACAACATTAGCACAGAAGAACTTACAGCCCTAAACAACCTAAGTAATGACCCCTCTATCACCATTAAACCAGCTGACAAAGGCGGGGCAATAGTGATAATGCCCACGGCTATGTACAATGCGGAAAGTCTACGTCTATTAGACAACAACCATCACTACAGGAGACTATCAAAGGATCCTACAGAAGATATCAAGGAGGAAATCACCTTTCTGGTCAACAATGGTATTAACAATGACTGGATTACCAAGCATGAGGCTGCTTTCCTCATGCAATCCGACCCTAAAATACCATACTTCTATGTCCTACCTAAAATCCACAAGAATAAACATCCACCCCCAGGAAGACCAATAGTTTCCGGGATTGGCTCCATTTTAGAACAACTGTCTCAATTTTGCGACTGGTTCCTCCAACCATTTGTAAAACAGATTCCCACGTATCTCAAAGACACCACAGATGTGCTTGCATTATTAAGTACTCTCGAATTTGACAAAGACAAGGAACAACTAATGACCCTGGATGTGGAGTCATTATATACCAATATCCCACAGGAGGCGACCCTAGAAGTGATCAGTGAGTTACTGAACAAGAATGTCTGGAACTACATTACCCCTCCAGAATTTATCCTGGATCTAGCCCATCTGGCCCTGACCAGAAATTTCTTTGAGTTTGACAAAAATTTCTTTCTACAGATCCAGGGTACCTCAATGGGGAGTACTTTCGCACCAAGCCTGGCATGCCTATACGTGGACCATTTCGAAAAAGAATTGGTACTCACAGAAGATAACCCTTACATTAATAGTATCAGGTTATGGAAAAGATATATTGATGATATCTTGATCATTTGGAAAGGCACAAGGGAAGAAGCAACGACCTTTGTCACATGGTTAAATACCCTTAACCCTTTTCTAAAATTCACAGCCACCCTGGGAGACCCAGCAGTCTCCTTCCTTGATCTTCTAATAACTGGAAGGAATGGCTCCCTCGCAACAGAGGTGTACTATAAACCTACTGACCGAAACACTCTGCTTCAGTTCCAAAGTTTCCATCCACGCTCTCTGAGGGAGAACCTTCCAGTGGGCCAGTTCCTCCGCCTCCGGCGAAACTGTACCGAAATAATAGACTACAAAAGACATGCACAGCAGCTCACAAACAAACTCCGAGCAAGAGGTTACCCAGATCACCTCCTTAGGAGAGCCGATAAACGAGCCCGCGTCTGCCCTAGGGAAACGCTACTCCAACCCACCACCAGAACCAATAAAGGAGACACACTGATCTGTGTGACCACTTTCAACCCAGCATCCAACATGATCAAGAAAATAATAAACGAGGACTGGTAAATCCTTACCTCTGGGGGCCTTCCTTTTCAGGTACCTATGAATGCCTACAGAAAGGCTAAGAGCATCCGGGATATGATCATACATACCCGTCTACGGGCGATCATTGCCGGGAGCAGACAAAAGACCCTTTGGGGTCTTCCCCCACCCAAAGGCCACTTCCCATGTGGCAATTGTAGTGTATGTGCCTATACCAAGAAAACCCTCACATTTGACTTGGGCCTACAAACACCATGGGAATTAAGACAACTAACAAATTGCAATAGCAAAAATTTTGTCTATATGATCACATGCCCCTGTGGCCTAAGATATATTGGGATGACAACAAGAAGAGTGGGTACACGCATTTGCGAACACAGAAGCACCATCCGCTGCAAAAGAGATGCCACGAGACTCACAGACCACTACATCACCAACACTCACCATCCCGACCACATGCAATGGGTGGTATTGGACCAACTAAAATCAACAGCGACCAATGTTAAACAGAAACTCTTACTGTACGAACAGAGATGGATATGGAGATTACGGACCGATACCATAGGACTCAATGACAATATCCAGTGGTCAGCCTTAGGCTAATGGCTTTTTCATAAAAGATACCCTTACTGAGATATACCATGCACAGTTCCAATCTCTATCCGGCAGATCACCCTTCTGTCTCACGGCAGTATTCAAACTACCTACTATGTCCTCAACTCCGGAATTTCTTGCCATGACAACCACCTATTGTCATTGAGCATCTCAATGTCCTTGTCTCGACCTAACAACTCCCTGACTAGCTATTGTCTTTTCTTTCTTTTCTTCCCTCTTCCTCTCCTCTGTTGTTTTGTCTCCATCATAATTTTTCCATCTTCTCTGTTCCTCTCCCCTTTTTCCTTCCTCCCTCCCCTTTTTTACTCTTTTCTTTTTTCTTCTTCCCCCCCTCCCCTGCCCCTTCTTCGCCTTGCTGCCCTCGGGTGGGTCTCTATTGTGCACGTCTTTTTCTCCTCCTCTCTCTTCACCTTTCTCCCCCATCTCTCGTTCCCTCCTGCTTATATCTTCCCATCCCCACGTTGGCCTGTGTCTTCTCCCTTCTCTTTTTTTCCCCCCTTTTTTCTTCCCCCCCCTCTTTTTCTTCCCTCCCTACCCACGGCCACCGCCTCTTTCCCTCTTGTCTTCCCCTTTCCCAACCCCACCCCCACCCTTTTTTTCCTTTTTTCCTTTCCACCCCTCCCTCCTTTGCCACATCGCTTGGCATGATTTACCGCGATAAGCGCGGCTCGCCTAACCGTGGGACTCTCTTTCCCAGAGACCACAATCCCGAGGCCTAGCCTGGACCACAATCCCGAGGCCTAGCGTCATCTGCCACACCCCTCTTGGCGCATCACCACCTGGCGCCCGACCGCGCCCCCTCACAAGACGCAGTCGGAACGCCGGCCTTTCGCACGAACCTGGACGCCAGCCACACCGGAACCTCGGTTGGTTAATTACTTAATTATACGCCGACACCTGATTTTCAGTAATTGGCTCCTCCACTAGCATAAATACCGGCCCAACCCCTCACTCCACACCAGAGCGGTCTGGCACCGGCACGTAGGTACTCTACTCGGTAATCCCTTTGGAGTGGTAAGTTTGCTCTTCATGGCATTCTTTGGATTCTTCTTTCACCTCTTCCTACAGACAAACCCCCTGCCCTTTTTCTTTTCCTTTTTCCCACCCTAACCTTCTATCTCCCTTCCTCCCTTCTCCTAAGAGTCTGACTACAAGGGAATACCCCTCCCCCGGCGCTATTCAGACCAGAGGCAAATCGCCCCTAACTCCGGGGTAAGCTAGTAGTGCATGTGCGTGTGAGTGTCTTTTTCACTTGTTCAAACCATTGTCACGTCTTTTTTGCTGTGTTGTGTGCAGTGGTGTGCCACTTCTCACTTTTATTAATTTGTGGTTCATTTATCAGCCATTACAGACCTACCACACCATGAACCACCTGTTCAGGTAGGCTCTTTATGATTCACTTTGAGCACTTCACTTATTGTTAGTGCTCCGGGATCCTAGACCCTGACGAATGCCCCTGACCTACCAGCACCTTGAGAGGGCAGAAACATGTTGGTCATATATACTCCTTTTTAGACTCTAAGAGACATTATTCTCCAGTGAGCCTCCTCCCCAGTTCTTAACCTTACCGAAATGCACCTCCATTAAAATTTAACTAGTATTAATTGTTGACATGTATGGTAATTTTATTTCTACCTCATCTGGATCCCTGCAATTTATCCAGCTAGTTTAATATCAGCACTCCCTCGGGTTCTTTTAACCAAGAGGTTGAGTCCGCCCAAGTAGTATCATCTTACTTGGGTGGGGCTAGGTGGTCAAATGATGAAGCAAGACACTATTATGTGTGTGAGACCACCTAGTCCGTAAGGGAACTCCCCCTCCTCCCCCCCCCCCCCCCCAGGACAACACAGTTTCCCATACCTGGGACACTCTTCACTCATGCCTTCTCCATCTTGTATCTTAAGGCAACCTAATTGATACCGCCCATTGAGGGTACACTGGTCAAGTTCCACCCTCAATCCCTACCACCCCACACCCTTAGTGGTTATATAGATTTCTTTTGGGAGACGGTGTGGGTTAGCAATACTCCCAGTTCTCTCTTTTTGTGTTTCATGTAAATTAAATGCCACTAATGGGCACACAGCACTGATTGTGCCACCCATTACAGTAGCCCTTTAAACACGTCTCAGGCCTGCCACTGTAGAGCCTGTGTGTGCAGCTTTAATCTGTCATTTTAACCTGGCAAGTGCACCCAATTGCCAGGCCCCAACTCTCCTTTTTAGTACATGTAAGTCACTCCAAAGGTAGGCAATAGGTAGGCAGCATTTATTGCATTTAAAAAGTTGGACGTGTACATTTAAATTTAACATGTCCTGGTTGTGAAAAATTAATAAATGTGTTTTTCAGTACTGCAAGACCTATCTCACCTATTGGCCAACATTGGGATTACCTTGATACGGTTTTTAAGTGTAATTTCCGATTGGGAAAAGCTCAAAATTTTTTGTTTGGTGTCTCTGGACTCACAATTTAAAATCACAACTTATGTTTAAGTCAGATTTTAAAGTGTAAGTCTGAAAATGCCACTTTTAGAGAGTAGGCATTTTTTTCTTGAACCATTCTGTGACTCTGCCTGTCTCTGAATACACATCCAGGGTGGGTGACAGCTGGGCTTTGTGCATTCACTCTAGACAGTCACAGACAAAATGAACTGAGGTCTGACCTTCACATCCTGATGGCACATCAGCAGGCTGATGGGCCTTCCTGAGCTAGATTAGGAGGGAGGAGCTGACACTTGCACCTGAATAGGGCTGTGCCTGTCCCAACACAAAGAGCTGCATAATCCCCTGTACAGTGTCTGGAGCCAGGGGGAGAAGAGCAGGGACCTTGTGTACTTCGAAGGCCTCTCTTTGATGTCTCCCTCACTTCAAAGCACAACTGGGTATTAGTACTGGACCCCACATCCCACCAAAACAGCACACGTCAAGATCCAAGGACATTCTGTCAGGAAGAAGTACTGCTGTGCTGCCAGGAGGGACTGCCGCTCTGCTGAACTACTTTGATGTGCTGGCCTGCTGCCTGTTTCCTCTTACCTGGGAGTGAGAAAGACTGAACTTGCCTCTCTACATCCTCAAAGAACCTAAGTGACTCCAAGGGTTTGCTGTATTGCCTCCTGGTTTGAAGTATCAAAGCGATTGAATACTTCCTTCAACCTTGCTTCAGCTGCTTTACTCTGCCAACTGTGAGTTCTGCCCTGCCAAGAGATGCCAATTAGGGGTGGATGAAAAATTCCACTGTGCCGGCGGAGTTTGTAGAGTTTTTCCAGTTCTGAAAAGCTCTGTGAAGTGCTGCAGAGGAGATTTTTTTTCTCTCAAAAGAAATTGCTAAGTTGGCGAGCGCGAGACTGTGACCGCTTGTGATCAGAAAGCTGCCGTTCACGTTGAGGAAGCTGCAGCTCGAGTAGAAAATCTACCCCAGCAGCAGAAAGAAGTTAGTGCCCTCTTGTGCTCTGTGTGATGCCATTCATGCCAATTTTACAGCGCAGGAGAAACTCCTAGTGCTAAAAAATCAGCCCGAACACTGCGACTTACCTAAACTCTGGCGCTCGCAGAACTCCACGTAGGGTGGGGAAGTTCTGCCCGGGCCTGGTGCCAATCCAGTCCAAGGCCTTGAATTTGTGTTTGGCAGCTGTTTGCCTACAAACATCACTGCATCGCCACTGTTGCACCAATCAGAAGTGGTGAATTCCTCCTCAATGCTGTGGCATCACCACTGCCTCTGGGGACGGGGACTTTACAACGCTGACTGCACGGCTCAGGACCAACGCATCACCACCAGTCCCGGCATATCACCTTTGCATCACCTGCTGTGCAGCTCAATCAGGACGCATCACCTTCACTGTGAAAGGGTTTAACGCCGCCTCTCGAGGACATCGCATCAATGACCTCTCAGCTCGACGACAACACATTCCCTGACTGCATGGATGGGAACTGATGCATTGCCTCCTCGATGTTGAAGCAGCCCTCCATCCAAGGTACTTTTCAGCATCTTATAGCCAGCCTGCCCTCCATCGTGGCGGCCTGAACTTTGGACTTACCCCAGTCCAGCACGATCTCAAGTAACCTGTAGGCGCTAATAAATTCTAAGCACTCTATTGCAGTTTATTCTCTAAAAATTAATATCTCAAGTTCTACTTATTGGATTTTATCATTTAGTCTTGTTTTACTCATAGATATATTCTTAACTTTTCAAAACTGGCATGGGGTCTTTTGTGTTTTTTTAACTGTGTTACTGTAATTTTAATGTACACAAATATTTTATCCATGGCCTCTTAAGTTACGTCTGACTGCTCTGTGCCAAGCTACCAGAGGGTAAGCACAGATTAATTTAGGGTATACATCTGACTTACCCTGACAAGGATTGTGGTCCCAACTTGGACAGGGTACATATTTCTTCCAAATAGAGACCTAATTTCCAACAGTAGCTATCTAACACAAAAAGCATTCCCAATGTCAATAGGTATCACAGGAAAAGCCTATTAGCTGTGCTAATTCTTGTTTTTAAATATCTGCATGTGCAGTGTGACTTTTGGAACAAGAGAGTAGAACAAGAGATGCATTTACATTAAAATGACCTGATGTCAAATGGTTTTCAAATCAATGGAGTTTGCTTTCTCATTGTTGCATTACATTCCTCTGAGCCCGAAGGAGCTGCTTTCTAATGGTTGCATTAGAGTCCCATGAGTCAACATGTTACTACATAAAATCAGTGCAAATGCTGTATTTTATAGCAGCCATCTCAAAAAAGAGATCTTTGAGGATGGCCTTATAATACACTAAAGGTATATTTGTTTGTAAATAAATTCGGCTGTACTGGGGATCATATTCTCTTTTTTTGTGGTTCTCTGCTACGAAGAACTTAAACCAGGGAGAATCACCTGCATGAAAAGTCACATGACCTTTCCAAGACTAAGGCCCTCATCATGACCCTGGCAATCTGAAGACCGCCAGGGTGGCTGTGGCGGTGTCACTGCCAACGGGCCAGCGGAGAATGCCACCATATTAGGAGTCTGGCGATCCACAGCAGCATACATGTTTTTTAAATAATTCTGAAATAACAGCTGCTTGCTGGTACTGTAGTCCCCCTGTGATGCCCAGTATTTGCTACCACTTGGACCACCTAAACTATGAGAACAAATAACTAGCCCCTAGCCAGGGACCAGAGAGTGGTGAGCCTGCCTATTACTTTGTTATCCACCTGTTCCTGGGGAGCAACATGGTGTGGGAAGTACAAATCCTGACATGCATGCCTCTCCTGCTGAGTCATCTGGGCTTGGTGGCATTAGAGGGCATCCTTGTTGATCTGCACTACATTGGCCCTATTGTTGTAGTCATTGTGCTTGTCCAGGGGATAAGCTCTTGGGGTCCCTCAACCCTCTTCTATTGCAACTGCCAGCTCTTTCTGTACCCCAGATATTGGGAGAGTGTCTCAACCCAACCCCAGTGTCTAGCCCTTCTCATCAGTAACTGAGTCTGCTGGGGTAAATTAAACCCTCCCTCCCTTCTGCCTGCCTAATTGCCCTGCAAGCCTTCCTGGTGCTCTTGCAGCTGCACCACATCATCAACCGATCTTCAACCCATATGCAGGTTGGTGTGAGATAGATATGGGAGTAGGCAGAATGGGACAGTTACTTCTGGAGCCACTGCTCTAATCTGTGACACACCTGGAGGATCCTGTTGGGGCACTCGGTCCCCCCTGGCAACATGAGCTCCTCTGTAGTGCTTGGATTATTTGATGCTCCTTAAATACACTGTATAGTTCATGCCTTCTCCTCTATCTGCTGTAATCTTTTGCCTTGGGGCAATAAGGGCCACTCCTTGAAGCAAGGGTTTGCCATCTTCTCCAACTCTACACCTTCCAGCCACCCTCTTATAAAGCTATATAACAAACATGGGGAGACACTGTGCCCCTAAAAAGCCATCCAGCACCAGGGAAAGTTATGAGAGCAACCTGCTTGTTCCCTCAACTCTGCCCCTGAAACCAAAAAACTCATGACTTCCTGGGAACTATTCATCACAAAGAAACAGCCAACATCATGCAGGTGGCTCATCCACCCTGGGACCACAATGGACCCCTGTCATCAACACATCAACATGAGCAACTTCCAAATCAGTGAAGTCCTCACCAGCAACCTAAAGAGGTCCATCACCATCCACAAATTTCCTGGATGGCTGGAAACACGTGAAGGTTAATGCACTGATAAAGAACCTTTTGGCAGACCACACCCAACTAGAAAAATGTCTCATTGGGTGCAGATTTTCTATTATTAACTCCAATAGGGCAATATGTTTGTAAACAGTGTATAACACTGTTACCGTCCGCTGGCCCAGCGGAAATGTCATAATAGGGAGACAGAAATACCGCCGGCAATGGCGGTATTCTGTCTCCCGCGGCCTCGGCGGTCTTGGAAAAAGACCCCCATAATTTTTAATTCTCTCATAATATCATTCATGTCTTTGCCACACTTCAACTTAATTCACGCCACCAAGTGGTCAAAGCTGTAATACAATAGGGGTGCGACTCAGTGTCCAAAACCCAATAGATACCATCTAATGATACCATATAGATACCAGCGATGAACATTGTGGGATTCTGCAGAGGAGTTTGTGGGCTTCAGAGGAGTAGGGTGCCAGACTGACAGCTTGTGTTCTAATGGTTAAGAGGGAGCTGATCCAGTGAAGAGCAGATCCTTAGATGCCAATTTCGTTCAGGTGCCTGAAGATGATGGGGTGTGAGACTGTATCAAATGCTGAAGTGAGGTAAAGAAGAATGAGGACTGCTATATCTTGTCTGTCAAGGATCATGTGGATATCACCTGTGACAGCAAGGAGTTGCTGGGGTGGTTGGTGAGGCGTCACTTCATTAGTCTTTCTACTAGCATATATGGCTTCCAATTTTTCTCTCAAGAACCTGTACTGTGTGTGCAGCCCAATCACTCCTAAGAATTTTCAGAATCATTTTAACACTGTGGAACATTCTAACTAGACATTACCTACGATGAACTTTCAGAAGCAATGGTAGGTCTATGTCATTTAGAAACTACATATATTTACACAGAAGGTTAATGGTGTAAGAACGTTTGGTGCTTTAGCTTCTATTTTTGTAGAAAAATGATTGAATTCAAGAATAGTTTTAGTATTCCAGATTAAGGGATTGCTACATTCATCTAATAAGTCATCTGCATTGTCTTGAGCTTCATAAATGATTTTGCCCTGTCATGGATAGGCCCGCGGTATTGTATTGTATTGCATTGCATTAGGCACTTAGAGAGTGCATAGCTACCCTAGGCCATCCCTGCCCTATTGTGTACTACACATTACGCAGCGGTGACAATGTTAAACATCTGCCATCAGAGCCAGGCAATCAACAAGACTCTGTGAACAATCAAGTCTTTAGCTGTTTGCAGAATGGCAATTCCAATTCAGCCGTCCGCGAGGTAGTAGGCATGGGATTCCATAGTACTTGGAAACATTGTACCCGAAACGTTTGTCCGCCTCTTGTCACTCTCTGGATCAGCAGAACCATAGCTAGGCAGATGTTGGAAGAATGTAAGTGTCTTGTAGGGATATAAGAGTGATCCATGCATTCCCAATCTTGGGACCCATCTGGGTGAGTGATCCGAAAGCAATGCATAGGTATTTAAATGTAATTCTTTGAGCAACCAGCAGCAAGTGTAGCAACTTTAGCGCTTGTCAGGCGGAGTGAAATTTGAAGATGTTACTTAGAAGACGGGAAGCAGCACTCTGCACCACTTGTTATTTGTCAACTGTTGATTTGACAGCGCCCAACTATAGTGCGTTTCCATAGTCCAGTAATGCCAGAATGAGTGCTTCGACTGCTAGTCTTTTGGACAGGGACGGAAGAAGGTATATCATTTTCCTCAGAGCTCTCAACATCCTAAGGCAGAAAGCAGCCACTTTTGTTGCTTTGGTGTTCAAGTCTTTGTCCAGCCAAATGCCTAGACATGTTACATCCCAGATTTATCATATTTGGAGAGGGACTACCTAGAATCAGGAGCTCTGTTTTCTCCCCATTGAATTTCAGAGCTGGGAAGCCTGAAAGTAACGCCTTGTCTTTTAACTGGGCCTTACTGTGAATCTTGGTCTAAACCTCGGAGTGAGGAGTAAATATCATCTATTATTTTCTTGAAAAACTTGGCAATATTATTACAATGCAGGGTCGAAGGTACTTGAATTGGAGATTTACAGGCAGGTTTTGGAAGAGATTTTAAAATGTGGAATATCTCTCTCTGCCCATTCAAAGCTGTCTGCATTTTACTATTATAGTATACTACTTTAGTGGTCAAGATTTCCCAATCGTACAGTTTCCCTATATTTGGCCTTTCCCGTCAGTGAGTAGTCCTTTCTCCAGCATCTCTCAGCTCTTTTATGGTCTTGTTTTAGAAGTTTAAGTTGAGGAGTATGCCAAGTTGCTGAGCTGGCATGCTGATGTGTGGATTGATTAGTGGTGGGATACACTTAATCCACAGATTAAGTGAGCCAGTGAGTGAACTCGGCATAGGCTATGGAAGGGTCTGTATTCCTATCAAATCTAGTATTATTAAGAGCCGAGTTTAAATCATCAATGTTAAGCTTAGACCACTTTCCCTTAAATGACGAGGAGGACATGGCCATAGGGGGGCACTGAGGACAGGTAATCCTAAAAGGAAGTAGCAAGTAGTCTGACCAAATAACTGGCACAGGTTTTACGCTTACTAAGTTGTCCTCATTAGAGAAAATAGGGTCAAGATAGTAACCTTTTGAGTATGTTATCTCGGAAATGGTCTGGGCAAGCCAGGGGCCCCGCGACCCCCCCTACCGCCATCCTGTTCATGGCGGCTTTCCCGCCATGAACAGGATGGCGGTAGGGGGGGTCAGAATCCTCATGGCTGCGGAGCGCGCTCCGCAGCCATGGAGGATTCAAACGAGCAGCGGAAAGTCAGCGGGAGACCGCTGACTTTCCGCTTCTGACCGCGGCTGAACCGCCGCGGTCAGAATGCTCGTTGGAGCACCGCCAGCCTGTTGGCGGTGCTCCCGTGGTCGGTGGCCCTGGCGGCCACCGGCCGCCAGGGTCAGAATGACCCCCTATTATATTTGTATAATCTGGGAGTGAATAAGGGTTGGTCAGGCATGTGAAGGAGGATGTATTCTTTCCCACAAATATAGTAGTTTCCAGGAAGTGCCTGGGCAAGGTCAGGGCCGGACTTGTCCTGTAACCAGGTTTCAGTTAAGAACAGTCCATCTGGTTGCTCATCCTCTCGGAGGGAGTAAATATCAAATTTATGTGCGAGAAGAGTCCTACAATTGATTAAAAACAATTTAAGACTGCCCTCAAACCCAGGTTTAACATACAAGGTAAAATTCCCTAACAGAGCAAAGGGATAGTGTTGGCAGGTCAAATGAGCATTCCTACAATCAATGGAATGATAGCAGTCTCCCTTAAGGGGGCCCTGTAAGGCAAGGAGCTGAACAGAAGTATAGGTTCTTATACCTGTATCCTGACATGCATAGTCGCTGGCCCTTGGTCCCGAATGGGCACGGACAGCCGCAGATGGGCTTGCCTTAGGCGCGCATTTGGTAAGCCATGAGTGCGGCCTGGTCCATCACCCTTTGAAATAGTGTAAAGGAGAGCAGCTACTATAGTGCTCAAACAAAGTGGTGATTTGCAGTGGAAACCAGGAAATAGAAACAGAATGTAGCCCAAAACCCTACCAGAAAATAGCCTAAATTGGTACAAATAAATAACCACTACTAGAAAATAGCCCAAATCACTACTAAACATGAGCGATTGAGACTGCCTCAAAATACTAAACCAGAAAATAGCCCAACTCGCTACTAAAAAATAGCTACTACTAGAAAATAGCCCAAATTGCTACTAAACACAAGCGATGGGACTGCCTCAAAATACTAAAAAAAAAAAAAAACTTAAAATAGCAAAGTGCAGATAAAAACAGTATTTTAAAATGTTTCTAGATCAGCAATAGCATGGATCAGGGCCCTTTAAATAGTAGAAATGAAAGCAGCCACTAGAGCGCTGCCCAACTAAAATGGTGGCTTGCAGTGGACACCAGGAAATAGAAACAGAATGTAGCCCAAAACTCTACCAGAAAATAGCCCAAATGCAAAACTTTCTACTCTGACAGGCCTCTGACCCCAGCAGCAACTAGCATCTCCACTCCTCCAACCCCCCTCTTCAACATGACTATGTTGCCACTGCAGAAGGGAGAGAAAATCTATTGGTCAGAGTTCTCCTCCAGAATTTATTTTCAACACCAGTGTCTCAATTCAATCCATTAGCAGTGGGCTTTGCAGGAGTGTAGACAAGAAAATTCTTTAGAGGTCAAGAAAAATCTGGCGACAGATCACTTTCTGTGAGTCG
This sequence comes from Pleurodeles waltl, assembly GCF_031143425.1. Lineage (NCBI taxonomy): Eukaryota > Metazoa > Chordata > Amphibia > Caudata > Salamandridae > Pleurodeles > Pleurodeles waltl. The sequence continues at coordinate 1,333,541,460 of NC_090447.1, read as the reverse complement.
CAATGCCATGTTGCCCAAAGGGAAAAAGATACAGTTGCTGCAGGACCAAAAGTCCCCAAAAGGGACTCATTAGGCTATCAGAAGACAAGCAAGGCACTAACCTGTATGATGTTTTGGTTTTGATTTGTAAAAATACACATGGGTAATAATGACAGTAATGGACCTCAAAAATATTAACAAATTCACCATCCAGAAGACATTTAAGATGGTCACTTGTGACGAGGGGTATGGCCTGTCTGAAGAATACAAATACAAATCAATATCATGCATCATCATAAGCTAAACTCTAATTCATGTTCACATCACAATTATTGTTCATTGTTGCTTATATCTCCCACAAAATGCCCATACTAATGTAGAATTACCCTATGACACAAAGTCACGAGAATAACTTGATTCCTGCATTAGGCTTTCATTTACCATGTGGTGCATTCTGGGTCTCGTAGTCAATGTTTTCTGTAATTTAAATTTTATACCTGAAAACAATGATTTGTAGAAATCTAGCACTGGGAAATATATACCCATGTGACACATGTCACCTTAGTCAAATGCCTTGTCTTTCTAAAAGTCCAATTAAATAAGCCTTATTAGGATGCCAGGTTTTGGGGGACCTTTCCTCCTCATGCCTTTCAGCAAGCTAAGTCAGATCACTTTCCCAAATATGTAAAATTCACCTATTCATATAATTTGCTGCACTTGGCAATTTTACAAAACTCCTACAAATGGATGCTTCATTCAAGATGCACTGACTAAAGATAAACCATAAACATAACTGTAAGCAATGGGATACACTCATTACACTGACTTTTAAGCTGCGCATTAACATCTCCCTACGCACATCAATGCTGGAACTGCCAAAATCTTAGGCACATTTACCTCATGACTTCTTGTTTTCCTACTGCCGTAGCATCCTAGTGGGCCCATGTCTTGAGTGACACAATTTGTGACCAGTATTCGTGACTAGTTTCTTTATATTCTTGGCCCAAAGTGTTCTGGTGTAGCAAATTCTCTTTTTCTACGTGTTCCTCTTGCTAGACCCTATAAGTTTGCAGGCATTAGAACTCTGTGCACATTAACCCTGCTAGACAGTATTATAGTGTCTTTACTTCTCCTTCAAACATGATTGAATTGCCATATTTCTAATCTGTATATTTAAATTATCTATAAATTCCTAGTATAAAATGTACCCAGGGCCTGTAATTTAATTGTCACTAGTAGACTACAACACATATTGTGCCATCTACTACAGTGACAGTGTAAAAACAGATTTCAAGCCTAACACTGTAGCCTGATTGTGGCAGTTTAAACACTGAAATTTGACCTGTTAAAATAAATCCTTTTGACAGGTCAAAACCTTCTTTTCAAGTATTAATAGGTCACCCCTTTGACGGTCTTGTAGTATACAAGGCAGGTTGCATGGTATTTAAAAGTAGGTCATGTACAATTGTAATGTTAACATATCCTCAGTGAATATTCCTCAGAAGCTAATTTTCCCCCCTGAAGGCCTAGTTGCCCCATGTAGAAAAATGGAGTTCAGTTTAAAGTCCTAATACTATATATCAGTAATGGGACTAGCTAGTAGAAAAATAATTCAACAACTATGTTTAACAGTTATTAAAATCCAATTCAATGGTGAAGTTGTTTTTTCAAAAATATTAAGGAAAAATAACTTTTAGAAAGTTACCCTTTTTCTTGCCTGAAGTTCGTACAGGCTAAATTGCATTTGCTCTCAAACTTTTTATAGCCAGGGATCAGCATTAGAACAGGTGTGAGGCACTTCGCAGGTGTAAGCAATAGGCTGACCTGAATGGGCAGAGATGACTTCTCTTAATCTCACAGAATATACAGGGTGAGGGCTGTGAGCATCCTTTTTGACATTACAGAGTCAAATCTTGCTTGACAGGTCTGCTGGGTTTATATAAAACGCTTTAAGGTGTACTTGAAAGGCAGAGAACAAGATACCGACACAATTTTTGTGACTGCACTGTCTGGATGCTGAAGGACCCTGCTTTGTCCTGACAGATGTGTATCTCTGGGTTTTTACATATAACACTGGGGACACACTTAAAAGAAAAGGGATAGGATGGCAAGACAATTCTTGTATCCACTGTCTGTTTGCTGATGAACCCTGTGTTGTTCAACCAGGCTACTGTCGCTGGGTCTGTTGGGGGTACAGTGGCTATTTCATACTTTCATATTGAAAATGACAACAGTGGGTAGGATTGGCCATGGGAACTTTTATACCATTGGTTAGGGTGTGTAGGAATCCTTCCCACCAACTAGCTTGTGTCAAGCAGGAATGAGGCATCTCCAGGCATCCACTTCAGAACATTCCTGGATGTGAGAAAGAACAAATTAGTAACTGGACCTGCTGTCTGTGACCTTAAAGGAGCCTTGAATGACTGGATGAAGAAGTGGACCCCAAAGGGACATAAGGCTGGCTTCCTGTTCAAGCTACTGGGATACAATAGGCCTTTTCTGCAATTGTCCAACTCACCAGTGACAACTGGGCTTGGATAGGATCCTCCTGCAATTGGCTTTTACCTGACAGCCTGTGACTCTCTAAGTGCCTCACCTGAAGTCCTGTAGGGCTTAGATATGTAGTCCTCTGGTGGATTGTGACTTAAAAGACTAAGGGACAGATTTACAAGGCCCATGAGCCCCCTTGTGCCACAATAGCGTATTTTTTTTACCCTAATGCAGTGTTAGGTAGCCATTTCTGATGCTCCATATTTACAAAGTGATGCAATGCAAGCATTGTGCCACTTTGTAACCCCTTGCATTACATTATGAACCAGCCATAATGTAAACAAGAGGAGTGGTCCCTCGTGGGGAGGCCGCAAAAAATGACACAGTGAAATCTACAAGATATGTGTCATTTTTTCTGCCATTTTTAAAACCTGCACATTGCAGGAATTAAAGTGACGGGCCCATAATAACCTATAGGCCTCCCTAGTGCTTGACTTGACTAGCACCATACTTAATAGCGCTGATCTAGCAAATCACCACAATAGCGTCATAACTTCTGATGATATTGTGCTAATGCACACCATGGTGCGCTGTATTGTAAATACAGTGGTACCATGGTGATGTTTGGGGGACTAAGGGCGGCACAAGAAAAGTGGTGCATCAGGACTGATGCACCACTGTCTTGTAGATCTGGCCCTAAGTCCAAAGGTAAAACCTTTGACAAGGATGAACATGGTTGGTGTATCTGACCTGCTCTCCATTGAGGTGAGCCTCAAATTGTGTCTAGGTCTCGATCTACCATAACCAGTGATTATCATTGGCTTTTTTGTGCTATTTCCTACTTAAAAAGTTTAAACATTCATATCTCCAGTTCTCCTTATTGGATTTTTGTCATTGTGTTTACTGCATTTTACTCTTTTTTTTTAACTTTAGCAAGAGATTTTTATTGTTTTGCATTTTGACTGTATTACAGTTTTGGTACTGCATAATTACACATTGCTCTGTGCCGTAGCTACCAGGAGGTTCAGCTCTGGTTCATTTAGTGACTTTAGGAGTTCAACATAACAAAAGTTGTAGTTATTTCTTAAGGTGGGTGGTCACCCACCCCAATTAAGAACCCACTTTGTTATACCCAGTGAACTGTAGTCAAGTGGTCCTACATGTAGGTGAAAATTAAATGCAATTTAACTGAGTTTGTAACCATTAGATATCACCAAAGAGTACTGCAAGGAACAGAAATAAACAACTGATCATTTGGAAGGAGTGTGACCGTTAGGTCAGAAGTGATTGGACCATTTAGTCTGGAGAATATAGATTATTCGTTATATGGAAATAAGTGGGTAGACTTTTTAACAAAAACAAACTTTTAGGTGAGGATTGTGTCTGTCAATTATGCGGGTATCATTGGTGAAGATAAACACACTTGTAATAACACATAGGTACCTAATTAGAAAATTTTGTTATGTGCATTTGTACTGTGCATTCCCACCATTTGTATGATGTTGAAGCCCTATTGCATTTAATGCATATGTTAAGGGGGACTGTAAAGGGCAATCTAGGGAGTAGGCATATTAAAGTCCCTGGGACAGCTATCAGAATATCAAGATTGGCCAACGTAGGCCCAGGACCGACAGCTACATATCAGATTTTCAGGATAACCACTTATTAAGTAAATTAGTTGCATTTAAATTAATTGCGTGTAAATAGATCTCATGTGGATATTTTGAAAACCTGGCATGGTTACGGCCTCCTGGGCCTACACTGGACCAACTTCCCCTCATGTTATATTATGTGGTGGCAGCTAGTAGGTGGTGCCATCAATTTTGCTGGTAGGATGGTAGGAAGGGGTTTAGATTTTCTTTGCAGTACCTTCAGATGTAGGGCACATGCAGGTGATTTGGCTTGTGTACTGTATTTGGTTCTAACTTGACTTCTCAAGAACTCTGTCTATTGATCCATTTTCGTTTCTTTTCATTAGTTTCGTCAAATAAACATTTGTGAAGAGATGAGGCTCCTAGTTGGCATTCTCTTAAACATAACTTTGAGTAGTTTAAGGTATGGAATATGTGAATTATTTTCTAAACGTGCTACGCGTGCATGTAATGCTAATGTTTCCTCAAAATGTTCATGTATGCAGGTAGAAAGTCCTTGGAAGCACATACTGAATGAGAAGTGTCTAAAGAACGTAAATTGGCTTGAAATAGAGCGAATAAATCAAGTCAGGGCCGAGGCTGAAGGGAATCAGAACGTCCCAGGATAGATACATTTCTTGAGTGGAGTACGGCCCTGGAGAAATTGCTTCCAGGTGACAAACTGAGAATAGAAATGCTACGATTGGCAGTAAGCGCATTTAATCACCTGAAAGTGATTACGTTGGGTCCCATGTAGATCATTCAAAGGTGCACACTGATATTGAGGTACAAATAGGCTGGAGACAAGCAAGGCAAAATTGCATGCATTTCTGGTAAATAGTTTACAGCAATTAAAATGATATTTTCCATCAGACAACGTCCCAGCAATCTCACAGTGCAGTGATTCAATGAAAATCTTATCTAGATAGCCTATTGTGTCTTCAGTCTACACATGCATCTCTATTATTAAGAAAAATGATTTTAACCTCGACAGTAACGGCTAATACAGGATGCATCCGTAGGCATGTGGGGACTGAGGGCCAGATTTACAAGAAAGTGGCACCACTATGCGCCACTTTTCTTGCACGGTTGCAAAGTATTTACAATACGGTGCCATGGAGCACATTAGGACAATAGTCAACATTTTTGATGCTATTGTGGCGCTTTGCTGCACTAGTGTCAAATATTTTGACGCTAGTGCAGCAAATTCCAAGGAGGCCCATTGATTACAATGGGTGTGTCACTTTAACACCTGCATTGAGCAGGTGTTAAAATTGACACTACCAAATGACGCAGTGAAATCCTGTAGATTTCACTGCGCCATTTTTGCGGGCCTCCTAATGCCGGAACGCCCCCCTTGCATACATTATGCCTGATGTAGGCATAATGTTGCTCAGGAGGTCACAAAGTGGTGCAATGCAAGTATTACACCACTTTGTAAATATGATGCGGCGAAACTTGCCTCCTTGAACCACATTAGCGTAAAAAAAAAACGCTAGTGTGGCAAAAGAGGCGATAGGGGCTTGTAAATCTAGCCCTGGGTTTTTAAGTTGTCTAACTTTAAATGAAGTCAAATATATCTTAAAGCAGGAGTTCTTGGACGTCCCTTAAGGTGCGATGGTTATTCACCAGAGGTAAACAAATGTAAATCAACCTATTGTGCAACTGTGATGCTCGGAGCAGTCTTCGACCGGCTATGGCAACGCTTGAAATGTTTAATCTGGCCAAAAAAGACGCTAGGCAAATCAGGAATCTTCCTTTTGTGCTGCAATCCTAGAAGGCTCAGGTATCATACGGGCTGTCCACAGTCACTCTGAGATGGGAAAGAATAGCTGTGAGGTACACGAGGGTCCAAATTTGCCACTATGCAAAGGATGTCAACTTTGGGAAAATAACAAAATATTGCTGGTCAACCGTGGACCAGCCTCTTTATGATGACAACTCCCCCGTTAGTTATGTATAGGATAGCTTTATCAAAAGTGACTAGCGTTACCATGCTCCTATATCATTGTGTGAACGTACCAGGAGTCATTCTGTAGCATTCTACATACCTTAACATTAAGCTAATCAAATAAATTTGGGGCACTGAATAGCTCTCTGCAAACTTTAGCTCCCAGTGCCTAAAGGCAGGCTAGGTGCACCTGGTATGAATCATACTACAAGCAGCAATAATACAAATGGTAGCCGGAGAGTTATTCACAGACACGAACACCCAAACTCAATTTCTAGAAGAAACAATACGGAAAGTGTCAAACCGCACATTCATTACACGGCACACTGCAGAAGTACCAGGATCACAGGGGCTAACAGGGCATGGCAGGTCCTTCCCTGGGCTACAGTAAGCCAACAGCAGTTCTTCCCACACAGCTTCTCAGGGGCCTCTTCTTCCAGGAAGCATTTACTTGATACCAGGGTGCAGCAAGTACCCGTACTCATAGTCACTGGAGCCTGTCAGGGATTTGTGCCTGACACTTATATCAAGTTTGTGAGCAGAGATTGTGTATTCACCAGGTTTAGCAATGAGACTAGTTTCAAGCGGTTCCTGACCCTTGCATAATCCTTCCATACTGTCAAACCATGTTGTTTGCCTTCGAGTGTCAGCAAAGAGGGGAAACCCCAAAACAAAGGCAAAAAGTGAAGGGAAGGCTCCCACACGCAGCTTCTTCAATCATCATGCTCACTTCAGGGGAAGCAGTAAAGGAACATTATAGAATCTACAGTGTGTCTCCTATTCACTACACCATAGAGTCTGATCCAGTTCAAAGGACTTCAGGAATATTTTTAATTTATTATTTTCTTTATTACAATTGTTTATATTGTATTGTCAACTGTGCTTGTGGGAAAGCCAGCTCCGAATGCCAAAAGCACTTATCAAATACATTCAATGTCAATTAACCAAAAATTCCCTCTAAACTCCATCTTTTGGGCATTCTTAGCTAGAAGATGCAAAATGGATTCCTGGAATGCAAAAGTCAAGCACTGTCCACATTCCTGTTACCACACACAGATAGGGAAAACCTATGCACAGCATTTATATCCCACATAGATGTCATGAAAGATGCTGATACAGAGGACTGGCAGATAAAAAAAGAATGCAAGCCAGCGAAGGAGGGACTAAAATCCTTGAACAATTTAAATGAGCACAGGACAAAATAAAAAATGGAACTAGGGCCTACAAATTGCTGTTTAAATTAAAAAAGAGGCTGTTGGACTTTTCATCCTTGGCGTGGTCTCCCTTAACCTTTTGCCTCTGTTCCCCAGGTTGTTGATGTGTGGTGGACTGTGTTTTTTCTGTTTTTGTTACTCTGGGCACTTTACCACTGCTAACCAGTGCTAAAGTGCAAGTGCTCCTTTACAAAATGTGTATGTAATTGGCTTATCCATGATTGGCATATTTGATTTATTAGTAAGTCCCTAGTACAGTGCACTAGAGGTGCCAAGGGCCTGTAAATCAAATGCTACTAGTGGGCCTGCAGCACTGGTTGTGCCACCCACATAAGTAGCTCTGTAATCATGTCTCAGACCTGCCACTGCAGTGTCTGTGTGTGCAGTTTTAACTGTAAATTCGATTTGGCAATTGTACCCACTTGCAAGGCGTAAGCCTTCCCTTTTCTTAAATATAAGACACTCCTAACGTAGGGCCTAGGTTGCCCCAAGGGCAGGGTGCAGTGTATGGTTAAGGCGGGACATATAGTAATGTTTTTTAAATGTCCTGACAGTGAAATATTGCTAAATTCATTGCTCACTGTTGCAAGGCTTGTCCCTCTCATAGGTTAACATGGGGGCTACCTTTAAATCTGAATAAAGTGCAGATTCCCTTTGGGAGTGGATGGACATGTGGGGTTTGGGGTCTCTGAGCTCAAAATTTAAAAATACATCTTTTAGTAAAGTTGATTTTAAGATTGTGTGTTTGAAAATGCCACTTTTAGAAAGTGAACATTTTCTTGCCTATACCATTTCTGTGACTCTGCCTGTTTGTGGATTCCCTGTTTGGGTCAGTTTGACAGTTGGGCTGGTTGCACCTCTCACTAGACAGTGACACAAAGGGAGATGGGGTGTATTCTGCATTTCCTGATGATCCATCTGTGCTAGGAGGGAGGGAAGGAGTGGTCACTCATACCCGAAAGTGCTGTGCCTGCCCTCACACAATGCAGTCTCCAACCCCTTGGTGAGTGTCTGGGGCCTGGCCTGGGCATGGCAGGATTTCACATTCAAAAGACACTTTACTTTGAAGTAGGCCACTTCAAAGGAGAAATTAGGTATAAGAAGGGCACCCAAAACCACAAACTTTAAAACACTTCAGGAAATAAGAGGAACCTCTGCCTGGAGAAGAGCTGAAGAGCTGAAGAAGAAGAGCCGCCCTGCCTGTGACTGTGCTTTGTATAGCTATCCTGCAGTTGCTGCTTCTGCCAGAGTAAGAGGGCAAAGACTGGACTTTGTGTGCCTTCCATCTTGGGAAGAAATCTCCAATGGCTTGATTTAGAGCTTGCCTCCTGTTGTTTGAAGTCTCAGGGAGAGCAAAGGCTTCTCTCTGCCAGTACCTGGAGTCTCTGGAGAGACTCCTACTGTGCCCTGTGGTGCCCATCCAGTTCCTGAGACCCTGAAAGGAGAAGCTGGCAGCCTAAGGAGGAAATCCACACAGAGAACACCATGCGGGGAAAATATTTACGCAACTCTGATCTACGGCTGAAGAAACGATGTGCCTCCGGCTCTGCAGCTGAAAAACGTCGCTCGGCAGAAACGCAACCGAAGAATTGAAGCACGGAGCAGGAGAAATGACAGTCAGCATCACTGACGTAGGCTGGGAGATCGCAACCCGCACTGCGTGGTTTTTGGATCATCGTGCGGCTGGATTTCCCATGCAAACACCGCTGGGTGTATAAAAACAATGCAAGGCCTGCCTGGACCCGAGAGTGCTGACGGGATCAAAGCATCGCTCTCCTGCAGAGAGAAGAAACGACGCGCCCGACCCGACGAAAGGAGAAACGGCGCAAGGTCCCGCTCATGAGTGGAATTGATGCATTGCAAGCCCTTTTTGATGCACACTCGCCTGTGCGGGGTTATTTTTGACGCACCCAAGGTCCATTTTCACGCTAACAGTGTTAGTGTGTGTTTAAAACTACATAAAAACTCTTTTTGATTTTTAATTGATAACTTGACTTGTGTATTGTGGATTTTTGTCGTTTTGGTCTTGTTTTGTTTAGATAAATAATTTCTATTTTTCTAAACCTGTGTTGTGTCTTTTTGAAGTGTTTTCATTAAGTTACTGTGTGTGTTGGTACAAATACTTTACACCTAGCACTCTGACGGTAAGCCTACTGCTCTGCCAAGCTACCAAGGGGGTAAGCAGGGGATAGCAGGGGGTGATTCTCTTTTACCCTGACTAGAGTGAGGCTCCTTGTTTGAACAGGGCGTAACCTGACTGTCAACCAAAGACCCCATTTCTAACAAAGGCCATGAGAAATAAATGGCTAAAAATTTGGATTGAGCCTTGAAATAAAAATACATTTGCTATAGGCCAATACCACAGAAGCCATTTGAATACAGCATTTCTCTTCTATATTCCAACATACTAATGTCTCTCCTAATAACTCACAGAATCTGCACCCCACCATGGAAATTATTGGAGAAAGAGACAAGAAAAAAAGAAGAAATCTCTTTAAAAAAAAAGATCTTCACACAGGAAAATATAGCATCCGCAACAAATGAATTGGCAAAATGTAAGGCACCAGGTCCTAACATGATACCAGCAGAGGCCTTTAACCAAAACAGACGTCTGGTGGTAACCAGTTTCAACTGAAATTTTCATTGAAATTGCTACAGCAAATATCTTTCCAGGATCTTGGCAAATCAGCATTATTGTACCCTTGTGCCAAAATAACCCAAAATCTTATCTCCCAATTAGTCTAATTGACTTTGACTGCAAACTCAACAAGTGGCTGACAGAAACTGGATTTCCTTGATATTGGTATTTTACCTCAGGGAAACCTGGGTAAATGTGAATGTTTATGTTAATGAAATGATGTCCATTTGAACCCAAGCAACACCGACCCTTTCGAGGCGTAGTAGTCGTGGATAGCAATTTGCAGTCTGCAAAAGTGATCTAAACCCAGATAAACTTTCCCTTCTTTCATTTGATAGCATTGTCTGTGAGAGGGCGTCCCATAATATTGCTTGTTAATTTTTATCATAATAACTTCTCCAAAAGTAATGTGAAAATTGTAGATCTCCTTGCCCACAGCCTTGACAAATTGGTGGCAGCTTTGAATGGTGATACTGTAGTTGTGTGGGGGTGATTTTAACCTTACTCCTTGACCTACTGATATGATGGGGTATGTGGGTTAGCTAGTAGTGAAGTCACTAGTTATTCACTTTTTGTACATAGCCCATGTGGAGAAAAGTTAAATAGGTTACTGAGGATTTATGACCTAACTTTGGGGATTGACATACTGCCTAGGCATGTTAACCATCAAGTAACTTATATAGGAAGGGGCTGTGGATCAGTTATTGATTATGTTGCGATATCTAAGAGGTGGATCAGTAAAGTGGTTGCTTTTCAGGTCCTGGCCAGTGGTCTGAGTGATCATAATCTGCTGGCGCTCAGCCTTAATGTTGGCTTTGAGAAGACGTGTGGGGATAAAATGGGATACCCCATCGAATTTGTAAGAAATAGGGGCGTGCAATGTAAATGGCAGAAAGTTTACCCTAATGCCTCATTGATGCAACTTGTGGGTAAAATAGAGAGAAGTTTGATCAGTGTCTAAGCTCTGACACTGTGCCAAGGCTGGTGTTAGGTGCATTTGCGGATATCTGTGCATAGGTCAGTGCTCAATTACTGTTATCTGTCCGATCACACATATGGAAACCAGTGAAATGGTTTGAGCAGGCCTGTTCATGAGCCCAGGAAGACTTCATGTGGGTCTTGAAAAGAAAACCTAGGATTCAAGCTGAAGTGAGGAAGTGTAGAGGTATCTATAAAGAAGCACTTAGGATAAGAAAAAAGGAGTTTAGAGAGGAGCCCTGGGAGAAGCTGGCTCATGCCGCAGTGGAAAATTATGTTTCAGAGTTTTGGAAAGTGGTTAATACACCTTTCTTTGATCCCAACTGTAATAAGGGGATAGAGGCCTTTATCCCTGAACATACCTGGATTGACCATTTTACCAAGGTATATGATAGTAATGAGGGGGATTCCATTGTGCTTGCCGTGGACGAATCTGGCTTGTGTAATAGTGAAGAACTGGCCATTAATCTCAGTGATGTAATACTGGCTATCAATAGATCTCTTACAAACAAAGACTCAGGCACTGATGGGGTTCCTGTTGATCTTTTTAAAGCTAACTAAAAAGTTGGGGGCCCCTATCTTGGCCAACATCTTCAGGTGTGCTGTGAGTACTGACCTCCATTCAACTTGTTCAAAGGCTATTTCAAAAAGGCTACGCTAATGATCCAACTTATCATCCCATATTGCTGATTGATGCCACCGTCAAAACTTTTAGCAGGATTCTTTTAGATTAATTAGAATCTTGGACAGTTAGCAACAGTATTTTGTCACCTGCACAATATGGGTGTAGACGGGCTTTAGGAATGATTGACTAATGTTTGAACCTACACTTGTTGGAAGAGAAATATGTACGCTCCAGAAAGGGTTGTCTATACCTGTTGTTTATGGATTCAAGTGCAGCGTTTGATAATGTTACTAGGAGTAAACTATGGAAGATGCTGATCAAGCGAGGGGCTAGCCTTAAAATTATTCATCTATTGGCACAAATGTATAACGATGTAGAAGCCAGGGTCAGGTATGGGCCTAATGGGGAATGCTCTCGAGATATCAAGGTTGGGAAGGGGGTCAGACAAGTTTGTGTTTTGGCTCCCTTTCTCTTTAGTTTTTAAATATTAATGATCTTGAGGAAGCTTTGGCAGAGGTAGCGGCTGACCCCCCGCCCCCAAAGATAGGTGTACGTCAACAACCTGTCCTTTTGTATGCCAACAACTGTATTCTTATGGCACGAACGGGGAGGTATCTTCAGAAGTTGTTAGATTTGTAGATTTAGGTCTGCTCTGGGTCTCTCTTCTAATAGAACAACATATTATACTATGGTTTGTGGCTGCCCAAGAAGTAGGGTAGCCCTTTTTTATATTGGAGATACACATCTTAAATGTGTCTCCCCATTTACTTATTTGGGGGTACCCTTTGATAGTAGCAGTAAGTGGGGCGATCTTAAAATGGTTGGACTCATGCAGCATAAGCAGGCAGTTGCATCTTTGCAAAGGTTTATTTCTAGACTGGATTCTGTGCCACTTGATCTGATTACTACTGTTTACAAAGCCAGGCCTATTCCAATTGCCACTTATGGTGCTGGGGTATAGGAGTATACTGGTGCATCCTCACTGAAAACTAGTGAGAATAAATTCTTGAGAAATGTATTGTCACTCCCTGACAGTATACCTGCTCTTATAGCTCACAAAGAACTTGGTCTCCCATTTTTGGAAGATATCGTAAGATCAGCCCCTGTACTATTGTGGCCGTCTGTGTGAGCAAGGCCTAAAGCAGCGCTAACCCAGTCTTTGATTTTTGATTTTTTGAATCTTGAAGGGGTGCATAAGTGTATTTGGCTCATGTATGTGAAGAAAACTTTGGGCAGTATTAATAGAGCTGAGCTCTTTATGAAACTAGACATTAAAAACAAACAGGTTATTTTGCCTGCTAGAAATGAGTTAGTCAGCTGGTTCATAGATCAAAGATGGAATAGTGACCTAGGAAAAGGCATGGTCACAGCATATTTTCATATGTGTACGACCACTAAAATTGAGCCATACTTATTAATGGTGACCAAGTACTGTAGATTCTATTTAACAACGTTCCGGCTGGGGCTAGCCCATTTTCTGGTGGCCTATCCATCCAACTCACATACGATTAAGGACTTAACGTTATGCCCATGTGACTCCTCAACTCCCCAATCCCAGCTACACATGGTTCTATTTGTGGTTTATACCTTGAACAGAGAAGGGTCTTTTTGATTCCACTTCTGAGGGCTCAAGACATCATGCGTTGTAAGGAAGCAATGTTATATTTGCGGTTGTTGCATACTGATTTAGCATGTGCTACCATGTACATCTGCTGTGAGATTGAAAAAAAACTGTTGGTAAATGATATGTTCTATGGATGAGATGAGATGAGCTGTATTTACCCACACCCGCTGCACTTTGACATCTAGGTTTATGTTATTTATTATGTACTCTAAAGCACTTTGGGGGTTATTACAACTTTGGAGGAGGTGTTAATCCGTCCCAAATGTGACGGATATACCACCAGCCGTATTACGAGTTCCATATGATATAATGGACTCGTAATACGGCTGGTGGTATATCCGTCACTTTACCGTCACTTGTGGGACGGATTAACACCTCCTCCAAAGTTGTAATAACCCCCTTTGTGTTTATATTGACCATTGGTATTAATTGATTAGATTGTTTATGAAACAATGTTTTAGCTGGTTTTTATCTTGTTTTATGAGGTATTTTAAACTATGTGATATTACTAAGTTTTTTTAGCAATTACTTTCTATGGCCTTTTTAAACAAAACAAAGGGGCTCTTTACAACTCCGGTGGTAAATACCGCCTCCTGCGGTGGCGACGGCTGGCAAAAGACTGTTGCCGCGGCTACCAGCCGTCAGCCGGATTTTGACCACAGCTGGATTTCCACCAGAATGATGGCGGAAATCCAGCTGTGGCCATGCTGGTGGATGGCGGTAAGGTGGCGCTGCTGCCAGCAGCAGCGCCACGCCAGTACACCGCCGCAGACTGTATCATGACCCAGGATATGGCCTGGCGGTGTTCTGCTGGTGGACGTTGCTGCTGGCAGCAACGCCCCGTCCCGTCTCCTGCCAGAGGATCCCTTGAGATCAGGTTAGTCGGGTGCTCCGACAGGGAAGGCAGGTGTTGTGTGTGTTGGGAGGTGTGTGTATGCCTGTGCGTACGTGTATGCAGGTGTGCATGTTGTATGTGAGTGCATGTATGGATGTGTGAGTGTGTGTATGTTGTGTTGTGTGAATGCGTGTGTGTTTGAATGTATGCCAGTGTGTGTGGATCTGTATGTGAATGGACGTATGCATGCGTGGATGAATGTGGGTATGAGTGTGTGTATGCATGTGTCCGTGTGTGCAGGAAGGTGCATGTATGTAGTGGGGGGTCTGGGGAGGAGAGGGGATGGGGGAATCTGGAGAGGGGGACAGAGAAGACCTCTAACAGTGACAGGGAAGGAATTCCCTGGCACTGATAGTGCCTACCGCCATGGTTTTCATGGCAGTAAGGTTGCCACGAAAACCATGGCGGTAGGCAGGGTCATAATCCCGCAGGCGGGCAAGTGGCGGTCGCCGGGCTGGAGACTGAAATCTCCAGCCTGGTGGTCGTTACCGCTGAGGCGTCGGTGTGGTACATTGGTGGGTTAGCTTTAGCCAAACTGCCAATGTCTTTATATGGAGAAAAGTACTGCCAGCCTGTTGGCAGTACTTTTCTCCATATTAACGCCATCCGCCGGGGTCATAATGACCCCCAAAGTTTCTTTGACTGACTGCAACCTCTTTTGCAAACTCATAATCAAGACCCTCGACTAATTGGTACGATCTGAAAACATACTAATCCCAATTTGATGGGGATTTGGAGAAGGCCTGTCCACAGTGGACCAAATTTTCACTTTTCTGCATATTATTCACAAATACAGTACAGCAAAGAAAATGCCAATTATGTAGTGTATCGGGACTTAACAGCAGCCTTTGACTGAATACCTCAACATAGGCCACAGAAAAAGCTGAATGTGTTTGGCTTAAGTCCAACACTTGTATCTTTGGTGGAAATGCTTTAGGCAAATACAATATCACAAGTCAGGCTTAACCAAAAAGATCACTGTAGCAATAGAGGTGACTCCATTACTCGAGAAAAACAAGGATGTTTACATGCACCCTTTCTTTTCCCATTACGCACAAATGATCTATACAGTAAGGTCCGGAAGGCAAACATTGGCGTCCTCACAATCAAGAGCTTTCAAGTCCCTGCCCTTTTATACCCCGCCACTCCATTCTTTTTGCCTGGACACTGAAGGGTCTCGAAGGGCAGCTCCTATCAGCAGAAAACTACTGCCAAAAAAATGAATAAAAACAAACACAGAAAAAAACAAAGTATTGATCATCGAAAAAAATAGAAATTCCAGAGATATCTTCGAATTCAATAACAAACGACTTGAAGAAGTCAAAATATTCACATACCTAACAACCTTTAATGGAATACACACATCCAGGCAGCCATAGACGTCAGTACCACCTTTAACTGTCCACCTTCAAATCGCACACAGCTATGGAAATTATCTCTCTTCAAAAATTGACCAGGCCATCCAGGCAAAGGCATGAAGCCAATTAGCCTATGGTGCCAAATTACAGGGACTGGAAAATGAACAGATAAAATAGGAACAATTGAAAGAAAGTTTTGGAAGTCTTTGCTTGTAACCATCGGATTTTCTTTCAAAAGAGTTAGAAACAATAGTTAGCGTCTCCTCATTTCAGAGAGGTTGCGAAACTGCACCAATAAAATATGGTATGAAATGCACATTTTAAAAGCAGCAATAAATCAAACTTTGCAATAGGTTAGACCAGAGAAATCAGGAGACTAGGCTTGGATATTTCACCAGCGAATAAAAGCCCTGCAAACAATGTCAACAAAACAGGTGAGCAAGGCAATCAATAAAAAAAATAACCACACTGGAAATAGAAAGAAAACTGAAAGCTCTCAAGTCCTTTCAGCCATTAGGACAAGCCGGCCTCTGTGACCCATCTCGGGTTGCTCAACCTTATCTAAAAACCTGTCAAATCATAAAGAAATTAGACTTTTCCTTCTAGCACAAAGCAGCATGCTATTTCTCAATATGATTCTAAGAAAAAAAAGAAAGCCCTGGCACCTGCTTATGCTTAAAAATGGAAGACATGAGGCACTTCCTGCTGAACTGCCCTCTTCTATACTAGGGTCAAAGTCTACACCTTCAAAACCTTGCTTGACAGGGAAAACTGGAGAGTGACGAGGACTGCATCATTTTTTAAGGGATCTCTCTGAAGAAACACCTGAGCGTATTGGAAGCTTTCTTGTGAAAAGCTAGAAACTCAGAAAAAAACGCTTGAAAAATTGCTTAGAATAAAAATACCATTGTGACATCCGCATACATAACTATATGTAAAAGAAACGGTAGAAGAACCCTGGGACAAGTCTTCATGCATGCAATGTTCTTTTGGAAATATTTTAATCTATTATTTTGTTTGATACCATTTTACATAACATATTTGATGTTTTGTATTGTCTTTGTGCCAAAGGCAGATTTGAATGCTGAAAGCAACTAGTAAATAAATTAAATGTCAATTAAATTCTAATTCCCTCCGAACTCCATGTTGTTGACCATTCATAACTAGAAGATTCAAAATGGATTCCTGGAATGCAACAGTCATGCACAATGCACATGTCCACACTCATGTTTCTACACACAGCTAGGGAAAACATTCATACAACATTCAAGGCCCAAAATGGATGGCGTGAAAGACCTGTGGTAACTCTCGGTGTGCAGGCAACAGGTAAAAGGCCGCCAGGGAGAATAAAAGTTGTGGTTCAACAAAGGAGAAATTGCATGAGGGTGGTAAGTATTAGACTTGTTCCAGAAACTATATTGTCCTTCCACCGTACAATGAAAATATCTGTGAGCAGAAGGGTTGGTTGCTCTAATACACAGAAGGATATACTTGATAGAAACAGCGAGTCAGAGGGGCCACACTTGACCATTCATGGACACCCAGTTTCTACCAACACATCTTGGAATATGACAAATGACGCCTGAATAATACAGGTATGCCCCAGAATCAATGATAGCCCAACATTTGAATGAATGTGAACATGGCAACCTATGTGTTATTAATTTGTCATTTCTATTTACATTTTTGTAATTTTTGATGTGTGAAAAGTGCAAAAACTATGCTTGTAATGTCATTGTTTATATATTATTACACAATGACTGTATTCTTTGCTATGTTGCAGTTGGAAATTAATTTAAAAATCCTATCATTACTGTGAATGCTAACATTCCCTTATGTTCAGAACAAGCCATCTGCCCAATGTTAAAGTTTAATCTAAAGCAGTAAGAAATGAAGAAACAAGGGTTGGCTGATTAATGAAAGGATTTATATTTATCTTCAAGCACAAGGCCACCTCAACACAGCTTATTCCCAGTTGCAATTTCCTGACACACACACCCTCAAACTCCACACATCATAACACTCAGGCACTCACATAATGACACATTTGGGATCATTATGAGTTTGGCGGACGGTTTACACTGTCCACCAAACTTCCGACGGTGAGGTTGCCGCCATACAGGCTACCTCCCCACCGGCCCCATTAAGAGTTACCACTATTTCAGTAGGCAGAAACCTGAGTTTCCGCCCGCTAGCCTAGTGGGAAGCAGCCTACAGCATTGTCTCTGGCTCGTTATCGAGCCAGCGGCAATGCTGTAGAGCGCAGGGTGCACCAGCACCCTCGCAACATTGTAATGGTGCTGGCCAGGGGAGTCCCTGCACAGCCCATGCCCCCTGGGGCCCCCTGCACCTGTTCTCTGCCAGCATTTTCATGGTGGTGGAACCGCCATGAAACCGCTGCTGAGAAGCGGGTGGTAATCCCCAGGGCAGTGATCCCCTGGCAGATGAGGACCACCGCCACCTCCAGACCACAGGGATCTCAAATCCTGGCAGACCTGGCGGTTCCCTGGCAGCCCGACCACTAGGGTTGTAATGTGGTAGTCGGACCGGTGGGAGGTCGCGCTGCCATCCATGAGTCTGGCAATCCAGTGACCGCCAGACTCGTAATGAGGCCCATTGTTTCTAACAACATCCATGTACACTGAAGATATCCCACATCTTCCCTCTTTACCACAACAACCCCCCCACACACACATAGGTGCACACTCCACACACACTTACATACACACATGCACCCGAGTTTAACACATTTAAACCCATCTCAGCTAACTCAAATGTTAACACCTCAGCCTCACCAAAAAGGTGCTAATCAGAAGGCACCCTTCTCCTTCACTGGGGTCCCGAGTTATTCATCTCATCACTTCCTTGGCCTCGTCCACGTGAATATCACTCTATCCCAAATTCTAGCCACCATCAAAACTATTTCCTACTTCCAATTATTTCCCCCTTACACGAAAAAGCTCACATCTAGAATCTGGCTCCCTGACAACCTTATTTTTTTCCATCACACATGCCACAAACTCCACACCTGGTTGCCTTCCTGCAATCGATCAGCTTACACAGCCTCTTGTGAATCAGACGACCACAGTTTCTTTACCTACTGGACCCAGTTACAACCCTGTCAACCCTGACACATTACATTTTACCCAGCTTCCTCATAACACTTCTTAAAATATTTTTACTTCATTGCAATCTGGTACCTTCCACTTATTCCATACATCTACCTTTGTGTGATAGGCCTAATCTCCTTTTCTCTTTTATTTCTATTCAAAAGCCATGTGGAATCATCTCATTAAAATCTTCCTCCCTTTGAACAATTCTAACAGCATTTTCTTAATCACAGAGAGTTGGATGTTCTATAAACCAATAATATAGATATTAAGGCCCTTTTCCACAGCAACTCAGAGGTGGGCCCAGGTGTGGCATGGTGGTCACAGCCTCCCTTGTCTTCCCTTTGCATTACTGGTGCGCTCCTAAATATGTTCTCCCCCCTAAAGAAATAACTTGTTGTGATGTTGCTAAATATATTACGTGGTGCCGCTTGTGCAGTGATGCATCTAAGCATCCTTTCATCACATGTCCATAGTGATTAGTGGCAAGATGAGTAATGACCAGTGACATTTTGCTGCCACTGTCATAGAGATGTCTAATTATTGTCCTTGAATATTCATCCGTATGCACTGTTGCCCTGCCATGAATAGTTCTGCAATTGGTGACATGACGCTAATTCTAATATTACAGTCAAAATCCATTGTATGGCGGTGCCCATTCATTCTATAATGCGTATTGTAAGCATTCGTGGCACAGTGCCTACTCCTGTCATAGCGTCAGGCATAATGGCTGCCTCTGGAATGTGATAGTAAGACTCTACATATTGACTTTCATTAAAAATCATGTAGAGCAAAATTGACTCATGGTTTCACATGTTATTTCCACCCAATCCAAAGTTGTTGTGCATGTGATTTTTCCACAAATGGCATTCTACCTAATTTTACAACATGCAGATTTACTGTTCAGAATATCTAGGTAAAATACTGCATGCACAAGTTTTTCCTTTGCTATTACAAGGTGCAGGGAGATACATATAACGTGAGGAAATACCAATAAACACAACAAAGGTCACTCTGAATAACCCTGTTTCAGTGCACTGCAATTGAATAGGGTGTGTAAAAGCTTATATTTTTTCTGTATCATAAAATATATATTTATGTACCATGGAAAGCATATGTTTGATATGATATGTGTGTGTTGAAACAAAAGAAAATCACATGACTTAGCATGATCACCAAAAGTAAAAGGAAATTACATCAAACACACTGTGTCTGTTGAGTTCACTCATACATAAGTATACCTTCGACACAAAATGTTGCTTTCTTTTCTTACAGGAATCAAGTTTGAACCTCCCCATTTGTAAGTTGGCTAGTAAGCATTTAAATGCCAGGATTCGTGTGTTTTGTGTATGTTTGCCCCCCTTATTAAGTTGGAAGGTTAACAATCAAACAATTTTCCCTGGGCACTTCTTTGTCCTGATGAAAGCCCTGGACCTGTAGAGGCCTTATTTGTAGGGCTGAAACATGTTGGCAAACTTGATAAGGTAATAGGATCATCCAGTTCCTTAGTTTACCCCTAACCTTTGGTGTTTTAATCATACCTGAACAACCACTAATAAAAGTGATACCTTTGTTGTACAAGATGCTTTTTAATCAGAGAAGAGCCCGGTTGCAATTTACATCAAAAGTGTTCCCTGGAATATGGTCGCGCGCATTCTGTTTTTTAGGGACCAGGATGAGACCCCATAATAAAACATGCCACTACTAGAGTGTGTGAGGGTCTCACAAAAAAGCTCTTTGGATTGTTTACATTGCATAGCAGTGGCAGCCACTTGTCAACTGGGGTGGCGGGTGGTTGGTATTAAAAAACAAAGCAAAACAAAACAAAGCTTGCCTTTTATGTTGGGTGAGACGTTTCTGTCTCTCCTTCCTCCTCGGATTTGCGGAAGCACACAGGCTTCCAGACTCCCCTCCAATCATGACGCTGCTATCAACAGCATGACAGCAGCATCGTGATGGGTCTGAGCCCCCTGCTTCGGTGCTCAGACAGGGAGTGGGGCCCTGTGCACTTTCTCCTCCTGGCTGTTCAACACAGCCGGGTGGAGAAATGCAAAGTGCGCATGACTTGTTGGCCGGCCCAAGGCGGCTGGCCAAAGCATAATGCGCACTTATGTGCACATAGTCCTCCTCCAGCCCAGCCCCTTCCCACACTGCCCTAACTGTGCTCCCGCAGAAAAATAAAATGATAATAACGTTGCGTTATTATCATTTTTATTTTTCCCTTTCATCCACTGCATAAAGCAGTAGGGCGATGCTCCTCCACCTTAGCGGAAGAACCACCGCTGTTGCATAGGGTGTCAGTCACTGGTTTTCAAAACCAAAGTGTTTTCTAAATAGGGTTGGATACCTTTAGGTGATTGTAAACAGGGACATATACAGGATAATTGCCCCAAGGAGCACTCCTCTTAGCAGTGATCTGTCCTGCTCCAGAGAGATGGGCAGAATTGGTTGATCTTCTCCAAGGCCCGACGGGAGAAACTTTATGGGAGGATGTAGTTGCACAGAAATGGGTGTTTTTGGTGTCATTGCTTACTGGTACAGGCATATGTGCAACAGGTGACAGCCTCATCATTCCTGGTTGTTGGGCACTTGTATACTTGTATATGCCATAAGTGTTGCCAACATAGCAATTAATCCTTGTGCAACCGGGCTCGTGAAGTTGCAGAAAGCATTTGTCACATCTCACAATTTGAGCTTCCCTCAGACATGTCCACTATACATAGGAACTGGGACAATCTCTGGTCTCTGTAGATCTGCATGCAATGTCTCATAGCAGACCTACATTCCTGCTGTTGGCGCTGCACCAGGTTTGATATATTCTGTCTGACTGTGCCCAGTTGCTCCTCAACAGCTACAACAACCGCTATAGATTCCATAGAGTTCTCAATCAAGGTGAGGTACGCTTCTCCATTGCACATAAAATATGACACACACCTGAGATCAATAGTGCACTGTCAAAAAACAAACCAGCTTTGTCTAGTTGAGAGGCAGAAGCACTTAAAGCTTTTTTTCCTACCTATGTCAATAATATTCACAGCAACAACAAGGATGATTAGGGTCAACAATCAAAATCTCATTGCAAATATAAATTTCGATACAAATGTTGATGTACATTTTTTTACCGTAGTTAAAATAGTAAGCTACCCTATAACACACTGAAACCACCATCAGTTCCCGAACTAAGCGCTAGATTTGTACGTTTACTCTGCTCACAAAAACTGGTTGCAATATGTGATGACTGTGCAATTTTACGAACCAACCTAAGTTGTAACAGGTTGATTTGTCAAATTCTGATTGGGCGTGGGTTGCATTTCTACCTTCCTCATTAATATCTATTGGTAGGTGGCAAATTGCAGCATACTCTAACTGGCTACAATTACAGGGATGGTGACCTGCAAGGGTCAAAAGGACATCTTGTCTGTGATTGCATTTCATTTAAGTACTTTTTTTAAACTGACCATTTCCTTAAGGGAAACATAAGAAGGTTTCAGTGAGAGTAGGCAGTGGTCACCTGGACCAGCCATCACTCGTTGTGAAATTCTTTTTTAAATTCACAAAGGGCAAGGTAGCCCTTTCATCTTTGTAAAATGGTTGCCAAGCCAACTTGGGTGTCAGTAACATTTAAGTGGTTTGCAACTGCGGTTGAAAACCATTGATCTATTGTATACGATTCTGTATTTGGAAGGGGTGCCCATTCGCAATAGCTAAAACTCATTTCCTAAAGTGGGATTTATACCCATGAAAACTACATTTTGCTGTCGCAAATGCTCCTATTGTACGATTCTAATCCTTTTTGACTGCAAAATAGGTGAGTGCATTTAGAAGCAACCCCCACTAAGCACATTAAATCAACATTAGTATTCTCATGTATTAATTTCATGTTAAGCCCTGCTAAACACATTCAAGATAAATAAATACTACCTCCTAACTATTAATTCCTACCCTATCCATATTGTACAACTAACCACTACAGTAGCATTATTTATTGTCAATAAACTCAGTTAATGTATATTCAGTGTTCAATTTCTTTGAGCTTTTTAGCTTTTAGCTTCATTTGTTGGCTGTCCTGCACGTTGGTACGTATGACCAGTTATGATGGGAGTTGCTTTTTGGATGAATAGGATGGGAAAGTTGTGAATGGGTGGAAAGCAGGTGGCACCCTTTCTGCTCTCCTGAAAAATGTATTGATGGCATTCTACCATTAGAATGATGTCATTAGTGCAAGCAACGTAAAAACACCATACTTCTACTCCTGAAGGTTTGGCCATGTGTCATCATGACACATTTCTGACTTAATTGTATGACAATTTGCAATAATTAATACTTCTATTCTTACCTGGATGAATTGAAAACACTGGGCAATCAGCAGACCAGGAATATGCAGGTCGTTGTACGGACAGGTATACAGCATTAGTCACATTCTGCAATAAACCTGTGCATATTAGGGTGGCCTTATAGCTAGTTACTTCCATTGAAGAAATTCTTAATTTAAATATCGGTCTCTCAAATTCTTGCTGTTGTTGCATGATGGAAGTTTAACATCTCATCAGTGAGAAATGTATCTGGTGACACTGCAGAGGACAATGGGAACAACCATCAACTAGCCATGGACAACCCCCGTAAAAAAGGTAGTAGATTTTTTAGGAGCAACACTGGCAAGGCTGCCCCTAATGAAAATGTGAAATGGGAAAGAAATGTTTAAATCAGGTTCATCCCAGGATTACAGGAGATGAAAAATGAATTGAGGACACTAGAGTTTATTTGGGGTAAAAAGTCTGAGAACAATCTTTGTCCTCTGCAAAACTCCAGGAATGCGTGCAAGAAAGTAAGTTTTGATTGAAAGAATAAATATTTCACCGACAATAGCAAAACAGCAAAGAACGCCTCCAAGAAATATTCGGAACTCTGAAAGCCCTGTCAGATAAACTTACTTGAAGCATTTAATGTGGCTGCTCTAAAACTCTAAAAAACTATTTTTCCAACAATATTCTGAACATCAGAGAGTACACAGGCTGTTGTCGTTAAGATGGCAATGGCCTTATTGCCAAAATCTTGATGTATACACCATTGACGCTCTCTACTGACAAAGGAGGGCATCAAATACTTTTCCCCAACTAATTCACGTTTTCGGAGTGGTGAAATACTCTCAAAATTAAAGGAATCGTGGTTATCCACATTACAAATGTACACTTTCTTCTGAAAATAATTTGCAACACTTCCATATGACAGAATCAAGCCTACAGTGAAGTAGGGGACCATCTGGGACCTTGGTAATATGGCTTCAGACTGGGTAGGGGTAGTGTACCAGTACTGCTATCGTGGATTAAAGATACTGGTCCTTTCTATGCTCCTAGAAATTTTCACAGCTTTTGACACTCTTAACAATAGTATTGTGTCTGAGGATGATGAAAATGGTGGGGTGTCAGGGAAAGCTTATAAATTGTTCTAATATGGTAGCCAGGATTGTGGTGGGCAATGTTCCTTCTCCTTAAAAGCTCCAGTTTGGAGTACTGTAAGGTTCATGTCTGCCCCAATTAATGTTTACATTTTATGTAAAGTTGCTGCATGATCTACATCACTCTCTGTGGTATACAGAAGACCAGGCCAGCAAAAAGGTGACTGGCGCCTTCAATCTCAACCTCGAAACAGATGGATTTCAATTTCTTCATTCTTAATGAGCTGATGTAGAGTTTGTGGTGATCACACCATATTCCAGACAAATCCAGGAGTACTTACTAAAATTTAAGGTGGTGAATTGTTACCTTTTGCTTTATGGCTAAGGTTGACTCACTAGGAATAAACTTTAATGAAAAAATATCTTTGGACAACCAAAACAATTTGCTTGTATCATCTACTAGTCCCTATCTGAAATTGATTAGGCACTGCCATTTTCTTATAGTTGGGAAACACACAGCTATCATTACTGGGGCGACAGAGTTTGCCAAGATATACTACTGAAATATGTTCTAAATAGATACAGCTACATTTTCGCAGAATACCAAGCTTAGGACAGTAACTAATATTCCATGCGACACCATCACACCCCCGCATGAGGGAACCTCCTGAGTAATGAGAGAATCTAGGTCAAGTCCCTTATTGTGGTATACAAACCAGTCTTAGGGAATCCAGGTCAAACAGAATATACTGCTATACAAACTGTTCTATATCTATTGCCTAGATCATCTCAAATCAGGGATACCAGTGCTAACAATCTTGAAGAGAATTATGGTCTAAAGATAAAATGCTCAATATTCAGTTCAGAATAAAAAGGTCTTCAGCAGCAGGCAAGCTTTCTCCAAAGAGTGGCACGTTTACGGAGCGACTTGCCTGTCAACCATCAGCTTTGTGAGAATATCATAAAAATTTCATCTGTTCTAATTATCTGCCAAAAATTCTAGTCCATGCTTGAAGACCTTCATTTGGTTGAGGAATGATGACGACAATGCTTTGGGAGACTCAGTGCTAATGTCTACTTAGTTTCAGAGGGCACTTTTTGCTACTACTGTTATTTAATTACTTTTCGGTAGGCATTATGGGCCAGATTTAGCAAAGTTTTGCGAGTCGCAAATGACCCGATTCGCAATTTGCGACCTTGCAAAATCCAAAATGGGATGCAAAAATCCCATTTCCGAAGTGCAAATAGCGATGCAAGCCATTACCGACTCGCAAAATTTGCGTCCTGATTTTGCGACCTGCAAATAAGAAGTCGCAATTTGCGAGTCGCAAACTATATGCAAAAGCCAGTCGCAAATTGCGACTAGTCGCAAAAAGCCCATTTTGCACACCCAGATTACCACTGATTCAGAGCAGGTGGTAACCAGAACCAAAGTGTAAAAGGAGACCCAGAAGGCATCTGGGTTACTCAAAATGGCTGAACTGTATGTGATAGAATGGAGGAGGAGAGTCCACGCCACCCAGCAGAGGAGGAGGAGGAGCCAGAGACAGGAGAGGATATACCGAACCAGGCAGACACTATTCCAACAAACTGAGGAGATTTATGACAAATATAGACTGAGCAGTGCAGCAATATTAGAATTAATTGAACTACTCAATCCGCAGCTTCAACAACAGACAATGTGCGGCAGCGCCATCCCTACACATGTGCAAGTGCTATGCTCACTGCACCTCTTGGCCTCGGGTAGCTATCAGGGGGTGATTGCTGTGGCAGGTGGGGTATCCCAAAGTGCACTCTCACGATTCTTCAGATGTTTCCTAGATGCCATACTCACACACATGTCCAGATACATATACCTACCCAGGAATGAGGCAGAAATTAACAGCATCAAATTGGACTTCTACAGAATTGCCAGCTTCCCCCATGTAATAGGGTGTGTGGAGGGGACACATATACAAATCTGCCCTCCTGCAAATCTGGAATATGTGTTCTGCAGTAGGAAACGTACCCACTCACTAAACATCCAGGTGGTATGCGACGCCCATAATGTCATCACTGACATTGTAGCCAAATTTCCAGGGAGTACACATTAGGTATTGCTGAATACACCCTGAAGCCATACATACAGGTCACTATAGAAACCATCCACGCCCTGCTAACATTGCTTATTTTTGTCAAACAGGTGACAGTGCATATGCTCTAACACCATGGATACTTACCCCGTACCTAACACCTGGCAATGAGAACGAGAGGCAATATAACAGTGCCCATCGGCGGACCAGAACTGTCATCGAGAAGACCTTTGGATTGTTAAAGGCAAGATTCAGATGCCTCCACAAAAGTGGAGGTGCGCTCCAGTATGCCCCAGAAACAGCATTCAAGATCGTTGCCGCATGTGCAATCCTACACAACATTGCCACCAGACGTGGGCTACATCTCACCCCTGAAGACACAGATTCAGAGGATGAGGAGCAAGAGCTACCACACCAACAGCCTGGGGATAGAAGCATTGCAAATCAAGGCAGACAGAGACGGAACCACATTGCAACCCAATACTTTGGCAGGTACGTGGCAACTGTCACCACACTCACTGATGTCAGACAAACAGAGCCCAGTTGTGTCGTGGAACAAACAAAACCTTTTTATTTGTAAACTAAATGGTGAAAGAAAAGTGCTGTCCGTTAAAGTCTGTACATGTCCTTATGTAATGAGGACACATTAACATCATGTGTCTCATGAGTCATGCTGTCTGATGGCTCACACCCTCCTCCTTGTGAGCCCAGCATGGCTCATCCCAGGTGGGTCAGCTGACCCCTGCCGTGCACTTGCACTCCTTAGCACACTGGACCCACTGGCAGACACACTACTTATTGTGGACCCCTTCTCACTGTCCTGAGGGGTCTCACCTGTGCCCCTTGCCACCTGCCTAGCTTCCATCAAGTCCACTGCGTGGCTGATGTGGCCAAGTCCACGTGCCACATCCCCCGCAAAGTGGCCAAGTTCCACCTGTAAACTCACTGTCCGTCTAGACAGGCCAGTTGTGTTTGTTGCAAGACGCCCAATTGAAGCTGCCATGCGGTGGAATCGTGCCACTGTGTGGCACTCCCTGCGCCTTGCGTACTGTCTGGCTGCCACCAGTTCTGTCACAAGTTGCCGGATGGCCTGGGTGAGATCCCCCATATGTTCGCTCAGTCTAGTGAACTGCGTCTTCACTTCAGCCAGCCCAGTGGTCATGTTGCTCTCCATCCTGTGTAACGTACTTGAGATTGACCTCAATTGTCTGTTTTGCAGGCGCTGACCGTTAATGAGGGATGCCTCCATTCCTGCAAAGCCTGCCTCCCCTATCTCCTCCTGGGGCACCGCCAGAACTCTGCGTCTGTGTCTGCGTCTTTGTCCTGCTGCTGGCTCAGAACGACTTGATGTGGGGCTGTGGCCAGGGGTCGTATCAGCTGCCCCCATTTCCTGATTTTGTTCCTGATAGGTCTCAGGTGGTGTCCTGCTGGGCCCAAGAATTTCTGCAGCAGCCTCCTGCACTGTGTCTGGCCCATGGTCTCCTCCCTGCCTGTTGTCGCTGCTGGGGGTGTATTGTGGGATACCTGTGGGACATAGGGAATACACTGTCAGTCTCTCACATCTGTTTTATGCCTCATAATAAACATTTGCCTATATGCTGACTACTGTACTACATTGCCCATAATGCACTATTCTAGTGGTTGCTAGACTTGACTGGAGCTAGTCTGGTGGTGCCTGCTGCTGTGCATTGCGAAAGTGTGGATACTGCATTTGTAGGTGTGAATGCATATCTCATGGTACTCACTTTTGGATGTCCCTGGTGCAGAACTGTCCAGTTCTTCCATTCTGAGTACGGCCTCAGGCTCCAGGGGCTGCTCCACCATTGCTTCCATGGCTGTGGGTGGTGGGATGGTGGATGGGCCTCCTCAGGTGCCCCTCATTTCTCTCAGCCGCTTTGCTACTGAGAGAGCGTAGCTTATATATTCTATATTAACATGAAACGTTTATATATTAATGTGTAATGATGCCGCCTAGAAACTATAATAATAGCGATATTGCTTGAACGTGCACCTGAAATTGTGACCACGATGAGTGGCCACCAATGTATACGCAAACTAATAATGATGAATAAAAAGTTTATGTTATGTTCAATTAAGCTTATATTAACCTTTGCATTACTGAATCTGTATTGAAAATCCTCATAGGCCTTAAATTGGCGTGAGCTGCAGATTAACTGCTCGACTCTCATATTAAATGCATTTCTCTGTTTTCTAGTGTGCTGACTCACAAGGGGCCATGACCTCACAATGTTCTTTTTTTTCTAGCTTGGAAGATGAATGTAACCATGTTAAATCCGTTCCCAGGCGCATCTTCGATGCCCTGGAATAATTGTTATAAATGAATTGAAACAAGTGTAGATTAATGTAATGTACAAGGTCATTCAAACCGGGACGAGGAAGAACTGCTGACCAAAAGATGTACAAAGAATTGCCAAGAAAGTGAAGTAATACCGGATGTGCCGCCTCTGAAGACGTCAATTATGAAGACCAATCAAAAGCTGTAGATTATATGGGGTGAAGATTTGGGATTACCTAATGTGTTATACGATAGGTTAAAGATAGTGGGGTATAGTAAGTGTCCAATAGAATTTTTGGGGGAATGTACTACGAAAAAGGGATGAAAACCCATGTCACAGAAGGGTCATTAGAATTAGATAGGGAATGCTATTGATTTTATCCAGAAACTCTGTCACTCTGTTTGGTGACTTTGAGACTTATTAAAGCCATCCTCACCCATAGACTGCCCATTTACACTTTTTCCTCCTTATGAGGGAAGTGCCCCCTATGCCCTTTAGTTGAGACCTGACTAATGGCGTTTTCACTGATGTCCTGAAGATGAAGACTGATCCTGTGTGCTGACCAAATCTTTGGAGGGTAATTATGACAATGCATGTGTAATTTGTCTGTTTGCTTTTCCTTTCTAGGTACCAACTGCTTGTTTTGACAGAGACCATAGTTAGATGTTTTCCAAATTGGTGTTCTAAATTGTTTTGCATGAAGCCCAACATGCGAATGCTAATCAGTGGTTAGGGCAGGGGTTCACCAAAACTGACGCAAATAGATAAACGACTGACATTATGCTATGTTGAACTGACGCATATTTGACACTCTGCTATTTTGATCTATGTTTACGCCGTGCTATGTTCTAATGTTTGTGATTCTCGCGTTAATGAAATCTTATCGCAGCTGCCATATCGTGACTATGCTCTTATGTTTCTTGGTTTTGAGATTAACTCATTTACTCGTAGAGTGTAATCAATAGGGAATAAAATTCATAAAATTCTACCAAAACTGTTGTGGTTATTCATGACTGAAAGGTCATGGTAGTGTCGTTGAACTGATTAATGACTTTGACTAAAGTGAAATGTATTGTTGTGATAAATGTTGATGACATTATCGATATAGTGATTGACATATTGATCAGCTATCTCGTCCTACGGTGTCTCTCAACTGGGTCAAAAGATTCATTGGCCTAAAACGAGTCCTAATGTGTAATAAATTAACATAAAAGGACGCGTTACCAGTTCTGGAGGCAGAGCGACGGTTTGGCCCTTTGGGGGACTTTCCCGGGATCTCTGAGCCTGCCTAAGTGATTTGGGAATGCTCTCGGCGTCATAATGTGTGTGGTATAGGGTTTTGCGCTTGCTCAGCTTATGCCTTTTTGTGGGTGATTGGTGAGGTTTGTGTGTATCTAGGTCAGGTAAATGTTGTCTTAGTAGGAGTGGGCGTACTCCGCAGTATGAGAGTAGGGAAGTCGGCGTACTTCATATGAGTGTGGCACTCTGTGCTCAAAATTATCCACGTGGTTGGTTGTTTTGTACGGACCCGTCGTGGTCTAAGACTCCGGAGTATATTGACAAGTGTAGGAGACACTTGGATTTATGTTGTAATCTGTGTGGTTTAATAGGTCAATCGGGCGTGGTTGACAAGTCGAGTTTGAGTCAAAGTGTATGTGTGAAACCTTCGATGGACATTTGGCAAGCTCTAAAGTGCACTAGGGCAAACCATTGACAAGTCGAGAGTAGAATTTGCGGGTCAAATTCTGCTTGCGTATGCGGGGACTGAGAAAGAGAGAGTAGCGGCTGAGGCTTCAAGTGAAATCTCTGTAAAGTTCTGAAGCGGATGTGTTGCCCTTCCTGTAGTAAACAGGCAGATTTGTGTTGTTGTTAAAGGTGCTCGCAGTAATTTTGCATTCGTTTGTGTGAATTCAGTGAGGGGCGGACGAGCCGCAAGACTTTGTCAGCTACAGTGTGTGACGTCAGTGGTGCCGTGCTGAGATAGGTCAGTTATTGAGAGGGGTCGTGCACGGATTGGCTGCTGTCCTTGAAAGGCAATAGGTTGAGAAAGGTGGGTGAAGAGTGTCCTGGGGATTAAAAGTCACTTTCTGATTAAATACAAATAAGAGAAAACGCAAAGATGAATTTTGTCAAGGCATTTAAGAGTGCTCTGAAAGGAGATGTATACATTATGGCAACTGAAGGGGAGCCTACACCGCCTGAAGGTACTCCAGCCTACATGGTTATGGAGGAAAAAGTTGTCGCGCCTTGCTTATGGATGAAACAATGACGCAAATTAACAGAGAAAGAGGGACGTTTAGCGTTTCCAGAACATGGGACATTCAATCCGAAGGTGCTAGAGAATTTAAGGTGGATGTTAAGTACACAAAAACCACCTCCGAGGCCAGCTCAGTGTGAGGCTTTAGCGATTTGGGATTTAATGGCCCTTAAACATAGACAAGAAAGATTCCAAAGAAGACTAAAAAGAGCAGAAAAATCTTATGCAGAAGCCAGATGGGATAATGAGAACAAAATGTGGAGACGGGGAATAGTTGACGGACTAAAATTGTTCCCAGCAATAACACAGGGAGAAGAGACGCAGGGAAAGAAAGCCTCCTGTAAAACAGACAAAGACTCTAGTAAGTCTAAAGAGAATAAGAGACCTTGGGAAGAGGAAGACGTTTCTGACGATGAAGAATTCATGGACCGATTATTACATGATCGCCCGCCACCTTATGCGGTGAGCGACAGTGTTCCGAGCACTAGCATGGGTCCTGGGAACCAGACGCAGGAGAAGGGAGTTGCTGATACGGTACAGGCTAGTGATACGGCTTCGATATAGAATGGTGTCAGTGTACCCACTGCGCCAGACATGCAGATACAGTTGCAGCCTCCACCGCAGATACAGAGAATCTATCCAGATGTCCCAGTACTTGAGACTACTACAAATCTGATTGTACCACCAGACCCGATATATACAAAATCAAGGTTAGTACAGATTGAGTCAACTCCGAAATTACTGTCCCAGCCGCAACCACAACTGATACCAGGGTACAACCCAGTAGCTGGTCCTCCATTAGTACCGGTCCCGGGTACTTTGGAACAGACCTATGGAGTTACTGCTCCACGAAGTTTGGGACCAGGTCAGACACCTGCTGCAATATCGTTACCAATTACCTTTGGACTGTACCATTGTATGCACGAGGCAAATCTGGCGTATGTGATCAGGGAGTAATGACCCAAGATGCGATAAGAGGAGGGTCTATAGGAACTCCCCAGATAATGGCCCCAGGAGAACAAGCAGTTGAAAAGCCGAGGTCCTTAATAGACCTTAGCCCAGTTGAAGCACCCTTGGAAGCAATGCGTCAGGCAGGATTAGGAGTTTTAACTCCACAGATGATAAGTACGAATACTTTGCAGTCGCCAATGATGCATGCAGGGAACATTTCACTGCAAGGTTTTACAGTACAACAGCTAAATGAATGGCTAGAAAAGACTTCTGCTTCACAAAAGACTACAGTAACCGCAGTGGAACTGGAAAAGGTAGGGCAAGATGAGTACCTGAATTGTGTGAGACTGGGAGTGGAAGCTGCTGAACTAGTGGAAGGAACCATGGGGTAAACAGATTAGAATCATACACCGAAGCAGAATTGAGATTCCTGTGCCCTAAGATTACCAAAGAAGTGGGCAAGGTGCATCAGAAATTAGCAAACCTGCCAGACAAGTACAACATTGATATTGAGAACACCAAACATTTGAAAAGAAGTTACAGATTAGACTTTGATTCGAAAGACTTTGAGCACATGAGGTCTGCCGGAATGAAGGCGCATTTAAAAGAACTATTGCAAAGTGCGCAAATTTGGGGTGCATTAGAAAAATGGGAAGGCAGATGGGCAAAGAAAAGGGTTAAGGAGAAAGGAGACAGTCCAGGGTCGAGTCAGGCTAAAGCTTCACCCGATACAGAGTCGGTAAAAATACTACCCATGAGAGAAACAGCTGGTGGTTTTTAATTCATGTGCCGTGGTCCAGAGGAGACATCCTATCTTTACAAACGATTATCCCAGGTTGAGGGAGAAACCGATCGAGTGGTACCAACAGACAGACAGGTTTGTGAAACTTGCAAAGTGTCTCTGGGAAGACTTGAATACTTTGTTTGAGATCATTGTTCCACCTGATTTGTGGCTCGAGTGCAAGAGAGGGGTAGATTGGCCGACGAAGGAGCCGGCAAGGGATAAGGTGACCGGAGCACCCTCTGAGGAGGTGAGGAAATATTATCATAAGGTGATTGACCGGACCTCGCAAGAGGTTAAGGAATCAATACATGCTTACTATGAGAGGTTGTTAAAGGCATTCAAACATTACAGCGGTACTGAGACCACTGAGCCGAAAGATATGAACCACCTTGTATTCAGATTTGTTGAAGGGCTGAGACCAGAGGTTAGCCAGATGATTAAGAATCATTTGATTTGTTGGCAAGCGAAGCCAATTGATGAGGTGTTGCAGTATGCGAAATACTGTAGTGACGAAATTGAGCTGAAACAGAAAAAGTTGAAAGAAAAAGTGATGGTGATGCAGATAAGGGCTGCACAGGCAGGAATACAGGGAAATGGAATCCAACAGATGATACAGCAGCAACCGCAAATGAATGGTGTGTTTCAGGTGCAACCGAGAGATCGAGGTCGAGGTTTTGTAAATCGCAGTCCAGATTTAAATACTGTTGTGGTTCAAAATGACGCACAAGGGATGAAAAAGATGTCACTATGTCACGCGTGCGGGGGCGTGGGGCATTGGAAACGGGAGTGCCCAAATGTGGTGCAGGATGGTGTCGTTCAACAAAGCACTAATGTCGGTACATTCCAAAACATGAGTGGACCGAAAATGAGAAACCAAAACCCGAATTTTCAAAATAACACGGTACAAATGCATGGGGTACAGCCCATGCAGCAGATACAGATGCCACGTATTCAGCCAGTACAAATGCAACAAGTTCAACAGCAGGTTTCCATGGTACCTAGACAGCAAATGCAGTTACCAATGGCTCCGATGGGACAGCAACAGGTAATGCTTCCTCAGCAGGTCGCAGGTCAGGTAATGAGTCAAAATAACACAGTACAACAATTCCCATTGCGAGGTGGAGATGGAATGAATGAGGAGTGGTTGGGTGACAGCTCAGATAGCGAAGAGTGCAGGCTTGCAGAGTCCTTAGAAGTAGATCAAAGGGGACCCTATGTAGAGGGAAAGGTAATGGGTCACAAGGTTTTGTTCCTGGTTGATACTGGAGCTACACGCTCTACAGTCAGAAGTGCAGAGGTTCCGAAATTACCACTTTCAGGGCGCACCATAAGAGTGGTCGGAGTAGCAAATCAGTACCTGACGAACCCGATTATAGATCCAGTGCAAGTTGAGGTCGGCAACTTCCAGGGACTGCATAGGTTTGTAGTCTGTGATTCAAGTCCGGTATCCCTATTAGGTAGGGACTTACTGTGCTAGACAAAATGTTTGATTACCTGTTCCAATGATGGAATCAAAGTGCAAACAAACAGTGATGATGAAGGAGACGAGGGTCAGTTCTCAGAATTAGAGACAGGATTACCCCTTGATTACATTGTTCCCAGTACTTACCATAATTGATCTACCTGCTGATCTACAAGGAACAGTGACAGAGAAAGTGTGGGATTTGACAGGAAAGGAAGTGGGACTGATAAACGGTGTGGAACCAGTTAAAGTACAGGTGAAGCCAAATGCAGTGTTTCCCCAGGTGCCACAATATCATATGACACAAGATGTTCTTATTAAAGTGTCACAAATAATTGCAGATTTTATGAAACAGGGTGTCCTGAAAGAAGTGTTGAGTAGCCCATGTATTTCACCGATAATGGGTCTGAAAAAGCCTTGTGGGAAGGTTCGAATTGTGCAGGATTTGAGGAAAATAAATGAGATTGTGGTAAAATGTTGCCCCATAGTACCGAATCCAGCGGTAATCATGTTCCAGGTTCCATGTGATGCTGAATGGTTCACGTTGTAGACCTGTCACAAGCCTTCTTTTCAATACCTCTTCACGAGGACAGCCAGTTTTTGTTCAGTTTCAAATTCCTGGATAAGGTTACAGTTGGTGTAGAATTCCATAAGGGTTTTCTGAGTCACCGTCCATCTTTAATCAGATATTGAAAAAGGATTTAGAATCCTTAATACTGCCTTTTAATTCGACTTTAGTGCAGTACATTGATGATTTGATGATTGCATCCAAGACAAGGGACAACTGTAAGTATGACACAGTTGCCTTTCTGAATCATTTGGGAAAGAACGGACATAAGGTGTCACCCAAGAAGCTGCAGTACTGCCAGAAAGAGGTGAAATATCTAGGGCATCTGATTGAAAGAGGGTCCAGGAGAATATCGAAAGAAAGAATAACAGCCATTTTGCAAATTAACCCAACAACGAAGAGAGATGTCAGGATGTTTTTGGGAATGGTGGGATACTGTCGCCAGTGGATACCCAACTTCTCGATTATATCAAAACCATTGATAAAGCTGACAGGTAAAGAGATCAAGGATGAGCCGTATACTATAGCTTTGTCCAAAGAAGAGCTTGAGGCATTCATGGAGCTGAGAGAGTACATGTGCAGGGCACCAGCTTTAGGTATGCCTGATTACACGAAGCCTTTTCTACTGTTTTGTCATGAACGTGATGCTTGTTCGTTGTCTTTCTTGACACAGGTCCATGGAGGTGCAAATCACCCTGTAGCATATTTTTCAGCTACTTTGGACCCCGTCGCAGCAGCCTTACCGGGTTGTTTGCGCGCAGTTGCAGCAGTTGGTCAGAGCCTTACACAGTGTGAAGGCATAGTCATGGGATACCCCCTAACAGTAATGGTTCCGCATTCAGTCGAAATTTTGTTGACACGAACCAAAACTCAGCACATGACAAATGCTCAACTTACCAAATATGAGACGATCATACTGGGGTCACCTAATGTTTCGCTGGAACGATGTACTGTGTTGAACCCGGCAACTTTACTTCCTGCTGAAAATACTGAAGTTAGCGATGAGGAAGAGGTTGAGCATGACTGTCTTGAGGTAACGGAATTATGTACCAAGCCACGACCAGATATTCACACAGCTGAAAGAAAATGACTGCATTATGTTTGTCGATGGGTCCTGTTTGAGAGACTCCATCGGAACACTGAGAGCTGGTTACGCTGTATGTACCATAGCTGGTATCATCGAAGCCTCCTGGCTCGAGAGAGTATTTTCTGCACAAGTGGCGGAGTTGATTGCCCTTACTAAGGCATGCCAAGCAGCTGTAAATCTGAGGGTCACTATCTATACTGACAGCAGATACAGATTTGGAATTGTACATGATTTTGGTCAATTGTGGTCACAAAGAGGTTTTATGACCTCTTCTGGTTCTCCTGTGAAAAATGGTGAACAAATCAAAGACTTGTTACATGCGATTCAGTTACCTCTTGAAATTGCCGTGGTGAAATGCAATGCTCACGTTAAATCACATGATTTTGTGTCCATGGGAAATGGATATGCAGATCAAGTCGCAAGATTTTGCGCATTGAACTGTATATTGTTCAAGGATCAGTGGGAGTTATTACCACAAACTGAAAATGATACATGCTTGAACCTTGCATTAAGAGTAGTCGACACCCTAGACGAGCTAAAGACACTACAGGGTCGTGCTAGTAAAGAGGAAAAACGTTCCTGGAAAAGAATGCAGTGTGTACAGAGAGCTGATGACTTGTGGGTCTCAGAGGAGGGAAAATTAGTTTTGCCAAACAGTCTTTTATCACAATTCGCTAGGCTATACCACGGACAGGCTCATTCTGGCAGGGAAGCAATGATCTGGTCATTTAAAATCGATTGGTTCAACCCAAAGTTCAGACATGCCGCAGAGGTTACCTGTCATCTGTGCATCATCTGTCAACAGATGAATGAGGGAAAAGGGACTGTGGTAACTTTGAGCCACATTGGGAGAGCTGGTGGTCCATTTAGCAAAATGCAAATGGATTTCATTGAAATGCCTGTTTGCGGAGGATTGAAATATGTGTTGGTGATTGTGTGTGTTTTCAGTCACTGGATTCAAGCCTACCCCACACGTAGAAATGACAGTCTCACAGTTGCAAAGCTGCTGCTTAGGGAATTAATACCCAGGTTCGGGTTTCCGGTCTCTATAGAATCAGATAGGGGCAGACACTTCGACAATGAGGTGATTAAACTCCTGTGTGCCGCACTAGACTTGAACAAAAGCTGCATTGTAGCTACCGCCCTGAAGCATCAGGACTAGTTAAGCAAATGAATGGTACCTTGAAATCGAGAATGGCAAAGATGTGCGCAGATACCAATATGAAATGGCCAGATGCATTACCCTTAGTGCTGATGTCGATGAGAAACACCCCTGATAAGAAGACAGGACTATCACTCCATGAGATACTCAAGGGCAGAGCTATGAGGTTACCCACAGTACCTGCAAATGCTCTAGTGAATATCACAGATGATATGGTGTTGGACTACTGCAAAGGTTTGGCGGTTGTGATTCGCTCTTTCTCTCACCAGGTAGAAGCTAACACATTGCCACCGATTGGGGATCCAGGTCACACCCTGCAAGCCAGTGACTGGGTGGTTGTCAAGAAGCACGTGAGAAAGTCGTGTTTGGAGCCGCGCTGGAAGGGGCCATATCAAGTAATCTTAACAACAACCACTGCTGTGAAATGTGCAGGCGTTCCGAATTGGATACATGCCAGTCACACAAAAAAGGTAACGTGTCCAACTGACGAGGAACTTGAAGTTTCCGGCACAACAGTTCCAGAAAGGGAAGTCTCAGGGCCAGAAAGCAGCCAAGAGGGAGCTGAGACTGCAGGAGAGCCCACTGGGAGCAGCCTTGTCCCTCAAACAGTGAACGAGTTTGAGAGAGGTGACGGTGTGCCTATCTCAGTAGAGGCAGCCGGAGAACTAAATCAAGGAGAGGTTCTCCCAGAAGTAGACGGATACGGGTTAGAACTTGAACCCGTTACAGATCAAGAAGAAGGGGAAATAGTAGAAAGAGACCAAAGCGTACCGGCATCCCCTGAACCAGTCGCAGGTCCATCAAGCGAAAACACCATATTACAAGAGGAGGGTGCTGTCCAGCGTCCTGAAAAGACGAATCGGAAGAAGACGCATAAGGGTGATAACTGGCCAGAGAAACCAATTCTAGGGATAAGAAACAAACCAGGTGAAACGATAACAGAAGAAACTGATACATTCCGAGTGGAAGATCTGAGTGAAGGAGAACTGCAAGGTGAACGCAGATTGAAAAGAAAGAGAATTGCAAATAGAAGATATACAGGTCCTGAATGGGCGTATGCTACAACATCTGAATGGCAACAAAAATTCTTAGCGTTCTGTTTTGATCGAGAAGTACCAGGCCAATACTACGGTACCTGAATTGATTCAAAGAAAAGACTTTGTTAAAAAAAAAAAAAACTGAAAACTAAAAGAAAGAGACTTATAAATTACCGGATGCAACATTAGAACCTGATTTGACTTTGAGAAACCTGATTATGAAAAGCTGCTAACCTGATTTGACAAAAGGGGTCCTGGAGTGAATGAAAACGCTGTAAATTCATGCAGAGAGAGAGAGAGGAAGGAGAAAGTTTTATATCGTCCTCAAGTTGATTTTATTCTGCTATTTGATTCTATACAGACATGGCTTATAATAGAGGTAGTAACAAAAAGGGTAAGGTGTGTGGTTGGTTAAGCCTTATAATAGCTGTTGTGTGTGCAGTCATAATTGTAGGAGTGATTGTGGGAATGCCGTGGTTACATAAGACAACGACTAACGCTACATCAAAACCTGAGACTACCACATTAACACAGTTGGAAAGATTTGAGCAGGATGCAAGACACTTGCATTAGGGAACTAATTCAAAGGCGGAGCTTTCTACTAATGTCTTCTATCGCTTGCTGAATGAGTATGTTGAGACCATGGATGCGAAAGATTGTTATGTGTTTACCAAGATTCCTTCATCCGTGCAAGAAGGAGTTAACTATCATAGCCTTCCTTTAACATACAGGATTAGCTGTAGTTTGCTACTAACCAGATTATATAATCAAGAGCATGTGCAATACTTTTATTCAAATCTGGATGTTGTGTTTTCTTTTGTGCCTGTGATTGAGTTCTTGAACAAATTAGCTAAAGAGCATAACATAAAAATAGTTGGAGGTTTCTTTGAACCGACGCTTACATTTGGAACTGCTTATGCACATCAAAACAATCTGACCTGTTTGCTGTCATCTGTAGAGAAAAGCTTCTTAGATCACACTGATGATAGACGCAAAGCATTAAAGGAAAGATTAGAAAAAGGGTTAGAAAAACGCACATACGCAAATGATTACGCTTACACTGCAATCAAGACACAAGGCAAATTAGCTATAGATGCATTACATGTAGGGAGGCTTTGTATATATAGGCCAAAATCTGAGCAGGACAATTTGTTTGTAGGAACGAGTGAATGCAGACATGTGTTTTTGTTTCAGAGTAAATGGACATTTATGTTGAATGGACAGGATCCAGCGATCCCGGGGATCTATTACATCTGTGGGCTTAATGCTTATTACCGTCTCCCTAACGGATGGTATGGGACATGTTATTTGGGAATAGTTATCCCAAAGATTTACCAGATTGATGACTTAAAGCAAATACCTAAAACGTCTGAATTACAACATACTAGACAGAAACAAGAATCAGTAATGGCTGTCATTGGTGATATATTTGGAGCTATAATCCCTTCAGTAGGGGTTATCTTGAACTCCATGAAAATTCAAAAGTTGTCTACTATTGTGGATAACATGCTGACAAATTTTACAGGGGCAATACTCCTGATGGATACTGAACTTGCTGCAGAAAGAGCTATGACTCTTCAAAATCGGCTTGCTTTAGACATCCTATTGGCAAATAGTGGAGGGGTCTGCAAGATGCTCAACGAGCGTCATTGTTGCTCGTTCATTACAGATAATAGTAAAAAGATTAGAAGTATGCTTACTAACCTAACTAGAGATAGTACAGATATGAAGGATTTGAAGGAACTTGGAGTTTGGCAGAAATTTGGAAAGGGAATTGCCAGAGTAGGGAGCTGGTTTACCAACATTTGGAATGGGGTACTTGCAAAAATACTAATGGGTCTATTAATTGTTCTGGCCTGTCTATTAGGATTATGGGGAGAATGCAAAATTAATGATAAAATTAAAAGAAATTGGACAAAAAGAACCAGGAGAAATGAAGAAAGTCAAAGAGAGATGTTCAATGAAATTTGGGAAAGTTCACACAAGGGACAAGATGTTGAAATGCGCATTATGCGTAAAGTGAAAAATTAAGTGAAAGATCAAAGGGGAAAGTTTTGTGTGATGACGTGCGTCATCAGAGGAGGGACTGAGAGAGCGTAGCTTATATAATCTATATTAACATGAAATGTTTATATATTAATGTGTAATGATGCCGCCTAGAAACTATAATAATAG
Organism: Pleurodeles waltl; assembly: GCF_031143425.1. Lineage (NCBI taxonomy): Eukaryota > Metazoa > Chordata > Amphibia > Caudata > Salamandridae > Pleurodeles > Pleurodeles waltl. The sequence continues at coordinate 1,333,501,720 of NC_090447.1, read as the reverse complement.
CGATTTTGCTTGAACGTGCACCTGAAATTGTGACCACGATGAGTGGCCACCAATGTATACGCAAACTAATAATGATGAATAAAATGTTTATGTTATGTTCAATTAAGCTTATATTAACCTTTGCATTACTGAATCTTTAATGAAAATCCTCATAGGCCTTAAATTGGCGTGAGCTGCAGATTAACAGCTCGACTCTTATATTAAATGCATTTCTCTGTTTTCCAGTGTGCTGACTCACAAGGGGCCATCACCCCACAATGTTCTTTTCCTTCTAGCTTGGAAGATGAATGTAACCATGTTAAATCCGTTCCCAGGCGCATCTTCGGTGCCCTGGAATAATTGTTACAAATGAATTGAAACAAGTGTAGATTAATGTAATGTACAAGGTCATTCAAACCGGGACGAGGAAGAACTGCTGACCAAAAGATGTACAAAGAATTGCCAAGAAAGTGAAGTAATACCGGATGTGCCACCTCTGAAGACGTCAATTATGAAGACCAATCAAAAGCTGTAGATAATATGGAGTGAAGATTTGGGATTACCTAATGTGTTATACGATAGGTTAAAGATAGTGGGGTATAGTAAGTGTCCAATAGAATTTTGGGGGAATGTACTACGAAAAAGGGATAAAAACCCATGTCACAGAAGGGTCATTAGAAATAGATAGGGAATGCTATTGATTTTATCCAGAAACTCTGTCACTCTGTTTGGTGACTTTGAGACTTATTAAAGCCATCCTCACCCATAGACTGCCCATTTACCATTTTTCCTCCTTATGAGGGAAGTGCCCCCTATGCCCTTTAGTTGAGACCTGACTGATGGTGTTTTGACTGATGTCCTGAAGACAAAGAAAATTCCTGTGTGCTGACCAAATCTTTGGAGGGTAATTATGACAATGCATTTGTAATTTGTCTGTTTGCTTTTCCTTTCTAGGTACCAACTGCTTGTTTTGACAGAGACCATAGTTAGATGTTTTCCAAATTGGTGTTCTAAATTGTTTTGCATGAAGCCCAACATGTGAATGTTAATCAGTGGATAGGACAGGGGTTCACCAAAACTGACGCAAATAGATAAACAACTGACATTATGCTATGTTGAACTGACGGATATTTGGCACTCTGCTATTTTGATCAATGTTTACGCCGTGCTATGTTCTATGTGATTCTCGCGTTAATGAAATCTTATCAATGCTGCCATATCGTGACTATTCTCTTATGTTTCTTGGTTTTGAGATTAACTCATTTACTCGTAAACTGTAATCAATAGGGAATAAAATTCATAAAATTCTACTAAAACTGGTGTGGTTATTCATGACTGAAAGGTTATGGTAGTGTCGTTGAACTGAATAATGAATTTGACTAAAGTGAAATGTATTGTTGTGATAAATGTTGATGACATTATCGATATAGTGATTGGCATATTGATCAGCTATGTTGTCCTACGGTGTCTCTCAACTGGGTCAAAAGATTCATTGGCCTAAAACGAGTCCTAATGTGTAATAAATTAACATAGAAGGATGCGTTACCACTACCCTCTCCTTTGTCCTGGAGCGCAGGTCATACCACCTTTTCTTGATTTCCTCCAGGGTGCGGTGGCTCACCCCTATGGCATTAATCAGGTCCTGGATTTGCTGCCAAATCATCTTTTTTTCTGTGTCTGGGACACTCAGGGCTGCCTTCCCAAACAGTTTGTCGTGGTGCTGGCAGCATTCCTCTGTGAGCACCTCCAGTTCTTTGTCAGAAAACTTCAGTTTTCTTCTTCTCCCAGCACTGCCTGTTTCCTCCATTGTACCAGCAGGTCCTCTCTCCTGGGTGTTGCACAGCAGTTTGGAAAGGGTGTGGTCCTCCCTCCTCCCAGGTGTATTTGATGACTTCCTGGTTCTGATATCATCACCAAGAGCCAGGAAGTGAATTTCCAAACTGTTGTGCTGCATCTGCAGGCAATTTGCGGGCCAGTCGCAATTTGCGACACCCTACTCACAAATTGGGACCTCGCTAGAAGAGAACTCGCAAAATGCAACCTCGCTAGAAGTGAACTCGCAAAATGCGGTGTGACATCATTTGCGAGTCGCAAATTGGTGTTGCACTTTTTTCTTGGATTCCATTTTGCGAGTTGGAAATTGCGATTTGCATTGAATCGCAATTTCTGACTCGCAATTGTTTTGCTACCTACATCTGGCCCTTTATTACCAACATTGTTGAATAGTTTTATAACTGAAGTAGTGGTACTGCTATCCATGTGGCTAGAATGCAGGGTTAGTGTAAATTATCAGTCATTTGAACCTGTAAAGTCTCTGTACCCTGAGTGATACCTCTTCTCTATGAACCTAACCTAAATGATCTGCCTACCTTTACTGGCTAGGTTTTAGATTTGCGAATGTTGTGTAAAATAATATCCCAACCTAACAGATTGTCAATCATAAAATGTGAACTATAATTTACTTGGAAGGGGGCAGTAAGAAAAAATGAAATTGAAATGCAGAATTGAGGAAGGATGCCATTTACAAACAGTATGTGCAATTACAAATCCACATTAATTGACCTGGTTTTTGTAGGGAAATTCTGACAATAGATTATGGCTTGGCCATGATAACGCGTCCCGTCTTAGATAATTTAATTTGTCTGGGACTCGTTTTAGGCCAATGAATCTTTTGACCCTGATTGAAGACACCTTATGACGAGACAACTAATCAGCATATACATCACTCGGTCAATAATTTTCTCAATATTCAATATGTCAAAGTAAACCAATTTAGATAAATGCATCAATAAAGTTTGATCACACCATGACCTTTCAACCATGAATGACCACACAAAAATTAGTAAGATTTTAGTAAGATTTAAGTTATTTTATTCTCTATTGATTACACTCTACTATCAAGTTTATTAGTCTCAAAACCAGAAAACAAATCAGCAATGTCACAATATGGCAACTAGAATAAAATTTAATTAATGCAAAGATCATAACTATCAGAACAGTATCATTAGCGCACTATTCAACAAAGCATCGATTCAGTCATTTGTCTACTTGCGTCTGTTTAGTGAACCCCTTAACTAGCTCGAATTAGCATTATCATGTTGGGCTTCATGCAAAAACAATTTAGCAAAACAAATTTAGAAAACATCTCACTATGGTCTCTATCAAAAGGTAGCAGTTGCTACCTAGAAAGGAAAGGCAAACAGACAATTACAATTTCATTATCATATAGTTACCCTCCGTAATGGGTCAACATTCAGAGTCAGTCTTCGTCCTCAGGACATCAGTTGATTCGCCATCAGCCAGGAAATGCAGCAAAGTTCAGCAAGGTAGATAATAAGGAACACTCTCCTCATAAGGAGGAAAAGTATGAATCGGGCAGGACAAAGATAAGATGGTTCGAAGAATTAAACAGCAAAGTCAGAGTGAAAGAGTGGCTAGGTGTTAGCAAAAGGCACGTAATGGCTGATTTCTCCTTGTGTCAAAGGATTATATCAATCTTGTTGTACAGTCCCCTAATTTCTAATAGGGCAAAATTTGGTGCATCATTATCTCCATCCAATAATCAGGTAGTCACCTCATCAGGATTGTCACTTTAGAACAGTTCTCACGTAGTTTGTTGGCTCTTGTAATTGACGTCTCCAACGGGTAGAATGTCAGGTACAAATTTATATTCTCTCAGGCTTAGTCGGTAGTTCCATTGTCTTTACCAGTTCAGGTGACCTTGTACCTGTTGCAAGTGTACACTGTTGCATTCAGCAAGAATGTCTCCTTGAGCAAGTCGAGTCTCATGAGAAAGAATTTACTACGGATACACACATCTTCTAGCTTCTGGAAAAGTATGGCTACATGTCCTTCAGCAAGTCAGCACATCACACGTTAGAGAAACACATTTTATATGAGACCGACGGCTAGGCCCCGACTCATGTGAACTAAGGCCTAGTTATTAAATTTTAGCGACATCTTAACATATAGCTCTTGATGCTAGTACAAAATCATACATTAGTACATTAATAATTCATCATTAGTCAATTCATTTATCATTGTATGCATTGGTGGCCACTGCCCGTGGGCACATTTCAAACACACGTTTAGTAAAACACAGCAATACAATTTCTATATGGCATCATTAGGCATTAATTTGTAAACATTTCATGTTAATTTTTTTATTATAATAACTACACTCCACCAATCCCTCCTCTGATGACACTTGTCATCACACAAATCCATTCCTTAACAATCCTTTACCTTTTCAATTCCTTCATTTCTATTTCCTCTTTCTGCTTCGCCTTTTCATATTTTGCTCTGAACATTTTCTCCCTTTTCTTTTCCTCCCTCCTCGATTTATGTTTTGCCCATTTTGCTTTACTTCGTTCGCAAATTTTTCTCAGTAACCATAGTCCAAATAAACAAGCCAAAACAATTACTATTCCTTGTATTAATTTTCCCAGGAACCCATGCCAAAGACCACTAAACCGACTTCCTACACATGCAAATCTCTCTCCAACCTTTTCCCAGACTCCTGGGGCCAGATGTAGCAAAGGGTTTTTCCCATTCTGTGTCAATGGGAAAACGTGTTCGTACATATGGCCCCTGGTTCTTTCAATTCCTTCAAATCTGCACTATCTATTGTTAGGTTAGCAAGCATACTTCTAATCTCATTACTATTATCCGGTATATAGGCACAACAGTGGTGCTCATTAAGCATCTTACAGACTCTGCCACTTTTCGCTAAAAGAATGTCTAAAGCAAGCCTATTTTGAAGAGTCATAGCCCTCTCCGCAGCAAGTTGGGTATCCAACAGGAGTATAGCCCCTGTGAAATTTGTCAATATGTTATCCACAATAGTAGTCAACTTTCAAATCTTTATGGAATTCAAAACAACTCCCACTGAAGGAATTATTGCTCCAAATATGTCTCCTACTACACCAGCAGCAGTTTCTCTCTTTTGTCTAGCACAAAGTAATTCCGTCACTTTCGGAAATTTCTTTAAATCATCTAGTTGATAAATCTTTGGAAAAACTATTCCCAAATAACATGTTCCATACCATCCCTTTGGGAGACGGTAATAAGCACTAAGTACACAAATGTAATAAACCCCTGGGATCGCTTGATCCATTCCACTGAACATGAAAGTCAATTTATTCTGAAACAAAAACACATGCTTACACTCACTTGTTCCCACAAACACATTATCATAATATGATTTTGGTCGCGTAATGCAAAGCCTACCTACATGCTTCGCATCTAAAGCTAGCTTCCCTTGAAACCTAACCCCATTATTACTATTACTAAGGAATGATCGTTGCTGCAAGTCCTTTTCTAATTTCCCCTTTAAAACCCTCCTTCCATCTTCAGTGTGATCTAGAAAGCTCTTTTCTACAGATGTAAGCAAGCACGTCAAATTATTGCGGTGCGCATATGAAGCACTATTGGTCGTTCTAGGCTCAAAGAATCCCTTAATCACCTTTATAGCGTAATACTCAGCTACACTATTCAAATTTTCTATGATAGGCACATACAAAAATACTAAATCATAGTTTGAGTAAAAATATTGCACTTCTTGATTATAGAAACGCGTTAGTAGCAAACTACAACTAATCCCATATGTTAATGGCAAGCTGTGATATGTAACTCCCTTTTGGACTGAAAGAGGAATTTGTGTACACACATAACAAGCCTTTGCGTCCATAGTGTCAACATACTCACTCAGCAAGCGATAGAAAACATTAGTAGACAGCTCCCCTTTTGTATTAGTTTCATCATGCAAATACTTTGTATCTTGCTCAAACTTATCCCACGGTGTTAGTGTAGCAGTCTCAGAAACTGTAGCATTGTTAACTTCACTCTCATCCACCAAACGCATTTCCACAAACAAGGCTATAATAAATATCACACACAAAACACCCAAAGCAATACCCAAATATTTACAGTGCTCATTCCCCTCAACGTCATCTCCTGACCTAGGCATGATCTGTAAAGAATCAGAAAGTAAAGTACTACAAACGTAATCAACTAATAGGAGGATGGTCAATAACTTTCTCTCTTTTTCTTTTCTCCTTTTTTTTTCTTTTTTTAATAAAGTCAAGCAAAAAGTCTTTCTTCAGCAAGTATTTACAGCTTTCTCATTCACTCCCAGTGTCTTTTGTCAATCCAGTTAGCAGCTTGTAACAATAGGTTTTTCAAAAGTCAATTCATGTTAACAGTGTCACATCCGGTAATTTATCAGTCTCTTTTCTCAGGTTTCCCTTTATTCAATCTCAGCTTCACACAGTCTCTTTTACTTGTAGCCGACTTCAAGTACCATAATATTGACCTGGAACCTCACGATCAAAACAAAATGCCAAGAACTCTTGTTGCCACTCAGTTGACGTTGCATAAGCGCATTCAGGACCTGCGTAGCATCTGTTTGCAATTCTCTTTCTTTTCAACTTGTGGTCACCCTGTAATTCTCCTTCACTCAGATCTTCCTTCCTTGTGGTATCGACCTCCTCCTCTATTGTTTCATGAATGACCACTTTCCCTTTTTCAGTTTGCGATTCTGGCCACTTATCTCCTCTCAATGTCCTTTTTCCGTTATGCTTTTCAGGTTGCTGTTCAATGCCCTCCTCTTGTGCTATGGTGTTTTCTCTTGATGGAGCTGCAAGTGGCTCAAGAGGAGTCTGAACACTTTGACTTCCCTCTGTTTCACCTCCTTCGCCTTCCGGGTCTGTCAGGGGTTCAACTTCAAACCCGTATCCGTCTGCTTCTGGGAGAACCTCTCTTTGGGTCGGTCCTCCGGGTGACTCAGTTGAGATAGGCTCACCGTCACCCTTCTGGATCTCATTTGCTGGTTGAGTGACCAAGCCGTCCTCAACGGGCTCTCCTTCAGTCTCAGTTCCCCTTTGATTACTCTCCAGCCCTGAGACTTCCTTTTCTGTAGTTGTTAGTTTGGACAACTCAATTTCCTCATCAGTTGGACACGCCACTTTCTTTGTGTGACTGGCATGTATCCAGTTTGGAATTCCCGCACATTTCACAGCAGTAGTAGTTGTCAGTATCACTTGATTCGGCCCCTTCCAAAGTGGCTCCAAACACTACTTCCTCACGTGTTTCTTGACAACAACCCAGTCACCGGCTTTCAGATTGTGACCTGGATCATTTATCCGTGGCAGTGTGGTTGCTTCCACCTGGTGAGAGAAAGAGCGGACCACGTCAGCCAGACCCTTGCAGTAGTCCAACACCATATCATCCGTGATATTCACAAGAGCATTTGCAGGCACTTCGGGCAATCTCATAGCTCGGCCCATGAGAATTTCATGAGGAGACAGTCCTGTTTTCTTGTTGGGTGTATTTCTCATTGATATTAGCACTAGGGGCAATGCATCTGGCCATTTCAAATTGGTAGCTGCACACATTTTCCCCATTCTCGACTTCAAGGTATCATTCATCTGCTCCACTAGTCCTGAGGCTTCAGGACAGTAGCTACAATGCAACTTCTGTTCAATGTTCAGTGCAGTACACAAGAGCTTAACCACCTCATTGTTGAAGTGACTTCCTCTATCTGATTCTAAAGAGAGCGGGAACCCAAAACGTGGTATCAACTCCCTAAGCAGCAACTTTGCTACTGTGAGACTGTCATTCCTATGTGTAGGGTAAGCTTTAATCCAATGACTAAAGATGCAAACAATCACCAACACGTACCTCAGACCTCCACACACAGGCATCTCAATAAAATCCATCTGCATCCTGCTAAATGGACCTCCAGCTCTCCCAATGTGGCTCAAATTCACCACGGTCCCTTTCCCTGCATTTAACTGCTGACAGATGATGCACCTGTGACAGATTACTTCTGCAGCTTGTCTAAATTTTGGATTGAAACAATCGATTTTGAACAACCTAATCATGACGTTTCTCCCAATGTGTGCTTGACCATGGTAAAACCTTGCAAACTGTGACAAGAGACTGTTTGGCAAAACCATTTTCCCCTCATCTGAAACCCACAAATCATCAGGTCTTTGTACACATTGCATTTTAAGCCAAGAACGTTTCTCTTCTCTGCTGGCACTTCCCTGAAACAATGTTAACTCTTCCATTGTGTCAACCACCCTCAATGCGTAACCTGTGCATGTCTCATTTTCAGTTTCAGGTAACGATTCCCACTGATCCTTGAACGATATACAGTTCGATGCACAAAACCTTGTGACTTGATCTACATATCCGTTTCCCATTGACACAAAGGGGGTCATTCTGACCCTGGCGGTCTTGGACCGCCAGGGCAAGAATGACAGAAGCACCGCCAACAGGCTGGCGGTGCTTCATTTCCTATTCTGACCGCGGCGGTAAAGCCGCGGTCGCACCGCCGGGGCTGGCGGTTTCCCGCCGATTTTCCCCCGGCGGTGATAATCCGCCAGGGCAGCACTACAAGCAGCGCTGCCCTGGGGATTATGACCCCCTTACCGCCAGCCTGTTTCTGCCGGTTTACACCGCCAGGAAGAGGCTGGCGGTAAGGGGTGTCCTGGGGCCCCTGGGGGCCCCTGCACTACCCATGCCACTGGCATGGGTAGTGCAGGGGCCCCCTAACAGGGCCCCGGCCTGCTTTTCACTGTCTGCATGACAGACAGTGAAAAGCACAACGGGTGCAACTGCACCCGTCGCACGGCCGCAACACCGCCGGCTCCATTAGGAGCCGGCTCCTGTGTTGCGGCCTCATTTCCGCTGGGCCGGCGGGCGCAAACATGGTTAGCGCCCGCCGGCCCAGCGGGAATGTTGGAATGGGGGCCGCGTTATTGTGGCCGCACGGTGGCTCCCGCCAAGGTTGGAATCACCCCCAAAGTCTTGTGATTTTACATGAGCGCTGCATTTCACCACGGCAATTTCAAGAGGTAACTGAATCGCGTGCAACAACTCCTTAATTCTTTCACCATTTTTCACTGGAGAACCAGAAGAGGTCATGAAACCCCTCTGTGACCACAACTGCCCAAAATCATGGACAATTCCAAATCCGTATCTGCTATCAGTATAGATTGTGACTTTCAGTTTGTCAGTGGCATGGCATGCCCTAGTAAGAGCCACCAATTCAGCTACTTGAGCAGAATACACTCTCTCGAGCCAAGATGCTTCCAGGATACCGGTGATTGTACACACAGAGTATCCGGCTCTCAGTACTCCTACTGAGTCTCTCAGGGATGAACCATCAACAAAAATAATGTAATAATTTTGCTCCAATTGAGTATCTTTAATGTCAGGTCTCGATTTGGTGCACAGTTCTGTTACCTCAAGACAATCATGTTCTACTTCCTCAGCCTCATCAACATCTGTATTCTCATTGGGAAGCAAAGTTGCCGGGTTTAACTCAGTACAGCGTTTCAATGATACATTAGGTGACCCCAGTATAATCGTTCCATATTTTGTTAGACGAGCATTTGTCATGTGCTGCGTCTTGGTTCGGGTGAGTAGTATTTCGACGGAGTGTGGGACCATAACTTTTAGGGGATGTCCCATCACTATACCTTCACAGTGAGTGAGGCTTTGACCAACTGCTGCAACTGCACGCAGACAACCCGGTAAGGCTGCTGCAACTGGGTCCAAAGTAGCTCAAAAATATGCTACTGGGCAGTTTGCACCTCCATGGACCTGTGTCAGGACAGACAAAGAACAAGCATCACGTTCATGACAGACAAAGAACAAGCATCACGTTCATGACAAAACAGTACAAAAGGCTTTGTGTAGTCAGGCATACCTAAAGCTGGAGCCCTGCACATACATTCCCTCAGCTCAATGAACGCCCTCCTCTCTTTCTCAGACATAGTTAGGGTATCCGGCCCATCCTTAACCTCCTTTACGGTCAACCTCACCAAAGGCTTAGAGATAATTGAGAAGTTTGGAATCCACTGGCGACAGTAGCCCACCATTCCCAAAAACATCCTAACATCTTTCTTGGATGTGGGGGGACTCATCTGTAATATGGCTGTCGCTCTTTCTTTGGATATTCTCCTTGACCCCTTCTCAATCAGGTGGCCCAAGTACTTCACCTCTTTCTGACAGTACTGCAGCTTCTTTGGGGACACATTGGGCCTGATTACAACTTTGGAGGAGGTGTTAATCCGTCCCAAATATGACGGATATACCACCAGCCGTATTACAAGCTCCATAGGATATAATGGACTCGTAATAAGGCTGGTGGTATATCCGTCACTTTACCGTCACTTTTGGGACGGATTAAAACCTCTTCCAAAGTTGTAATCAGGCCCTTTATGTCCATTCTTTCCCAAATGATTCAGTAAGGCAATAGTATCATACCTGCAATCATCTTTTGTTTTGGATGCAATCAACAAATCATCAATGTATTGTACTAGAGTCGAATTAAAAGGCAGTTCCAATGATTCCAAGTCCTTCTTCAATATCTGATTGAAGATGGAAGGCGATTCTGAAAACCCTTGAGGAATTCAACACCAACTGTAAACCTTGTCCAGGAGTATGAAACTGAAGAGAAATTGGCTGTCCTCATGAAGAGGCACAGAAAAGAACGCTTGAGACAGGTCCACGACTGTGAACCACTCCGCCTCACATGGAACCTGGAACATGATCACGGCTGGATTTGGCTCTATTGGGCAACATTTTACCACAATCTCATTAATTTTCCTCAGGTCTTGGAGAATTTTTAACTTTCCCACAAGGCTTTCTCAATCCCATTATTGGCCAATTACATGGACTGCTCATCACTTCTCTGAAGACCCCTTGCTTCACAAAGTCCACAATTATCTGCGTCACCTGTATGAGGACATTTTGTGCCATGTGGTACTGCGGTAACTGGGGAAACAAGGCATTTGGCTTCACCTCTACCTTGACTGGTTCCACTCCTTTTATCAGTCCCACTTCCTTTCCTGTCAAGTCCCACACCTTCTCTGTGACTGTTCCCTGTAATTCGGTTGGCAAATCGGTCACTGTGAACATCGGGAAAAAGCTTATCAAAGGGTACTTCTCATCTGTGGTCTCTGGTTCTGAGATCTGACCATCGTCCCCTTCATCATCACTGTTTGTCTGCACCTCAATTCCTTCATTGGAACAGGTGATTGAAGAACTTGTCTTACACAGCAAGTCTCTCCCCAATAGGGACACAGGACTTGAATCACAGACTACAAACCTATGTAATCCCTGAAAGGTACCAATCTCAACTTGGACCGGATCTGTAATTGGATTAGTCAGGAGCTGATTTGCTACTCCTACCACCTTTATTGTACGTCCTGAAAGGGGCAATTTCGGAACCTCTGCACTTCTGACTGTAGAGTGTGCAGCTCCTGTGTCAACCAGGAACGAAACCTTGTGACCCATCACTTTCCCTTGCACATAAGGGCCCCTCTGATCTACTTCTAGGGACGCTGCAAGCCTGCACTCCTCACTATCCGAACAGTCATCCGACCATTCATCATTTATTCCATTCTCACCACGCAATGGGAACTGTTGTACTGCATTATTTTGACTCATTGTTTGACCTGTGACCTGTTGAGGAAGCATCACCTGTTGCTGTCCCATCGGAGCTAAAGGCAACTGCATTTGCTGTCTAGGTACCACGGGAATCTGCTATTGTATTTGCTGCACCTGTGCTGGCTGAACATGTGGCACTTGCATTTGTTGCATACGCTGGAGACCCTGCATCTGAACCATATTATTCTGGAAGTTCGGGTTTGAACCCCTCATTCTTGGACCCCTCACATTTTGGAATGCACTGACATCATTGCTTTGTTGAACAAAACCATCCTGTACCATCATTGGACATTCCCGCTTCCAGTGTCCCATGCCCCCGCACGCATGGCATGGTGACATCTTTTTCATCCCTTGCATGTCATTTTGAACCACAACAGTATTCAAATCTGGACCACGGTTCACAAAACCTCCCCGAGCTCTGCCTCTTGTTTGCGGCTGAAACATTCTGTTTCCTTTTGGCTGCTGCACCATCTGCTGTACTCCATTTCCCTGCATCCCTGCTTGAGCTTCCTTAATTTGCATCACCATCACCTTCTCTTTCAGCTTTCTCTGCTTTAACTCAATCTCATCACTGCAGTATTTTGCATTCTGCAACACCTCGACAATCGGTTTAGCTTGCCAACAGATCAAATGATTCTTAATCATCTGGCTAATCTCTGGCCTCAGTCCTTCAACGAACCTGAACACAAGATGATTCATGTCTTTTGGTTCTATGACCTCCGTGCCACTATAGTGTTTGAACACCTTTAACAACCTCTCACAGTAAACATGTATCAACTCTTTGCCTTCTTTTGCAGTTCGGTCAATTTTCTGCCAATCAGTAACTTTCGGCGAAACTTTCTGCTTCAAGAATTCAATCACCTACTAGTAGTGCTTCATCACCTCAGGTGACGGTGCTCCTGTAGTCCTGTCCCTTGGCGGTTCTGCTGTCGGCCAATCCACACTCCTCTTGCACTCAAGCCACAAATCGGCTGGAACTATAATCTCAAACAGGGTATTCAAGTCTTCCCAAAGACATTTTGCAAGCTTCACAAACCTATCCGTTTGCTGATACCACTCTATCGGCTTTACCCTCAGCCTGGGGTAATCATTTGTGAATGACAAAATGTCACCTCTAGACCATGGTACATGAACTAGAACCCCTCCAGCTGTCTCTCTCATCGGTAACATCTTTATTGTTCCCGTGTCTGGCGCAGCTATTCGCCTGCTGCTGTTCCAGGCAGTCACTTTTCCTCTTATCTCTCTTCTTCGCCCATCTGCCTTCCTACTTTTCTAAAGCTCCCCAAACTTGAGCACTCTGTAGTATCTCTTTAAGGTGTACCTTCATCCCAGTAGACCTCATATGATCAAAATCTTTAGGCTCGAAGTCTAACCTATAACTCCTCTTCAGATGCTTAGTATTGTCTGAGTCTATGCCGTATTTGTCTGCCAAATTCGCTAACCTTTGGTGCACCTTACTCACTTCTTTGGTTATTTTCAGGCACAGATATCTTAATTCTGCTTCAGTGTATGATTCTAATCTGTTCACTCCCATGCTCCCTTCTACTAGCTCAGCTGCTTCCACTCTCAACCTCACAAAATTCAGGTATTCCTCTCTTTCTGACCGCCCTGCTGTCGCAGGAGTAGTTTGTGGAGTGTTAAGCTTGTCTAACCATTAATTCAACTGTTGCGCAGTTAAACCTTGTAACAAGATATTTCCAGCCTGCACCATTGGGGTTTGCGACGTATTTGCACTCAGTACATGTGGAGTTAGTAGACCCAAACCTGCTTGTCTCATTGTCTCTAAAGGAACCCCAATCGGACTGAAGTCCAACAAGGATCTCGACCTCTCCGCTGTCTGTTCTCCCAGTGTCATCCCTTGGGAGCTTCATGAGAACACTCCTCTTATCACCTCTTGAGTCATTACTCATTGGTCACATAAACTAGGTTTTGCCTGCGCATATAGTGGTACTGGCGGACCAACTGTAATTGGCAAAGATATAGCAGCTGGTGTCTGTCCATTTCCCAATCCCGGTGGAGCATTTCCCAATCCCGGCAGGTGCTGTAACTGATTGCGGTCCAGTGACCGAAGTATAATTCTGAACCACCTGTTGCTGCGGCTGGGGCAGCAATTGTGGAGTTGGCTCAATCTGCACTAATTTTGATCTCGCGTATACTGGATCAGACGGCACCATCAAATTCGTAGTCATCTCTACTACTGGGACATCAGGGTAGAGCCTCTGAACTGGTGGTGGCTGCAACTGTATCTGCGTCTCGGGTGCAGCGGATACGCTACCACCATTCTGTATCGGAGCTGATGTGGTAAAATTATTTGCCTGTACTGTATTCGTGATCCCCTGATTCTGTGTCGAGCTTTCAGGACCTGCGCTAGTACTCGGTCTATTATCATTTATGGCATATGGTGGTGGTCGATCATGTAACAATTGATCGTCACGTCATCCGAATCGTCTGCATCTACCCAAGACTTCTGAGTCTCCTTTTGCTTGTTAGAGCCCTTGTCAGTTTTACAAGTGGCCTTTCTCCCCTGTGTTTCGGCTTCTGGAGTTATTGCCGGAAACATCCTAACTCCGTCTATGATTTCCCTTCTCCACATCTTAGTCTCACTATCCCATCTAGCCTACGCTAGAGTCTTTTCTGCTTTCCTCATTCTTCTCTCGAATTTTTGTTACCTCTGTATGGCCATTAAATCCCAAATCACTAACGCCTCAAACAGTGCTGGTCTCGGAGGCGGCTTTTGCTCATTTAACACTTTCTGCAAATTCTCTAGAACCCCTATGTTAAAGGTTCCATTCTCTGGAAACGCCAAACACCCATCTTTCTCTGTTAATTTGCACCATTGCTTTAGCCAAAGACAAGGGGCAACTCTATTCTCCTCCATTACGGCATAAGCCAGAGTATCCTCTGGTGGTGTAGGCTCCCCCACACTCGCTGTAATGTATGCATCTCCCCTCAAAGCACTCTTTAAAGCCTTGAAAAACTTGATTTTTGCGTCTTTTATTTTGTTTAGAATCGAATCAGGAAGTGACTTTAGTTCCCAGAACACTCTTCGCCTACCTGCTCAACCAATTGCCTCTCACGGACGGCTGCCAGTCCGTGCGCGACCCTTCTCACTTGCTGACCTATCCCAGCGCGGCTCCAATGACGTCACACTCACACACACTGCGGCTGACAAAGTCTTGCGGCTTGTCTTCCTCACTCTAAATCCACACAAAACTAATGCAATATATTGCGAGCACCTTAACAACAAACTCAAATTTGCCGGTTTACTACAGGAAGGGTAACACAATTGCTTCAGAACTTTACAGAGATTTCACTTGAAGCCTCGACCGCCACTCTCTCCTTCTCAGATCCCGCACCCGCAAGCAGAATTCGACCCGCAAATTCTACTCTCGACTTGTCAATAGTTCATCCTAGTGCACTTTAGAACTAACCAAATCTCCATCGAAGGTTTCACTCACACACTTTGACTCAAACTCGACTCGTCAACCACGCCCGATTGACCTATTAACCTGCGCAAGTTAGAACCTAACCCAAGTGTCTCCTACACTTATCAATATACTCCGGAGTCTTAGACCACGCCGGGTCCGTTCATCACCAACAACCACATGGACAATTTTTGAGCACAAAGCGCCACACTCACATGAAGTTCGCTGACTTCCCTACTCTCATACTGCGGAGTACGCCCACTCCTACTAAAACATTGGCTGGCCTAAATTCTCACAAACCTCACAATTCACCTGCGATATGCATAAGCTGAGCAAGCGCAATTACTACGTCAAGCATACCTGTCACTAGAACGCCGAGAACATACCCAACTCACTTCGGCAAGCTCCGAGATTCCGGTAAAGTCATTTGGGACTTAGGTGCACATCATCTTTCCAATTTGCATTATTTTGAAAACACTTTCTAAAACAATGGTCCCTCGTCCTAGGGCCCCAAAGGGCCGAAACCGTCCTCTGCTACCAGAACTGATAACGCGTCCCGTCTTAGATAATTGAATTTGTCTGGGACTCATTTTGGGCCAATTAATCTTTTGACCCTGATTGAAGACACCTTAGGAAGAGTCAACTAATCAGCATATAAATCACTAGGTCGATAATTTTCTCAATATTCAATATGTCAAAGTAAACTAATTTAGATAAATGCATCAATAATGTTTGATCACACCATGACCTTTCAACCATGAATGACCACACAAAAATTAGTAAGATTTACGTTATTTTATTCCCTATTGATTACACTCTACTAGCAAGTTTATTAGTCTCAAAACCAGAAAACACATCAGCAATGTCACAATATGGCAACTAGAATAAGATTTCATTAACGCAACGATCATAAACATCAGAACAAAACACGACGTCAACATGGATTAATTTTAGCAGAGTATCATTAGCGCATTGTTCAACAAAGCATTGATTCAGTTATTTGTCTATTTGCGTCCGTTTAGTGAACCCCTTAACTAGCTCGAATTAGCATTAGCATGTTGGGCTTCATACAAAAACAATTTAGCAAAACAAATTTAGAAAACATCAAACTATGGTCTCTATCAAAAGGTAGCAGTTGCTACCTAGAAAGGAAAGGCAAACAGACAATTACAATTTCATTATCATATAGTTACCCTCCGTAATGGGTCAACATTCAGAGTCAGTCTTCGTCCTCAGGACATCAGTTGATTCGCCATCAGCCAGGAAACGCAACAAAGTTCAGCAAGGTAGATAATAAGGGACACTTTCCTCATAAGGAGGAAAAGTATGAATCGGGCAGGACAAAGATAAGATGGTTCGAAGAATTAAACAGAAATGTCAGAGTGAAAGAGTGGCTAGGTGATAGCAAAAGGCATGTACTGGCTGATTTCTCCTTGTGTCAAAGGATTATTTCTGTCTTGTTGTACAGTCCCCTAATTTCTAATTGGGCAAATTTTGGTGCATCATTATCTCCATCCAATAATCAGGTAGTCACCTCATTGGGATTGTCACTTTAGAACAGTTCTCATGTAGTTTATTGCCTCTTGTAATTGATGTCTCCAACGGGTAGAATGTCAGGTACAAATTTGTATTCTCTAAGGCTTAGTCAGTAGTTCCACTGTCTTTACCAGTTCAGGCGACCTTGGACGTGTTGCAAGTTTACACTGTTGCATTCAGCAAGAATGTCTCCTTGAGCAAGTCGAGTCTCATGAGAAATAATTTACTACGGTTACACACATCTTCTAGCTTCTGGAAAAGTACGGCTACATGTCCTTCAGCAAGTCAGCACATCGCACGTTAGAGAAACACATTTATTATGAGACCGGCAGCTAGGCCCCGACTCACGCTAACTAAGGCCTAGTTATTAAATTTTAGCGACATCTTAACATATAACTCTTGATGCTAGTACAAAATCATACATTAGTACATTAATAATTCATCATTAGTCAATTTAATTTATCATCGTATACATTGGTGGCCACTGCCCGTGGGCACATTTCAAACACGCGTTTAGTAAAACACAGCAATACAATTTCTATACGGCATCATTAGGCATTAATTTGCAAACATTTCATGTTACTTTTTTGATTATAATAACTACACTCCCACAGCCATCATTTTCTCACACACATATGGGAAAGGGTGAACACTGTAATGCCAGGGAAAGGTCAGGCCCCCTTGGCACACAGTGATAAAATGAGATTATGTAAAGAGTGTCCTTTCAGACCAATTGTGGTGTCAAATTATGCTCTAAATTGCTCTATTTCACCCCAATTTTATAAATGTCTCCAGATGTGAGATGCACCAGAGCCTCCTGGGGGACCACTTGCTACAACCCCTAATTCAGTCAAATTTGGGGCATGTATTTATGTCACTCCAATATAATATTTCGCAAACCACCTTGCTCACAACAACATTTTATGTCCCAACACATTGAAAGTTCAACAACCACCACTGCCCATGGCACTTATTGAGCTGAAGTCTCCCTCACCACCCCTGATACCCTCCCCAATACAAAAACCTTCCTTTAGCAGAAGAAACCCACCTCTTACTTGCTAAATGATGCAGCTCTTTTAAAATGCCATTCACCTATTCTGACATTTCACCCTACTGAAATCCCATCCTGACCTCGTCATCATTCTTCTTCCAACACAAATAATTGTGGCCATAAAAGCCTCTTCACGCTCTATATTAACATCTCTTTTTGTTCAATTCATCCAAGGGTGACTGTGGAATGCAATATCCTTGGATGTTTTTGTTCCATGGAACATAATCCTTAGTGGATTCATATGTTTGTGGCTTCAAGGCCAAGCACATCAATCTGCATTCTTCCACCATATGGAACCATACTAATAGTTTGTTTTTCAGTGTGAGCACAAATCTTGTGCCTCAAATAAAATTCTGTGCTGCACAAAAGTCAATATATTGTTACATTACACAAGAGACCTGCATGTATTTGCTACTGCAAAAAATTCCGAATTCCTCAAAAGTCGTGGTGAAAAAAGTGCAATAGAAATGCAGTTCTTTTAGTCCCGAACAGGAGTAGACTCCCAGAGACAATATATAAACCCACACCTATGCGAAAGAATGGCTGCACAGGAGAGCAACTTCCCAGGATGTGGCCAAAGCAAGTTAGGAGGCCAACAAAGAGAGAACTTTGCAAAGGTCTGTAGGAAGAACTTGGGGCATATATTTATACTCTGTTTGCGCCGGATTTGCATCATTTGTTTGCGTCAATATTTATATTTGGACGCTAGGCCCGTCTAGGGTCAAAATATTGGAGTTAAAGTCATTTTTTCCCTGTGGAAAAATACCTTGCGTCAATGAGATGCAAGGTAGGCGTTCCCGAACAAAAAATGACTCTACGGCCTTTCTGCCTTATTTATCCTTCCGGGAGGAGGACGGCCTTAAATAATGACGCTAAGCCTGTTTAGCGCTATTATTTAACGTCTAGGTCAGGGCATGCATTAGGGAACCTGTGGGCCATTTTCCATGGTCAGAGGCCATGGAAACACCCCACAGGTGCCATTCCCTGCACCCAGGGACACCCCCACCCACCCACACATAGAGGACACCTAAGGATGGGGCGACCCATCCCAGGTAAGTTTTTTTATTTGTTTTTAAAAGTGCCATAGGGGGGCCTATCTTGGGCCCCCCTACATGGTACTGTGCCCAATGGCCATGAACAGGGGACATATGTCCCCTGAGCATGGCCATTGGGCAGGGGGGCATTACTCTTGTCTTTACTAAGAGAGGAGTCTTGTCCATGGGGGTTGTGCATCAGAAAATGATGCTAGTCATGTTAGCGTCATTTCTCTGACTCTAACCTGACTAGCGCCATTCTTTGACGCACAACCTCATGTTTCCCCTATACCTCCCACACCCGGTTAGTGTCATTTATTTTTACGCTAATCGGGCCTTTCCGCCGGATAGCGACATTCCTTAAATATGACACCTGGCTGGCATCCAGGAATGGCGCTAGCTGGCGGTAAACTTTTTGACGCAAACCTGCACTAACGCAGGTTTGCGTCAAAATGTATAAATCAGGGCCTTTGTCTCACTGAAAACACACAAACAGCACTATCTGACTGACTCAGCATTGGGTTGCCTATAAATTACTTGACTGTCACACCCACTCTTGACTGGAATCGAACGTCGGTAGAACACACGTCAAATATCACAGTAAACAAAGTAACACAACACTGGAGTGTTATGTAAGACATCACATGAAATAAATACATGGTAACCAAGAGTGTACATAAACTAGGTAACTGAGAATCCTTGAAGTCACTGAGTTCTTTCAATATTGCATTTTATACTATAAGACATTTATGCTAGCCAATCAGTCTTAATGCAAGCTAGTCACTCTGCCATTTTACAATGGGCTTTTCACTTATAGCCTTGGCCTAGTCTGCCATGTTTAATCAAATTAGCTCACACATAAGTTGCCAAGCTAGTGACAGTTACATGTCATTGTCACTGTACATCTGTGTCTCCAAGGAAGAATCCCTGAAAATCACATTGTGAACACCCTTGGAGCTAGTCTATGTGAAAGTAATGGGTATGAATTTCTGAAATGTACTACTACTTCAGGGGGAGGGTTGTGTAAAATGATCTCTGTTTCAGAGTAATTTCTTAATGGTAGAAAGAAATTTAAATCTGTGCTTTTCTTGCAAAGAATATTAGATATATATTTTTAAATTTCAAGGGTTTTAATACATTTTGAAGAGTACATAAGAGCATCAAAGAATGTCACAGGACTCAAGAATAGTATACATGAAGTGATAATAAAGAATAAGGGCTGGAACATATGGAATGACCATAGAACTACATCTTTTTCGTTGCTTACGAAGTGATTAGATAAGTTAGCTGACAACATTTTACAAGTATATTATATAGGTTGTACTAGTTTTCTAAGTAAAATAGTGGAAGTGGTCATTTATTAGAGTTTTACATTGATGAAGTTATCTAAATGAAGGGCTATATAAAAAGTGGGGGGGAGGAAGAGGTCAAAGAAATGGATGGTACTGGAAGATGACTTATCAACTGCCGGGACCTCTCACTGAGTGAAAGTGGAATTCATAGTAATTGCTTACTGCATTAATGTGCAAAATATAATAATTAGCTGTATTTCAGGTGTACTCTGTGTTAGTGGGTGGCGTTCCTGGGTGAACGCAGATTATGGTGGTTTAAAGAATTGCAGGTTGTGGTCTAGTTTGTTCTACGGCTTCTTTTGTCAGTGAATTGGACCTAAGCATACCATGCATTTATTGATAGTAGTTTGAAGTTTTTCCATTCTGCAGGAATTGATTTAACCTCCATAGTACCCATAATATAAAAGAGGAGCCTGTCATATCTGCATAGATTAGAAGTCAGCATTTTGAAGAGAGCACATGGTGATTGATGGAAGTTCCAGGGTCAGTTCTATATACAAGATTTCTTTTATGTTTAATTTCACTTCATGCCTGCATTAAATGAGCTAGGGGATGTCTAATAGCATGTTACTGCACTCTTCTGGTTTATCTAAACACTTCAGTATTTGTCAGTATCTGTACAACCATTAAGGCCATTGTTAAGAGGAATCGATAGAGTACAAAATGCTTTATGGACTGTCAACAAACTCAAGTGTGCAAGTGCTGGACAATTTCAAAGGAGGTGAGAGCAGACCACATTTTACAAATGGGATGGTGGCTGTGGATGATTGAGTAGAGTGCATAAGGTAGTCTTTAGAGTTTTTCATTTCATAAAAATGAGACGAAGATTATCAATTCGACCTGGTAGCAGAAGGTAATCCATACAAATAATATCAATTAAGAATCCCCAAATTCTCTGAATGGGTGTAACTAAAATCTGTATAAGAACTAAATGGACCATAAAATGTATTGTGCAAATCACAATGAATCCATTTGATCCCGGAAACTACCATAAAAGTCCATTATAATCATATGCTATGATCTGGTCAACATAAGATTTTTTGAATATGGTTAGAGAATGTTTAGCATTCAAAATAGTAATATTTATTTACTTGGAAAAACTATTACAATGCTACAATTGGTCTTGTTGCCTAAATTTTGATGCACTTGAAGCAAACTATTCACTTTGATGAATGGTTTGATTTACATGCCTAAAGTGAACTGTTAGATCAAACACAGAACATGACTTCTCAACAATTATTTTTTTATTTGTACATCCAGTTGGTGTGAAGACCATTTGTCATAATATTACTGTAAAACATCATCAGGTGTCCTGCAAGAAATGATTACAAATAACAAAATCCTCTAGTATAGCAAAAAGGTAATTGTTATAAATAGCAAACTTCACTTCAGATGTTAACTTTTAAGATATTTTGGGGAGCAAAACTGCTAATTTAAGATATGAAAGTACTGCTCCTTTGTCCTGTCAGTTATACTTGCTTCCATAAGGTGCAATGGTTTCAGATTTGAATAACACAACACTGTTATTATCATAACTACTGTTTTCAGAGTTTCAAAAGCTTCTTGGTGGTAAGGAGAACATCTGTCACCTCCCCATACCACCCTATACATAAATCACTCCTTTCTAAAGTGAGTGGAGGTAAGGATTTGTATAAGAGCGCTATAACCCTGCAAAACCTTCCATCGAAGTAATAAATCCAAGAAATCACTGTAATTAGCTCACCTTCTTTGATACCAGCCATTCTCATAAATAGCCCAATTCCTACACGGATATTATTGCTACTTGCTTAAATGCAAGCATACAGCTTGTAAATAACCCACATGTTGCAAAAAAATCAATGATTTATTAGATGTAGAACATGATATCTAGTCTGCAATAACTAGAAACATTATATTGAAAACAAAATACTCAAATTCTAATAACTAACGGTTAGACTATATTTCTGAAATGATAGTTCCAAAATGGAGAACAAATGAGGAAAAACCAGATGTAATGAACCAGTGCAAAACCCAAGCCTTATGCTCATTAAATTCTTCTGCCAGAGAAATAATGCAACAAACTAATTTGCTACAAAAATGGATGTATATGAAAATTTAATTTCCAAGGACTTTATCTAGATAACATGTGGGAAGGAAAACAAAATACTCAAAAACAAAATACTCAAATTTCAATAACTAATGGTTAGACCATATTTCTGAAAATATAGTTCCAAAATGGAAAACAAATGCGGAAAAAAAGAGATGTAATGAACCAGAGAAAATCCCGAGCCTTACGCTCATCAACAACACTGAATCTAATCCTAAAGCTAACCTTAATTTTAAGGGCCTGATTCAGAGTTTGCCAAACAGGTTACTCCGTCACAAATGTGATGGCTATTCGTCCACCTTATTACACGTGCATTATATCCTATGGCATGTCTAATAAGGTGGACAAGGTGGACGTTTGTGATGGAGTAAGCCACCGGCCTAAGTCAGCCCTAATGGCTAATACTGATGCTAAGCTATATGCCACCCTGAAAATTAACCGTCTGCTTGTTTCCGGACACTGATACCAATGCTATGCCTAAGTTAAAAATATATTTTTTATGATACCCTTAAATATAAATCAAATTCTTGCACTTAGTCTAATATTACGCTAACTCTAAAACTAACCTTAGCCATCTACCATGAACGTAAACCTAAGCCTTAAAACCAGTGTTAATCTTAACACTAACCATAGCACTCTGCCATGACACGGAGGCCCATATTTATACTTTTTTTGCGCTGCATTTACATCATTCTTTGACGCAAAAGCGGCGCAAACTTATAAAATATAGGCCCATATTTATACTTTTTTTGCGCCACATTTGCGTCATTTTTTACGCAAAAGTGGCGCAAACTTGCAAAATACAATTATATTTTGTCAGTTTGCGCTACTTTTGCGTAAAAAAATGACGCATATGCGGCGCAAAAAAAGTATAAATATGGGCCATAATTATATTTTCTGTTTGCGCCGCTTTTGCATAGGAAAATGACGCAAATGTGGCGCAAAAAAAGTATAAATATGGGCCTAAACCTACTGCTACGACTAACCCTAGCCGTTTGCTACAGCCCTGAGACTAAAGTTAACGCCAAGCCCTAAACTTACGACTAACACTAACCTTCAGTTAAAATGTTGGAAATTTTGGTTTTCCACATAATAATATTTCGACTTAATGCTTTTGGTAGATGTATTTTAGATGGCAGATATGTGTTGAGATACAGAATTAGGTTTTGTGCTCATGTCACGTGGCAAACAAATCTCCAAAAGTCTCCTCTGTTCTATATTTTTTCTACAACTGGCCCACGCCCTGAAGCAAATAAAAGGCTAAACTTTGATGAATAAATGAAATGCGCACCTTGTGATGTCAACGCCAGCTTGCTATGAATGAAAAGGGGCACTTAGTTATGCCAATTACTAAAGTGTTATGAACAAAACTGACACCTCGGCGTGCCACTGCCAATTTTATTTTCAATCCATTAACCATTTTGCATTGACCTTGAATTTGACTCTGAATTGAACCTACCGCTCATCCTTGATGAATAATCATTATTCTTTATCTATAATGGCTGAGACACTAAGGAGATCTGCGTTTACACACCGTATAAGCTCTAAATATAGATTCACCGCTCGGATTTGGTCGTCTAGAAATTGTGGAAAGCACTTTCAGCCACAGAGCACATTATCTTAAAGGCTAAAAAGTCCTTCACTGTCTGTCTCATAAATCATCAGCTCATATTATCAACAGAACTCGAGCTGAATGCACAGGAGACTGCTGCCTATCCCGCTATCCTTTGTCATTATTCAAAAGTCAAGCAACAAACATGTTTTACTGTGTATTATCATCGAGTAAACACATAAAACTGTACATAAAATTGGGTAGAATATAACTCAAGCTCTGGATGACATTTTGAAATCAGCGTGCTTGTCCGTATGCTCCGACTTACCAACCATACCCTCCTATCACATTTCTTTTTATGGCGCTACTGTGTACACAATGCATTATTGCAGAGACTAGCTTTCATTGAAAAGAGTCACAATTATGAATTATGATAAGAAACATATTTGGCTTGTAATTGAAGGAACATAGTTAAGCAATATTATGCATGGGAGTTGGGCTCTCACAGGCGGTTGTTGATGGGAGGGTGGAGCCAGAGGTCCTGGGACAAAGCTGAGACAATCAGAAGAGACGCTGACTGTGCGCCCCAAAGAACGCCTCCTAGGAGGTGAGTTGAATGTTCCAGGGACCTTCCTAGACATTCCCTGCAGGCGGGTCCAATCATTCAGTGCACCCTCAGGTCAGTGGAAACCCAGTTCCCCTTTAAAGTGAGACATGATCGGCAATCTTCAGTGAATTTATGTGCTGTTCCCCAGTCCAAACCGGGGTAGCATGGTGAGAAAAGATTTGATGGATTAAACCCAGATCTGTGACTGGGGGTGAATGTTTGATTGGTTCTGCATTCCATCCATCATTTGTTTTGTTTGCTTTTGTCACCATAAGTGTGCCGGGTATGCCCAGCTGTGGGTCCTGGGCTCACCATGCCACTGGATTCAAGCTAGCATGGCTGATGAAGGGTGATACCCTGAAACCGGTCCCATGGTGCTTGTTTCCGGTCCAGGGAGGACCTGGCCTGGCAGTTTGGGCTGGACTGTTTCCATGGGGAACAGGGTCAAGACTGATTTGCATATGGATGGGTCCAAACTTGGGTGGCATGGTGAGAAAAGATTTGATGGATTAAACCCAGATCTGTGACTGGGGGTGAATGTTTGATTGGTTCTGCATTCCATCCATCATTTGTTTTGTTTGCTTTTGTCACCATAAGTGTGCCGGGTATGCCCAGCTGTGGGTCCTGGGCTCACCATGCCACTGGATTCAAGCTAGCATGGCTGATGAAGGGTGATACCCTGAAACCGGTCCCATGGTGCTTGTTTCCGGTCCAGGGAGGACCTGGCCTGGCAGTTTGGGCTGGACTGTTTCCATGGGGAACAGGGTCAAGACTGATTTGCATATGGATGGGTCCAAACTTGGGTGGCATGGTGAGCAAAGGAATTGATGGATTAAACCCAGATCTGTGACTGGCGGTGAATGTTTGATTGGATCTGCATTCCGTCCATCATTTGTGTTTGTTTCCCAGTGCAGGCATGGGTTTGTTTGTTGTAATAGGGAAGACTGTCCTGGTCTACACCTGATGAAAGGTGCGCCCAGTGCACTCAATGCCCCCAGTGCATCCAAATAAATCAAAGGTACGTTATAGTACAGACCTAGGCAGTTCAATATATATCTCATAGCACCCCTGGTAATAGTGCTGCCTTTTGCTGCTTGTTAGACCTGGTATCCTTGCCACTGTTTTTACCCCAGCTGTTTTGCCTTCAACCCTCCTGTTTGCTCACTTTATTTTTGCTGGCTTTAGGACTCTGCACACTTTACAAAAGCTAACCAGTGTTAAAGTGCTTGTGCGCTCTCCTTAAAACATGGTAGAATTGAGTTATAGCCGACTGCCATGTTTAATTTGCGTGTAAGTTCCTAGAAGAGTGGCATTACCTGTGCCCAGGACCTGTAAATTAAATACTACTACTGGGCTTGTGAAACTCATTTTCAATCAATTTAAATATTATAGCAGAAAAATCTTGTTACTACTAACTCATACAAAACATTCTTAAATGAAGACGAAAATTATCTGTCTAGAATCTTTCAAAAAAGCTCCACTGAATACAGTGCCAACACATATGTGAAAAATGTGTTTTTAATGTTTTGGAAGCTGCATCCGCACTTAATGATGAATCATTTTTATAATCATACTTTAGGAAAATAGACAAAGAGTGATAGTTGAAAAAAGTGATCCACAGGTGAGAAAAGAGACACCAAACCATAAAGCAATATAGTTCTGTGATCTTTGGTGTATCTCACAAAGACAGCCTCTTGTTAAATTATAAAGAATGCTTCTTAATATATTGATTGATAATTCAAAACATAATCGAAAAGATCTTGTCTGATTAACGTGTCACCTCGGCTACATGACACGTCTTTGATGAGTAACGCTCAACACTTCACAATCAGGATTTAAGGCTCTTTTTTGTTCAGCAAGCCTAACTGAGTTCCTGTAGCTGGTCAGCACTCCATTGTGATTGGGCTGCACACGTGACTTTGTCCCGGTCCAGCAAGACCAGATATCCACTGTTGTGCTTTTTGGCACTATATTTACTGAAATCTTTAAAACTGTGTATCTCCAGTTCTACTGATTGGATTTATGTTGTTCTGGCCTTGTTTTATCTATTAAAATGTATTCTATATTTCAAATTGGTGTGGAATATTTCCTTGTGCCATTTTCATACTACTGCTGTTTGGAGTACTGCATGAATACTTTACACATTGCCTCTACATTAAACAGGACTTCTCTGTGTGAAGCTACCAGAGGGTTGAGCACAGGGTGATTTAGGGTTTGCTTTTGCCTCACCTTGTTAAGGATTGTGGTTGGTCCTTGAGTAGGGTTTCACCCCCCTCTGCCAGTAATCAAATTTCTCACATTACTCTGGTTAATCAGAAACTGAAGTGTTGGTTTATTTCACAAATGTATGTGTTCACAGTAATATTTCAGGTGAAAGGTTACACAAATATTGCCATACTGGATTTTGTTTTAGTAATTAGTGATCCACCATTTTATTCCTGTTTTATGGTGTGACAATGAAAATTGCCTGCTGGTGAGGTATAAACATCCAATTAAATCATTCTCACTATACACTAATGGATTGGCACTATCCATTTCCCAACCCCCAGCTAGTGACAACCTACTGTAGTCCTTCATCCCTCTAAATATGTAGATAGAATTAAGGCTATTATCTGCACCCACATGAATAAAATGTGCACAGAATGGCTTCCAGATTTCAATAGGCCTGACCTTACCCTATATCCCTTACTCCACAGTCCCAAAGCATCCACCTTCTCATATCACTAACATTAATAAAGGACAAAGCAGCAAAAGATACTGGGAATCTCCCTTATTGCTGCAACCCCTGACTTTCCTTAATTCATGCCACCGACTGCATAAAAAATATTGGTTATCTTGACCCTGTCTGATGTGTACAGCACCTTGGTGTGAGCATTTCTCATACAACGGTCCCAACACTTTCGCAGGGTCACAAGTGCCTACGAATCAACAAGGCAGATGCATGGCACTTTGAGTACCAATTTATCAAAGTGTCATACAGCAGCTTGAATGGGCCCTCAGTCTTATCGGGGGAGCACCTGCTAGCCAGCCACTGCATGAGCCAGTGGAGCTGGGCTTTTAGTAAGTAAGACTCAACGTCCTGCATGGCTAGGCTTCCCTGAAAGGTCGGGCACTGTAGAGTGGACAGCACCACCTGCTGGTGTCCTGAGACCCAGATGAAAGCTGTGACAATGGTATGAAGGTCAGTGAAGAAGGAGCATCCCGAATAGATGTAGAAGGTACTGCAATACCATCATTTGAAGCAGTGCTATTCTAGGCTGCCAAAAATAGCAGGAGCGTTTGCCAGAAGGTTGCAGATTGCCATACCATAGTTCCCATCTAGGATGTCAGTGATGGAATGATACACTTTTATTCCCAGATAAGAAAGGAAAAGAGGCTCCCATATTAGGTCATCCAAAGTGTTCTGGAAACTGGCAGTTTCATTAGTGGGGAACAGTCGCATTTTTCTCCAGTCCACCCATGGGCCAGAGACTGCCCAGAAAAAGTCAAGGAGCGTCCTGGTGCCCGTTAAATCCCTCTCAGTATTGCCTAAGAACTTAAGGAGGTCATCCACATACCAGGCGATTCGCTGCATGGTGTCTTCAGCCTGGAGATCACTATAGGTGGATCCAGAGTGGGCTGCTATTGCCATAGGCTCCATGGCGACAGTGAACAACAAGGGTGACAGTGGGCACCCCTGCCTTGTGCCACATCTGACTCCATAGCTGTCAGAGATGGTATGGCGTATGCAGACCCGAGTCGTAGGACTTGAGTACAACAAATGAGTCCAGGCCACAAAGTCAGGTCCCATGCCCATGAGTTCCATAACGGTATACAAGTAACCCCACTTCAGGCTATAAAAAGCCTTTTCTGTATCCACCGCCAGTATGGCTGCACTTTCCTTATCGTACATGGTGTCCTCTAGAAGCGCAACCAGCCGACAAATGTTGATGGCTGTATTTCATCCCGAGATTAACCCCATCTGATCTGTATGGATTAACTTCTTCATATGCAGTAGCAGTTTGGAAGTCAGGATCTTGCTCAATATTTGACAAAGACCTAGACAATGGTCTATATGCCCCAACGTCGGTGGTGGGTTTCCCTGGTTTCAACAGGGGAATGATCAATACCTCCCTGG
Organism: Pleurodeles waltl; assembly: GCF_031143425.1. Classification (NCBI taxonomy): domain Eukaryota; kingdom Metazoa; phylum Chordata; class Amphibia; order Caudata; family Salamandridae; genus Pleurodeles; species Pleurodeles waltl. Next base: position 1,333,473,518 of record NC_090447.1, on the reverse strand, counting down.
TGGACTGTGGCAATATGCCAGCAGATTTAGCCTCATTGTAGTGCTTCACCAGCCGAGGGGCCAGTTCAGGGGCATAGGCTCTCTAAAACTCAGCAGACAAACCATTCAAGCAGGAGGATTTACCACTTGCCATACCCCTAATCACCCGGGGACCTATAGTAGTTTAATATCAGCCCCCAGGCTGTCAGCCTCCTCAGGAGTAATGTGAGGGATGACCGACATCGAGAGGAACTGGGTACGGGTCGAGGTATCAGTCGTTAGTTTGCTCACATAAAGGGACTTATAGAAGGAAGTGAAGCAGGCATTAATATCCGTCTGTGAGAATAGGGAACCCCCGCAGGGGTATTCAACTCCACCACTGGTGCCCATCTTCTAGCTGGGTTGGCTAGCCTTGCCAGTAAGTGACCTGTAGGGTTCCCCTTCTCATGGGCTCACTCTGTATATGCCTTGAAATCAAATGATTGGAGGCGCTCAGTGTGATCCTTGACATGCTCCTTGACAGTTAGGAGGCACTGATGCAGATCAGGATGACCAGAACGCACCAGCTCTGTGTCCCTCAGAAGGGACCTCACCACAGTCAGCTCCCGGAGTAGGGTGGATCGTACCCCTATAGATTCAGCCAAACTGTGGCCTCGAATGACCACATTAAAGGCATCCCACTCTATTCGGGTGGGAAAGGCTGTACTGTTGTTGTCAGCAAAGTGGTCCACTGTCTTCTCTTGAATGGCCTACTTGAACTAGGGGTCCTCCTATGCCTCAATTTTTATTTTTTAGGTATTAATCTTTGAGAGCGACCTATACCAGTTTATGTAGAGTAGGATGGGGTTATGGTCAAACAGGGTATGGTAGAGATAGTCCACCGACATCATGTGCAACTTGAGGTCTGGGGAGCACAGAAATGTATCAAGTCATGCATGCAATTCATGTAGCAGAGAGAAAAAGGAGTAGTCTCTGGCCTGGGGGTGCTGGCACCACCATATTTCATGGAGGCCTCAGTTCTCCTTCCAAACCCTGAGAGTTCTGGCTGAGCGGTAGGCAGGAGAGTCACTCATCGGGGCGGGAGTGGTGTAAGTCAGGATCTGCTATGCAATTGAAGTCACCACTATAACTGTGCCGGCCAATAGGGAGGACAATTGTGAGGAAAGTTGCCCTAGTAATGCACCTTGGTCAGTGTTCGGGCCATAAACGTTCACTATGGTGATACCCTGTCCATTTAACCTACCCGCTACTGCTACATACCTGGCATAGGCTGAACAGGTGGTTTGAAAAACTTGTCTCTCCAATGCCGTAGCAGAGCGGTGTGCTCCTTGGCAATTAAATAAATTGATTTCTTATAGTAGGGTAATGCTAACCCCTTGGCTTTGTAAATAGGACAATACCTTATACTGCTTGGTAATAGTGTGGATGCCCCAGACATTCCAGGAAATTAGCTTTTAGTTACTCGTATGGTCGATGGCTGGGGCTGAACGGATAAAAGTAGCACTACATAATTAGCGGGCTCTCTATAGGGGCAGGGGCCCCATGGGTGAGGGAAGTGAAGGAAGGCGGTTCCTGTTCTCAATTCAGGGAGTGACTCCTTAGAACCCCAACAACAAAAAATAAAAACGTACCCCAACTCCCACACCCAAGGACAGGGAGAAGAAACCCTCCCATCCAAACTGTGTGTAAAATTTACTATCTAATCTATTGGAGACTCTGAGGGAGCGGTGGACATTGCACAACTGATTCCAGGAGCTCAGAACACCCATCTAACAATGAAAGCATGGCTATGAAATTGTAATCAATCAAAATTAGCCGTAACAGGAAAAGCATATTTAACACAGCAAACCATACAAGAAGGGCTCCCTCTAGCCCCCACCATCCACTACGTCAGCCAGGGAGGTCCTCTCGTTCAAAGGAATTCATCCACTGTTCTAGTGGTAACCACTTGCAGAAGAACACTGGAGTGGTCAGACACCAGTGAGTCACTCTTAGAGTCAGATCCCCCTCACCCACCTCCTGGGATGGGGATGGTGGGCCAGACACTGAACCCCTGAGGGAGGTGACCACCTCGACCACTCTCTCCCTTTCTGGTTGTGCCCCAGCCCCATTGGGAGGTCTGGTCACAGTGTGGTCGCCTGACAATGGTAGCAAGGCTTGCATTCTTTCCTCTGAGCCAAAGGAGCAGTCCTCCAGGCACGGCGAGGCTGCTGTTCCATCGGCAAGGTGAAAACCTGTGCTCCCTCCGGTGCTATTACTGGTAGGCATGCAGGGAACTGCATGGAGTATGTAATGCCAATATCACTAAGTCTCTTCTTCACCTCTGCAAAAACAGGATGTTGGCACTGGACTTCGCAGGAAAAATCTGGAATGATCATAATGTTCCTTCTGTCTTGCTCATTGAAGGATGTGGTCTAGATCCTTAAAGTACAGTAGCCGTGCCACCACAGGTCTCGGAGGGGCACCTGGGGGAAAGGGTCACGCCGGAACCCTGCAAGTGCATTCTAGGGCAAAGAAGGAGGATAAGCCCTCCAGTGCCACCTCAGTGCAGAGCCAGTTTTTTAGATATGCCACCATA